>NC_090909.1:6164866-6910105 GCF_040956055.1 Brachionichthys hirsutus | reverse complement strand
ACAGACGCCTACATAAAAACACGCCGCTTCAGTCAGGTCAGTATTTATTTAAAAAGTAAGAATACATTTGCATGGTTTTAATCATTTGGATTGAAATCAGTGCGTTTCCCTGGATGCACTGGAGATTTGAATCTGGTGAAGCAACCGTGGCAGTTTCCCGTGGGTGGAGCAGAGGAGCATCTCCTCCCGCTGATGGAGGGCGTGAACACTGCTGCGTTCCCCCCCCCCCCCCCCCCCCACTGTCATTGTACCCCGAGCCAACGTCTCCTAGCAACCACGACCCCTCCTCCCTCATTACTTGCGTCAATCCTCCACCAAACTTCCTTCCTCGATAACTTTATTTAGAAACCAGATGGCTTGCACATCTCTGGATAGCACCATTCACAACCGCTGCGCGTTGCATCACCATCGCCGTCGTCGTGTGAACAGCTCTGAATGTAAACATCCCTTTCTCTTACCATCCTGCACTGCACCGTTTCCTTCCCGAAGGCAACGAACAAACATTTCCGAACGCCTCGACACATTAAACCGCGGCGGGGCGGCCCGAGCTCTGCGTCCTGTCCCGTTTTTTTTTTAAAGAGCAGCTCGTGCTTCTTTAAGAGGGAGGGAAAATCTATATTTACATTTCCATTTTACTGGAGACAAAAAGAAGAGAGCCCCCACGCCGCATAACATCAACGGGCAAAAGGAGGCAGGCCATTTGTTTTTGCACGCCAAACAATGAAAGCCACATTGATTTGCCACCCCGTTGCCGAAGCGTGTGAAGGAATACGTTTCTCTGCTAATTAACGTTGCTGACACCTTGAATGAAAAAAATAAATGCTGCAGTTGGTAGCAAACCGCTTTCCAATTGGCTCCTTCCCGCGTGCGCCTGACGACTGGTGCAACATTCTCTGCTCTATTTCGGATCACTTTTCCTCTCAAATTATTTTCAGCACTTCAGAGCAGGCAGACGCCTCTTTGTGCAGGTTCCTTGGCAGAGATCTGATCCCAGACCAGGGTTACCTCAAATCCCGTGAATGTCAGGACTGCTGGCCTCCAGTCAGCCTTTTAACATCAAAATTGAATTGGCACTACTAGAGTCACATCCTGGATGGGTGGACAATCCTTGCAATCAAAACATCATTATCTCAACTGAATGATCAAAACACACACACACACACACACACACACACACACAGTGTGTAAACGTCCACAAACGCCCGTCATCTGGGTCATGCACTCAGAGGCAGCTCACCTGATATATCTATATGTAATAATAATAATAGCAAAGACTCCACTTTAAATATTTATAGTCGTCTGCTTGACCCAGAAGAACCTGCGATAGAGCAAAGACAGAAAAATAGAGCATTTTGCTGCTTCTCCCACCCCCCCCCCCACTGATGGCGAGACGATGACGAGGCTGCTTGAGGCGCGTGCAGCTAAAAGAAAAGTCTGACAAAGTCAATTTTCCGATCCGAAACCAAACTGGCGTATTCGACGAGCGTAGAAGCGGGGAGACACACACAGACGAGCCGCGGGCTAACGTCCTCATCCGACGCTTCCGCCTGTCAGGCAAGCTTTTTGAGCGTTGAGCAATTCTCCTTCTGCCGTCAGCCGGCCGATAAACGCTCGCCAGCCTGCCAAGTGTGTCTGCGTGTTCCAATCCAAAGTGCTCGCAGCAATCGAACAGGTTTGGGTACGCCAGAGGACATCTTGTACTAATCCTGCAGCTGGGAGCGCGCACACACACACACACACACTGCACTTTGGACTAAGACAGTGCCCCCCCCCCCCCCCCCCACGCTTCTTTAGACTCACCCACAGCAGGAGCGTCGTACTCGTCCCCCAGCAGTATTTCAGGAGCAGAGTAGGCCAGCGAGCCGCAGGAGGTGTTGAGGTTTTTGCCGGGCTGGAAGCGGTTGCTGAAGCCGAAGTCGGTGAGCTTGACGATGCCCTGCTTCTCGAAGAACACCACGTTCTCCGGCTTCAGGTCCCGGTGCACCACGTGCAGCCGGTGACAGTAGGAGATGGCGTGGACGATTTGGGCAAAGTAACACTTGGCCACCTTTTCGCCGTTGGAGAGACGGAGAGAGAACGCAACGAGATGTCAGGTCGGGGGGGGGGGCCGCGGTTCTCATCAGCAGCTGCAATAGAAACGACGGCAGCGTCGACCTTCTCACTTAACCCTTAAATGTTCTTAAAAAAGGTTCTTCTCCTGTAGACCCACGAAAACAAGTCCGGGATCTCAGTGCGTTCACCGATTACTAAAAGGTCTACTTTACTGGTTGTGTCCCAGTAACCCCCCCCCCCCCCACGGTGACTCACAACCCTCCTCACCTCTTCACTCAGACCTCCATCGTGCTTCATGATGCGGTCGTACATGTCCCCTCCGTCCCCCAGCTCCAGGATGAGGTAGAGCTTGGTGGCCGTGTCGATGACCTCGTAGAGGCGCACCACGTTGGGGTGCTGCACCAACTTCATGCATCGCACCTCCTGGAACAGATGCCCCCGCGCCACCGGGTCCAGTTTAGTCTTATCGATCACCTTCACTGCGACCTGGGGGGGGGGGGGGGGAAAGGACGGTGAGAAGCGTTAAGCTTTTTAGGTCTTCGTTGAACGCTAGAGACGCGACTCAGACGTCTACGGCAGGTACAGAGATCGCCCGGCGTACCTGCTCCCCGGTGAACACGTGTCGGGCCAGTTTGACCACAGCAAAGTGCCCGCGGCCCAGCGTCTTGTCCAGATCGTACAGACCGGCGATCTTCCCCTCGCGATGCCGTTTGAGGCCCGCCATGGCTGCCTTTGGATGTCTGTCGCCCCCGCTGGTCAGGCGTTCATCTCCTCCTTGAGTTGGGTGAATTAGCCGAGGGTCGTCGGCTCGCTTTATTCAGCGGTGGGTCCTCTCGAGGTAGCGGCGAGCGGTTTAACGGTGAGGATGAACGCCGATGTAACAGAAAATGCTAGCAGGGCTTGGTCCTGCTAAACGTTGAATATTTCATTCGGCCCCATCCTCCGATGACCTGAGGTGGGAAAGAGAGAAGCAGGGACATGAATTCAGCCGTTCACGCACGACACAATAACACCTCACCGCTCCGGAGAGCTTCTGACAGCTGTCTGTTACCATCGAGACTGCATTCTGGGCACGTTAAAAATAACTCAACAATTAGTCAGCCAAAAATGTTTCTTTAAATAGATCAGAGTACAGTAACAGAGACACGAGACCGCCACCAATGTGGAGCTGAGATAACTCACATAAATACCTTCCAGGTATGTGTAAGGACAAAATATTACTGCGTTGTTATAGGACCCATAAACTACAAATGATAAACATCATAAACTACAAATGATAAACATGTTATTGGAAATGCTGGAGCCAGTCATTCAGGTTTCACTATGTACTTTAACACAAGACAAATCATCAATGAAAAAATGTCATATATATATATATAAAGTATATATACATATATATACACTGTATATGTCATATATACATACAGTATATACAAACACATTTATACAAATATATATATATATATATACTGTACATAGATATACATATATAGATACTGTATACTGTATACTGATACTTGCTCACAATGAATGAATTCTTTGTTCCACAATCATCGTTGTCTCGTTTGTTTGTTTTTGTTTGCCTTCAGGGGTAAAAAAAAAATCTCTTTCAACTCCAAACCAACTCATGTTCACGAGTCGAACGCCGCCGCCTGCCCCCCAGGAGTGACTGTCATCGGAAACTACGCTGTGAATATGGAAAGGAAAAGATAAAAGCCTCCAGGGAGGGCATGGCATTCCTCTTCCAAGAAACGACCTGCGTGCCAAAAACAACACACACAAAGTGTACGGACACGCAGAGTACAACAACGAAGAACATTCCAGAGAGGTGATCCTCGCCCAGGTGTGTCCCGCTCCCCTGGAAACCTGTGTGTGTGTGTGTAGGTGTGTAGGTGTGTGACCCTCATTTGGAGGTGCGTACCTGTGAGAGTAGAGTGAGTAATTTCCCCCCCCACACAATAGGAGGCTGACATCTGTCTCACAGACGCTAAAGTAATCTGCTGAAGTCTGGCACCTACGACACACAGAGGCGAACGCCAAACAGAGGCGAACGACACACAGAGGCAAACGCCAAACAGAGGTGAACGACACACAGAGGCGAACGCCAAACAGAGGCAAACGACACACAGAGGCGAACGCCACCGCAGAGGCGAACGCCAAACAGAGGCGAAGGCCACACAGAGGCGAACGACACACAGAGGCGAACGCCACCGCAGAGGGAACGGCACCACAGAGGCGAAGGCCACACAGAGGCGAACGCCACATAGAGGCGAACGCCACATAGAGGCGAACGCCACACAGAGGCGAATGCCACACAAAGGCGAACGCCACCGCAGAGGCGAACGCCAAACAGAGGCAAACGACACACAGAGGTGAACGCCACCGCAGAGGTGAACGCCACACAGAGGCGAAGGCCACACAGAGGCGAACGCCACACAGAGGCGAACGCCACACAGAGGTGAACGCCACCGCAGAGGCGAACGACACACAGAGGCGAACGCCACACAGAGGCGAACGCCACACAGAGGTGAACGCCACCGCAGAGGCGAACGCCACACAGAGGCGAAGGCCACACAGAGGCGAACGCCACACAGAGGTGAACGCCACCGCAGAGGCGAACGACACACAGAGGCGAACGCCACCGCAGCCAGCTCTGACACGCAGGTGAGGCTGATGCCACCTGTCAGGTGAGCTCAACGTGAGCTGCAGAGCCGGCTGGTCAAACCAGGAGCAAAAACACATCGAGGTGTGTGTGTGTGTGTGTGTGTGTGTGTGTTCAAGCACTCGATGGCATTAGAATGCTGATGGGTGGCACAGGAAGTTGAGCCAACCAACACAGAGTACAACAATGTACTGCGCCGGCCATGCATGCGTTCAAGGCGTGGGTACTGCGTTCGTGGAAACGGTAGTAACGTGCGTACAGGAAACACACATTTATGCTGCCAAGGAACAGTTACGTAACCGCTGAACCATTTAAGGTATTAAGGGGGGGGGTTTTATCAATGCTCTGATTAGGACTAAATCTGATTAAGACATCAGAGTATTGGTGCGGAAGCTCTGGGCTCAGGTTGCCGTTTACTTTATTCCACAGAACCATTCGATTAAAAACAGAAGATGGAATATATATATATATATATATATATATATCCTGCTGTCGTCTCCTAATAGTCTCTCGACCCTTTGGTATTTATCAACGTCCAAATAACGAAAGTGTTATACGGACGAGACAGGAATAACACAGGTGCAATAAAGTGATCTACACACACACACACACACACACACGCACAAAGATCACAATGAAATACATGCCCGAGCGATGAGGGTACTGAAGTACTACACCACTGTACATGTACTACACGCTGTACTCCAGGATCGTATTTAAGACAGATGTTCTCGGGACCTCCAATGTTGTGATCAGACTCACCCGACCCTGGATCAGCTGTGTAGTGTAGCTGCTGGGCCCATAAGGGACCGAGCTGCGCCCCCCCCCCCTGTTATGTCCGCGTGTCTGTAACCGCATCGAACATGTCAACGCAAACAACGCACGCACGAAGACATCGACGACGCGGGCAGCGACCGACCCACGGATCGCAGCTAACTTGACAACAACACGGGCCCAGTAGCATCAACCTGGTGCGGGAAAAGCGGCCCGACTCACCGCAGAGGAGCCCGGAGGGCAGCGCCAGCCGTGCGGGTCCGTTCCCCTCTAATCCTGCGGGAGGACGCGGAGCTCCGGGCGGGGTGGAAACGCGTCCGCCGTTCGGTTCAACGCTCCGATCTCACTTGGCAGCGACCGAACGAGTTACCTGGCGTCACCGCTCAGCCCCGCCCCCTACCTTCTGTCGCTCCGGCAGTGTCAGCCACAGGAAGTTCACCTTTCAAAATAAAAGTCTTGAAAACGTGTTCTTTTCAAAACAAACGCGTTAGTTTGTTTTTATTTAAAATGAAATATCTCAAAAGACTGAGCAGAGATTTTTTTTGAGGATTTCAGCAGGCGTGTGTCTTTGGGGAAGGGCGAGTTCGTGAAATTTAGAGGCCAATCGAGTGGCAGATGTGGATTCTGAATGGCTTTTTCAGCTTTAATATCGCAGAATAACACCTTTTCATACATTTTGACTGCAACGTGAAATATCGTAACCCAGACCCCCCCAAAATAATAATATGTAACTGAAATAATGCAGATTCGGAGTCATTGAAGTGGATTCTGCATCAGTGTAAGGTAAGGAGTGTTATCTCGATGAAAAATAGCTCCGAATCATATTTTCATTTCTGACTCAGTAAATAATACCTGACCTCAAATTCCAGTAATATATTTCTCAGATGATGGTTTATGGTGGTAATATTCATGCCAACCGCATTGAAACTGTGACTGATATCACTTTAATGACCTGCTCTTTTTTGGTAGTGTTGTGAGGATTCCTTAAATATTAGGACTTAACTTGAAGAAAAGTAACGGCCTTCATCTATGATCAAAATGGAATATTTTTGTTGTTCTTTTACTTTCCAAGGGGAGTTGGCCTGATTTCCGCTTTCTTTTCCAGTGAATGGCATTTCTATCATCGCTGCGCCTCTGTGACGTCACAACTACGCTCACAGAACAGCGTGTCCGCTCTTATCACAGAACAGCTACTCTTACCCAACCTGCGCCCATATCGACGTATTAAAACGAACATTGGTATGTTCTAGAAACACAATCCACCCGGCTGTCATTCTAACCCACCTTTCATCGTATCTTACATGCCTGCCGGGTATCGTGTAATATTGACTATCTCCACTTTGATCTCTGGAACTGGTTTAGCTGGTGAAAGAACCAGTCCCAACGCTGCTGAACTTCATCCAAATGGGATTCTGAAACGAGAAAGTGTTTGATAGCTTTTTGCTTCTTTTACTATCAAAGTAGCTCCTTTACATTAATATTTTTGTCTTGAACGGCTGCCTTTTTGCCACAGATATACCTTTATTTTTTTCCTTCATGTAATAAAAACAAAAGCCTCGGCCGACATATTAGACGACACTGCCATCTAGTGGATGTTTGAGAACATGGTTCTTAAAACAAACAGCAGGATCCCACTTATGGGGTAATTGACCCATTTCGTGCTGTGGCAGTCAGATCAATTTAGTTTCCAGGTAAATCAAAGCTAATTTAGCTCACAATCAAGTGGCTTTCTGCAGGAAGTCTGGACTGTGGATTAAAAATAACACTTCGGTGAATCAAGCTGAAGTTTTCAGGCAGCAGTTGGGTAAACACATGTACGGTATTCAAAAAGGGGTGCAGCCAGGATATAGCCAGCACCCATTGCATTTGGCCTAAAGAAAGCCTCTCGAGTGGCTTACAAGTTACATTTACAAGTCTAAATGTTTTGACGATAAATGGCCAGATGTGGTGAAATAAATCTGCCTCGAGTCGTATGATGTTTTCCCCACAGCAAAAGGACAAAGAATGAGAAGATGCAGAGGATAAACTGAAAAGGAACTTTATTTTGTGAAAAGTGTTCACTTCTTTGCTGCCTGCTTCTGGAGTTTCTTCACCTCATGCTTGATGATCTTGTTCCTCTGCAGAAACAAAAGCATTATTTCAAAAATACTGCATCAAGTCTTACATTCACATCAACAGGATAGAACTACGCAGTCCTTGTCTTTGACCATAATATGACACCAATCTGAAGGTACTTCAGAATGATTCATTTCATTTCAACTGAGTGAGCACTACTAACAGTAGCTGAGGCACACTCACTGTCACAATAAAATCAAACCGACTACTCATTGATAAAATAAATGAAAAAAGAGGCTCCGTTCTTGTTCAACAGTCTAAAGACAATTTTTTTTATGATCTGAGGCCAACAAATAAATGATAATTATATCCTCCTGAGACCCAGCCAGTTAGCATGTCCTCTGTAGTGGACATTTGTCCATTACAGGGGACATGCTAACCCAAAGCTGGATCCCAGGAGGATACGACCAACGTTAGCTGTTCAAGATTTCCAACCTTTCAGCTACTTTGCTGCCCCGGTCATTTAGAGTAACTAAACCTGATCCAGGTCTCTGCTGCACTCACCATCCTCTTCGCCTTCATCACCTTGAAGCGGTCAAAGTCAGACATTTTGGCCCTCTGAAATGACAAGAAGTTGATGTCAGGGTCAGAAGCTTTGTCCACAAGAATCGGCGTATTTAACCAGAATCCTGATTTGTGACTGGCCAGCATACAGTACAGGACAAAAAGAATTGTTCAATAATAATAATAAAAAGGAAACTCAATGGAGAACAGTCAGCAATTCCGTCACTCGTTTCAATAACAAGCAAATTGTTTATGGTTTAAGAGCCAGCGTCTCATACCGAATGACTATTACAAAAATTAATTACACAGAACAGGCTGCAATCAGGACCGGCCAGACGCAGCTCAGTAGCTGACACTGGCTGCGCAACCTCATCCATCAAATAATTATTGATAACCAATAAAAGCATACGGAAGTTTGGAATAGCGATCAAATGGATCAGAATAAAACCACCACCGCCACCAAACACTCAGGAAACGGGGATGAGGGGACCGTTTGTACCGGCTGGTTGCAGTCTGATTCTAATACAGCCGTTTTCCTCAAGGCACAAACAAAACAAAACATACATTCACATATTCTAGAATATAAAAATGAGAACTAACAGGGCCCCAGATTGTCCCTACGAGCACCACTGCAATGTGCAGACAGTATACGACCCTTACTTTTCTGACATGTTGTCTAAAACAAGCTTTACAGTGATAAAAGCATAGAAATCCGAAAGCCAACCGCAGATTTGCGACCACGGAGACATCATCTACCAAACCTCCTAAAATGACACGGCTGGAAAAACAAAAAACCCGTCTTTACCTTTTGTCTTGCCTCAATCTTCTTGGCCCAGCTGCTCTTTTCCCACTTGTCGTTGACCTGGGCCTTTTCCCAGGCTCTCCTCACAAACTTCTGACGGGCACTGAGAACACAATTAGAGGTACTGTAGTGCTGACAATACAGGAACCTTTAAAGCCCCATCGCCTTGTTCCATAGGTTGAATTTCTTATAGCATTTTGTGATGTCACAATCGCCCTGAATGAAGCCATGTGAGATATGTTAGTGAATATTTTACTGAAAAAATTAAGCTCATCCGGAAAAGCAAATCTTATCTGAAAATTCTGACATGGTGATGTTTCAAGGGAGCAAATGGTATTAAAAAAAACATGAATAAATAAATTAAAGTGCTGTAAATAAGCGTCATCTTCAAATTAAACCGCTAATTCAATATTTTAAATTGCCATATGCCAGACTGGCCTGCTCATTAGTCAAAAGACTAATAACGTTTCATAAACATCTGCTGAATGAGTGTAGCGGCGTAAAAGAGTGGCTGTCCTGCACTTACAGAACAACAAACAAATCACTTTATTGTTTCCACGTATAATTATTTTTGGATAATATGATGGTCTTCATCAAATCACAGGACCTGTGGTAGAAGGGATTACGGTTGGGCCATCATTCATAACAATGCTGGTACAATTATTAATGTGATGTTTAGGGCCATATCGCCCACCCAAGGACAGATGTGTGCCCCCCCCCCCCACCCCCCCCCTACTCACCTGTGAGGAACCTTGATGACATAGTCTGTGAGCTGCATGCACTTGAAGGGCATGGCTTGCCTCTTCACGCCTGTGCAGGGACCGTCAACCAGGGCCTGGGAAAGCACAGGAGGCCGTCACTACCACCAAAGCTAAAGGCAGCAGCCTATAGCAGCCCGCGGTTCGACGTGTACTCACCCTGTTTTGGTCGATGACATCTACGATGGCCACCAGCTTGCCAGCATAGGGTCCGAAAGAGATGTAGGCGACACGGCCAATCTCCACAAAGCGTTTGAACACCTGAGGAAGGGCATTTAAAAAAAAATAGCTTAATTAAAGCTAACATGAGAACGGCTACATGACAGCAACCAGAGGCGACTGTTTGGTTTACTAGCGCTAATTAGCTTATGCTACCGATTTGCAAATCATTTACTAAACTGGACTATTTTTAATAAATGTGCAACATATGTAAACGCAACAATTTCGTCAGCGTGTGATTATTTGTCCTTGTTCTGGTGACAAAATGGGCGAATTCGATATTCTTGACAGAACATTTCTTGGCCCGGTCAACTCGACGGACCACGTTGTACGAGGGAATTGCCGACATTTTATAGATGAAGCGTTAAAACAAGAAATATACGAATATGTCTGCATCAAACGCGCCACATCTATGCATATAACTGGGTTATAAATACATTTGAGCCGCGTCGTTTTAGAATAAAGACATATAAAAGCAAGAAATAAATGTATAAATACGAACGCTCTCATCGCGAGCTCACCATGATGGCTGTCCGGGAGCAGAAAGGACGTTACAACTTCCGCCCGACGCACATACTACTTCCGGTAATAGTTACGCATGCGCAGTGACACAAAAGCGATACATTGCGTTTTACGATTTCAACAAATTGAGATTAATACGTTGAAAAATCCACGCAAATCCACGCAAATCTACTGATACTGGATTTTTTTTTTTTTTTAAAGCGGCCCCACATCCTAAAGTGGATTTAGGCTTTGGCAACGCACCGCTTATTTTTGTATTTATTTACTTACTTACTAACTTCCCGACTTACTGACTTACTTTCTTATTTTAGTCCATATTTTAATATACATAGTTATATTTCCTTTAAATAAAATTGTCCTAAATGACCATTCCAAGACAACAGTTGTATCGCATATATTTGTAATACTTATGTTCTTCATAATAAAAGCGTACAATACACAAAATAAAAAATTTGCAATATAAACTGCCCGAGCAAATGTACACATAAATATCACTGTGAATGTAGAAGTAACAAACATAGTTTAACACGAGGCAGTACTGTAGTCATAAACGTAGTGACGGCAGTCACAGTTGATTTTCCTATCAGGGATTTTTTATTTATTTTTATTCTTATTTACTCAGTGATACCTAAAATGGAACATGCCCCACATTTACATTAAGTACTTCTACAATGGTGTTTGACAAATGAAAAACAAAAAACGGGCAACGGAACTCCTTATTTGAAAGTCCAGATCCTCCGTTCCTGAGATCAAGAGCAACGTCCTGTCCACGAACAGTTGCGTTTGTTACGGCAGCCTCTGATGCACCTGAAGGCAGCACAGCTAATGGGGCGGGGCGACAGTCGATAATAAGTCCACCTTCGCTTCCCGAAAGAAGTTACTTTCTCCCTCAGACAACGAAGACGTTTGTTTATCCGGCAGACTTGGTAATTTATTTTTCCGTAACGATTAAGTATTTGTTGGATTTTTTTTTATTAATCTAAAACAAAATAAATAATTGCTGCGTACATACAGCGTGTTGTTTTGTGCATTTTGCGCAGTTTTCTTTTTTTAAAGTCTTAAATGTGATTGTATATTTTATATGAGGGACGGCACGGCATAAAGTCGTACCTTGTGCTTTATGCAAAATAGTACAGAATTGCGGGACAGTCCATTGAGTTTTTAATTTTTATGTTTCTGTACCTGGGTTTGAGTATTCTCCCACCACTGCGTTGACTACAAACTTTGCTTTCCAGGTGACAGTGATCCAGAATGCAGCGTAATCCAGTGACAACGTCCATGTAAGTGGCATCTTCTGAAAAATGAGGTTTCAATGCACATATTAGGATGTTGTAAAACAATTACAAGATCCTAACATGTGCAGCCAATGGAAGATTAATGGTAAATCAGCACATGAGTGTAATGATTTATTAAACAGTGCTGAGTATCAGTTCTACTTTTATCTCTGTTTATCTCATTTCTATGCACCAGACCAGCATCTGAGATGCTTAATTTCCTCCAGCGCCACGGACAACAAGGTAGGGCACCAGACATCCTTGCCTGACAATCTGAAACATTTACCATCACAAAACATTCAAACTCCCTTTTGTCTAATATATTTTGCAGATCCAGATTACTTGACATGGGTTTCAGATGTTGTGTCCAGAAACAGACACAAGTCTTCCCTCCTGAAGAATCCAGCCGGTGCCGCGTGGACAATAGGAGGCCTGGATGACACCGTCTACAGCGGCAAACATCGCGAGGTGAATGGATGGGGGAAATTCTACCTTCCTCAGGTGGTAAGCATGCAGGTCATAGGCGTGGTGAAGGGGACCTCATGCTGCTGTGACCAGCTGGTTCTGATGACCTGCGATGAAGGGAAGATATACGCCTACGATGGCGAGCAAGAAGAACTCCATGTGGTGGCGTCAAGCCTGAAGCAGCTCTGTGACGAGGGAATGGAGTATCCAGCATCCAAGAGTTACTACAACGGGGAGGCCTTCAACGATATGGTGAGAGGTTCAGCTGCTGGGGAGAGCATGTGTTTGTGATTGAGATCTGATACTGGTATTTCTGGTTGCATGCAGACTCAGGAAGACTGGGATGAAGTGAGGAAGGGTGCCGTGGGGAAGCGTTTGGACGAGGCACATCGTAAACTGGTGACAGCAGAGAAATCCAAATTACTGGCCGCTCTCAAATAAACATGTGGGTAACTTCATCATTATTTTTTATCTTTATTCTGTATTAACTGATCAATTCCCCCCCCCGTCTCCTCAGGATTCTGCAATTGATGCATCTGGTTTTCTTTTGTTTGAGTTGATGGTTGGAAAATAAAATGTCATCAATAACCTGCATCTGTGTGTTTTATTAAAATCAATAAACAAATGACTCAGTGGTAATCAATATAAGGACAAATTCGTTGATTTATCGTGAGGACATACGGTCACCCCATTTGGGTTCACGAAGAGCAAAAACCAAGAATCAACTGGACTTGTTCAAGTTTGTTTGAAGACGTTTCACGTCTCATCAAAGAGGCGTCTTCAGTTCTAAATGACCAGTAGAGCGTCCAGATATTTATATTCCTGTTGGAGTAGAAAACAAAGAAAGATACTGGTCTGTGTGTGTGTGTGTGTGGGGGGGGGGGGCACTTATGGAATGCTTTTTTTAAAATTGTCATCACAATACAAGTACAGTACAACAACGAAACAAACCTGACCTACAGTCTGTGTGTGCAACTGGATTATTTTCAGATCAGAATTATAATCTTAATCTGTCGTTCTGTGTTAACTTTCATGGCATCTGAACAGAAAGATTTCATGGCCAAACCTAGATCCTGTATTTGATACGCCTCCGGTTTCATATTTAGTCAGCATGATTAAATTCACTGGAAATTCAGAGGCAACACCGCAGCCAATTTTACAACACGCGGTCTGTGGCACAATCTGGGATCGTAAAATATATATTTGGAGGGGGCCAGTAGTCAAAGCACAATAACAGGTACAGAGACATGGATTCAGATGCTCGAATGGATTTCATGTGCAAGCATTGATAAATAATCGGGAAAAAAAAATAGAAATAGATCCAGATCTGTCAAAGTGAGAAATATTTTTGTTGACAATTTATAATCGACTGTTAATAAAGATATTATTCCAAATGTGAGGAGGAGGTTTTCAGGGTCGTATAATGTTCTAGTTTTATTAAATTGACATGAAGCAGATCCGTGTAAAGAAAACTTGTTTTATTTCTTTTTTTGTGTGGCAATATGACGGAAGGCAGTTTAGTGAACCGTACAAAAGTTTTCCTGGACTGTTCAAGGAGGCTGGCATAAAGCAAGATCCACAAGATCCAAATGTTTGTTTGAGACTGAAATGGGAATGATTGAGAAGAGAGTCCACAAGTAAAACGCATTCAGGAGGACCAACAAACAATTTAATGTGCACACATCAATACGGAACACAACTTTGCAGTCACATTTACTACATTATACATCTACTGCTTATACTGCATTGTTTGTTACTACTGTACACAAGAACATACTGCAGTTCAATACTAAACAATTGTTGGACAGCAGCGAGGCACAAGCTGAATACTGTTTCACTTAAAGAAGTCGGGGGGGAGGGAAGTCCAAGTGAGTTTTCAAAATGGCTGTTTATAGTGTGCTGACTGATCATTAATAGATTTAAGGAACTGGAGTTCTGTGTTAACTTTTATGGCATCTGAACAGAAAGATTTCATGGCCAAACCTAGATCCTGTATTTGATACGCCTCCAGGACAAGAGTTTCATATTTAGTCAGCATGATTAAATTCACTGGAAATTCAGAGGCAACACCGCAGCCAATTTCACAACACGCGGTCTGTGGCACAATCTCACAATCATGGTGACCTGTCTACCATTGTGCTGGTAGACATTGCATGTCCAGTAATTTTCCAGCGAAGCCGCCTCGCTTTCACGATAAACCTGTTATCTGTGTGTGTGGGAGCTGAAGTTTGGGTTCCAGCCAAGTTCATGGACTTTAAAAGGGAGTGGACGTTTGATTCTGGGTAAGGAAGTCGTTCTCTCTTCCTCCTTCATTTGCGCTCTGCTGGCACGGTGAGTAGCTGCTTCTAAGCTGTTAGCCAGCGTCCCATGCCATTATGTTTAAATCATACTTTGCTTACTTTATGCCAGTTATTTGTGCAGTGTGTAATTGCTGTAATGGGTTCTATCTTATTTCGCCTTTCACCCATTGAAATGAACATGTGCAATAAAGGTTTCTTCATCTCAGACTCTATCACGATCACTATCAGGTGCAATCATTTTGCTATTAAATCATGTTATATCATCTGCACTTTATTTATTATAACTCCTGACTTTTTGTACATATCTTTTCTCCTATTTTGTGTTATCTTTATTCTGTTCAGTGCATACACTTTTATTGAATATTTCTATTTTATTATTTACTGTAATTCGTTGGAGTAACCTGGAACCAGAATTTCCTTCGGGATTAATAAAGTTGTATCTTATCTTATCTTATCTTATTTTATCTTATCAGATGAACCCAAGGGCAATGACAAGGTGAGTCGAGTATCTGGATTAGAAGTGGTTACTGTTGCATTTGTTTAAAATAAAAAAAATCCAACTCAATTTGTGGTTTTATTTTAAGGGAAGAGGAATTTCTGGAAAATAAAGACTTTTTCAGAAGAAATGCCTTCCTGGTTATCAAGAAGATTGTGGGAATGGCTCCCGAACAACCTTCCATGTTGGTGGATGAGGTACGTCTGACGGTTCTGAAAATATTAAGTACGGTACTGGTGTATACTGGTATTTAAAGTTTCTGTGTCAGTGTATTTGACCTTGACTCTCACCAACACTTTCTGTCAATGTGTTTTGATCAAATAGATTCTTCACATCATCTTCTTTTTGGGAGAGATCAACAGACCCAAATATAGCCCTCAAGATATTGTGATCGAACAAGACTTGATGAACATCTTGAAGGGTCGTTACCCGAAGCCTTTTAAATGCTATCCCACCCAGATACCCAGGCGGAGTCCAATTTCATGCGTGCTGGACATGGTAGGATCATGGCTCATCAAAATATGACACAATCATTCGTCCTCACTTTGGCTATTACTGTTATTGATTCGTTACATCACAGCAGATACACACAAGGCATTACCCATTACCCTTTGTTATCGCTTGCAGACTGTCTATCTGACCGGACAAGAGAAGGAAAGTGAAATCATTGCAGATCTGCAAAAGCTCATCCATGACTTGAGGAAGGATCAAGCCACAGACCTGGTGTGCTCCACCATTTGTGTCTCCCAGTTGAACCAGTCAGAGAGACACTATGGAGTCTCCTTTTCCACCGCTGGCCGTGATCCTGGCCGAATTGTGACAGGAGCAGACTGCCTCAGCGGCTGGGAGCTTTATGTGGCAGGTGCAGTGATGACCTACTATCCGAAGAAGGAAAAGAAGGCCTACTTTGATGGAACCATCAAAATTCCAGGCGATGTCAGGTGTCAGGCGTTTAATCTCAGCGACGGAAATCCAATGGCTGCTTGCAGATCATGCGCGAATCTGTTTGGTTTGACTACGAGCGAAAAGAAAGAATGGCCTTATGGCAACTGTGCTGAAGTTGAGAGTCTGAGTAACCTGCTCAAAAAGGAGAAAGAATTAGAAGAGAAAGTGAGACCAACTTCTGAAACCTACACAGACGAGAACAGGAAGAAGGCCGCAGACAGCGCCATGAAAGAGGTCACAGATTCTCTGCGCATGTTGCATTTCAAATGGGATAAGAATTTCTACACCCCAGAAGGGCACGTACCTTAAAGAATTGAAATGATGCCAAATATTGAGAAGCATCTTATGGTCTTTGGGAATATTGATTTGATTGTCTTTACTCGTCAAAGCCTGTGTTGCTATCCTTGCCCTTTGCTTTCTACTTTTTGTTACTGTCGAGTCCTCCAGTCCGTCATTCAAGCTCCAGTCATTTTCAGCTGCAACAAACGATGCATAGTAATGGTGCGATGCATAAAAATGTGTTAACCGTTCAATTTGGATTAATGAAAGATGCAAAAAAGTTGATATATTGATCACGTTATGCACAATAAAATGATGTTAAATCATGTCCTTTACTTTATTGTCAGTATATACAGCCTTACAGCGAGCTTCTACAGTGATGCGCCACCTTAGGAGTGAAATACTGAGGAGCTTAAGCAGCTATCAATGACAGTCTTAAATAAAATAAAAAAAGGCTTTTGACATTACTTTCAACAGAAAACAAAAGGACATCATCCATGAAATCCTCTCCAAAGGTACACGACAGGAATGGATCAATCAATCTTCTTATTTACAATCTCTTAAATGTGTTGGCCAAGTTATTTCACACATTTATAAAATCTTTTACAAAAAATTAGAAAAAATAGAGAGGCCAAACCTTTGCAAAATAAAAGTAAAAAAAACCTCTCTCCCTACAGATTAAATTCATTTTAGTAAAGAACTTAAATCTGTTTATAAATTTTGTTTACGGTTGCGAGGGGTCAATTCTTGTATATTCATAGTAGACGGTATAATGGCGTTCTACCGTCGTATGGAGAGGGAAACTATTCCAGCTTCGACGCTGCACACGGAGATGACGCATTCAAAGGCGTCGGAGAACCATGGTGTGTTCATAAACATGGGACATGTGACAACTCACGTCAGAACGAACAATTATCGGCTGAAAACGCGTCTATGAGCCGTGCAACGCCAAACTAATAGTATGGGCTTTCTAACATACGTTTATTAGTTTATTATTTTCCTTTTTTTTAATATATATATATATATATATATATTTTCGAGGCTTGGAGTGGCACCCCCTCCAGCAGGTGGCGCCCTAGGCAATCGCCTAGCTCGCCTATGCCTAGAGCCGGCCCTGATAGTAGTGTACGGTATATGTCAAGTAGTCTAAAACTAAAATGATCACCTAAATGTGAAATGAAATGTTATATTAAATCTATTTAAATGGCAAAAGAACAATACCGTATTGGCCCGAATATAACACGACCCGACTTTTTCAGCCTAATTTCAATGCAAAAAACATCGTGTTATATTCGGGCCAATACGGTGATTGTCTTGAAGAAAGAGCCATGATGCATTCGTATGACTGATGGCGAATAACCACTCTCTTGTTAAACCAACCTTCTCCTGTCAAACGGAGAAAACTTTATCTGCAAGAATGACACAGGTAGGGCAACATCACAAGGATCATACCACTGGAATAACGGGGGGGGTTTGGCGGAGTTCTGGACTGACCCATGTCAAGCCCTGACCTGAAAGGTGGCATGTAATGGTTGTGTCAGTCCAGGAGGAGGCAGCTTACTGCTATAATCAATGCCAACGGGCAACAAGCTGGTTACTGATAACTAAAATGTTGTTAGCTCTGTATTGGCAATAAAGTAATTCCTAAGTATAATGACAATTACATAATCGATAATTGTAAGATCAATCAAATAATCATTAAGTGGCGATTAAACAATGCTAAGTAACTTTGACCTACAGGGACGGTAGTAGGAAAATAACTGTCTGCAAAGGTGTGATAAGATGAAAAAACAATGTTCCTTTCCACTCGCTAAATAACCATCTGCAAAGGTGTGATAAGATGAAAAAACAATGTTGCTAGACAGGAAGTACGCTTCAACGAAAGACCCTCGTATGCAGCTAATTTTTGTTGTAAAGGTTCATGGACTGCATCTCCGTATTGATACTTAGAATTTCCCTTGTACAACACCTGTTTCCTGTTCTAAGAATGAAAGAATGGGTGCCTATATAAGCAAGATGTTTTCACTCTTCTTCGCTTCACTCAGCCAACTGTTCTACTTTGATGACTGAAGCCCCAAGGCCTTGGTAAAATAATTAAAGACCAATCTTACATAATCATGTGTCTTTATCATACAATTATTCAAAGTAACAGAAAACTGCCAACACAGCTCCAGTTGTGCCACCTGAGAAAGTTCATATTCATTATATAAATTATTATATTATATATTTTAGTTATGAATAAGATAATTAATTTGATATTAAACTGTTCAGTTTAAAATATAGAATACTCATAAAGTGAGAATATACTTAAAACTAAATAAAACTCATTAATAAACATGAAGTTTAATTATATCGTAGCAATCACATTTGTTTTATTCTGGATTTTTGTCTGTGGTGATTTCGTCTCTGTGAACCACTAGATGGAAGCACGACATTATTGTACTCCATCTGATCTGAATTTAAATGCTCGTTGTTAACAGCTGCGTCCACCAGACTGATAACCAATAACGGCAGCATCATTTCATCACACTCCGCTTTGACTGGAATTATGGAATGAATTGACATTAATATCAACACCAGCAACTGGTCCGATTCAATCCTTTGTGTTTCGTTGGTGCCTTTCAGCTTCATCTCTGACAGGCCAGACTGCTTCTTTCACACAAAACATGACGTCAGTCACAGAATTAGTCCCGACCCAATGCATCAAGCATTATATTAGTAAATACGCTCTGTCCTCAGATCATCCAATTTAAATCTGATTGTAGTTTCGAGAAGGTTAGAACATGTTTGAATCCATCCATCCATCCCTCCATCCGATCCATCCATCCTTTAAGCCAGGCTCTTGAATATTTTTGAATGTCAAGCAAGCTGCGTTTTCTTTTTGTTGTAAATTTTCTTTACTTGACATTCGTTGAGGACGTGAAGTAGAAGTGAGATTTGACCAAGTCCCAACTTGTTGCGATTTAATAGCCTTTTAACCAGCCAAATTCGGAGGACATTATTTTCCATCAAGCCAAAATGTCCTCAAAATAATTCAGCATTGCCAACGTTGTGTTTTTCCTTGGATCTGATTTCTGAATCAGAATCCCTGAGAATGAAATGGCATAACATTCCTCGGGAAAGGTCTGGGGAGCGATGGTGAAATGTGATTTATTTCCTCCTGCTACGTCACAGAGGCTTTGTCTGGCGTTTCCTATGACCCTGTCGTCAATAACATGTTTGTCTCAGGTCTATATTTGTGTAGCCAACTTCTACCGAAGCGGGGGAGGAAATCCTGTCTGACCTCTCAGCCTCTCCTGATGAAAACACCGGCACTTGATGACGTTCAGGGGGCCAAATGTAAAAAAACTATTCTCCAAGCTTACTAATTTATAATTGTTCTAATCTTTGTTTGAACAGACAATCCCCTGTGCTTGACAGAAATGTATAAGGAAATAGGCTGGAAGTTGATGTCAGGACGTCAAGCATTCCTACATGTCCATAATGGAAGCAAACACACACTGACAATAAAATGCTACATCACACTTTCGTGCGCAGACACACACACGCACAGATGGTTGCAGTTAAGACTGTGATATTTTCATTCAAGTCGTTCTTGGTGTTTCATGTCTGGAAAGTCTGAGTCATCCTTGTTTGACATATCATTCCAGATTTAATGTAGGGTTTGTTTAATCACCCTGTTTTTAAGTGAAACAGATGCTCGGTTAATACACACTGACGCCACTCATAGATATGTGAGGATGTTTCTACAGTGTGTTTAATCGTCAAAATATCAATTCATTTTCAAACAACGGTAGTTATTTTGTATTTTTTAGATGGGTTGTTGATTTATTTTCAAAGTTTTCGCTGTGAATACAGTTGCATTAAAGTTATTGCAAGTTTATTATACGGGGTCCTACAAGTCATACACAACAGTCCCTATTATGACCTACGACCTTATTGCAGGTCGAAATGTTCAGTTGATAAAACAAATGCATTGCTTGGGTAAGTAAAAAAAAACACATGCATGTATCTATACGCTTTTTTAATGTAATGCCAGGAGTGTGGTGGAATAACACGGTGCTCTGACGGTGATTGATCATGAGATCGTTCATGGCAGATTGCCATCAGTTGCTAATTGCTCAAAAAGCCAATATTGCATTTCAAGAAACTATGCTATAATTCAGATAATTATTCTGAGTAAAAGTCCTTTATTTCTAGTTTCAGCATCACAAGGTTAAAAAATAAATGCCATCAAAAACATCGAAGCTCCTTGGCAGAGGCAATAAAATGTGTAATGGATGTGTATTTATTTATTTATTATACATTTTGAAGGTCATTGACGTATTTAAGATCACTCTGAAATATACTGTGAGTCAAACTGAAGGCAGCACCAGACGGGGCAGTGGAGCAGCCGGGGTTCCAATGATCTGATCATCAGACATCACTTCTCATTATACCGTTGAGTATGGCCAGTTTGGAATGGGTGACTCAGCGGTTCTCGATGGACATTTTCATGTCACTCCTCTGCAGCAAGGCGATGAAGACAAAAAAAAAAAAAGAGGAATGGCAATAAAAACATAAACTCCTTGTTTGCAGTGATGACAGCTAAATATTTCTCACAGCCGAGTTCAGTTTGTGTCAGGAGTTTAAGTATGGTCGCCTTGGTGATTTTTCCGCTGTGTGAAATTTTAAATGTCTATCAATGACTCTGCTGTTGCCATGTGAGCGCTGAACAACGTCCCTCCTTCTGCACATAAGCTTGAGTGAAATGTGTGTTGTGCTGACATGAAGAATGCATTGATGGCCGTATCTTTACATAAATTAAATAAATGATGATGGTGATGATGATACTGGTTGACAAGGATTCAATTACAATAGAAAGTAAAGGTAATATAATATCATTCCTTTCCTTTTACAGCCCAAATTTGCTTGTAGTTTCAGCCTATGATAATTTAATTTACCGTAAAAATATTTGAACTACCAACAAGTATCTGGAAAATGTTGTCATCTTCTAAATGTGCATCCAACAAACACATAACAGCAATATTTTTGTTTTTATTCCCATTTTTCCTACGTTGAAGTGAAGGATTTAAGACATTTTAGACACGCAGCAGACTTCCCTCCTTCCGATTTTAAGCACAGATTGGTAAAAAAAAAAAAGAAAAGAAAGGTTTTTACCGACGAGCGCTGGCTGCTGGGATGTCTGATTTTCCCTGTGAATTCAATGTTCACTTCATGACCACAAGCCATGTTGTTTCAGACAGTTTGGCAGAACATCCAAAATAGCTTCCCAACCACAGGCCCTGTGTAACTAAGTCATCCCAGGATATGTACATCAGGCTTCTTTGTCTGCAGGATTGTCTGAGAAGGGTGACCTTGAAAGCATCTTTGGGGGGGGGGGGGGGGGGGGGTTCCCACTGAGGTCTTGAGCAAACTGCAGTTTGTCTTCAATGGTATCTGGAAATATCCTGAAGGGATGAGTCCCGGTGTGACGGCGTTCTGGGCAGACAGCAGGCAGTGTTCATTCTGTGGTGTCAGCATTGTGAACAGAGAGAGCACTATGGTGGTGATATATAAGCTATGGACAGCCAACATAGGTGCAATTTAGTGATGCCAAATCACTGCACAAGCATCACTGTTTAACCACGGCCGAATCTGATGCAACATGATGGTGCACAGCGCCGTATCGACAGCGTGATCTAGTTGCTAGTCTTTCAATAAATTTGTGGGAAAACCTGAGCACAAAAAAAAAAAAAATGTTGTATCCATGTTTTGTTGATCACTAATCCTGAACACTGTTATGCAGAGTCAGGAGGCCGTAGCCCTGGTGGAGATGCCAATTGCTGGGGGAGCACAACAACGGGCGTGAAGGGTGACAGATATCTGAGCACCACCTCTGCTGAGATAATGATACTGTGCAGTGGTTATATTTAGGGGCTCACTTTGGCTAAATTGCTTGGCGTGTGTGTGTGTGTGTGTGTGTGTGACACACTAGGCTGCCAAAGCTCTGAGCTTTTCAGTGCCACAACAGCGTTACCAGTAAAATCACATTGAAATGTGTGCACTTTCCACAACAGAGATAAATGCTGTCCAATGAAAAGATTTGCAGTGAGGAATTATTTCTTATTTGTTCCTACATTTCCTATATAACGTTTAATACAACGCATGACCTTTCCCCTATATTCTCAGGCCAGAACACACACACACACACCCCCACACACACACACACACACCACTCATTAAATCCAACAATGCAGCTTGCAACCAAGACGTCGCCTCCAATAAAAACAGCTCAGGCTTTGAATTTAAGAATAATACATTTTCACTAGAATATCACTCAGGGTTTGGGCAAACTGATGCATTTACAGGATGTGCAGTAAAGCCTCAGTAAGTACTTGTGCTTTTTGACACCTCCAGCCACTGAAGAACAACATAGCATTCACGAGGAGTTCCGTGTCTGTCCACCAAACCACTACGTTTATATTGTTCAGCAACAGTAATCCTTAGGTTGCTGGTTTGAATCTCGCTCAAATGAAGTTCTTTTGGTGGCAGTGGCTCAGTGGGTTGAGACTAAGGAACAGGGAGGTGTCACCGGTTCAGGTCCTGGCCCTGCAGACAAAATACTGAGAGTGGTTTGGTGGCTGGAGAGAGGCCAGACAGCCTCCAGAGCACTGCCAAGATTCCCTTTAGCAAGGCAGCGAACTGCTCCCGATGCGCCCATCATGGCGGCACCATCCTTCACCTATGCCCTCTCCGCATGACATATTTCATCCAAATCCGTCCAGACCTTTTTGAGTTATCTTGCTAATGGACGGACAGACAGACGGATGGACAGACGATAACCTCCGCCTCGCCTCGGCAGAGGCAATAAAAGGCTAGGCCTTAATAATTGCTACCTCTAAGGGGGGAATTAATTGCTCTTGGGTGCATTGCCAGACAGGCAATATCATATTTCCAGTAACAGCTCAAGTTGTCCCACCCCTCATGTGTTCGATTGGCCCAGAGTGTTCCCTGCCCTCTTTCTATTGGCTGGCAGCCAAGGTTTTTGAGGCCATCATGAAGCACTAAGCCAATCGGAGTGGCCAGGGTAACCTCGGGGTTATCAGTTCTACTGTTGACTCAACCGCGCTCACCACAGATACTCAACATGTGTGAGTGTGAGTGTGCACGTTAGTGGCTTCAGTATTCTATAATTGTCATAAGAAACCAGCCAACACTGAAAAACGAGACACCACAGTGTGTCTCAAGATAATTCATATTAATCTCAACACACACACACACCCACACACCCACACACACACACACACACACACACACACACACACACTATGCATTCATTTTGCACACTCTTCCTTCCCCCTCTATTTCTTTGCCTTCAGATTCTGGACAGATGTGTCAGGATTTGGGCGAATGCCAGTTTTGGAGATACTCGAAGTTCAGACAAAGCGCTTGCAGAACAAACTCTCTCGTGCACACACATGAGTGCACACCCATACACTCACACCTCCAGCCTTCCCCCCCCCCCCCTTCCTGTTGGATTTTGTTCCCGCTGTTCTGAGAAAAATGAGAAAGGGAATGTTCTGAACCCTGTCAGCAGGGTTTGGTACCGGTCATCCAGTCACGGTTGGCCGGGTGAATTCTTAAATGTTACAACATGTCCTCCAGGTTTGCTGCCTTTTGACCTTTCTCTGCCACCTCAAATGGAAAGTCCTGCTGGGCAGACAAAGCAATAATCTTACTCTGCTGAAATTACGGTGACTGATATTTGGATTTGGGGTTCTGTTACATCGCTGTCGGCAAGAAAACAAGTTGGATAATAGAAGAGGGAACTGAAGACTGGCATAAAGAGATATAACTTTAAATCTAGTATGAAATTATAAATGTTCCTCAAAGCGGTTGTCGGAGATTAAGTGGATCTAAAAGAGTTTGGCTTCTTGGTTTTGTAGTTAATCTTCGAGCTGCAAGGCAACCTTCACTTCGGCTTGGCCCGGCATTCAGCAGCAAGACTCCGGGTTGTTGGCTGACACATGTACGTTGCGCTCGCCCTCGCCAAGATTAAATGATTTAACCTCTTCGATCGGCTTTTTCCATCCCAAGTAGCCAGACTGCCGAAGGCCTGCTTAGTTTATCTCTCATTCCTTTTCATTGCGCTGCCAGAGTCGTTAGAGTTCCTGTGTTTTGCTTGGTGGACACCAAACTAACCCTTGATCCAAACTAATGTGGTATAGATTCTGGCAGTGCTGCTATTAATAGCTCGGTGGCCTTTTGGCAGAAGATAGCTGACACTTAAAGAGGGAGACAGGGCATGCATGCCTGATGCACAAGGGAAAATAGTTACAAAACCAACACTTAGTTTTAATCTCTTTCAGTCAGCAGCTTAATGTATAAGGAAGTTGCAATTACAGAGCAGCTTTTTGGAGACGGTGAGCTCGAAGTAGAAAGTAGTTTGGATGAACAGTCAAAGCAAGGTAAAGCATTACGTCAATTCAGGCAAATACTTTTCATCCATTATCAATACTTTTTGCTGTTATTATTAAAATCCAGACAACTGAGACATGTTTTGCAATCTGTGTTGCGATCCAGATGAACGCACATTGTCTAAGCATCTGAAAAGCTAAAAGACTAACACAAAAAAAATCTTATTCATAGTGCTCACAGAGTCCTTCTCTTGTGCTCTGCAAGCCCGATTATTCATGTCGACCTCACTCTCAGGATTCGTTTGGCCCGGCTCATATTGAAAAATCCCCGGTGCCGGGACAGCTTCAGTTTCTGGAGTGCAGCGCAAACATTCCAAGTGATTTAGCCGAGGCAAAATTAAATTCCTCAATGATTATTGCTTGTTTTTTTTTCTTCTTCTTCTTTCTGGTGCACTTATAAAATAAAAGACTTGCAGGTGCAGGAAGACCAGTCCTTTATCATGCTATTGCATTCGAAAGGGGAGTTGTGTTCCCTACATTCTCAGTACTCTATTCCTGTAGTCTACGAAGCCCGAGCCAGATGGAAGGGTGGCGTTCCACCACACAGCGATCCAATCCAAACATCTGCCTGGCAACAGGCGAGGCCGTTTCACCGAGACAAAACACAGGCCTGCTCTGTGCAATACCATTACAAACGATTTCTCTGTTTGATAGGGAATAGCTGCAGAGCACTGCTTCCGGCATGAATTGGAGATACGTGGGCATCAAAGTAGGTCAATTAGTAAAGGGTGTTGTAGCTCAACCACCTTAACCTGGCCTTTATCAAACTCCGCCCACTTCCCTCAGCCCTTGCCACAGACTGGAAAGTTAAGGACCGAGCTTCTGTGGTCCTGTTTGTCAAGCGATCCATTGAACTTTCTGATTCACCACAATAGAGGTGTGTTCACCAGTCACAAATATAATGGAATGATTTAGATTTTTTTTTTGGAATCAAAGAAAGTCAAAACCGTTTGCAACCCAAACCTTGGTCTTGGACTTGGACTTGAAATTATTAATGTCCACCCTAGTAAAAAAAAAACATGGACTAAGGGATCAGAAGACTTTTCTTGATGTTGAATAAGTCACCCACAGGAATACGCCTACAGACAGACATCTATCACCCATGTCTGTGAATCCCTGTGAGCTTTAGGGAACTTTTCATCCTGTTTCAATCTATCCATGCATCTTCTACAACTTATCCCGGGCCAGGTTATGGAGGCAGCAGTATGGGCTGGGATGTCCAGATTTTATTTTTTATTTTTTATGTTTTGCTGTCTCGATTTTTAAAACAAACCAAAGGCCCTCTTTTGGACCATTTACTATAAAGTCTGTCATCCGTAGCATGACAGATGTTAAAATATCCTATCACTCAAGCAAAAAAAAAGTCTAACAATATACACATCCATGCCAAAATATCTATAACGTTAACATTTTCTACAAAGATATTGAACAGCCTGACATTTCGTGGAAAATAAGGATTGAGAAACTTGTGGGTTTTCCAGCGCGTGTCTAGTGGGACACATACTAGCATTTATTTTACTACTGAGCAGTAAATCAGCTTGTTGTCTTACGTGAATATTTTCATGACCTGTGCAAAGTAACTTGCGTTGGATATGTAACATAAGTAAACTAATTTTAACCCAAACTATAATTTTTTTTTATACCTAAACTTAACCAAGCTAAGCCTAAATCTCAGCACCTGTGTGTCACGTGACTAAAACAACAAAAAAGCACATGGACGAAAATCACCTTTTTGTTTATTACATTATTAAAAGTCCAATAGATTTGATATGTTAGTTGTATAATGGGGATGGGATTTAATAAGTTATCTTCTTCCCACTCCTTTTCAAGAATCAAGAAGAATCAAGAAATCTTTAATGTCATTCATACACTCTCATGCACGAACGAAAAACAGCACTCAGGTCCCAGCTCGAGGCACACAACACACATTCATTCAACTTAAAGTAAATATATACACAAAATTAAAAAGTGACAAAGTGACAAAGTGACAAGTGATTGCACGATCCCCGTTTGGGTCTCCGCTTGCCTCTGGGCCGCTGAACTCTGCTGCGCCAGCCCGATGTCCTCAGGAGCTGTAGCCTTCCAAGCGTGGCTCTGAGAGTTGGTGGAATAGTCGTCGATTGAGCATCGTTGACGCTCAAAAGCTCAGTTACACCGTACTTTACCCGCTCACACTCACTTTTCTCCACACACTCATTCATACTAACGCCAAAACCATTCATACTAAAGCCAAGGCTGGGAGCTAGAGAAGCCGCTGCACCACAGCGCGCCGCCATCTTAAGGACTTTCAACGGAAACAAGCCCGCAAGGGCTTTTTTGAAATGCTCCTCTTAGACAGGATGTTTGACGTTATTTGTACTGTAATACATGCTACTGTGTGACTGTACTTGTACTCTAACATTCTATCTAATAAATATATTCATCATCATCATCTATCTATCTTCGAGCACTATATAATGAATTATGAGATATTTCTTGAGTACATGGTATTTGGTGTTTTGTCTTGGACACATTTATTATTTTTTTCTGCCGAATTATGGCTTCTTGTACACATAAAGGTATTATTTATTTATTTATTTTTCTTCTGCTTGAAACAAACAAAATCAAACTTGTCAATTTCTGCACGTCTAAACCTCTAAAATTACACTGAATTTAGTTTCCTTATACTTGTGTAATGACAACAAAGTTGAACCTAAAAAAATAAAATGCATACAGTATCAAATGACATGCAAAAAGCTTAAAATGCATAGAATGATAAAGTGTGAAACGACACGTGCGATGACTTTAATGTGGCGGTGCTATTTATAGGCCATCCCATGAGGTCACGTTGAGTTACAAAACTTTCATGTTACACAAGAGTGTTGCAGAAGAACGCTCTGTGAAAATGGAGCATTTAGTGATTCCATATTCACCACTGTGTGTTGTAACACGAGTATCTGCTGTTGGGACATGCAGTATCCTGTAGTGTTTGAATTCACGTTTCCGGAGATCAGGTTTGGGTTTTGCTGCTGTGGCTGTTGAGGCTCGGTGGCACTGACGTACCAGGCGGCCAAAGTGAAAAGAATGTTCTGTTATTAGTGGAAAAGCTCCTGTTATGTGGATTAATCTACAGCCTCGACTTTGATCTCCTCCTGCCTCACTCTAAGCGACTTTGGAGGGGAGTTGGGTCCAGTGCACATTTCAGGCACAAACACACACACCTGGTCCAAGTAATGTCCATAATCGATTCTGAAAACACGGCCTGTTACAACAGCGGTGCGTCATTCATTTAATTACCTAAAATGTTTCGTGATTATATAACATACTCTCATGACATGACGCTCTTTCTTTATTCCTTACTCGACTGCCACGCATGTACCCTTGTTAAACCCTGCATTTGAAAGTTTTTTTTTCCCCAAAGCTAAACTTAAACTTTAATTTAGTGTAAATATTGATTAATTAAAATGTACTTGCCCACGTGTGTGTGTGTGTGTGTGTGTGTGTGTGTGTGTACGTGTTGTTCAGGGCTTATCTCAACCAAAGAACTCAAATCTCTGAATCCCAACGGCGTTCCAAGCTCTTAATAAGATTTAGGTTTGTAATGTAGATGCTTAATTATATAAATCCCACGCGGAGGCAAAACACACACACACAAAAATATTTTGTTACTAATGTAGATTTAATGATTACCAAGGTGTTAAGGGATTCATTATGCTTTCAAATATAAAAGGTACGTCGACCCATTTATTGAAAACACAGCCAAAATGAGAAGGAACAAATATTATGTAAAGGACAAATAAAATTGATTTGACTTGAAGAAACTTAACAGAAATGTTAAATGGACAACATATGGCCATGTTGCTGGGCGGAACAATATTAAAAATAAAGATGTATGCCATGTAAAATCACAG
The DNA here is from genome assembly GCF_040956055.1 of Brachionichthys hirsutus. Taxonomy (NCBI): domain Eukaryota; kingdom Metazoa; phylum Chordata; class Actinopteri; order Lophiiformes; family Brachionichthyidae; genus Brachionichthys; species Brachionichthys hirsutus. Next base: position 6,881,589 of record NC_090909.1, on the reverse strand, counting down.
GAGTGGCGCTCATGCAAAACTTTCAGGGAGGAAGAAATGTTTCCAGGTTTTTCAAGTACACCCGAGATTAGGACTATAAGTATTTCTGTATTTTTGAGGTTACATACATTTTACTGTGTTTAATGCACCAACCGTTAGCGGATCCCAGTTCACATCTTTAACTCTTTCTACACGGATATTGTACGTACTCGCTTCAACAGGAACCCTTCTGTAGACTGCCTTGTCAACAGCAGCATAACACCGCTGCATTGTGGGAATTCAGTTCTTATTTGATGCATGATAAACCTTCTCGGTGTCTAGTGGGACTTTTTCATATGCATCATATTGACCCTTTTACATGACCTTAGCTTCTTTCCTCGTACGTAAAGGACCTCCCAGACTTTGGTCTGTCTCCAATTTGGAGATCGTTTCAGTTGATTTTATTTGACCTTGAGTTAGCTGCTCTCTGCTACTAGCCTTTTTAAAACTATCTTCGGTGTTATGTACTATCCCAGTTGCCTCATTGACTCAGATGTCCATTCACTGCTGTTACTACCCCCGCTATAATTACCTCTCCAAGTGCACCTTTGTAACATTTATACAGAGAAGGTGCAATAAATACACAGTCTTGAATGGGCTGCATAAAAGGGGTTTTTATTGTCATACCCATCTCACTCAAAAAAGAAGGCATAAAAACAGGGCAGATGATTTCATCCATTCTGTCCGATGGCTGTTGAGATATTTCAGTCTATTTCCAAAGAGTTGGACTGACGCCTCGCCAGCACTGCTGCCAACTGGTCTGCGAAGGATCATCCTATACCTTTCCTTCTTTCAGGCCTTTCATTTGAACCACATCTCTCCTCTCTGGACCAATCCCTGCCTCTGTATGAAACGGACTATGCTTGGAGACATAGCAGCATTCCAGGATGTGAGCGTCAATAATAAAAATAACAAAAAAAAAACCCAGCAGGACATCAACAACAGCGCTCAGACTCTCCAAACCACTTTATCCACACAAACACAAACGCACTGATTTATTCATCTAGAAAACAGGCCACGTCTTACTCGGAAAGAGACAGCACACACCCAACATCATCGTCCAATGTCAGGATGACCCGCTTCCACTTAACTCTGTTTATAGTTTCCAGAGGTTTTTGGCCAAAACACACCCTGATAGTTATGGAATTTTAATTGTCTCAGACATCCAAACACACAAAGACAAGAAAGTGACACAGCATGACTTGCTTGATTCATGAGCATCCTGTACAACATATTTACAACTGGAGGCATTTAAGGCAATGAGTTGCGGTGCATCTGTGTGTGGTTGCCGAACTATTTCCCAACAAGGGTCAGTGGAATTTTTATGTAACAGCCACGCTTCTCCTGGCTTTCCCAAAGGACTGTGCTTGTCTATGTGTTTGTGTGGCTGTGAGCTGTTTCTGTTGTCGTTTGCACAACTCTGTCACACTGAACCCACGAATGCAAACAGCTGTGGGACCCGCGGACCTTAGCCCTCGCCATTCGTTGGCGTTCTTAGAAAGCGCTGCGCTTTGAGGTGCTACAGCCCTCATCATCTCTTAAAGCCTCTGCTTTCTGCCAGCACCAATGTGGTTTTATAGGGAAGTTGCATTCCAAGGCAAAGCCTCAGATATTTCTAACATTCACTGGAATGGAGCCTTTGGTTGTATGTTATTAATCTTTTTTTCTTCAAGTTAGAAAATCTGCCAGTTGGAGAAAAATGCTATCAATTCCTTTTCCAAATGAAAATTCATCCATTCATCTTTGCACTTTCTATAGGTGCTAGAGCCCATCCCAGTTGACAATGGGACACACATCTCTCTAATTAGCACAGTGTCAGTGACTAGTGTGTGTGTATAGGTGTGTGTTAGCCTAGTGCAGGGGTGTCAAACTCATTTTCTCCAAGGCCCACATCAGCATTATGGTTGCCCTCAAAGGGCCAGTTGTAAATATAACATTGTGTAAATGTAACTAAATGTAATGTAATGTAAATAAAATGTAACTACTCCTTAACATGCTGCTAAATAACTGTATTTACTACTACATACTTAATTAAATTATAAATATTACATATGCAATTGCATAGTTCTAAAAATATATCGATACCTTACTGATGTAAAAATATCCGCCGAGGTTATGTAATCGCCGGCATCTGTCTGTAATTTGTTCTTCAATATCTCCATTGATTATTGACCGATATTTAGGGAATTTAACACAGTCATGTAGGGTGGGGGCCTCTATCTTACCACTGAATATCATCTGGGTCGGATCCAGAATGGAGTCAGCAACAAATATTTAATTTTAACATTAAAACTCCATTTACAGATTAAAAAGCAGTTACAAATACACATCAACTCTGATTCACTTTTACTTTTCAGCATTTTACAAAAACAAATGTCTGCACAAAGCTCTTGCGGGCCTCAAAAAAATGATGTGGCGGCCCACATTGGCCCCCGGGCCTTGAGTTTGACACATATGGCCTAGTGTGTTAGCCTATCAGCTCACTGTTGTATTTTTAATTGCAATACTGTCTGAAGCTCGAATTCATTTGGCTGCTGTTATGTACGTCCTCCTGCTATTTGAATAGGTCAGATGAAATAAATTTAAATCTCCAATCGCCACACAACCTGTTTGTGAATGGCTACTGAAGGATGGGTCCGGTGAAAGGATGTGGGCGCCGACAATTATATAAATCAATGCAGACACTTTATGGCTTTAAAACAAGCTAAGCTAAACTGCATCAAGGCCAGCATGCATGCATGTGTGTGTGTGTGTGTGTGGGGAGGGGGGGGATTGATCCTGCTTTACCACTGCCAAAACTTTCCTTGTTCAGTGATTTAGAGTATTATCATAAATACAGGGCACTCAGTGGAGCGCATACCTTTGAGACCCAGCAGTCACTTTTAATTAAACAAACCCTAATCCACATTCCATCAAAATGCTATCTACGTCTACTCCAGAATTCAGTGGTCCCTTATTTCTCTTTCAGTCCTCCACCAAGTTTCATGAAAAGCAAGTTGAAGGATTCCTCTCTTCTTGTCCAACAGGGCCTCGGGTTTCATGATCTGTCACGTAGTTGTTGTGGAATCCTGCTAACAGAGATGCAATAGCTACAATGCTCTGCTGCCCTTTTGAACTCTTGAAACAATTTACGTGGAATTTAAAGATGTGTTTGATGTAAAGAATATCAGTTCCAGGCAACAACTGCATGCTGTAGAGCTGACAGCAGATATCTGAGTGACATTGATGACTGCCACTTTAACTCGGAGGCTGCAGCCCCCCCATGGAGGGTTAAAGACAGGGCTTGAGCACACTGTACAAAATGTCTAAAGATAAGAACGACTTGGTGCAATTTTGTAAGCATCAGCATTACATTTTAAAGGGGCATTTTCATCAATGTTTGACACATTTTTGGAACAGTGTTTCATTTGTGTATTAATCACTTGATGGATTGCATGGGCAGTGGGATGAGGCTTTTTTTTTTTCTTTGTGTTGACAATTTTCTGAATTGACAAAGAATTGATCCTCGGATACATGAAGCCACAGAAACAGCTGAAATGCTGCAGTGTTTTATGTTTATTTTCTAGATTGGTGCCACAGAATGAGATCTGATTCAGGAAAACATACACGAGAGGAGGGTTGATAAATCCAACAGATTCTGTAGATCAAACAGTTTCAGGAAGAAAGATTTCAGGACATGAAAAGTCCCTTTTTTGTGTAAAGGAATGGCCAAACGAACAAACAAGTAACTGGTCCCAACTCCAAGGACACGTTTACAATTTGGAGTGGGTAAAGAGATGATTATTTTTTATACTGTCTTTAATCTTGAATGCACTCTGAGGGCAGGCGGCGCATTAATTAAAATGTCCCTTCCTTTAACATCACGCATGAGACTATCCTCACCATCAGAATGTAAAAAATAAATAAAGTACATTTCTTGCAGTGTGCTGCTGTTTTCAGGGCGGGGCGGTGAGAGGAGTTTAACTGGGGGGGGCGTGCTTGTTGAGAGAGCGAGGCGAATCAGCTGTTCGAAAAGTGCGTGTTGAGAATTGGCGCATGTGTTTTGCGCGTTTCTTTGCGTGTACGTGTGTGTGGGGGGGCGTGCTTGGGGGGTTGGGGAGGGAGAGCAGAAGCAAAGGGGGGGGGGCAAGGTGAAGACAACAGAGCGACGCTTTTCGAGGGGAGGCAGTTTGCGTGGGTATCCAGACGAGGACCGCCAGCGCGCTCCCGGTGCTGCTCCGCCGCGCGTCCCGGACACGTCCGTGTCCCTTTGATTACCGTAAGAACTGATCGCGCACGCAACACGAACACGGACGCGTTCGACAGAACTTTAGCAACAGTTTGATTGGAAGACTCCGCGGAAAGCTCCAACCCGGTGCGCGTAACGCGCCTCAGGGCGAGATCGATATTTAAAGGCTCCCACAGCATCGTGTGTGTGAAACCATCTGGAGCGCATCGCTGACTTCCTGCGCTCACTGACGCGTAACGGGCTGCGTGGATGCGTGGATGCGGGACTCCCCGCATTTTAAACGCACCGGTTAGTCTCCATGATTGATCCGTCGGTACCGACCGGGATGGGCAGAGGCTGCTCAGATTCTTTATATGGGAGTTATTGACCCGGCGGCACGGAGGAGGGACGGCTGCGTTACAGGAGATAAGACTGCTGCGCGCGCGTGTGTGTGTGTGTGTGTGCGCGCGCGTGCGAGTTGGTGGTCTGTCATAAAGCTCCATTAGCTATGACTTAATGTAGGCTGCTAAACTCCCTCCCTTCTTCCTTGGTGCCTAAAGAAGACTCCGGATCACTTTAGGATCCGGTAACATGAAGAGGAGCTCTGAATGGACCAAGATGGACCAAGATGGACCAAGATGGACCATTAGAAACTGTCTTTGTTTTTATCCGTCTGATGAGTGTCTACAGTCACACACACACACACACAAACTGCAGTGCATCAGAGGACAGCTGTGCACCGTGCTGCACACAGACACGCGTGCCGTTGTTAGCTCGCTGCCTGCCCCGGTTGGTTCTCCGCATCTCCCCCTTTGACCCGGTCCAGTTGAGTCGCTCCCTTTTTCTGCAGGAGGCATCGCAGATGTCAGCAAAGGTCGAGCTGTTGGCGTCGCTTTCGAGCTCAATCGGCTGTTTGGCTGTTAATGCGAGACTGAGTGGAATGTAAAACTGTCTAAAAATGACAAATATAAGCAGTGCAGAGGCCGTCTATTTGGTGTGTGTGTGTGTGTGTGTGTGTGTGTGTGTGTGTGTGTGTGTGTGCACGACTGTATACACATATTTGGACACAGATTCGACTGAGCGTCCTAAAGATAGCAGAGCCCCAGTGGGAACAGTAATTAGTGGGGTGAAAAGGGAGGAGGAGGAGGAGGGGGAAGAGATATTGTTTGAACCATCTGATATCTGTTATATAATGAGACACGCTGGGAGAGAAAGTGAGGAGGAATTGGGCGAGTTTGGGAGTGAGAGGAGCTGCAGAGCTCGGTGTGCGGAGATCCGGTTTACCGAACCTCCGATCAGGACGCGGGTTTCTGTCTGCGCTGAGCATTCTCGTTTGTCTGCACTTATCAGGTCTGCAATGAAACAAGGCAGCTAAATACAATAAATTGCACTGACATTGGGTGTTCAAGTCCCGTCGGAACCCCCCCCCCCCCCCCCCCCACACACACACACACACACACACAGCGGTCTGCAGGTGGTCATGTGTTGCAAGCTTCGGAGAGCGTTTTGTACTTGGTCTTAAGCCCCAGGCTTTGTCTCTGGTACACAATGGCCGTGTTTACGTTGGATCTGGTGTGCGTCTGTTTATCCACGCTGGTCTGCACAGAGAGGCCTTCAGGCCTGCAGACCTGCAGCTCTTACAAAGCTCCTGCCTGGTGTTTGGCCCAGATTCCAACTCGACAACTTTGTCCGTTCATGTCTTCTTGGTCCATTACCTCATCGCTCGCGTCTTCCTTTACCGTTAAGCAAATTTTTGGGACCCCCCCCCCACACACACATTGTTTCCTGTGACCTTTTGTTCGATCTGATTCTTTCCTGTCTTTTATTGTCCGTTAACTGTCTTGTATCCGTCCTTCATTTGCAGGCTGCTGGAGACACCGAGGGTGTCCCTCCATAAAGAGGGGACACTGAAGGCACACGATGGCCTTGGCGGGATGTCCTGACTACTACTTACACCATCCAAATTACCAGGTAAGCCTGTGTGTGTGTCTGTGTGTCTGTGTGTGTGTGTGTGTGTGTTGGTTGACAGTAAAAATGTTGTTTCCACCTTCATTCAGTGTTTAGTGAAACAGAAAGTCTTTACCCCATCTTTGAACTCATCTAGCAGAATTAAGCACGGTGGCGCAGTGGGTCGTGCTGTTGCCTCGCTTGTCCAGGGTGTACCCCCCCCCCCCTTTCTTGACCGTAGACTGCTGGGCTCGCCTGTAGATCCCGCGGTCGGGATTTTTGGATTAATCGGTTAAGAAAATGAATTAATGAATTGAATTGGGAAGCTAAATTAGCCGTTACCCAACTGCTCGCCTCCTGCAAGACGCTCCCTTCATCCGTCAGGAACGGAAAGTGAGTAAAAAGTTCACGTCTAAATAAAACCCAGAATGTTGAAAACAGGCAGTCATATATTCTGCAGACTCACCGCATTCTTGCCGTTTATTTAGAATGGCTCTTGTGTTGTGCTTCGGCCCCGCGGCCTAACTAAGTTCAGTATTCTCTTTCAGTCAGCTCTGATAAAGTCTCCAACTACTGGGGAAAAAAAAAAAAAAAAACCTTCTGGAGCCATTAAACGCTGCTTTGTTTAAACGCCAGTCGCTAATTTTGTCCCCCTGCCGTGTGCTGCTGGGCGTTTTAGTGCGCTGCGTGGTTAATATTATCATCAGATTGTGAATTTGGGGATAAAAAAACATTTTAAACACAGTTAAAATGCTTTATGGAGGTGTGGAAAACTGTTGAGTTGCTGATTATAAGACAGCAGTTGGAGAACAGTCCTGGCACGTAGAATTAAACCTCTCTGTGTATCAACATGTGGCTCTGAGTCGACTGACTCTCGGCCTAGTTCGGTGAAATATGGCGTCTTTGCAAACCACAACAGAACAGGCCCCACGTCCACCGTCCAACTCCTGCTAGAATGAGCCCTTTGTTTCTCCGCTTGGGCTTTTCTCCCCTCCGACTCTGCTCCAACCTAAAGAATTTGGCCGGAGAGCATCTAAAAATAGAGCGCTAAACAAACAACAAAAAACAAGCTGTGGGCTTTTTTTTTCGCGTGACGGGCCTGAGAGAATGGGATTGATGGTGTGTGACGTCTTACTGGGATAGGATGGGTCTGTGAGGGTGATGTCGCTTCAGCTGCAAAAAGAAATGCAGCTCCCTGCTAAAACCCACTGTGGGACCGCTGAGCCCCCCCCCGTGGAGCTGACATGAAGTTGGACTGCTTCACGGTAGCTTCCAGGAAAACGTTTTTCCACCAGGAAGGCTACAGTGAATAGTGAATTGATTCCCCGTAGAAAACGACATTCCTCCACCCTGCATCTAGTGGAGTAAAAACAGAGTTTGGGAGAGAAGTGGGTCACGACGTCGCCCTCTCTCGCTCTCTCTCTCTGTGTGTGTGTGTGTGTGTGTGTGTGTGTGTGTGTGCGTACTTGGCATGACACGGCATGGCACACTCTCACATGGGGTCTGTCTGTAGGCTTGGTGTGTGTAGACGAGGACCAAATGAACGCTCCTTTCTGCATACTTGCATAACTTAATATGTAACGGCAGCATGTTTGGGAATCTGGGCACAGTTCCGTGTGTGTGTGTGTGTGTGTGTGTGTGTGTGTGTGTAGGTGTGTGTGTGTGTGTGTGAGAACTTTGGATCCGTTTCAGAGATGTCTCAGAGCCACTCTTGCTTTCCTTCTACATTTTCTTAATGTGCGCACACACAAACAGCGGCAGCACTCAGAAACCTCAGACGACCAACGCCGCTGATTTATGGATTTAATTAAGCATTTAATTGCGCTTCTTCCACAAATATCACTATTTATGTGTGCGTCAAGACGATGGAAAATCCGGGCTTCAGAGTTTCTTAACAAGTTCTGCTGACTCTACAGAACTAACATTGACCCAAATCCGGGGATGAGAAATAAACTGTCAAAACAAATAAGAGCACATGAAATTGCGACGTGCCGGCAGCAGGGCAGAGAAGCTCCATTTACACAGCTGTTTCAAGGCGGGACGCCTTTGTGTTCCGTTACGATCCACCAAAGTCCATTGTCTTTTTGTTCTTGTTTCACGTAGGATTTCCGGCCTTCCTAAAGTCTCAAGGGATGGAAATTGTTGCTCAACGTTTTATTCCAAAGTGAATTAGCTAAAAAAAAAAATTGTTTGTGGAGACCTTCGAATTCTCATTTTTCGGGTTTAGGTTTGGTCTGAATTGGACAGGACTACTGATCTGCTATATCCGCCGCAAAAACGTCTGACTAGTTAAAGATGAAAAATCTGATTAGTTGAATGATGCCATTGTGGAACATGACACGCAAGACTCATGTGACTCACAGGCCATGCAAGTCCAAGAAGAAAGCTTCCCTTCATGTACTCCACCATTTGTACCCATGAGACTTGTAATATCAAAACTGTTGGCTCACTGTGCAAAACAATTTACATCTGGAAAATGCTTTTACAAGAGGCACCAGTGATTTTAAGTTGCAGCTTCGAAACAAATATGTCTTCCACATTTTGGTGGCCCAGTTGACCACTGAGACATCAGCACACGGCCCTGAGACTACATAGTCAGGAACTGCATTATTGGGAATGCACAATGAGGTTTTTATGGGACATTTAGCCGTTAAAACTGGCTCTTTTATTGCACAAGTGCAGCTAAGGGGAGGGGAATTTCCCTGGGTTTACTTGTAGCTATATATTAACACTGCTGCTACTGATATCTGTTACTAGAACTAGGACACGGTCCCTCCTCCAGCTCCACACAGTGTACACATTTACAGCCCTACGTCCAGGGCAGGGCAATCCTAAACTGGTGCTGACAGTGCTGAAAGAAGAATGGCAGACACATGGGTCTTGCGGCTGTAATGTTGAACAAAAATTTAATTTAACCTCTTTAACGCTAGACCTTGTCCTCAAGTTTCTTAAAAAAGAAAAGACAAGTATGTCCTTGCACGAACAGCATTGTAGTTGCAGGATTCTTAGATCTAAATGATTTTTGCAAGGTGCTGCGTTTGTATGATTATTACATTCATTCATGGCATTCATGCCTGAATGACATTTTATCCATAACGTAGATCAATTTGGAATAATCAATTCACATAAATTGCAGGTTTTTGGACGTGGGAGGAAACCGGACGAGAACATACAAACTTCGCACAGATAGGATTTGAACCCGGTACCTTCTTGCTGTGAGGCGACGGCACTAAACACTCCTCCAGTAATTATTTCCACAATTCATTTAGTTTATAAAATGGCCAAACAATTGCCCAAATATACTTTTCAAACACGTTCTGGCAAACAGTGCAGAACCAAAAGACTTAATTCGCTGTAAAATCTAACAAAGAATAGCATCAACTCTTTACATTTAAGAAGCTGAAACTAGTAAATGTCAATTTGTTCTTTACAAATGAAATGATGAACCCTTTTCATGGCAACTCATTTTCTCTTGTCTAATTGTGCAGCTCGAGCCATTAAGTGGCCCGTGCTGTGCAGGCAGCTGGATTGTTAGAAATAGAAGCAAATGTTCTCTGGCTTTGGCCAAGAAATATTAGTTCATCAAGACGGATTTACAAATGGGGGGGGGGGGGGGGGCGTTAGGAGACTGACACGTTACCAGAACTCAATTTTCTGTGCATATGAAAGCATGCACATTGTAAACTGCACATTGTAAACTGCTGTAAACCAAATTGCCCTCCGAGGGACAAAATCAATAATTAATATTTAGTATTTAGTATTTGACTCGCGGTGCCTTTACATGCTGAGTAATACGTACTCTATTTCAAAGGGTGTTTTGTGAACTGGTTGTATTCCCAGCTAGTCGGCGAAGTTACCGTCCTTGGAAAGCTTTTGGCTGCCTCTTCTTTCCCAGAATTTATGGGTGTTTACGAAGCACTAAGGTGTGTGCGTGTGTGCGTGTGTGTGTGTGTGTGTGTGTGTGTGTGCACACGCACGACACGACCCCTGACAACGAGCTGTTCCTGGAAGCAATACTTCCTCGTTGTTCTTTTTCCTAGAAAAAAGCCATCGTAAATTTCTTTGGCTTTTTTCCCAGGCTTATTCTTCTGCAGCTTTCTGCCTTGAGAGTTGAGACGTGTCTAATTTGACGAAGTGTGAATAACTTGGTTGAGTGCGTGTGCATCTCCAGACATGTGCCATTGTGTAAGCGTGCCTAACCTCTTTTTTTTCTTCTTCTTCTTTCTCGTAAAGATTTTATCTTCTTTCCCCTCCCTGTCAAATCAGAGCCTGATGGGAATTTCACAAGTGCGAGTTCTCTCAGACGCATACTTGCAGAGACAAAAAGAGAGCGGGGGGGGGGGGGGGTGTCATAAAGAGTGCTACAAGGTCAAAGTGTGTCTGAACTTGAGGCTTGCTATTCCTCGAGAGCAGAGCATGAATCCACCTTCTCACTAACCTTTGCTAAATAAGGATCGTCTTTACTCTTCCTTAGCTGTTCTGACATCTTAAACCTCATGCATGGTTTTACTGCATGGTCTTCGCCTTTAAAAAAACAACAACAAAAAACCCCAAATGTCTTCTTTTCCTTTTTTGACAGGAAAGCATGGACCGCACTTCCTCTCGCAGGCCCGAGGAACTGATTGTTCCAGGCTTTCAGCGCCCAGCCAGTCAAAATTTGCCACATCACCATGGTAACTTTCCTCTCCTCATTCAAACTATTTCAGATAGTTCAGATCTCTTCCAAACCTCCTCATTGCCATTTACGTTTTGAAAGACAAAGACAGAGAATTCTGTCTTTTCTGGCCTACAAAATGCTCCTGCTGTCTTCCTGGAGATCACTATCTTTCTCTACCTGTGTCAGACATTTTCTACATTCATGTGAAGCACTGTTAAATATGTCTTCACATGGATGGGGTGTTTAAATGGGCCTATAGAGAGTTGCTTGTACTACGTAGGTCATGAGTTTGGGAGACGGGGGGAGTAGAAGATCTGCAGGTACGTTACTCCATAAAACATGGAAGTTCAGTTCCTCAGAATGAAATCTTTGTCTTTAAATAAAATTTTAATGTAGAAGACTAAGTTTTGTGTTCTTACTGCATGGTACCGAGTCTACTTGCGTTTATGGTTTAGTTTTCCATTCAGTAAAAATACATGGTTCCTGCAAGGTGCTTAAAGGTGATGAGAAATCACTGAATATCGGTGATTGGTCAGAGTCATCGATGTGTCATTAAACAACCAAGCGACAGCCGGCACACGATCATAGAAAATCCCAGCCTGAGAGATGGATCAGAGAGGAGTGTGAAGATGACATCACAGCAGTTTTGAACTGTGTAGCCATGACGACCAGCAATAATGCGGTTCCCCTGTCCTCGAAACAGAAAACAACCTAGAAAAGTACCCAACGCCAAAGCTAAGCCAAGTAGCGCATGTACCACGTAGCAGAAATAATGCTGTATTATTCCTTATTAGATAATTAGAAGTTATACCTAAATGGGGGGGGAAATGTCCGGATCCCAATTATGGAAGCCCATTTGTTGTTAACACAAACTCCTGATGACGAAATGACACTCACAAATGTTGGAATGGCCAAGGTTTTAGTGAATTAAATGGACTTAAGGCAGATCCCATGGCATCGTCATGACGACATCAGCATAATACTTACCCTAATGCTGAATGAAAGGGCTGATACGGCGCAAACCTTTTCACGGCAAAGTCAAACTGGAATTGATGGATGCACATTCTTGTCTGAATGCTTTCTGGGTGTGAACGTAATTGCCCTAAATGGAGAAACATGAACGGAGAAAGAAGTGAAGGAGTCAGGTTGAGGTAAAAGCAAAAGTGGTCTTCATTCCTTTACCAGACGCGCCCATACACTGCTACGTATTATACCACAAGTGTTGTGGTTTAGTGCAGTCGTAATAGTGCAGAGCATATTATGAGAAGCTGAGGGTGTTGCCTTAAAGTAGTAGGCGGCCAGGTATTGGCATTTATTTTTATATTTGTCTAAATATATTGAAGTGCTGGATCGGATGTGCTCAGTAAAGAAGGTTGTACGCTATATTTGGATGAATGAACGAGGATTAAAGCAGGTTTCTGCATCAGGTACAAACATGGCAACGACTATTCTGTGGGCCTTTATATTTGGACCGTGCCTGGCTCGGACGTCGTGCAAGCCGCGTCCTTTTAATGGTCTGATGTTGTTGCTCTTGATGCATACCCATGGATGATATTGGTTGCATGCAAGCAAATCTGTATGCTGTGATGGATTTGTGTGCGCGCTGGTTGAAACCAAGGCCTTCCACGTGGTCCACATATAGAAGGAATTGTTTTGCGGATATGTCGGACTGTTGTGGAGAACTAAAGAGCATTTTTATGTCGCATGCAATTGGAGGGATTTTATTGCATATAAAGGAACAGAATTGCACTTTGCCCTTGAAAACCTGAGTATCCAGCTCCGTTTCTCCAACCTCTAGACTGCCATCGGAGACCGATGATTGCAGGTTGTCATGGCTAGAGAAAGGGAGCACTCATTCAGTGTATTCTGGGATATCACAGGAATGAACTGGCCACGGATGTATAGTGGGTTTTGTTGCCAGACGCAGCAATTCATCCACATTCAAAGTCACAGTTTGGCTAGAGAGAGAGAGCGAGGGAGGGAGAAGACCTTTTCATGCTATATGTCCGCTGGCTTCCCTGACTGAGGCGGATCGGGCAACGGGAGGCGGGAGAGGAATGCCAAACAAATACCATCATTACCTCTTAAAGCTGCACTCGGCTACGTTTTTTTTTTTTATGTAAAACTCCAGCAACGGAGAGGAAACCTTGCTATTCCACAAATCAAAAGGATGTTTGCCTAAATTAAACATCGGGTTTGAAGCGTTACCGCTGGAGGGAAAACCTTCCCGGTTGGGAAAAGTGACACGGGGAAATTTGCGACCTGTCTGATGAAATCTTGATTGCAAATGACAACTTAACGGTTTCTCACCTACTCATTCATCCGAAGAAGTTTGTTCAGTTCTTTTTTTAAACGGAGATGAAATGAGATTGAAGGTGTTTCAGACATGAGGAGTCCATGCCAGAGCCTCTGTGGGCTGCGAGCCAAAGGACCAGCGCTCTTTATGACTTTTCAACGGGTGGATCATCTGGGGGACCATTCATTTCTGTAGAATCTACCCAGTACTTTTTGAGACATGATTTACGTGATGACAGACAGCAGTTAGTCATCTTCTGTGGCACCTCTGCCCTTCCTGCTACTCCATGATAAATCTTTGTGGAAAGGCCTCGAGCATGTTGGTGTTGCACCACGGACGATGTCTGCCTGTCCCAATGTGCTTTCTTTACCTCCCGAGTGCTTTTCCCTTTCATGTTGCCCCATCCAGCCTCGTTCGGTATCACATGACCTTGTGTCCTAGACTGTCCTGTGTGTGTGCCTATGTGTCATGCATACCTCCTTTGTGATCTGAGGTGCAGCGGGCCGTCTCCTGCTGGTTTTGGTACAGTGGCTTCTTTTTGTCTCAGTGGGTTAGATGTTGATGTTCCCTGTGTGTGTGTGTGTGTGTGTGTGTGTGCGGTACAATGAGCCTTTTTTTTTTTGTATAATTACATACACATGCTCATCAGCGCTGCTTGGCACACACGGAGTCTGAGGATCGTCTTGTCTTGTCTTGTGTCTCGGTGCCCTACTTTGCGCCGATCATTTGTCCACCAAATGCCATGAAACAGGCTGGTGAACGTTCCCAGAGTGCTGCAATTAATTCCTACAGGAATTTCTGGAATTCTGTGTGTGGTGTTGGGTTGGGACACACTTTGGAACAAAGGGCTTTGGACACAGGGTACAGAAACACATGGACACAGACCGCACTTGTGTTTTTACAGGGACAGTTCAGTCCAGAATCAAAAATGTGCATTTGTTATGTTTATGCAGCTTAGTTTTTTTTCGTTGATGAGTTACGTGAGGTTTTTATTTAAATCTGTTTTAAACTTTCCTATGTGCAAGTCGACCCAGATAACCATCTAATATCTCAGGAGGGTTTTTAGTTGTCAGTGCAATATTTGACAATGTGTGTTGCTGTTTTGGATTCCCAAACGTTTTCCTGGTTTGCCTCTCTGGATTTTTGGGCCTTTTTTTAAGTTCAAGAGTGATTTCTGTCTGCTTCTCATCAGTTGACCGTGAAGATTAACTTGGAAGATGTGCAGAAACAACAATTTTGTTGCTATGTGCAATGTTAAATGCTGATTGAGTTCAATCCCTGGAGTTCAGCAAAAACGGCTGAGTCACTTAGAAACACTAAAAACGGCGGATTCATTGTTTGAAATAAATGATTGAATGAACAGCTGGTCATCAAAACAGATGTTTCCAATTCACTAAAGCAGCTACAAGTAAAGGAGGGTAACTGTAAGATTTTAGTTTCTAACTTTGTACATAATGGCTGCAATGATCCAGATCTCTGAATCCAGAGCGTTTGCATTTATAAAGCTCACAGAAACTGGACGGCTGTGACAGATAATCATGCTGCAGACCTGGAGCGAGGATCGAACTGGAGGCATCGGGCTTGATCCTGGTGAAACGTTTTTTGCGTCTGTCTTGCTGATGATCTTATTTGCTTAGATGGGTTACACAGAGACATCAGCATTAAGATGAATCTCTTTAAGCTCAATCCTGCTCGCAGTACATTTAATAATAGCGCAGGTTCAAAGGCAAGCACTGACTGGTTTGTGTTGCTCTCTAGAGCACCCGGTTTGTTTTTTCCGCCTGTGGGTGACTGTTGGGTACGACTTGCAGCGCTTGACAGACGACCCAACCCTGTGAATGACAGGTTTTGCATATCCTAACCAATGGCAAGCTAGTAAGTTAGTGTACGCCGCAGCCGCCGGAAGAAATCCGCGCCAAAGTGAAATCCAACACGAGGTGGAATGAAAACGTCAAAACAGCGCTCCAGTGCGTCTTCCTCTGCTCTCTCACTCGTCGTTTTGGGGCCACAATGTGCTCCTTGACAACATTTTTCATTTTGGCCATGTATGTTAAATTACGAGTAGAAATTGCTAGTCAGAATTTTGTGGCATTGAGCGGGACAAAAGGTCACCGAGCTTCTGACCTTCACGGGAATAATCATCGGGCCATCATCATTCTTAGTACAGAAATGAAATGTGAGACGCGTCACACCGCAGGAGCGCTAACAAGCAGACTTGCATTTGCCCTGCTTTGATCCCCTGCTATAAAATAACGGGTGATGCAATGAAGTTATCAGCATGTCCACCAGTCAGTCATGATTAAAAAATGTCATTTAAATTATTCAAAGCGTTTCAACTAAATTATATATTCTAGATTCACCAGCCTTCAGCTGGTTCTTCTAGTGTCCCATGGAGAGAGGGATTTAAGGTGACTGAAGGTCGCTTGAAGCATATATATATATATATATATATATATATATATATATATATCCAAAAACAAAATGTGGTACTGGGTTAAGGTTAGATGGTCTGGTTGAATTCAGGATCCGCAGGGAATCCAGCGTCAAGATGATAACGGCTTGAATTTCAGATGATTTCATCCCTTCAAAGTCGATATTTTAGGCTCTGTCTATCCGGTAAATAGCAATGTAACCCCACTGGTTCTTTATTATTCATCGGTGGATGTGGCTGCTCCACTAGAACCAGACAGACTCACTGACGCCCCTGACACACACACACACCGACGATTAGCGATGCCCACTCGTTTTCTGATTGCTGTGGATATTCACTCCGTCTCCTTCTGCACCACCTCTCTTATCCCACCTGTTTACAGATGACGACGTGGACCTGGAGCAGCTGGTGAATGACATGAACTCGTCCATGGACAGCGTGTATTCTGCACACGCAGACACCGCGCTACTTCTGAACAATGGCCACATGCACGCTCAGCCCCACCACCAGCATCTGCACCCGGTCCGGGCCCACCGTCGCCACACCCCGCCGCCGCTGCCGGCTTCCTCCCCCTCCCCCTCCAAGGAGAGGCTGCGACACTCCCAGCCCATGCACATCCAGGCCGTCAGGTAGACCCGTGACCTGCCCTCTGCATCGCTTTTGCCGTTTCATGTGACGATTAAAGAAAGGAGTTGCTTGTGAATCTGGGGCCTGCAGGTGTTGAGGATTACGGGAGCAACATGTGACACACACATTTACACTTTTTCTCATGTTTCATCAAAAGAGAGAACAATGAATAGGAATGGATTTGTCCAGCCAGGCTTGGCTAATGAGATTTTGTAATGTTTGCCCCTGAAGTGTGGAATTGGTTGAACTCTTGCCACTTTATTTGTAACCCCATGTACTACCTTGTTTATCATAATAGAAGGATTTACACTGATCCCGTCTGATCAAACCCTTTCTGTGTGCCCACTGTTGGCCCTTCCATCTCTGAGACTGGGATTTTGTTCCTTGAGCTAAATCCAAAATAATAAAAGCTTTACTCACACAATGCAGAGAAGAGGTGCCTTTTGATGTTTTTTGGGGGGAATGTTAAAATTTGAACAGATTTATTCTCATATGAGTCAAACCTTTGTGTCATCATAGCACAAGAACTGAATATGTTTAAGGAAACTTAAACATATGTGTTCGTTTACTGATGTTGTGTCACTTTGATGCTCAGCGTCATCAGAAAAATGTCCGACGGGCGAACGACACATTCGACTGGTCTTGTGCGAGTTTCACGGAGGTGATGTGCAATCTTCTGATGGCTTTTCTGATAGTCGTAGTTTTTTTTTTTTTTTTTTTAATCTTAAGCTTGGCACCATCTTCTCTTAGTCATGGAAAAAAAGAGGCTGTGGATAAATGGATTTCTTCATAGCTGTTAACAGAATTAACCTTGGCAGACAGCAAGTAGATTGTGTTTAAGGATTACGCATCTGATTGGAAAATCCTGTCATCAATCAAGAATTATTCTCGAGTGTCATCATTTAAAATTGTTCAACAGCAGCTTGTTTTCTTTTGGTCTGCATCAGATTTATATATATATATATATATATATATATATATATATATATATATTAATCATGTGTAACTGCTCTGGTCTTTATTCGGTGTGTGTGTGTTTGTCTCCCTCTGCAGTTGCCTGCAGGAGGAGCACCAGCTGCGTCCGGCCTCCTTGCCTGCCATCCCCAACCCGTTCCCAGAGCTCTGCAGCCCAGCAGGCTCTCCTGTCCTCGGCCCCACGCAGACATCTGAGAACCAAGTAAAGACCGCCACATCGCATCACCTGCACTATTACGCCCTCCGAGTCAGAACAGACGGGAGGAAGGCAGGCAGGCAGGCAGTGCAGGGTTCTGACTGCTTGGCTACCCTTCCGGCGCTGAGAGTCACCCAAAAACAGCGAGCACATTTTATATATTGTATAATACTATTTACAATACATGATACAACAAGCAGCGAGGAAATGAATGCTCTTCTGGTGCTTTTGAGAGTCTGAAGGTTATTCTGGTCGGTGTCACTGTGGACACGGCAGATTTGGTTTTCTTGCATTTGTTGTTTTTATTTGTCCACAATCACAAGTGCGCACGTGTGTGTGTGTGTGTGTGTGTTGTGAAACCAGCTGACTGTTATTTTCAGGTCAGAGCAGCATGTGTTGACTATGGCTGTAGACAGTCTTTCCTTCCATTACACAACATCTCACCCAGGGGGGTTTATCTGACTATAAATGTGTGTGTTATTGCGGAGGCGCGCACACACACACACACACACACACACTCTCTCGTACAGAATGACAGACGTGTTTTGCTGTGGAAGGAGGTGAACAATGTCTCCAGGATGCTGCAGACGCAGTGCAGACATCCGTAGCAGAGCTGGGAATACGGCTGGGAACGTCTGCAGGTCAGATCTCCCTGAATCTGTTGCCTCCGGCGCCCATTTCCGGTTCACATGATTCAACCCTGGCTCTTAGCGCGAGCGTGTGCATTTAGGTGTGTGTGTGTGTGTGTGTTTCATAGCCTTGCGTTTCCTTCCCCGGTATAGCCCCCTGTTCCAGGAATGTTCCATCCCGTTCAAAGATGTTTTCACGATGCCCACCACGAACAATATAAGTTATTTTTGACGCTCACTCCAGCTTCCTCTCTTCTTCGCACACACAGGTGGTGTCATTTGGTTCACACGCACACCTGCGCATGTGATAAGGCAATGCTTCATTTGTGAGTTTGGCTGACATCACCTCACATGGTTTGGAGTCAGAGAGCAAGTTGCCAGTGTGCACAAAGCATCGTGTGTGTGTGCGTGTGTGTGTGTGTGTGTGTTGAGTCTGTGTGAACTGACTGGAAGTTCATTGGGTTCATTAACCGTTTTTCTCGCGTGTCCAGTGAGACAAAATAATCAGTCAGTATTTCATGATAAGGGTTTTTATCTCGACGCAGGAGGTTGTGCTCTCACTGGATTCTCCTGGAGCAGAGCCAGGACATTTTTTTTTCTTCCCATTTTCTTAAATATTTCTGTTAATTCCGCATAAACTGGGCTGATGGGGTTGGATGTAACTTGGCAGAAGGGCTGCGCTCGTAGCAAGGAAGAATTATATTCTGGTATGGATCTGGATAAAGGGAAAGACTGTGGAATCTTTTCCATTTATTTATTACTTACTGAATTGCCAAATAACCATAAGACACATGTACCATTACTCTGTGGGGCGTGTGCCACATGGAAAATATATTTTCCACAGCTGTAATTAATTTTCTCCTTGCAGAGCCCTTACAGACTAGTGAGCTGGATGGGATCTGTACGGCCCTTCTGGTTTAAGTTGATGATTTAGAATTTGATTTAGGGTTTATTTAAATAATAGGGACTGTGGGATTTTCTCTTAAAGCTACAGAACCAACTCATTCCTCTCTGTGTATCTGTCCACCCCCGCCCCAACCATGAAATTATTGCCGATATGTCGTCATCAGATGGCTCATTTAACAGATAATAGGTTAGGGATCTGGCGGCACCTAGTTTTTTAATGACCTGTCACCATGTTGATTTAGGCCGGACATTCTTTGAAGCCATTTAATGTCACAAAAACAGGGAGATGATTTTACTCTTCCAGTACAAGCTGAGATAAACCTGGAGCTGAAGGGGGAGACCTTAATGCTCCTTCTCCAACATTCCCTCATCCAGATGTTAATCATAGTCTGTAGCAGAGAAGACGCTTTTGGGCAAAGACTCAGCGGAGGTGGCTGGAAGTGACATGCATCGTGGGAAGACAAAAGTGTAAAGGAGCGGCTCCTCTATAATTTAATTGTTTCACATTTATGAATAATTATAACAGCAATAAATGGAGTAAATTTAGTGCTGAGATTACAGGGAGAGACGTGGCAGTCCAGGCTGAAATACGCAACGCTGGATTGTCCTGAATGTCCAGTTCAGTCCATCGATGTGTCTGTGAATTTATTTGTTTAAAGAAAGAATGGAGGAAGAAAGAAGCGTTATCAAAAAGCCAAAAGCTTCAACTACACACCTTGCCTCAGCTAACAACAAACGGATGAACAAATGAGAAACGTCCAGTCGACAAAACAAAAGCATCGTTAATGTCGTTTTTTTTTATATTCTAAAACAATTTAAATGTATTCTAATGACTTTCGCGATACTTGAATTTTCCTCTGGTGACTTTATTTTCAGGGTCAGAAGTACTTGACTGATCCCTGCTGATAATTATTAATACAAGATAGGAAAGAGGAAAAGGAGAAGAGAAAAATGTTAATAATGACATTAAATAATCATAATAAAATGTAATGTGAAGAATGTGTGCTGTGTTTTCATGCTTTTAGCTTCTAGCATTGCAGCTAATCCGGACTCACTCAGTGGCTGTGTGTGGAAGTATAATGCCCTTTAATTCACTCTAATACCTAAAATGAGCCACGGCTCGTCCTCAGATGATTGAATGAACCCTTCGCTGATCTTATCACTTAAGACCAGCGGCAGACGCGGCTTTTAGCGCCAGACACAAGTACTTCTGTCGGTATGCGATGTTGTGTAATGCCGGATAGGCCATCGCACAGATGTGTGGCGCATCTGAAGAAGTAAATGTGCTGCATGTAGGCATAATGGTGTGCAAATATATTTTTATCTACACAGCCGAAATGCATGCTTTGTGTACTGTAAAACACAGTCTGTGTAAAACAGTCTTTAGGAACCTCCATTCTAGTAAGAAAATACAAAATAAAGTTAAAGTGGCAAACGATATCTCTTATATCGTTTGTACAAAAGATGCCATGCGTACATAACAGGCCATTTAAATGACAAAAATAAAACAGATCAAAGTATCTGCTGAACTCTTAAGTGCTCGTTTCTAATTACCTAAAAAAGTTTGAATATTTCTTTATAAATTATGTAAATGATTGGATGCAGGAATAAATACATGCTGGATAACTACAGAGAATATATTTATTCAGAGGTAACAGGTTTTTGTTAAAGAAATTCATTGTTTTAAAATATTTTATCAGAACTGTTAAAATGCTTTGAGTGTTTAGTTATTACTCAAATAAAGTTTTAGATGATAATCACCAATGAAAACCAAACAACTCTAAATAAATATTACCCTACGGGCTCTGACTATGTATTGCGGCTGTGTCATTAAACGAACTGAAAACCAAAGCCCTGAGTCACGGTGTTCAAACCGCCCCCCGCCGCCGATCAGCTGCGTGTCCGTGTGTTTTTAGTGTGCACACATGGCAGCAGAACTCTGTTAGGAGAGACTTGTAGGCTTGTTGTGTGACAGAATACGCCTGTGATGACGTGGGAGATGAGTTTAATTGTTAAAAGCGGCATTCATGTGTTTACGTTTCACACAACTTCTGATCTGCAGAGCAGTAACTGTTGCACATCTGATTACATAAAAAAAAAAAAGCTTAATCAGAAGGCCCATGCTTCTCTCTCTCTCTTACACACACACATTGAAATTTGTTTTAGGACTGGAAGAACTCGAGTTTATTCAGTTGTCTATATAACTCATGCAGATATAACCATGAGGATAAGCATCAATGAACTGTAAGTGATTCCGTTTGATATAATGTGCTCTGATTTTAGGAGAATAGCTGATGACAACAGATTTGTGTGCGTTTACGTAAAGTTTTTGTTCAGATAAAGGAATACGGTATCCTGTGCGTAGCCAGATTTAGCAGAAGGCATCAGTTGTGTTGTGGAACTGGAGATGGATAAATATGTGCTTTCTGCTTTGGATAAATCCGATGAAAGTTGATGGATATATGGATGGCTGCGTGCACGGAAAATAAATCGGCACGCAAACTTGTCTGCCAAATCCAAGCAAGCGTCTCCTTTTCAACATCTGCCAGTCAAAAATTGATTTCATGTTCTATTTGTTTTGCCTCAATTTCATCTGAACCTACAGAGACGTTCAGCAAAGAACAGCGTTTCTCTCTGATTGCACACGAATGCATTCACAGAGCTTTCGGCTTTACTGTACGTGTGAGGCGGCGCTGTGTCCGTGTTGAGGCGAGACGCACTCGGCGAGGCTGGACTGCGGCGCTTCAGGGAGGTGAAATTAAGTTTGGCTCGTCTGCTCGGCAAATCATCTCTGTCTGTCTGGAAACCTGACCGCTCTCAGACACGAAAGACAGCTGATGCTGTAATAGTCCGATGTTGGGAAGTCACCGCCAAACCGGCGTTCAGATGCTGACGTGGGTCATGGGTGTCGGTGCGTCGGTCTAAAAAAGAAGCCTCCACCAGACAGATAGCTATTTGGAACTTTGTAGCAGATGGTCTTTCTGCAGTTGCAAGATAACGTAGTGTTTAGCTCTTAACTTAATATCTTAAGTGGTGTTAACTTGCAGTAGAATAACTGATTTCACCCCTTACTTTATCATAAGGAGAGAAAATATTCATATTCAGTTTAAATGTAAAAAAAAAAGTATTGCCTTTGCTTATTGGAAAGCAAGAAGCGTTACTATTTTCTATCAATTAGCATACTATCAATAAGAGGAACAAAAGATCCACTGAATGTGTTCAGGTATAATTACTCCATCGTGGATCCTGCCTCGCCGCTCTGAATCAATCCAAATGATCAGGTCATAATTGTGAAAGATCTTTTACCTGATTTTGTATTTATTTAAAGGATTGCCTTTACAGCCGGGTGTGTTGCTGTGGATTAGATCTGCGCTGGCTCAGAACCACCAGATCACTTGTATGTGCAGCCTGATGGGTTTAAGGCCCCGTAAACATCTTGGTCAAGTGGGCCTGACTCTGGTGCAGATTATTGCTTTTGACCTCTGATCTCGTACATACTGTGTGTCTGTCTGTGTGTGTGTGTGTGTGTGTGTGTGTGCGTGCGCGCCATGTTTATAGGCATGTAGGTGCGTGTCCATTACCCTTCAATTTAATATGCTGTGGCTCCAAGCCCTCTCAACGTGTTTGTGTCTGTGTGCGCGTAACTATAAGCAACATAGGAGACCAATAACACAGTACACTTCCACCCCTCACCCTCTTCTGCTGGCGTTAGAAAGGAGGAAGTGGGGGAGGGGAGCACAGAGTAGGGAGGAACACGCCAAGGTGAGTTAAATTTCATCATGTAGAGAAAAGAAGATCGTCTCATCCCCCCGTGCACAGACGCTCCTCTACATGTGCTCGACACGCAGAGGAACATGCATTATCTTTGCACGCGCTCCGAGATGTTGCTTTGCCGCAGAACTCCCGCGTGAGACTCGAGCAAAAAAGTGAGGCAGCCTCCAGCGCTGGTTGTGATAGTTTACATTTTGTCTTCCTCTTTTCCTCAACGCTCTCGTGCGGACGGTTGGAGGCCAGCTGGCGAGGCCTGCACGCTACACATGAGCCTGATTATGACTCAGTATTACATTACTGACATTCCTCCTCCCCCCCTCTCTTGCTATTCTTCTCCTACCCTCCCCACCTTTTCTATTTCTCGCTCTCCCTGTCGCTACCTCTCCCCAAGGCTGGACAGATTTGCTGAGCAACCACCAACCCCCCCATCACGCCCTCCCTCCCTCCCTATCCCTCCCTTGACCCCCTCGGCAAAGCCCAAACGCCTGACACGTGATCCGTGCAGCTTCGGATCGAATCGCCCCACCGCTTTCCTTTCAACCGCCTTCTTTGCAAGCCCCTAAGCCGTCAGTGTGTGTTACACGTGTTGCTCTGGTCCCAACACTCGGGCATAGTATTTCACATCCAGCTGAGGAGGACAAGGAGGAAGAGGAATAGGAGAAGAGCGAGGGAGGGGATAGAAATGAAAAACGCAGGGCAGCTCAGAGAAAATGTCGTGGATGCACAGGAATAAGAGATGCGTGTGTGTGTGTGTGTGTGTGTGTGTTCAGTGATTTGCTTCATACTTGCACGCTCCATCCGTGTGTGTGTGTGTGTGTGTGTGTGTGAAGGAGGAGGAGCTTGGGTGTGTTTTAGGGAGGCTTGCTTTCGTTGCGGTGCTAGAAAGGTGACGGCGGTAATTTTCTTTAGGGGTAGGAGGCTGAGATTTTGAGCGCAGCCCTGAAGATAAGAGTGTGGCGTACATGACAGGTAGCAGCTCACCGTTTAAAACGCCCCACACTGGGTTAATCCAGTGGGAAGAGGAGGAGGAGGAGGAGGAGGAAGGAGAGGAACAGCGGCTCATACCACTCCTTGCAGCTCAGCCTTTATGCTGTCCAGCACAGGAAGAAGGGGAAGACTGTCTCTCTCTCTCTCTCTCTCTCTCTCTCTCTCTCTCTCTCGTCCTCCTTCTGTCACCCCTCCACCTCTCTTGCATTCTCTTTGCCAATCTGTCCCTCCCTTTCTCTCTTCCTGACTTCCTTCCCTCCCTCCCTCCTCCTCTCCCCCTCTCTCCCTGTCTCTCTGTGTCACTGGAGAGTGTCTCAGTGTGAAAATGCCATCCTGCTCTCCAGACTGTTGCCTCTTTCAGGCTGTGGAGGTAAGTGTGTGTGTGTGTGTGTGTGTGTGTGTGCTTCTTTTCTGGATGTGGGTCGTGAGCTTGCGTGTGTGTGTGTCAGTTTGCAATGATGAGGACCTTTTGTGCTTTTTCTCTCTGATGTTGCTGAAACTTTTTTCAAACAAAACTCATGCGTCATGTATTTCTTTTTCCTTTTAGAGCGTAGCGAGTCTTCCTGTGAGCGCTGTAGCATCGACATTTGTTTTTGGGAGCCTCTCTTTGCGTCTTTGTGCTAATGCGTGTCCGTGTTCTGTGTCATTTCTGGGCTGCAGCATTGCCGCTTCGTGTTGCCATTGTTTGACTTGATTTTCCGTGACCCCCCCCCCCCCCCCCTCCGGCTCTGTCTGGTTATAAGTCTTGTGTCCTGTTTCATGTGATTTTTGAGCAGCGGGGATCCCTGCTGATTTTGCCTGATGTACAAGACAAGTAGAATGCTTGCCGCTAACAGGCACACACACCTACACACGTGAAGTTTCTCTAATCGCTGTGGTGTGCAGACACGTTGTGTATGTGTGACTGAGCTGTATGTGGTGTGTGTGCGTGTGTGTGAATCTGCTCATACAGTGGTGTGAAGCGGCTGGTCTGTGGTTTACTTGTGCAGAAAAGATGCACCCGATCTAAATGTTGCTTTGGATGCATGAAGTGCTCCAAAAATTGTCTGACGATGGGAAGCTTGCTGCTCCGATCGGGGACGTGTTTAAAGACAACATGCACAAATATTTAAAGCACTGCTTTTGCTGTCCAACTTGTAAACAAAGTGGTTCTTTTCTTCTTTTTTTTTTTGCCCTGGATGCGACAGAAAGCGTGTTATTTGTTCACATGGGTTTACATGTCTGTTTACTGAGGTGCGTTTGAGGAAGTTCGGTTGAGCTGTGGACAAAAGGGTTGAGCGGAGAGCTCAGGGGCTGGACAACCCGTCTGGACGTCATCTTTTTCTTTTTTTTCCTTTTTTTTTTTTATAGCAGTTCTCTTATTGGAGTGAGAGCAGCTTTTTATGAGTGGACTTGACAAAGATTCTTCATATGGAGGTAAATGTGTCCTCTGTTTTGATGCATGCTTCCTTTCTCTCTGCAGAGACAAATTCCTGATGGGGATTTTGGAGGAGCCTCATCTCCACGCTGCTTGTTAGGCTTTTTTCAACCTGCTGAATCGCTCTTGTCAACATGGTCATTATCCCTGTGTGCTTTCAGATAGTGAAGGTGTGGAGCGAGGATGGGGCCGGTAAAGTGGTGGAGATCCCAGCAGACATGACGGCGAGAGACGTCTGCCAGCTGCTGGTCTACAAGAGCCACTGTCTGGACGACAGCGCCTGGACACTAGTTGAGCACCACCCCATCCTAGGCCTCGGTGAGGATGTGGTGTACGTTAATGTGATGAGTGTGTGTGTGTGTGTGTGTGAAGTTCATATTCAGTGAAGTAGCTGCTTAAGATGCGCGCAGCACAACTAAACATGAGCCAATATCTGCTCTATATATATATCTTAAATGTGTATTTTGTCTTTCTGTATGAAACCGGATTTGTGCCTGACAAATCGTTGCACAAAGCAGAGAAGATAGTTGTGCAGATTTCTTTCTATGCATGAAATACATTCTGGGTTTCTCTTTTCCATCTATATGTTTGTATCTGGAGTTTTAATGTCTGTCTACACCCCTTCTGTGTGTACCTCTGCATGGATGCCTATACTGAACCCGTGTTCATTTGGTCCTGGTGCTGTCGATGCAGCTCAGGGAGGGAGGTGTGATGATCATAGGATTAAGCATTTTTCATGTTCTGCCTGCACGCCTGTTCCCTCCTCGGGGGGGGGGGGGGGGGGGGGCTGTAACACGGGACCCATGCTTCGCTTATTCATCTCTAACGTGTCTCTGTTTGTCGCTCTCATTTCTTTATTTTATCCGGGCCTGTCTTTGTCCTCGGTGAGGCTTTCCTACGCCGAGCCGTATTTTTAGAGTCAAAGGATTGCTTTGTGCGTTGCTGCTTGATCTGCGTTTCTGGAAAAAAGTCCACTGGAGAGATGGAATGTGAGGTGGAGAGAGAGAGAGGGAAAAAGAAAAAGAGATGAAGGGAGAGAGATTGAAGGGGGGGAGGGTTGGGTAGGTGGAGAGGCCTGGACTGGAGCGTCATACCAGACTTGTTCTGGACCAATCACAGTTCTCCGTCAGACGAGCCCCTAGCCTTGCTAGCCAATCAGTCTTTCCTTTACCCTCCACAGGAAATTCCCCTGCTTGCATCCAGCACGCACACACGCACACACACACAAATAAGTTGGACATTTTCATCTTCAAACTGCGGCCAGAACACATTTTTAGCAAGTGACCACAGTTTCGCTAAGTTGCATGTATGAGTGTCTGTGTTCTCGTGTGAGTCTAATAAAACCAGATTTTGTGAGTTAATCTGCGAATTAGCACTAAATCCTGGTTGCTATCATTCCGTGTGTGTGTGTGTGTGTGTATGTGTGTGTAGGTGTGTGTGTGTCTTTCCGAGCTGAACGGGAACATCCTGTCACTATCCATTTCTAATCGGCCTCACTCTGAGATCATATGCCCTCGACTTCAAGAAAGAGGATAAAACACACACCTACACACACACACACACACACACTAATTGGGCGTCTGTGGTGCGCAGCGAGCAGGTTAGGCCTGTGTGAGCTCTAAATGTGTGGTTGTGTGTTTGTCCATCGCTTGTACTTTGCTTATGGCTTTGCCGCTCTCAGCAATCAGCCTAAATACATGACATCATCTTCCTGTAATGCCCCCCCCTTCCATCTCGTAGCATTTCTCCTCACCTCCTCCCTCCCTGCATCTCAGCGGTTGTTCTTTTGCTCACTCCCTCTGAATTTAACCTCATTCTCCCGCATTTGTCTCCCAGAAACTGCTGATTTGATCTTGCTGTGTCGTTGCACGCTAAAGTAGTACCAGTCCAATCTCGTGGTAAATAAGAAGACATGACCTCCAGTTCGTTGTCATTTTTAGAACAAAAAGAGAGATACGCGACGTGTTTGTGTCTTCAGTGCTGTGTACAGGGTATTACATTGCTTGATTACAGATATGAAGATTGGGTGTTTAAATTAAACCTGGTAAAATAATATTTCTTCACATTTACTACTTGGATTGTAAGTGTGTTCAAGGACGAGGACATTGAAAGAGCAAATGCATGCAAAAGAGCTGCTTGTTATGCTGCAGATCGGCTCTGCAAAGCACGACAAGGAAAAGTGAGACGACAATTCCAGTGCAAACTGTTTTGTATGACTATCAATATTCAAATCTAGATTCATATTTTACTGTAACAATCCCTAAAGCATTCTACAGACAGTGATTTTAAATAAATAAATAAATTGGTCCATGTTTGCTCTAGCTGCGTCCCCGAGGACAAGACAAATATAGCCCAGCTGGGGGGGCCGTCCACACTGACAGCTATAAATATATTGTTTTGAAAGTCATTCCACAGAACAGATATAAGTAATATTGTTGTCTGTGGACCCTAAATGATGGGATCGTAGAATCTGCTCTGATCCGACTAGTTTGTAGAGGCTCACGAACGATTAAAATGCTGCAAATTACACACGTCTTTTTTGATTGTGACGAGAACAGCTGTTGATTCAGTCTAAAACGTATCTGGAAAACGTGACGACTCTTCAAGCTTTTATTTTTTGGGAAAAAATGTGATTACCGTAATTCCCGGTGTACAAGCCGCTACTTTTTTCCAATATTTTGAACCTTGCGGTTTATGCAACGACGCGGCAAATTTACGTATATTTTCCCACTTTCGTTACGAGCCGTGTTTCGTTGAAGCCTATTTATTTTTGTTACAAAATTAACGCCCGCCCGCCCGGAGGGAAAGCCCCGTAGCTGGGGAGATCCGCGAGAAGCGCCCGGCGCTCGTCCAGAGTCGCCGCCGCCGGACCGCCGTACCCGGTCCCCGCCGCCTGTCCGCCATCCGCTACGCGGCGTCGGACGCGCCGCGTAGCGGGGAAGGAACCCACCCCCTCGACCTCCCGGGCGTCCCCACCCCTGCCGCACCACGCTCCCGCGGACGGAGGATGAGGGGCACGGGGGCAAGGGGGACGGGGACACCCCGCCAGGCGGGCGCGCGCACCGCGCAGCCTCCGACGGGCGGGGAGGGGAGGGCGACGGGGCGACTGCTCCCCCAGCCGCGGCTCGAGCCCAGCCCCGCTTCGCACCCCAGCCCGACCGACCCAGCCCTTAGAGCCAATCCTTATCCCGAAGTTACGGATCTGATTGCACTTGTGGCTTACGAATATGTGCGGCTTATTTTAGTACAAAATATATATATTTTTTAATTCAGTGGGTGCGGCTTTTTCACAGGTGCGCATAATAGTTCAGCAATTACGGTACCTATGTTCATCTCTGTGCACGTTCTTTATGACCAATAAGAGGTCATAAAGGTCTGTATAACCAAACTACCAGTGAACTGCTGAGGCTGCTGGGGCATGCAATGTGTGCTTGGCGCCACTGTTTATGGATTAGCATGGATGCTCATGTTGTCATCGTTATGGTCATTGTTGGTGTGTGTTTATGTCGTCGTGCAGAGAGGTGTCTGGAAGACCACGAGCTGGTGGTTCAGGTTCAAGCCTCCATGAGCGGTGACAGCAAATTCCTCTTCAGGAAGAACTATGCCAAATACGAATTCTTCAAGAACCCCCTGGTGAGTCGCTTGCATTCCTAATAACTCGTTTCGTAAGATCATTTGTGTTGGAGCTTCTGGTAGCCGAGATTTCGTGCTGGGATTCAATCTCTTTCATGTTTGCTTTTTTGGTTTTTGGCAAAACAATATTTTCTTGGCATCTCCAGCTTCTGCTAGCAGCTCTTTGAGGATCTGTTTATTGCCCATTGAGCTAAATGCTAATGTCGTTAAGCTAACGTGCTCAAGAATTCAAATTCATTTCAATGCTAACATTCTGATGTTTAGGTTTGTGCACACTGAATTTAGTACTGTGTATGTACTGTATATTCTCTGTGCTGGCATGCTAACATTTGCTAATAGGCATTGAACACGAGGAGCCATAACCCAGTTCAGCAGTGCACTAATGGTACTCGAACAGGAAAGCAGGTGCATTTTGTTGAAATTATGACATTCAAGTTCTCAATTCAAAGCAAATTCTCCAACTGCAAAGCCGTATTTGCATTTGCTCATTTTCGTCATCTTCATATTGATAAAGGGAGCTGATGGTTTGCGCTGTTTTTACAGTACATTCAAGGAAACAACCCTGACTTTGGCAGCTAGCGGCGCTAGCGTCGGGCAGTTTAGGTGGCATCTTCTCTTGTATGAAGCTCCACCGGCCGGGTTTTTACGGTGACATGATTGCCACGCCGATTCAGGTGCGTGTCGGGGCCAACAGGTGACCTCAGCTCTGTGGTAATGAGCACAGTGAAACGGCAGAGTGCTGCCACGGCCTGTCAATCACGCTAAGAGTAGCGCTGCTGGCTAAAGGGGATTACATCAGCGGGGTGAGATCATACTGCATCTGCTCCTCGGCTGGAGTGCCCGCTTTCTCTCTCCATCACTTTGTCTTGGAGTCCTTGTGGCCAACACACACACACACACACACACGCACACACACACACAGAGTTATATTCTGCACAGAGAAACCTTACCCCACTCTGAGCTTGCATATGCACTAAGTGGTTTCTAGTGCCTCTCTCCCTTTCTTTCCCTCTCAATCATTATATATCTCTTTCTGTCTCCTTTTCTTTGTCTCTTGTCCACCCAGAACTTTTTTCCAGAGCAGATGGTGGCTTGGTGTCAGGAGTCGAATGGCTCGATCCCTCAGTCACAGCTCTTACAGGTGAGGCGATGACTCGGTGCACGAGACACGTACATCTTCAATGGCACATGTCAAGATGTGATTCATTTCCTAATCCTAAATCCTAAAGTAAGACACGCAAAGATGAAAAACAGAAGGCTGACAAATGCTCCAATATACAGGATATTTATGTCAAAACCTTTTTTTAAGATGGCAGCAATCCTAAAATGTGCCTGCAGACTTCTGAAGACTGAATCACTAAAGCTGATTTGAGTATCGCTGAACATGTCCGCTCCTTTATTTGGATGGAAGCATCTATTTAATTCTCATGTAGCAGTGTCTCTAGAGGATTCCGCTTGTGGGTTTTTGCAGAACTTCCTGAACTCCAGCAGCTGCCCAGAGATCCAGGGCTATCTGTTCTTGAAGGAACCTGGACGCAGGTCATGGAAGAAGCTTTACATGTTCCTGCGACGCTCTGGGCTCTACTTCTCTACGAAAGGAACATCCAAGGTGATGAAATGCCGTTGCACTAGTTCTCGTGGCGTGAAAGAGTAAAAAATAAATTACCGGTAGGTTAGATTATAGATCTTTGTTTTTGCTCATGACTCAACAGGAGCCTCGACACCTGCAGCTCCTGTCAGATCTGGAGGATAGTAACATCTTCACCATCATCACGGGGAGGAAACTCCACAATGCTCCCACTGACTACCAGTTCTGCATCAAGGTAACACACACGGGAAACCTCTGAATCCAGCACACGTCAGTGAATTCATTGCTGAGGATCTCCTGCACAAATTAAGCAATTTTTATTTTCATTCTAGCATCTCACAAACTGCAGAATGCTATGATCTGTCCCGTGCGGCCTGCTTCAGAGGTGGAAGACTGGCTATTAGTGATCATGTGTGAAACCAGATGCACCTGCCTTTCAATCAATTGCATTGTGTGTGTGTGTGTGTGTGTGTGTGTGTGTGTGTGTGTGTGTGTGTGTGTGTGTATAATGAGGTTAAAACCACCCTGCAGGGGTTAAACACACACAGGACTGTGTTCCATTCCAGGAGGTATCTGTGGTGGGTCACCTGCTGATCTGGGATAAGCCCGTATGGAACAGGGAAATCTGGTCTACTTAAGCCCCCCCAAAGAAACCCCCTCTCTTTTATATACACACACACACACACACACACAAAGAGCGGTGTATCAGAGGCTGTCTGCGGGGGGGTGACAGTGCAGGATTTGGTAAAGGATTTCACTGGATTGTTGCCATAGTGACATGCATGAATTTATCGGCAGGGGTTGCACTCCAGCAGCAGTGTGTCTGACTTTATAGTGATGGAGGGGTGTGTGTGTGTGTGTGTGTGTGTGTGTGTGTGTGTGTGTGTGTGTGTGTGTGTCTGTGTGCTATGATGCCGTTAAAGTTTTTTTTATATGGCTATGTATTGTATAAAACGCTACTTATTGACAGGTGTGTCGTCTGGTACCTGGGGAAGACGGCGGTTTGAAAACTGCATTTAATAATACCATGTAATAATACTGAACATAAATGTTATCATTTAATGCATCGTACCAATGTTAGCTTTCAAGCTAATTTTCACCTGCCGTCAGCTTCCGGGTCTGCAAACATCGTTTTGTGGATTTATGAGATTTATTACTTTCTTATGTTTGCACACACAATCTTTGTGGACAATAGCGACACACATTAGCCTTCGAGCCTCCGCATGTCATTGACGGAGCGTCCCGCTGTGCTTTGGTTGACAGCCCAGCAAAGCGAGGAGCGACTGTAAGGAGCTGAAGATGCTGTGCGCTGAGGACGAGCAGAGCAGGACCTGCTGGATGACTGCCTTCCGACTGCTCAAAGTAATTCCTTTTAGTTTGGCGTGTCGTTCACGTGATTTCATTTATCAGCTCGCCGAGGTTGACGCTCTCTCGTGTCCTTGCAGTGTGGGTTGGCGCTATATCAGAGCTACAACCTCCCCCAGCAGAGGAAGTCTAACCTCTCGCCCTTCTCGGCGCCTGTGGTGAGGATCTGCTCTCTGACATCATTCTTACAGCCCTGCTCTAATGCCCCCCCCCCCCCCCCCACTCTGTCAGGGTCAATCCAGATTGATCCATTAATTAGCTGATGGTGAATTGGAAACCGTTCCGCACTTGTTCCTCCGTCTTCTCTAAAGGGAAACGCACAAATCTGGATGACATGTTGACTTCATTTTGCACAAGAAGGATTTGATAAATGCTGAAATTAATTCCTATTTAAAAAAAAAACTCACATTGGATCTGTTGATGTTTTGTAAATGAGGTGAAAGGTTTAGGATCCAGATTCACTTCAGCAGTCGGCAACGAAACTTAAACGATTGAGCGTTTGAATGAAGAATTGAACGTTGTTGGTATGAAATGATCCCGCGGTTACGTTCATTACACTTAACTCAAAGAGTGAGACAGATTTACACGAAACTTTTATCAGATGTATAAAAGCTCGGGACGCCTCTGGGTGTGTGAATCTAGATTACAGCTGGCTGTAAATAGGATTGGAACTTGTGGGGATCTTTTTTTTTTTGGAGGGATTACAGAAAAAACTCTGACTTCATCACAGCATGGTTTTAAAAACAAAACAAATGTCCAAATAAATGCTAAAGATCCCTCAGTGCAATAAATGCACAACAAAACCTGGCCGTCCAGCCGTTCTCATGTGTGTCACTGCGCTAACCAGATGACTTTCTTACGCTGGCTTCGAGCCCTGCAGAAACTTTTCTTCCAGCGGGGATTTGTGGACTGAAGTGGGTCTCTGCAGACAGGATTTGTCATGCCCCAATGAGTGTGTGTCTGGCTTGTTTGACCTCTGATCCGTGTCTACCCCAACTCCCTCCACACCCCCCCCCCACCCCCAATTCCTTTCTACCCCTCCCCCATTCGCCCCACAGCGGAGCGTATCGGAGAATTCTCTGGTCGCCATGGACTTCTCCGGACGGACCGGCCGTGTCATCGACAACCCGGTGGAGGCCCAGAGTGCTGCCCTGGAGGAAGGACAGACCTGGAGGGTAAGGGGGGGGGGGGGGGGGGTCGTTTGAGCCCACAGCTCTTTCACTGACATACACGACCAATATTTTTGGCACATTAAAGGAATATTTTCCTCTTTTCCTTTGTAAGACATGCAAAACCTCCATTTCTCTATTATTCCTGCACATTTCTAGACTAGAACCATCTTAAAAGTTTTTTTGGGGGGGTTTCAGCCATTTTTTCCCCTCATTTTCAGTGTTTATTTATTTTATTTTCTCTGAGTCCTGATGTTGAGGCTTGCTGAAGGGAGGCTGACTTAAAGAGTTGTAATAACGATGATACGTACGGTAAATGTTGCTCATGATTCCGTTCTCCTTCCAGAAGCGGAGCCAGCGTATGAATGTCCTGGGCAGTCCCAGCCCCCTACATCCATCCT
This sequence comes from Brachionichthys hirsutus, assembly GCF_040956055.1. Lineage (NCBI taxonomy): Eukaryota > Metazoa > Chordata > Actinopteri > Lophiiformes > Brachionichthyidae > Brachionichthys > Brachionichthys hirsutus. Next base: position 6,848,369 of record NC_090909.1, on the reverse strand, counting down.
CTCTGAGCACAGGTACTTCAAACTGCAACAGACGCAGCGCTAATCATTTCCTACGGACTGTAGCTGTAGTCTGGCACTGACTCATAAGCCCTTTCTACAAAGAGATTGCACACAGGTGCCACAACAAAGACGTTTCCCCTACTCTGCCATGGTTTATTTACCCTGAACAAACGACCGGTGGCAAAGCGCCGTTCCAGTTAGTGATTTTTTATGAGGTTTGTTTGGGGTGTTTTTGCTTGTTTGGTTACGGTTGGTCTAAGATACAAAGTTGTCCTTGTTTCAGTGATCCACAGGACACAGATATGGTTTCATGGTCGCATTATGAGAGAGGAAGCCCACAAAATGATCATACAACAAGGCCAAGTCGACGGGTAAGAACAACTGTGCACGTTTAGACCGTGCGCGTTTGAAATGCAGCACACATCTCCGGGGGGGGGGAGCAGTTAACTTGAGGTTATTTCATCAGAAAAAATACAAGTAAAAAAAAATACGTCCAAATTGAAGACGTGACTGCTGCCAAGAAAAGCTTGGATCTGCAAAACGTCTGTCTCAAACACGGCCTTTCGCCTTGACAGCCATACATCTTGGTCCTTTTCCAAGTGGATTAAGATAAGGGTTGCAGCTGTTTCAGCTCACGCAGCAGCCGATCGTCAAGCATAGCATGCAGTCGTGACGTGGCGTTATATTCAGGAGATCCTTTCTCTCTCAACGCTCTGTCTGTCAGGTTATTCCTGTTGCGGGACAGTCAGAGTAATCCCAAGGCATTCGTGCTCACGTTGTGCCACCACCAGAAGATCAAGCACTTCCAGATCCTTCCGGTGAGTAATGTACAGTCGTATTATTATTATGTTTTATCTTCTAGACAAGGCCCAGTGGGGGGTGGATCATTGCATTCGTTTTAAAAACTAAGATATGTGCTGACAAATGTTACATTTCACGTCACAGCCTGGTCATAACCTCAAAAGCAAACTGTCCTCATCTGTCCCCTGCAAATATTCAGCACGCCCGCCTTCTCTAAATGCACAAGACCTGCAAGATCCATCCCGCCTGCTGCACTCACTTAATGTCACCGTTAAGCATTTTCCAAAACATGCGTTATTAAGATTTTGAGATATGCTTTCCTTTCCTCCCAGGCAGCCATCTGCTTTCCTTTATCCTGTTACAGTACAGGAATCAATTTGGAATGGCTCGAAGGGCCTGTTCGCACAAATTATGACAGCCCCTTATTCTTTAATGCTCTTTCTCATGCTGCTCGGGGTATCCAGCCACACAAAAGTGAGGTTTTGAGAAGTTTGTCCTGGTATGACGCTGCCGACAATGTAAGGACACGCGGATGTAAGGACACGCGGATGTAAGGACACGCGGATGTAAGGGCACGCGGATGTAAGGACACGCGGATGTAAGGACACGCGTATGTAAGGACACGCGGCTGTAAGGACACGCGGATGTAAGGACACGCGTATGTAAGGACACGCGGATGTAAGGACACGCGGATGTAAGGGCACGCGGATGTAAGGGCACGCGGATGTAAGGGCACGCGGATGTAAGGACACGCGGATGTAAGGGCACGCGGATGTAAGGGCACGCGGATGTAAGGGCACGCGGATGTAAGGGCACGCGGATGTAAGGACACGCGGATGTAAGGACACACGGACCTGGTGCTGCAGCTGTGGGGCAACTTCGGAAAACGGGAAATCGTCGACCAGTAAAAATCTGTCAAGCATGCAGAGCAGTGAATAAACGACGGACAATTTATTTTTCTTTCTGTTTTATTTCCTACATCTATAGTGACTGAAAAAGGTTAGCTTAGCGGTGCTAACAGTTTCTACGTAGTGCGACGTACAGCCGGGACCGTTTTAATGTCTTTGGTTTTTGGATGAATTAAAGGCCGACTTTCTGACGTCCTTTCAGTTGTCTCGCTGTCATGCTAACTGCCCCCCCCCCCCCCCCCCCCCCTTTGCCTCTGGTTTCAAGTGCGAGGAGGACGGTGAGGTGTTCTTCAGCCTTGACGACGGGGCCACCAAGTTCACCGACCTGATCCACCTGGTGGAGTTTTACCAGCTCAACAGAGGAGTGCTGCCTTGCAAGCTCAAACACCCCTGCACCGCCGTGGCCTTGTGACACTCGACCCCCCCCCCCCCCCCAACGGCCCCCATGCCCCTTTTTTTTTTGCACACCTCTCATCCAGAGATCCCACCCCTGATCTCACCAACGCAACTAGGTTGAGGAGACAGAGAAAGGTCAAGTGAAGTTTCGTGGATGTGAACAACTCATCACAAGCTAATGTTGAGGGGGTTTGCCCCCCCCCCGACCCCCCGTGTGCCCATGCATTTCTCTGCCTTACTGCCGCCTGGATGTTTAGGCGCCAACCCTCCAGCGCTGCAGGCTCCCGCCGTGTGATCATGGGATGGTTGTTTCGTCGTGGCTGTTTTGACCGTGGAGAGAGAGTACGTTGTGAAAACACAAGACATCAGAGGTCAGTTCTACGTGGGTCCCACCCTTCAGAGTCCCCCCCCCCCCCCCCCCTCATCCTCCAGGCCTGATAAGCTGTGGTGCACACCCCCCCCCCCACCCTCGCCCATTCGCAGCCGAGTTGGGTCGGGAGCGCGCCACCTTCTGACTTTCTCAATGATCATCAGGGATGGACGGGAACCCCTCTGGGTCTCGATCCAGGAGGTTTCTCAACCCGTGCGGTCCAGTCTTTATAAGCTGACACTCTGCCCTCCCTCCCAAGACACCACCTAAGCAGACTTGACACGGCCCGTCCGCTGCGTCTCGTCCCATAATCCCTTGGGTGTAGCCCTGGTCCCGCCTCTTCTCCGCCACAAAGAGCTCCGATTAAAGTTGGAAGAGTAAAGAGAAGTAGCTAAAGGCAAGTTAAGAAGAGTGGCGAGGTTTTGCTGACAAGACGGAGGAATGTTGATCAGGAAGGCCGTAACGAGCCTCTCTTGTACAGTTGATTACTTGATGTCATTTTAATGCTGTTTTATTACTATTGATTCAATGCAGAACTAGTTTTGCACTCCTGGGTGGACAAGACGACAGCTGTTATCTCTCGCTAAACGAAGCTGCCTGCTCTCCGTTCGTCCTCCCGCCCTTAAACCCTAAACCCACCCCCCCTCCCCCCCCAAACCCCCCACCCCCGAAAAGCATGCATGTGAATTTCCACCAGTTTTTATTGGATTACAGTGGCGTGGGAGCAAAGAGAGTCGAGGTTGATTAATGCAGTGCCTTTCAGACAGGTTTTGGAAAATCTTGGACATCCGTGTCACGTGATCCAAAGCTTTGGTAAAAGCTCTTGGAGCGCCTGAGGCGCCTCGAGAGGAGGAGGAGAAAGACTCTTAAATAGACAAAGTGTCCACGCTTCTGTCGTGTGTCTATTCTTTTTTAAATCGAAAGCGTTATTAAATCTGTTGGCGAATTTTTGAATGTCATTTTCTTTTTACGATCTTGATTTGGCATTGATTGATTGATTGAAGTGTCGCGTTCAGATTCTGACCACTGTTCACGCCAGAATAGACAAATCATCAAAAAGCACCCCCCCCCCCCCCCCCCCCCCATTACATTTTATTCTTAGAACAAATAACTTGAATTGTGACCTCGGTCGACTGTCAGCACAAGTCGCCTTAAGTTAAGATTGTGAGCCTTTTCTATGAAAGCTAAGCCGTGTTAAAATGCACTTACAGATTTTAGGAGGAAATGATTGTGTTAAATAATTAGCCTTTTAGGACAGTCTGGTTAATCGCAGGAGGATTGGTACCACTCGTGTGTTTTACGGCAAGGAAGGAAGCGGCCACTTTGTCGTTTTAACAAGCGATGACGTCCTGGACTCTTCCTGGTGGTGTAACTTCTGAAGCTAAGCTAATGGGCTGCTGTATCAAAGCTCCCGTCACCTTGTCTCAAATAAAATAAAGACATGACAAAGATATCAGTCTTATCTTAGCAAATATATTTCATAAAACAACTTTAAAGTAAAAATCCACCTGAACGTGCCTCGAACAAGGTGCTTGTTTCATTGGTTGCTGGTTTATTCACATACCTGGAGATAAATACGGACTTATTTCTCATGAAGACGATGATTGATGCCGTTTCCTTACAGAAGGTAGCCTCGGTGTTGATTCATTTTACAGCACTGGATTATTCAAATTAGCTTTCACCACAGCTAGTCGACCGGTATCAGCAACAACCAGGGCTTTAGCTTCTCAGAATGTTTTTGGGGTGTTTAGGCCAAATTTTGCACAAATTTCTGACATTTCATAGATCAATGGAGCAAGCACGAAAACAGGTAGCCATACCATGCTAATTAGCTCACTTTCTGTAGCTCAGAATCTAATGAAGCAACACTGGGCTATTTGTGGTGGTTGGTGAAAGGCATTCTGGGAGATGAAGTGACAATCTTTTTTTTTTTTTTTTTAATGGATTTGTGAAACCTTAGTGCCCCCTAGCGGCAGCAAACGCACATGCGGTAACCAGCTTTTTTTCCTCAGTGTCAGACGAAATCTTTTGTGGCAAAGTAAAACAGGAAAGGAAGACGAAGAACACCTTAAAATTGTTCTCGCCTTTCTGAGTTTTGTGACATTTTCACCTTCGATCCCTGTCAGATTACAAGGGTTAGTGGGAGACCGCCATTCCCCTCTCTTCAAAGCCACTTGCCACCATTTTTTGGCCAATCACAGTGTCTCTCCAGGGAATCAGATGATGCTTGAACCCCACGCCCCCCTTTCCCCACCTGTGTCCAGCCTGTAAGCTATGACCCTGTGGCCAGACTGTTATATTCAGGAATGCTTGTTGATGGTTTAAGCAGGAGACGTAGAGGAAGACGAGGGCTCGGATGGAGGCATCCCAGCGTTCCCAGTCCTCATGAGGTCAGAGATGGTCACGCCGCCGTCCCCTCCTCCTCCTCCTCCATCTCCCTCCATTTTTTAATCACTGTGCTGCAATGCAATCCTATACGCAAAGCCCATGCATATGAATATAGCAGTATAGCAGTATCATTTGTTTAAGTATGTGAATCTTTGGAGAAGACGTAGATCTAACACTGTACTAGGTCACAGATCACTATGTATGGGGCGTTGTGCTTTTGCTCATAGCGCCATTTAAATGAAGAATGATTTTGTTTTGTTTGTTTCCTTTTTCCATCGTTTATGTGTTTGACATTGTGTATTTTCTTTGGTTTGCCACAAAATGACATTTTATATGAAAAAAAATGGAGAAAAAAAAGAATATACCACAGTATATATATATACAGTATTAAGTTAAGTTGTTTTAATTTTTTTATTTGGAGAGACCCAACTGGATTTTTGACCCATGTCAAATTTCTGATCATTGTGTGTATAAGCTTCAACTCTCCCTGCGTTTATGCCATTTTGTTAAGATGTTTTGTTTTGTTTTAAATCCTCTCGCATCTGATTCCAATCCAAACTTCCATTTTCAAGATGGTTAATGTTTGAACTACATTCAACCCTTCTCAGCGGCTTTTGTGCACTTCAGTTACAAACTCGAGAGAGTTTTGCATTTCATTACGACGTCCTTTTACTCTGATTTTAAGCTGCGTAACAAAACAAACCGAACAAAACCTATTCTTGCTGCGGGTTTCTCTTGATTGTTGACGGTATCGTCCTTTATTTTCCGTCCGCCCATCATCTGCATTCATTTGGAGTTAACGTCAAACATAATTCAGTATATCTCTATCATCGGAGACTCGGTTATATTTTTGGGTTGAAGTCAAACATTTCAGGGAAGCAACAACAACAACAAAAATCTAATAATGAACCACGACCGTTTTTGTTTCTTTTTTTCTCCAGACAAGCTCACTGTGCTCTGCTTCATTCTGTTTGTATGGCTCCTGGATCCACATTGTATCCTGTTCAGGTATTTTTGTACAAATAAGGGACTGATATATTCTGTTTATTGGAAATTAGAATAAAAGGCAACATTGCTATAAACCAAACATGGCCTGGCCTGGTGCTGTGACGTTCTCCATCCACTGAATGACACACAGATCATGTTTGTGTGATTGCGATCATTTGACATTTTTAACCATCTGGATTAAGCTGTGAGGTCAATGAATTTCAAGCTCTTATAATCAATATGTTTAAAAATGAGGCGTAAAAGGACGGCGTTGCAAATCTTCAGCATATCTGAGTAGAAAACGCGACCGCTCAAGAATGCAAAACCTACAAGATAAAAGTAATACTATTGTGAAGGCAAAGGCTCTGCAGAATGAATAGTTATAGTTTTCGTCATCGGGATTCAATTTGAAATTTAGAGGGAAAATGTTTCTAAAAATTGATAGAAATTTAAAATTCAAGTACATTTTAATGTGCTTGCTTTAAAAAGTTGGCGGGTACTACCTGGACAGGTGAACAGGTTATCACCAGCAACCAATCACACGCATCAATTCATCTCTACTGCCACGCAGACATGGGGAGAACGCGCAAACTCGGACACGCAGGTGGGATTAGAAGGCCGGAACCTTCTTGCTGTGACGCAACAGCGCCACCTTGCTGCCTGTCTCAAATCACGGCGTGTTTTTTGAAACGGGCAGCAAACCCTCCGTTTCCAACATATTTGAAGAATAAATTAAGTCATCAAATGATTTATTCTTTTTGGAGTCGGGACGAGGCAAACAAGACTTAAGATGGACACTTCTACATGTGTGCGCGTCTTTATAAAACGTACGAGCGTTCTGAACGTTTAGCGGATAAACAATACGTATAAAGTAGCTGTCAGCAAACGGCCACCAGGGGGCAGAAGAGCGCAGGCTATTAAATGGGAATTACAATCAAGATCCGTCCGGAACTTTTAGATACTCAAGTCATTGTGGTGGATTCCTGTAAAAAATCATGGAAAAGAAAAATATAAATGTTTGTTATTTCCACAAGGCTGAACTAAAATGCGTAGAACCCCGGTATCTAAATCTAATCCCATTTATATCATTCCAGAGACAGATGTTTGGATATGACCACAAGCCGTCCTCACATCTGGAGTAAACAACAACTCCGCCGCCAGGAAAGCTTTTCCCTCTCGATTAAAAGCAGATGTTTGAGTAATAAAACGGTTAAAGAATGAAAATATAAAAACGCAGTACATGTGCTGATATTTAATTCTCAAATAAATGATGGCAAAAAAAAATCGTATTTACATTTAAAAATTAAACTGTACAAAGAAATATACATGCAAATATAAAAAAAACAACAACATTGGAACAGAACTGGAAATGAACATGAACACAACAATGGGAAGAAACCTTAAGTAGCCAGTCCGCGCTTCCTCGCTTGAATGGGCCTGTGCACATTTCACATAAATAAAACTAACGGAGGACCGCTGTCAGCATCACTTTAACGTTTAGTGCCCACGCTGGGCTGATGGAGAATTAAGTCAATTTATAGCATAGCTATTTAACTTAACCCCCCAAGGCGCTTTAATCCAAGCAAACCATTTCTTTATATATGGAATAGGAACATTTTGGCAAAGATTTTCTGTACATAAAGGTTTAGAAAAAATAACAAAAATCTCCCATTGAATGCTTCAAATGAGCAGCGGTGCTCCCTCCAGTGGTGAGGAGGACACGCTTCAGTACAGGAGACTAAACCGTGTAAAACATTTCACATGGTCATAAACTACTAACCTCAAGTGAAACAGAATCACCAGAACCTTTTTATTTAGTGACTATGAAGCTAGAGCGACCTTTGTGTACCGATACGACAGAGGCATACAGTAAAAAACATAAAAAATACATTTGATCATACCGTCACGGTTGCAGTTTGTAGACCTCTAAGCCGACAGGGTCCCGGAATCCCCCAAAAAAGGACTGGCGTATGGAATAAACACAAACTACCAGCAGTGCTTGCAGTACCGAGTACGTGCGTTTCTCTGGGTTTATTACAGATACAACAGATGTCTTCATAAATAGTTGCATAAAACGTTAAAGCCGCAACATTGCACATGATAATCAAAACATAACGTACAACGAGTGCATTGACAGTAATTTGGCTTCCTCTGCCTTCACATTCACACCCGTCCTGATTGGCCAATCACTGCTGCCACTCAAGTCTCATCGTGTGTCCCACAACTGAGAAGCAGCGAGTGTGACAGGAAAGAAGGCAGAAGTCTATGTACAATGTAAGGCTTAAACATCTTATATCTGCCGCAAACACGAGTTTTTTGTTCTCAGAAAAGCAAACTACGGATGCCGTTTCCTCTCGGGTTGGACAGCGGGGACTCGCGGCGTCTCAGACTAGTTAACTTTATGCGAGCGCAGCAATCGAAAAGCTTTGATCGGACGTAGAAATGATTCCAAGTCAAAAGCGCAGCAACCGAAGAGCGTTTTCTACAGTTGCATTTTTGCTGCTTGAACGTGTGGACAGTATTTTTATGTGTATCCGTCGTTTGTATAAGAAAGGGCTGCTTCTCAAACGTCACATGAGTTACAGATTTAGTGTAAAAGAGCATCGAGCCAATGCCCGTGTCCAGTTTGCTCTCGGCGCTATCGTTAGCGCCCCTTAGCGTCTGTGCACTGGTGTCAAGGATCGATCACCTGGCTCCTCTGAAAATACAATTTCTTCATAAATTTTGTGGTTTTTTTTTTTTGCATTTATTATTTTTTTCTAAAAGATTTTTTGTTCACTTAATTATAAAAGAGTTTAGAGTTGAAAGCAGCAAGCAGCAGCAGTAGACAAGGGCATCCAATCCATGACTTTCGGTGATTGGTGAGAACTCTGTTCGCTCGGGCTCTGCTTGGTTCAAACCCTCAAAAGGGCTCAAGTTATTTGGTGAAAGGACTACAGGACTTAAGGATTATTAGCTTTTTCGAGAAAGAGGGTCAGATCAGAAGGAAATGATTTCTCCTTCTGAAATCATCTCGCTGGCCAGGATGCTCCGGAGGAACCTGCAGCCCCCTCCAGCCTCAGCACTGAATAACAAACTAAACGGCGCTCACTTCCTTCCTGCCGCAGGGGTCAGACTGGAGGCGGTAAAGAAGTGAGGGTGCTCCTTTGAAGTTAGGGCTGCAGGCGACTCTGGATAAAGCTCCTGACTCCTCCGATGGCCCGGGCATCAGTCTGATGTTTCCTCCTCTCTATGAAAGCGACGAGGCGGGACGTGTCCAAGCAGCCGTCTGTTCTGGCGTGACCTTCGGCCGGATGGGCCTGTATCCACGCCTCCTGGAGGCAGAGCCCAGCTGGAGGTCTCCTGCCTGGGTCGGTCCTCAGGAGGAGGCAGATGAAGTCCCGGGCCGCCTGGCTGACACCCTGGAAGTAATCCCTGGGGAAGCTGAAGTCCAACCGACAGATGTTCAGGCAGGTCTCCTCCGCGCTTTCGTCGAGGAAGGGGGAGGCGCCGCTCAGCAGCACGTACGTCACCACGCCCAGACTCCACAGGTCGGAGGTTAGACACACCGGATCGCCAAGGACCAGCTCTGGGGAGGCGAACTCGGGGCTTCCCAGCAGGGGGTGCGTGTAGTGGAAACTGTTGAGCTGGACGGCATCGCCAAAGTCTGTGAGTTTGACCTTCGGCTGGCCGCTGGAGCTGTGAGTCACCAGCAGGTTTTCAGGCTGCGAAAAGAGACCGAATTAGAACAGCAAGCTGCAGAAACAACACTCCAACTATCCAGCTAACGTTACCGTGTAAAAACATGTTTTATGGATGGAACACGAGAATAGATCCATCTGAGGAAATCATCTCATTTACAGGAAGCATCCTAGGAAGAAAGGCTGATAGGTGCCGTCGACAGAAGTGTCTTTGCAGTGTAAAAGGTGTGTACAATAAAATCTGAAAAGAAAATGTTAGTTTTACAGGGACTATGTGACAGACGGGTTATGGATTTGCAATCTTTGCGTCTCGGCCCAACCTCCTTAATCGAACCGTGTACGGTTGTGCTTTTTGTTTTATATTTCATTCAGAAATGTGTGTCCAAATGTTTTCCTCATCTCCCGTGTCACTCATTTAACTTCTGACAAAAAAACAAAAAACATTAGAAATGCTAAGCTTTGACTCACTTTTACGTCCAGATGTACTATTCTGCAGTTGTGCAGGTAGTGTAAAGCTTCTAAAATGTCCCGGAGGTGGGAGGCCACCTTCTCTTCCGTCAGATTCCCCCAGCTCACGATGTAGTCCAGCAGACGACCCTGGTCGGCCCTGAAACGCGATCAGACGCAGGATCTCACGCACGGCACGCCGGCAGACGGTTCTAGTTGACCCTCGCTCCGTTGCGTACTCACATCTCCAGGATGAGGGCGTAGCTGCTGGGCGTTTCATACGTGTCTATCAGACTGACGATGTGGGGGTGTTGGAGTCGGTGGAGGAGATTGAATTCCTGGGACACCCGGTCTCTCCTCATCAGCTTCTTGTTCACGTGTTTGACCGCCACCGTGCGTTTGGTGCCCCGCTGGTCGCAGCGCTTGACGACGGAGAAACGACCCCTGACGACAAGGAAAGAAAGCGACGAGGAGTTTACTGCAGGCATCTCCGACGGTCAGCTCTACCGAACCCAGGCTGTGTGTGTGTGTCCATCACCTGCCCAGTTCAACCACCTCAGTGAAGTGAGACTCAAAGTTGTCCTTCCAGCTCACTCTGATCCCATCAGTGGACACAGCTGAAACGAACAAGAGAGCCTCAGTTCCTGTTACCCTCAGAGAGGAGGGGAAGGTCCCAACCTGTGCTCTTACCCAACACTCTGAGGCTAGCTGAGGACGCTATGCTACCCAACTCATTGGTGGCGACGCAGGTGTAAACGCCATCATCCTCAGACGCGACGCCAATGATCCGAAGCGTTGCTTCGCCGGTGTCACTAAAATAAAGGCTTACATGTTCATTTACATCAGAGGAGACGTCTAAGTTCAATGTTGAGGAAAAAAAAGAACAAAAAAAACAGGAACGCCTCCCAAAAGAAAGTCATTCTGAAATATGTGGACTTTGTTTTTGCGTACCTGTAGGCGATGCTGAAGTGGCCGTTGTTGGCGAGGTCGCTCTGGCCGGGACCTTTCCAGGTGACAGCAGCCCGGGGTCGACCGCAGACCTTACACCTGAGGGTGACGCTCTCTCCGTTGTCACAGGTAACGTCACCCAGAGGTACGAGGAACTCGGGGGGGACTGCAGGCGCAGAACGTCAGAGATGAGGAACTACAAACTCTTCAAATGAACATTCAAAAGCAACACTTACCATCATATATGTAGTTTGGATTTAGAAGCTGGGAAAAAACAAAAACAAAGCATGTTCAAGTGGAAAAATGATGAAATAGCATTTGCTTGAGTTTCCTTAGAAATACCTTTACAGAAACCTTGTTGGCCAGGCCATCTCTGGACTTCCTGAACCCGTTTTCCAGCTTGGGCTCTTTCTTTGCCTCCTTGTCCTTCTTCTCAGACTTTTTACGGATGCGTAGGGACGTGTGCCAGGAAGATGATTTCCTACTGGGACAAGAAAGCGGAGCGAGTCAAATTAAACTGCTTCAGCCGTTTTGAAGGCGAGGCTGTAGGGTTTTAGAAGAACTCTCATCTAATTCGGGTGAAACACCACAGAGCCCCTTACTTGATGGATCCCTCGGGGCAATCGGGGGTGACGGCTGAGGTGTGTCCCAGCACAAATCCGGGGATCCAGCCCTCGGCGGCCGGGCCCTGCTCGGTAGCTGCCCTGAACACCAGGAACATGTTTTGCTGGTTGCTGGCCAAGATCTGCACCACCTCGCCCTGTTTGACGCTGATCTCGTCCTCCTTCAACGCCGTGTAGTCCTGGGTCACCAACATGGTGGATACGCTACTGCTGCTGCTACTTTCACTCTGGAAACACGGGCACGTGGGAAATATCAAGCATCACCGTCGTAATACCGAAACGAGCCAAATTGTGATTTCATTCCGTCTAAATAAATCAAAATATATGTTTCCGACATTTTCTTTTTAAGAGTCAGGGAAGCAGAGAACAGCAATTAATCGTTTTCTTCTTGTGCACAAGAGAAGTGGAGGAAGAATGTAAGATGCTCAGATTCCATTTCGTTTGTCTTTGCACTGAAGATCCAGGCAAAGACGAAAGGAGGAAAGTTAGACTGAATGAAAGGATTCTCTGTCGAGTCCGTTTGCAGGCGAACCACAAACGTCAGAGGTTAGTTGCAGGAAAGACACATTTCAGTAAAAGACCGTGAAGACAGCGAGATGCAAGGATGGCTAAGAAGAGATCGGGGTTAGTAAAAGCCTTGTCAAAGTGAGGAAATCTCAAAGGGGTCACTGAAGGGTGACTGAAGTCCAACTAGAGAGGTTACTGAACCTGAAACGATGCAGACGGAGGAATCCTGCCAGAAACTGTCCTCAAACACCATCGAAAGCTAAAGGAGATGATGCCGAATGCCAGTGAAGGTTGTCAGAGATGTAGAGTAGGGGGGGACAGATTAGTAGAGCTGGCTGCAGCGGGACAGGAGACAGCAGGCAGACAGGAAAGACCGGGTGTCCCTCTGCCTCGGGGTTAGTCGATGCAACGCAGGCAGCAGCTAGGAGTCTTACCCCGTTACTCTGGGTGGACTGGATGGACTGCTCACTGGCTGAGGAGCATGTGCTCATGCGGTCGGCTTCCTTGCTGTGCGTCGAGTGTCGGTGGGATTGGCTCCCAGATCCAGAGCCAGTCTGGATTTGGTTCAAATTCGGGCGGGCCGGAATCTCCCCTGCCTCGCCAGGGAAGGTGAACGAGCCAGGCCGGCTGGCTGGAGAGCCCGGAATGGAGCTCCAGAATGCAGACCCTGATTTTTGGCCTGGGCTAGGAGGAGGAGGAGGCAGCGCATCCTTGCTAAAGACAGGAGCGGCCTGGGGCGGAGTCACAGGGGACATGACTCCAGGCCATGAATTGGAAGTGGGCGTAGAGGGCAGAGGCCCAACTGTGGCACGGGGCATAGGGGTTGCAGCACCGCCAGGTGAAGGGGTGTGGGCTTGGTCCTCTGGGGGATGGTTCGGGCGCTTGCCCTGTGGGCTACCCCCTGGAGGAAGCAGGGAAGGAGGTCCAGTAGCGGACGAACCTGGATCATAAGTGAGCCGAATACATTCCTCATGGCATTAAAAAAATGAAATAAAATACAAAACACATTTTTGCATTTCGAGGTTTCATACCTGACATCTTGTGGCTGCTTTCTGGGTCGACCCCAGGATGGTGACGTAGGGGCTGGGGCAGACGGGAGGGCTGGGGGATCCTGGAGGGCCGACGAGAGCCGCCCTGCAGCCCCGGAGGAATGGCACTACCTTGGGAGTTACCCCCTCCGGCCGCCGGGGGCGCACTGGAGCCAATGCTGCCTCCTGCCGCGGCTCCCACGCCAGGCACATGCGGCCCACTGCTCGCCCCCACATGGTTCCTCTGATATTCTATTGGTGAGGTCAGAGCGGTGATAAGTTAGCGGAAAAGATGGTGGCCAAACGGAGAGCCATTCTTTGATGACCCCTGTCCCGGGTGTGCGTTCCTACCACTGAGGAAGTTGCGTTGGCTTTCCAGTATCTGGCTGATCTGAAGAGTCCAGACCTCCCTCACCCCTGGATGGGAGGAGTGAAGCACGAAGGACTCCGCTGTGCCATTGGTCGAGCGAGAGGTGAGAATGAACTTACAGGGATCGCCTTCAACGTTCTCCTCTAGACCCAAACAGCTCACCTGCACGGTGCAAAGGGACGCAAACCTTTAACCGACAGCTCTTCATACTTCCCACCCGGTCTTCATCGATAGTGGCGGCGCGCGCACCTTTGCCGTTCACGTTACCTTGATGCTGTTCGTGTAGAGGAAGCCCGGCAAGGAGAAGCCTTTCTTCTTGTCGAGGGGTTCGCTGAAGATGACCAACTGTTCAAAGAGGAAGACTCTTCTCTCCTTCATCTGGCCAAGCAGACTGCCCTCGGGGTCGGACACGGTGAAGGTGTCCTGCAGCAGGAGGCGACCTTGAGCCACGATCTTCCCCTGAAGACGGAGAGAGAGAGACGGCGTGGGACATTTAGAGCTATTGTAAGTAATGCAGCAGCATTTTCATTCGTGCGATTTCTTACATCGAATCCCTGAAGCCGGCCGACGGTCATCATATCATTACACCTTTTAGGCACAATGCACATGATCTCCACTGCTTTCTGTAAGAGTCACGAAAGACGGAGCGGTTACTGCAGACGCTTGTCTTGGTTCCAAGTGGAGAAGACGTTCGTGGTCTTACCTCCAGCTCCACAGACTCCAACCCAGCCTTTTTGGAGTGTTTCAGGAAATCCTACAACAGGATAAAAAAAATGATTGTGAGAAAAGAAGTTTACACATTTTAATATTAGACATTTATAGCCCTCAGACGACATAATAAGAATGCCAGATGTCCAATTCTTAAGGAGCAGCTGAAGCTCTAGCGCCCTCTGCTTTTTGCAACCCACCTTGAGCAGCAGCTGGTACTTCATTATCCTCTGGACGGGCTTGATGAGCAGGTCTGAGATCTGTAACCTGTGTCCCAGCCGCTGCTTCAGGTCCTACGAGGTAAAAAAAAAAAAAAAAGTAAATTGTGACGCCAACAGTTAAAGTGGAGACGCCGCCCAATCCGACTCAGATGGTCAAAACGCTCATACCTCAAAGTAAGTGTCCGTGTACTCCGAGACGACGTGCTCCGACTTGGGCTTGTTTTGACAGTACACTACATACATGTTGAGCCTCCGCTCCTGGATGCAAAATAAACGTGCAATTACAAACGTGTGCAAGCATCTAAAAATAAAATAAAGCAGGAGTTTGAAATTCAACGTGGATCTAACGGTTCTAACCTGTTTGAGAAAGAGGGGTCCAAGTCTGTCAGGGTCCTCCAAACATTTCTCCAGCTCCCCAAGAAAGAAACTGAAGGAGACACGAGAGAACGATGAGAGCTACAGGTCTAACGGCCGAACAGGAAAGCAGATTGTTCGCGGCGTCTCGTACTCCTTGTGCCAGTCGTAGATTTGACAGATGTTGCCAAACACGATTTTGTCTTTTCCCTTCATATCATCAGGGACGCCGTCTTCCTTCATCCGGCTCATGTAGCCCTGAAGACGGAAAGACGCAAACACATCAACACAAATTCACACCAGTAAAGATGTGGAGTTGAGAAAGTTAGTTCTCATCCTTTGAGTGACATTCTGAAATGCTCCTCTTGAAAAACATAAAATATTTAAATCTAAATATCTATTTGACGGCAATGCATCATAACTGGAGCATTCCACTCACCTCCACAACCAGGCCGAGATCTCTAACGTAATCCCTCTCTGACTCCAGCAGGTCCAGCAAAATGTAACTACAGAACAGAAAAAAAGAAAACATTTAAAATAAACACCTCAGTGCATGTCTGCAGGCAGTTTTACACAGATACACAGGCTGCGTAAAAAAGAGCTTGGTGACATGTAAGGTGGGAGACGCACTGTCTTTTCTTCAGGATGCTCGTCCTCCGTTCGTCCATCTCTTCCATGGGGGAGGAGGAGGAGAGGAGGGAGTTGTCAGAGGGGTTTAGAGAGGGAGAACTGCTGTCTCCCTGCTCTACTGACAGAGAGCTGGGTCTATCCTCCAAAGCCTGCACCATTGAGAGACGCAAGGTAAGATACAGCGTGGGAAAAAATATCAATCAACATTAAACTAATCCAGACAAACAGCAGCGTGAACTCAAATTAAACGATACTCAATTTAATCATGATTTTATGTTCAGCATTTTCAGGCAGTCGTTTTGATTTTTGTCAGAGCAGCGGATTGTTTGAAACATTTAAAGCACTTAGACTGCAATAAAACATTAAAACGTTGCATTTAATTACAATGAAATCCCTCCGGACGGTTTAGCGTCAAGTCAGGATCAATTCAAAATTCAATTCAAAACTTCCGTTGTCCTACCATCTTGCTTTTGACCAGCTCCTCGATGGCGCTCACCAACTCAGCGGCACTGGGCGTCTCCGAGCTGGACGGACGGACCGACAGACGAGAAGAGGTCTGGGTAAAAAAAATAGAGAGATGAGAGGACTCGCTATATCTGCTATTTAGCTGCTGGTGCCAGTAAAGCTCTTCCTACAGAGAGAAAAGAATGGATAGAAAATAATAGCTTCATATGTTATGGCAATGCTAACTTTTGAATCATTTCAGCCTTTATTTCAAATCTTTATTAATCTGATCGTAGGTGAACACATTATTTTCATTTTCTGAGTGAGCAATGACTTCGTGAAAATGTTTGTTAAACGTTCAATCGTTAAAAGTGAGATTCAAAAAGATGTTTCAATGAGTGGGACCCCAATTTTATTGTTTGTTTATTCTTGAAGGTTTTAAAAAAAAAATGTGAGAGAGAAAAGTATATGGAGTTGAAAATAAAATGATCAATAAAAGGTAAAAGGTGAGGGTGAAAGTTGGGTGGCCAAACCGAACGTATATAAAAAAAAGAACAGTGAAAATGGCCATGGGAAAAAAGTGATGTCTGTGAGGAGGAAGATTCTGCTGCTCTCGGCGATGATGACGATGATCGTGACGGACGGCCCTTGAAAAAGAAAAATACTAACAGGGCGAGGATGAAGGAAGGAATCAGTGTGCGTGCATAAACAGTTGAGGAGACTCTCACCCTTGCTGTGCTGTGCTTCAAGACTTTCTCCAATTAGGTTTTCTGGGTGAGGCTGTGTGCCCCTCTGGCCTCGCCAGCGTTTAGAGATGCAAATTACTTGCATGGATAATGAGGTTAACGCACAGAGGGTAGAAGGGACATGAGGACGAGTGGGGCAGGACGGGTGAGGGAAGGGGTTGGAGGATGACGGGGACGGGAACGGGAACGGTGCGAGCTCGTATTTAGGTTTTTGACCCCAGAGAGGTGACAGGAAAATCTTACCCACTTTCCTCTTGGTATTCACGTCGATATCTACTGACTTTCTCGTTTGAACCTCACAAACACCTTTTTTCAAACCTATAAGTGATAAACATGCATGGAAAAAGCTGTGGGCTTGTGCTATTCCAACAGCTAACAAGGCAATACAAAGTTTAAAACGCCCTTGAATGTATAGAAGTTGAGCAAAAATAGGCATTGTGACCTCCTTTATCTGCAGTAAACACAGACAGCGCAAACCTCCGCATCAGCCGCTACTGAAAGACCCGCATGCATCCTCTTTATCTACATGCTCCCGCAACGCTCTGCCAGGCGACTCTGCATTACAGCGGTGTGTTGTAGAAAGTGGGCAGAAAGTACAAGTCAAAATGAGAGAAATTAAAAAAATAAGAAAGAGGAAAGAGAATCAGAAATGTTTCAGTGCTTGGAAAAATAAAATAGATTGTTTTTAGGGGATGGGAAAAGGTATACGTAAAAATCAGCAATATCAAGTTGAAAAAAAGCTGCTAGTTTAATTTTCTTTCTATGTTTAAACTACTACAGACACCAAAGGAAAAGGTCTTCAAACAAAGCAGGAGAATAGGGGAAAAGTGATCTGTAGAATCGACTGAGGTTAGGAACGGAAGGGGAAGCGTGGGGCACTTCAGATGGAGAGGTATGGAAACTGAGACAAAGCAAAGACAGGACATAAATCAAGGTAATGCTACAGAATGGCAAACAGCAAACGAAACAACCAGGAAACAAAACAAAAGAGAAACAGAAATTAGTGTCAGAGGAGTCTCCCCTTCAGTTGCAAAGGAGATTGGAGTGGCTTCAACGTTTCATCGGCTTTCCGCTTCAGAAGAGAGGAGAGAATAATGCAAAAACTCCCAAGGCAAGACGGAACAGAAACCAAGGAGTCACCCAAATCTCTCAGGATATTCCCTTTTTGGGGGAAAGTTGGAGATTTAAATGAACAAAAATGTAGCTTGGCAAGATGAAAAGACAATATTATAAAAAGTGTTTCATTTGTCCTTGGATCAAAATGGTTGATGCATTAGCTACACTTGTTACCATCATGTATGGTCAAACAAAAATAATCCCATAGCTAATTAAATCCTATTTTCTTATTGAGAGCTTGTACTACATCGCTACTGCTGCTGCCCTACAGTAAACAGTGCATACTTAATACACAAATGACGCTCTGAGAAGGTTTGAAAGTATTTCTCATAGGATTGAAGCAGGACGGGTCAGTAGCAGTTACCGGTACGTTTAATACCACAGAACAATTGGAGCTTCCAGACACTGCAAGCATCTTCTCAGAGATGAAAAACATTCGTCTTGTGATGCTACTGTATGATCCCCAAAGAGGCGGAAACCGTTATCGTAACGTCACCTTAAAGACCAGGAAACTGCAACATTAAAGAATGTTCCGTTCAGAAATTAAAAAAAATGTGAAAGACTCAGTTATAGTTCAAAATGGAAAACATTAACCTTCGTCTACTCGAAACCTAAAAGTTGTGAACCGGTGTGGGTTGATGGAAAAAGAAAATAAAAGTTGAATGTCAGTGTGAAAACAGTCTGTTTGCAAATCCTTAATCTAGCTGCTAATGTCCCCTCGCCTTCACCTGTTCACCCTAATGCTTCCCTCTCTTCTGTGCTCTGTGACCTCCCCTTCCTCCTCCTCCTCCTCCTCACCTTGTCATCCTGCGACTCTGGCTGCAGCAGGCTGTGCTGCTGGATGGCCATAGGCGGGGGCAGAGGTACAGAGTCGGCACCCTCCTCGCCCTCCTCCTCTCCACAGCTCTGCATGCCTGAAGAACTGGACTTGGACAACGTGCCGCTGGACAAGCCCTCGTTACGAACTCTCTGAAACAGACGGAGCGGCGGACATTGCACCAGAATTCTTAAAAGCAAAACACGGAGTGTGACAGACGTATCCAACCCACTTCCTCCACAGTCTCGTCCTGAGGCGTAGCGGCGCTGTCGTCCGAGTCTTTCTGGGATCCCATCGTCATCTCCCCACTTTTCCTCACCTCTCGGCTCTTTTTGTGCTTGTGGGCCAGTTTCTTCACGTGGCCATCTGCCTTGCCGCTGCTTAACCGACGCACTGGGCTGGTGAGCCACTTCCTCAAGGTGTTACCTACGAAGCGAAGACTCAGTGAGCAGCTGTATGAAGAATGAAAGCCACACGGTTGCATACCAGAGGGACGTGAACCCCCCCCTCCCGGAGAATACCTGGTCGTTTCGGCCCCGGTGAAGTGTGGGCGCTGATGCCGTGACCGGGCTGCAGCGTAGCCGACGACCCCGGCATGATGGAGTCGTTGCTGCACACCGACAAAGTGTCTGTCCAATAGAACGCGATATTTAAAATGTGCGTAATGTTGCAGAGTCACACGGATCCAGTCCCCGTGTTTGTATGACCCCCGCACCTTTGTGGTTGAAGATGCCTTCCATCTCCATGGAGGACCTGGAGTGGGCGATGCAGAGCATGGCGCAGGGCACCAGCCCCTCCAGGGCAGGGGAGCGGTCCGTGGTCCTGACCAGGCACCAGTCCGGCCTGTCGTGGCAGCGCTCCAGGACCTCCACCGTCTGACCGCGGCGCACCGTCAACTCGTTGTTGTTGCTGGCCATGAAGTCGTGTATCACCACGGTCAGCTCACAGCCACCGGAGAGCTGCGGGAGCAAATGCAAGCACAATGGGAAGTTCTCGAACTCCGTGAGGCGTACATTTAGGTAACGTGTGTGTGTGTGTGTGTGTGTGTGCGTGTGCTCACCTTGTCACTGTCCAGTGTGTTCTGTGACGTGCGGGACGCCAGAGAGATGGTGTCAGGCTGGCTGCTGCCTTCACCCTGACTGTCCAGGTCCTCGCCATCCCTAAAAGACAACGACAAACACAGTGAATAGAAGGAACAAATGTTTCTGAAGCGTGATTCTCTTCCTCGTGAGCTGCCCCATGCTTACCTTCTACCCTTGTGGTGCTTGGCTGTAGTCGCTTTGGGAATGTGAATGGGCTCCTTCAGCGCTCCCCTCAGGTGAATGGTGCGCTCCTGAATCACCTCCCTGATGTGCTTTATCCAGTCCTGCTTGTTCTCGATGCTCGACGCCTGATATCAGTCAATACAGGAACCGATTGAAGACGTCAACAGTCGTCAGGGAATTGACTT
Organism: Brachionichthys hirsutus; assembly: GCF_040956055.1. NCBI lineage: Eukaryota > Metazoa > Chordata > Actinopteri > Lophiiformes > Brachionichthyidae > Brachionichthys > Brachionichthys hirsutus. Next base: position 6,828,430 of record NC_090909.1, on the reverse strand, counting down.
TCTTTGTAATGCTTTCTTTTTTTCACTGTGTTTTACACAAGTCTGAATTTAACTCTTGTCATTTTTTATCCACTGAAGGAAACAATCAGAGTCGTCAAATCCTCTGGAGCTTCAATCATCATTAACATTAACTCGCATCAGAAGCTGGACGGCGTAGCTAACTATTCTGTTTATCCATGATGTCACTTTTACCGTTAACTATTGTTGTTGCTCGTCAAAACTTTAACCCTTTAAAGCTTTTTCAACTATTTCAATCCCAACAGTTTCATGTACTTTTAAGGTTAACAGGTTTTAGTTAAGTATTTCTAAAGTTAGTTATTACATAATATGAATTTTATAATTTATGCACACATGTAGCTATGATCAGTTTACCCAGCTAGGTAGCTGTAACCTCCCTGCTTGATATTAGACGCTGCTGGGTCAATCGTCAGCTTCTTTTCCAAAATGAAGCTTTTGGATATAAAATGCCAAGAGTGTGAGCTCAGACTTGTGAGGAGTGGATGAGGGCTGTGTTTTTGGGAGTTTATACTCACCATCGCTCCGTGTTTGGATCCCTGACTTAGCTTTGAATTTAAAATATAAAATAAGAGAATTTCACTGGTTTGCTTTGAGAAGATGTACATGACATTTCTTACCGACAAAATGATTTGACATGACAGAAATTTGCAACACTGACAATTTGCCTCGACAGCACACTGCAGTCCAAAATTAGATGTGTAACACACGTTGTAATGGGTCGTTCCATGTGCACGTCATTGGTGAACGTGTACCGAGTAATGAGATACATTTCATTCACAACACACACTGTACATAACGGTATACAACATGCATTTTGATTTTGACTTCATACTGTTCCAACAGCTGACACGGATTTTAATCTGTGAAAGTTTTAAACGTGCAAATCCCCAAACAATATTTAAAAATAAGGAATTGGGGAAAAAATACTGCGAGTAAACAAAGCAATGAATATTCATTCACACAAGGCTATTTATCGACTTGATAAAAAATGGCTACTCGTCACTTTGGCAGTGTCACAGAGCCAGGAGAGGACATCTGGAGACCGTGGGACTTAAATGGTCAAATCAGTCAACGGTGTTGGTGGAAGCAGATCAGCTCACAGATAGAATCAGTGATACAAACATCCACAGAAAACACAGCCCCAGATATACAGACGCCCCTAACAGATGAAGGACGCTGGACCTCAACAGTGGAGAGAAGCCGCTCAGACAGAGAAAGAGGACAGGAGAGGAAGCGGACAGGAGACAGACAGAAAGAAGACAAGACAGAGAAAGAGAAAAAGAAAGAGCAAAAGAGAGAAAGAGGACAAGAGAGGAAGCGGACAGGGGACATGAATTTGTAAGGACAGAAAGCCTCTTGGGACAACTAGAAGCTGCTCATGCAATTAAATGAAACACAAGAAGGAGAAGATCAAATATAGAGGGAGAAAACGCAGACTTTCTATTCTTCATCTTCTTTGCAACTCATTTCTTCCCTTTTTTTTCTTCCCTATTTAGAACATTTGACAGCGCGCAGTCTTAAACGCATCATTGTAAATGTTTGAGTTTTCAGTTTTCAATTTCCAGAAATTCCAGTTTCTTCCTCTTGAAAGACTAAAGCCGGCTGAACCCCCTCCCCCACAAAAAAAGATTTTGGAAGTAGATAAGAATAAGAAGGATAAGTAGATGAATATTATTTTTCCTACCTTGAGCACAATCTTGTTGTCAGAAGTTGGGGTGCGTCCCAACCACAGAGCAAACTTACAGGGGTCTCCTTCAACATGTTCCGTCACCCCCAACTCTGACGTCTGAGAGTGAGTCAGCAGACATTTGAGTGAGTCAGCAGTACAAATAAAGAGGGATTCCATGAAACTGGCAATCAGATTCAAAAAAATAGCTACCAATGAATAATTACTACGACACTCAAAAGCCTGAATGTTTCTTAGGTAAGTATGGAGAAACATCTCCAGCCGTGTCTTTACATGTATTTCATCAGCGTCTACTCACGAAGAGCTTGCTCTTGTAGATGTATTTGCTCCTGCCGTTTGAGTCCTTGACCTCCTTGCTGAAGACGAGAGACATCTCAAAGAGGAAGAGGTGGCGTTCTCGACCCTTACGGAAGAGAGTCTTTGGATCCCAGACCTGGAATGACTCCTGCAGGATGAGCTCGCCCTGGGATTCGATGTTTTCATCAAAACCTGGGGGGGGGGGGGAAAGAGGGTGCATTATACTTCTGAACAGTTTTTATTAAACAGAAAGTAAGCATCAGAAACATACACAGACTGAAAGCATGTTAATCACCTTCAAGCATGGATAGGTGCATGGCATCGTTGGCCTTTTTAGGAACACTGAGCATCACCTCCAGGCCGTCCTTGATCTCCCCTTTACCTTCTTCACAGCAAGTCAGCAGCTCCTGAGCAACACAAAACGTAAACCATGAAAACAAGACAATAAGCCAAATGCAGGGGGGGATTCGGTTTAAAGCGTCACCTTCAGCAAGAGCTGATACTTGGTGATTCTCTGCACAGGCTTGATCAGATAGGAAGAGATCGAGTTGGCCAGTCGGTGTCGCTGTTGAATTTCCTGCATATAAGAAAAGCAGGCATGAGATCAGACAACCGAACGAGGAGCGCACCTTTTCATTTTACCGGCCACAGGCGACACTCACGTCAAAGTAGTTCCCGGCATGCTCCAAGATAAGCTGGGTGGAGTCTGGTTTGTTCTTACAGTAGTTCACGTACATCTGGAACTTATCCGCCTAGATGAAAAATGAGCAAACTTAACAGTGATTTACTTCAAACAAGCTTCATCAACCCACAGGCAATGAAATGCACTTATATGTGTGAGCGTAATATGTAATAAATCCACGCTTGATTCCGTTCCAACATTAATTAGGTAAGTATCTACGCTGGTACAGCACACAATACAAAAAAACGCGTACCCATGTGACAAAGCAATGCCCCACATCCTCTGGGAGCTGCTCGTATTTCTCCAACTCTTTGAGGAATATGCTGACAAAAACAAAAGATCGCAGATTAAAACATGACAGCTTGAGAGTTTAACTGAAAAAGGGAGCTTTCACATTTAAAAATGAAACACCAAATCTATAGAATTATTAGAGCAACTGCAGAACAATTTACTAGATTGAGATTCTAACCTAGTTTAAATGTATAATTAATATTTCTATTGAACATTGATTTTGCTTGAGTCGAGATATTAATTTCACCAGGGTGCTTTTCAGTAATTTAAAGGTCTCAAGTTTAAAACATAAATCAGAGCAACTAATGTTTCTTACTTATGATGGAATTCATAGAGGTCCTGCATGTTTCCAAAGATAATGTGCTCCTTGTTGATGATTCCTGGAGGAATCTCCTCAACTCCGCTGGTCATCTCCCACAGGTAGGTCTGCATGGATAGAAGATCAAATAAGGAAAAAACCCAGCAACCTCACCCAAAGGGTTCTGAAACAGTTGTTGCATGGCAGAAAGAGGTGAACAAGTGAAGCTGGACTCACATCCATGCATTCCCGCAGGTCTCTCACGTAGGCTTTTTCAGTCTGAATCAGCTCTGCCATGATGAACCTGGTCGCAGACACACACCCTCAGTCATCATACAGAGTAATAAATCAGAGCGCCAGCTCGCTTTCATCCCGTCTGCTTCTCCATTTACACTAATGAATAATCCAATAATTATGGGAACATAAAACTTGCCCATAAACCAGCGATGAGGGACTGAAATCTTTTTTAATATAAACAAAATGGCCGTGATTCTGTAAATGCTGAATGATTGCATAACTGTTCAGATTTTCATGGATAAACTCAAAGAATTCTTCCACATTTTCTAATAGTCCTGACAGACATGTGGTGACATACTCTTTTCTGCGTGCCGACTTTCGCTTCTCCTCATTTAAATCGTGAGCGGCATCTCGCAGCTTGACCTCCGACCCTGGCACGGTGGCTGGGATGATGTCCAACTGGAGATCCTTACTCTGACAAAGACAGAAACACAGATAAAGATACAAGTGATCTGATCAAATTGTGAATTAGCTCAAACGTACGACCACTTACTGCCTTGTTGGAGTCCGAGGAGATGCCCAGTGCTTTCTCCAGGCTGCAGCGGTACTTGTCCATGCGCAGGGAGAAGTCTCGGTAGCGTTTGTCCACTGCTGTCACCCATTTTTTGATCTCCCCGGCGTGACTGTGGCCTTTCTCACAGAAGCCGTCGGCCAGCTGGATCAGCAGCTTCACTCGCTCTTTTGTTTGCTTGAGGAGAGGGGAAGAGAAGACATCAGACACGCATGCCTATTTGCGTTGTGCTCGTTTGTGTGGGTGCGTGATGCCAACCTTGGCTGTAATGTGGAAATCCTCATGCTCCTTTAGCAGCTCCTGCGTGTGGTGGATACTCGAACCAGTGGAGGTGTGTGTGGACAGGTAAAACTCCCCAGTGTCATGAATCCACTCCAGAGCCTGGAGGCGCGCACAGAATTCATTGTTATTTATACTTGCATGTAGATTTAGTTTGCGAACACTGTAACACCATTAAATGAAACCTGAAATCCATTTTGGATCACGTTTCTTTATAGACAAAAGCACTTCATAATTAAAGCACTGAGATACAAGTAAAAGACACAAAACAAGATAAAATTAACAGGAAAAATAACATCCAAACAACAAAAGGTGCATCAGAGCAAGGTATTAATAAAAAACATTATTAGTAATAAGTAATCGCTAGAATAAAATGATAAGATGTGAAAGCGATACTTAAAATTAAACACTAGTTTATCTATAGACCAGCATCTCAGGAGAGAGAGTTCAATTAACAGTCAATAACGAGGTTTTTATGTCGGATCACATAGATAACAAAAGTGTTCCTATATAAGCAGGCATTACAGTGTTACCAGGTACCTGTTTGGCGCTGCGTTCAAACACCACATACTGCTGACACTGGTCGAGCCGCCGTTTTCTCATGGTCCAAAAGTGGAGAACACGATTCTCTCTCTGCAGCAGCTCATTGAGGATGTCTCAACACAACAGAAACACAAGCTTTTAGTATCCAACTCAGCTATAACAGTGTATTAAAGGAATACATAACATGTATCTATTCGCTTTCATTTGCAACATAAAGGTGTTTGTTTTGGTACCTACTTTTGACCTGTTGTTCCGGTGCTTTTACGTGGCTCAGCATCCCAGGCATGTTGACGCTGTTCCTGTGCATATACTTAAGGAAGACATCTGCATTTCTTCTGGCCAGAGTGCAAGCCTGGCAAAAAAAAAAAAAAAAAAATCACACACAGGGATAAGAGCTGTCATGTGTTATTACGTTAGGGGTCTAATGTGAGTGTCCTATGTTACCTTGAGGAAGGCCTCCTTCTGCTCCAGGTGTTTACTGATCATGGGGGTGACGTGGTCCGTTTCACAGTTGGGTCCTAGCTTGTCGGCTCCTCCACACCAATCCTCCTCTCTCTTGTACTCCTGCTCTAGGCTCTCCAGCACGCTGCATACCTGAAGGGACAAACGCACGTTGTTCTTTTGGAATAACAATGAATTATGCTTTCTTATTTATTCTTTTTGGGGGGACAAACATGTGAAGAACTGCAGAGCCCTCTGTGGCAGTCTCATACCTGTTCGGAGGTCTTGTAGAAGGCTACCGAGGCGTTGACCAGCTTGAGTCGATCCTCCATTTTCAGCATGAGCTGCTGCCAGTGAGAGGCCACGCTCTCTGCACAGTCTCTGATCAGGTCCATGTCATAGTGGTTGGCCTGGAGCAGAGCCTCTGCCTTCTGCTGAACCTGCAGGGCACTCTGGTGGGTTTTCTAGCCAGAGGGAAGAGGTTGAGGAAAAGATGGGGTTAGGAACGACTGAAATAATTACCAAAAGTAAAGTCTAGCTTCAGGCCGAAACAGCAAACCGATGGGATGAACAAACATCATCTCACCTCAATGGCGTGCTGGAACTGTTCGTGTTCTCGCTGTAGTTGTTCCGCTTCCTGCAGGGAGCTGGCTGTTATTAGACCGGCATTCAGCATCGACTCTCCGTTACGGATCCAACCGAGAACCTGAGGAGAACAGAAACACGCAGCGACTGAATGACGCCAACCAACACGAAGAAAATCTAGATTTATACTTGCATATACTGTATACCGACGTCTTGGCCTTTTTAAAGGCCCTTGTTTCCAATCTGCACGTCCTACCTGTTTGACTTCTGCCTGCAGGTGCCTCAGCTGGACGCACTGCTCCAAGTGCCTGCGGTGCTGCTCGGCCGCCAAGTCCAGTTCTTGCTGTTTCTCATGGAGAAATTCTAACAGGTCCTGAACCCGGGTAGCCATGTCGACGTCCCGGTCACATAACAACTCAACACCTGGAGGCAAGGCACACACTGACATCAGCTTAAAGGGATAAAAAAAAACAAAGACCTCCGCCTGTGAGGGTTCCTGTTTAGTCTTCTTCAGCATATTTTATCTCGGCCCCTTGAATATCATCAGCACGTCTCGATCCACGTGACATGATGCAACCATTCCTCATGCAGTTTGAGAGAACACCTATTAGCATGCAAGATCACAGGTGAATTATTATGGATAGTGCGTGGGATTCTCTCATCACAAAAGGTGACCAAACCTGACTCTTGACACCTACACAGAACCAATATCAAAGCAATGTAGAAAACACAAAACTCTGTACAGCAGCGCTAAACATGAGCTGCAGCCATCCGATGAATGATGTCTGATAAACAAACATGTGAGAGACAAATGCTCTTCAATTCTACTTTACAAAATATGCATTATAATAGCTTATTATGACAGGATGCAGATTATAGAAGAATATTAACTCATTGAGTGCCCCAGCTTTCCAAGCCCAACAGAATATTCTTTACTCTGACTATGCAAACACTGAACCTACCGTCTCTAAACGTGAAGGGCACTCAAATAGTTAATTTACAGAGATAATTGAAGGAAAGCAAATCCAAGACAAAGCCGAACGGCACCATCTAACCAGACGTCACTGCAGAACCCACTATTTATAGTACTAAATTTTTTTCGGGGCAGTGTTTCACTTCCAGTGAAGTCTGTTGAGCGAACTCACCGGAGGCCTGGACTTCATTGACGTATTGCAGCAGCTCCTGGCCCTGGTGGATGACATCGAAGGTGAGGTTGTTCATGGTCAGGGCCTTGTCAGCGTGGTGCTGCAGCCTTTGCTCGGCCACCGTCAGGTCCTCCGTGTCGAAGTCATTCATCTGACCCGTGAGCTCCTCGTTCCATGACTCCAGGTCAGAGATGATCTGAGGAAAGACATTTTCAGAGGCGCTATGGTTATTCAGTGACACTGTGTTTCCCTATTTTAAATAATGTCTACAGCTCTAACAATTATTATCACCATCACCAAGTATTTCTGGGGAAGGTTAGGGATCTACTTTTTGCAACCAAGTCGGAGCGTGACGCTCTCCGTGTAGTCAGGCACGCTGAGACACAATTTCTCAAAGCAGACTTACATCGATCGCATCCCTCTCGAAGATGCGTAGCTGCAAGAACAGATCCAGTTTGATTTTCCTCTCCTGGAAGAGCTCCTCCATCTGAGCCTGCGCCTCATCCAGCTGCTGCAGGACACTCTCAATGTGGTTGATGGAGCTGTTGTGAGGCGTCTTGTTGCTCGAGATGGCCGAGTCTCTGTAACAGAAACAGAAATAATACTCATCTCATCTACTGGACTGGAACACTGAACATCAGGTATCTTCACCAGTTCAACCTCAGAATGTGTGGTTGAGATCAAATGAGTGGGAATGAGAAGCACATTCACGTTGTGACTCATCCTCCTGACAGATTCACGCGTGCATGATGCACAGACACAAAGAAAGTTATCAAGAGGCAGCAGACGGGGTTCAGATGGTTCCTGCTTGGTCTGATTAATCCGTGTTACTGTCAGTCAAATATGCATTTGTTCCTCAGTTTTCAATTTCCAGACATTCCAGTTTCTTCCTCTTGAAAAACATTACACACACACACACACACAAACAAAAGGTAACGTGTTTTTTCCCAGGCGGGACTGCATTATATACGGACCGGTACGATTATACCTTATTCTGTTGCAGAATTATATAAAAATGGGCTGTGGAGGGAAACAACACATTCTTTAGCTGTACTTTCCCCCTCCCAGACATCTCCTCTTAACTTTATTAACCTGCCGAGCAGCATTGTTTTAAAAAACAAAACAAAATGCTTTCCACTGTAGTTTAACATCTTTTCACGCTTTGGTTATTTGTTGGGAATATTATGTGCTCTACTACTTTGACTGCAGCTGGACGAGATACAGTAGTCCCTCATTTTCCGCGGGGGTTAGGTTCCAAAAACAACCCGCAATAAGTGAAATCCGCAATGTAGTAATTTTTTTTTTTTTTACAATTATTATACATGTACATAAATGTTTTAAGGCTGTAAAACCCCTCACCACACACTTTATACACGTTTAACAGTCAGGCATTAATCTAAATAGATTGTTTCAGTATTATAGAATGAAACCAAAGATCAAAACCTTTTCAGAACGAAACAATTGTTTGAGAAATAAAAATAGAAGGACGTACAGTAAACGTTTTCCTGTTAATAATGTTAAGGCGTGCAGGTCGAGGAAAGAGCCGCTTGGAGTGCAGAAGAACAAATATTCTACTCGTGCCGTCTTTAGCCTCTCGTGGGCTGCTTTATTGGATAGCTTAGCACAGCGGAACGGCAGCGGCTACATGTATCAACAGGAAATGAAACCCAAAAGGGACGTGACGTTTATGCTCCTACAAAATAAAAGCCTCTTTTTACACCGAGAATAAGAGCGCTATTAAACAAACGCTTAACAAATAAACACGATAGCTTTTAGAAATAACGAATTCAATTTTAATGATCAACCTACGAGGTTGAACACATAAGAAGTTATTAATAGCAACTCGCGCATATTTCACAGTTCCTCCGACCGCGCCCCTTCGTCTTGCGCCGTTTCAAGGCGCGTTCAGGTGCAAAAAAAAAATCTGAAATTGCACTAAAAAACTCCGCGAAGCAGCGAAGTCGTGGAAAATGAACCGCATTATATCGAGGGACTACTGTATATCGAAATGTTTCCTGATTCAACTGGTGCTAGTGATTTGCTGATCACTTGAAACTGGTTTGGGCTTAGCCGTTAGAAACATTTTAAGTTTTGTGGAAAGGGGGGGGGGGGGTGGTGTCTGGTTTGTCATGTGTATTAACGTTTACCGTAGCTGCTGGATGAGATCCTCTCCCTCCTTAATGACGTTGACAGTGACCTGCAGTGTGGTCTGCTGCTGCTGGCCAAAGCGCTTGATCAGATCCTGCACCGCCTCCACTGACTCGGCGTAAACGTCATCCAGCAGCTCTTTCTGGAGCTCCTCCAGCCATGTCCATAACTGCAGGAAGAATTTACGGAATACAAACATGTGCTCTTCATTACAGTGCAATGATCCATTTCATACAAAACTCAACCTCAGACCAACCGGCTGCTCAATTTGTTGTTGTTGTTTAACTCTGGTTACAGAGACATGATGTGTGATCACATTATAAAATTGCAAGCAAATTCCTGCTGTACCACAACTTTTCATGAGAGGACAATTCAACCTAAATTTAAATGTGGTGATTAACACGACCAACTGTGTAAAAGCTCAACATGCCATTCATTCTGTCTCATGCGGAAATGATTTCTCTCTTGTTCAGAGAGCATTGTAGAGTCTCTGATTAACACAAACAACTCTCCATCCACTTTAGGATTACATCACCCTCCCGCCTACCTCCTTGACGTGCGTGTGGAAGGCGACAGACATATCCAGCAGGACTTTGCGCTGCTCCACGCGGCGAACAAAGTCTTGAATTCTGTCTTCAAGCTGATGGGCGGCCTGGTAGATCTCCTCCGGATCGCACTCACCCGTCTGGGCAAGCTGCTCGGCAGCTTCTAGCAGCTTGTCCGCATTGGTGTACGTATTCTAAACCGAGGGGGCGGGCATGGGCAGAAAGAGACAGTGGATTAACTCAGTGAAAGTGACAAATGAGCAGAGAGAGAGAGGAAGAGGAAGAGATGAAACGGGGAGATGAAGACTGATATTTTGCCAATTATTCCAATCAATGTGTTTAGCAGTGCTTCCTTACTTAAGTCAGCAACATGAGGCTTCCAGAAGGAGAACCAACCTACCTGGGCCACTTCCTCAAAGTCTTCATGTCGTTTCTGTAGCGCTCGTGCTCGGTGGAGTGATTTTCCCACACCCGTGTGCTTGCTGAGGAACGCCTCGCCATGGTTTTCTATCCAGTCCAGCACCTGTGTGCAGAGACCACATGTCCACTAAGTGAGACATGATAAGGAGTTGTGTTGCCACAGGGGGGCGCTCTAAGATGGCAGATGAGCCACCAGTGTAAGGGCTAATTAAAATAGTACTGTATACAAGGAAGGGTGACAGAAATGCTGAACAATGTTGCTACTGAGTTTTTGCTTTTCACACTTTACAAGGTCCTCTCTCTCTCCCTGCATCCCGTCCTTCAAAGATTGAATGGATGATCAACATCCGCATGGACATATGACCCAATTCAGTCGCCATAGCAACAGTTGCCATGACGACACACGAGGTATGCCCATGATTTTTGGACAGCAAGCAGTTGTATTATTGCACTGGACCAATTTGTGTATGGCATGCTCAAATTGTTTTCAATCTTTTATTCTGCAGAAAACAATGAAATGTCGGGCTTCTGTCTTCCGGTGCTGAAATGCAGAACAAATAGTAGCAAAAGAGTCCGATTTGCTCCAAACATATTGTAATGGTAAACATGATAGCAGCTCTGATCATTATTAACAAACGGGTTACTCAGTTAAGTTCTAATTACAATATTCATCTCTGTTTGCTTGTTTTCACCTGCTGGACGTCCTGTTGGAAAACACAGAGCTGCAGGCGTTGGTGTAGCCGCACTTTGCGATGTTGCCAGATGTTTTCCAGCTGTCTTTGGTGATGCAACACCTCGTGGATAATGTCCAAGACGTGATGAACTGCTTTCGAGTAGTTTGCCGATGCTGTCAGTGAATCTGCACTGCCAGGGGTCAGAGGTCGCTGCAGCTTGTCCAAAAGGGCTTTGCCATCTTGGCTCACCTGAGAAGACGTGATTTCGATTTAAAAGAACACAAGATTTAACCATCACCGAGAGAAAAGACACTCTGTATATTTTCAATTCCTTTAATATGGTCTTATGAGTCTTATGTTCAAGGTTTTTGTACAGAGTTATCGTGCTGGGTGGAAACAAACAAAAATCCAGCAACAGTACCCCAAGGAAAATGGAAGAAGTGAAATCTAAAAAGAATGGAAGGAACTGCCACCATTTTAATGGTGGCAGTTAATGAGTAATAATAATTCATTAATAACAATAATTAATGAATTTCTCCACTAACGGAGAGAAAATCCTTACAGTGAGTGCATGTTGAAGTTTTATTGAAGCGAGAATCAACAGTAAATACATTTTGCAGTGATGTAACAATTCTAATTGTATTTTCCGATACTGATTTTACACATTTATGGAATGGAATGCTTCAGATAAGGTGTGACGATACCTCAGAGTAAGCAGCAGTGATGTGTTCGTACAATCCTTGATGGTGGTGGATAGCATCTTCAAGGTCTTGCAGCTCAGAGGGTAAATCCACCTCGCCACACGCTTTACACCACGAATCCACATTACTCATGTACTACAGAGGGAGAAACACAGATTGACATTGATGCAGTGCTGCCAGCTGGGTGTGAAACATTTCATGTAAGACATGGTATTAGATCATGGTCCATATAAATTTGTGATTTTCTTTTTTTTTTTTTTTTACTGACCTGGTCACATTTCTGGTGGAAGCTGGCCGACATCTCCAGCACTGTGCTGCGTTCATCTAGTGCTGCAGCGAAGGCCTTCCACTCCTTCTCCAGCTGGCCTGAGATCTGCTTGATCTGCTGGGAGGCGTAGTGACCCGACTCCAGCAGCCGGTTTCCCACAGACATGATGCGATTGATATTTACGTACACATTCTGCATGGCAGGGAGGGAAACAGAATGATTACCCAAAGGGGTTGTGGGCAGAATAAGTGCCAGATCATTTGTACCACTGGGTAGAAATGAAATGAGAATAAGAAAAAAGGACAAGGAGAAGGAGGAGGAGCAGAGACCGCTTATCAGGACTGTTTATCTTCTGAGGGTAGAACCTCTAGAGGCGAGATTGATTCCTCATCTCGACAGTTTCATAATGGTTACATAAGCTGTAGATAGAGGAGAGGACTATTCAATACCTAGTTCCACTGCTGCAAACAAAGAAAATGGTGCAAAAGCACTCAAGAGCAGGCTGCTAAAAACAAACACTCAAATCCAGTAGTCGAGGTTGAGGCTAAGTGCAATAAATATGAGTGTACAGAGCGGGGCACTAACTAGATAGTCCAAGTGGGTGGAAAAACATTCCCTCCTGCAGTGGGTCGGAGTGTGTGTGTGTGTGTGTGTGTGTGTGTGTGTGTGTGTGTCCTACCATGCAGTTCATAGCAAAGTGGCTGTGCTGGGTTTGGAGCTCTGCAGCATGAGGGTGGTTGTTGCCAATCTCCGTGTAGCCCGCCAGGAACAAACCTTTGTTGTGCATGATCCAGTCAAACATCTACGGCACAGGGAATGACAAAACGGTTAAAGAGAATAACTCTTAACGGGCCAGGTGAGAACAAGCACGCAAAAAAAAGGTGAAATTCATCATCGACTTTCATAAATCATTGCAAGAGCAGGCCCCGAACAAACAGCTGGCATCTCGCCGCCGTGGGAGGAGGACCCGAGTGCATTAGTGAATTGCAGAAGTGTGCAGAAACTTGTCATCTACCCAGGCCAGAATAAAGAGAAAGTGACTGCCTCTATTAAGAGTATCCTCCCAGGCTCTCCAAGAGAACAACTCCTGGCCTATGGTGTCCTAGCAACAAGCTCCTACTACTGCAGTGTATCCGAGACTGCATTTCTCGGTCGCTGCAACCTGCCGTTTATTCTACTCGCTCAAACATTGATCTGTAAAAGTCTCTACCTGTCTTTTTCTATTTTGTACTGCAGCTGTCGTCACCTGAGCTACCGAGTCGATGCCCCATGTGGCTGCATAAGATATCCTCCATCTCCCTGTGTATTTATTATCTTGTGTTGTGATGGGAAGTGAAACCATTTAGATTCTAGTTATTTTAGTTACAGAATTAAGATTAAGCTACTGATAAAAAGGACACAAATTGAAGTGAGAATAATTCATGTTCTAAACAGCAGTAAATCAATGCTTCTCTGTGGCTATAATTAAGTTTTGGCAGTTGATCTTCTCAACAGTAATCAGCAATTATGGTTATGGATTACCGTTAACATCACTGACCTTCTCTGCGTCCTGTTCAAACAAGCGGAGCTGGAAGCACTGATCCAGTTGCAGCTTGCGGACGTGCCAGGCCTGGTGGAGGTGTTGTCGGGTGGAGTGCAATTTGTCTAGTAGCTGAGTAATTCGTGGCACCAGGCCCTGGGTGTCAGCATTACACATCCCTCCACCGCTGCCGCTACCGCCGCCGCTGCCCCCGCCTCCGCTATTTCGGTTGGAGAAGGACTCGCTGCTCTGGATTCGCTGAAGCAACCTGGAGATGGATTCAATGCTCACCGTTGCAGGCTTGTGGTTTGGCTCTAATTAGTTCACTGAACAAAGCTTTGTGTTTTTTATTGTGAAATGACTCGCATGAGAAATGCTCCACCTGGCGTCAGCAGAATTATTATAATAATAATGCATTGGTTTTATATAGCGCTTTTCAAGGCACCCATAGACCTCTCTCTCTCTCTCTCTCTCTCTCTCTATGTGGCCCTGCGATTAACTGGGGACTTGTCCAGAGTGTACCCGACCTCTTGCCTGATATCAGCTGTGATAGGATCCAGTCGTGGCCCAGATTCGTATACGTGGCTGAAGACAAGACAACGACTGATTGTGAATGAATGGATGAATGGATGAATGATGGTTAGTCTCTGCTTTGGTGGGATTGCACAAAAAGAAACCATCTGACCCAGTTTCCTGAAACTTTTTTGGGGACATTTTTTTGTCAGTCACATGTAAACCACTTGCCGGATTTCCGGGGAACTTGGTGGAAGGGAGGAGAACGTGCCATGGAAGAGATTATTACATTTTTGATTCTTGATCTAGCTCGTAGGGAAAACAGCTACTATGTGTTTGACTTGAATAACTTTCCAACTAATAATGATACTAACGTGATTCAAAGTTCCAGGGTTGCGTTTCACGGTCACAAAGGTTTAAGCTATTATGGGAACATTGCTCTTAGGCGCAATTATGCAATGGAACATGGAGCTGCCTTTTGCGGATCTTTGTACTCTCAGGTTTGCTGCCAGGTTTTTCATAATATGGCAGCCATTCACCATATTCTCTTTCAAATTTGTAAACCTTTCAATATTTACAGTGCATTTGTATTTCCAAATAAAACTGACATTAAACTTTCACTTCTCCTACAACCTCCATTAACATTACCGGAAAAACGTTCTCCAATACAAGAGAATACAAAAGGCTTCAAGCTGGTACAAAGACAACATTGAAAGCACTTCACATGGACAGTTTCTAAATGACTTAAAACAAAGAACAGAAAAAAGGACAAATGAATACGGCTCACTTGTAGAGATACAAGTGAGAACATGGGAGAATGTTTGAAAGATGACGTTAGCCTTCATGCCTTTGACTTCACTCATTTTTCCAAACCTAAACTGAGAAAGGAAAGAAAAGTCAAGACTGAAGTATGTCTGCGTCCTTACCTCTGTCCCTCCGTGTCCAGTTCCTCTATCGGCGCTTTTATGACCTTTTTCTTCAGCGTGGCGTGTTCTTCTATCATCCTCCTGGCTCCGTCCAGATCTTGGGGGAAGTCTTTCCTGGACACCGTTTCTTGCATCTCCTCGAGTCGAGCCAACATCTGGGTGGCATGACCGGAGAACTCCTCAAACGCAACACGCACCTAAATAAAAAAAGACAGCAAAGCTTGGGGGCTTGAAGTGTATGAAAATGAAAGACCGTGACTACGTTTAAATGTTGCCAAAACTGTAAGCAGCCTCTAATTCTATTTTCAACAAAGTTCATCTACTTATTCTGGATAGTGCAGTATAAGTTCAAGAAGGATATCCTAGCCAAGCAGATAGGCTTGAGGGGTGGCTTCAGAGAACTAATCTCACCTCTATCCACTCTTCGTGGTTGTAGTCCAGGCTTCCATCAAAGTCTGCAGTCAGCTGAGAAGGGTCAACAACCTTTGTAAGGCCCTCTAGGGACACCATGGTGGTCTAGGAAGCAATGACAGAGGAAATCAGACAAGCGAGAAGGACTGAAGGCAGGTGAGAATTACATTCAACCAGCTTCTAATCGCTCATGCCACTGTTTCTCTTTCTTTGTAGAAAACCTGACCGACGGTAGTTCCCAAAAAGAACAGGAATCAGCACAGACATTTAACGACTGTAGTTGCAGAGACAGGATTTTTGGTTTAAGCTTCAAAATGAATAATTTAATGCATCAATGATATGACTTAAATTAATTTTAATCATCACTGTTACACGTAGCACAACTTCACCGAGAAACATTCCTAGTCTGCGATTGCTAAGGCAGCAAATCACAGCTGTGAAAAATTAAAAAAGGAAAAACTTCACATCATGTCCTGTTCTGTTCTGTTCTGTTCTGTTCTTCCTTTAAGCACACACTCTACAATCCCTTTTTTTTATCCTTCAAATAATAGCTGAATAAACATTCTAATCCTCTCCCAACAACTGTTGCATATTACAATATCAATTTCAGAGCAGCAAGCAAGGAAATGACTCCTTGTTTAGTTCCAGTGCCTCTGTGTTTCTGTCAAGCCACCTCCGCACGACACCCCCACACACATGGGCAGAGATGGATGGAGACGGAACGATCGCTAGATAACGGGCCAAACAATAGAGAGACCGTGCACAGTGGTTCTTGCCAAAGAAAAGTGTGTTGTTCAAGATAATTGATTTGTTCTATGCCGAATCGTGAGAGGGAGAATCAGTCAGGTAACGCGACTGCACTGCAAACCTTCAGAAATCTCATGAGAACAGGAAGTCAAACATGAAAGGCAGGCATAAACATGGAGTGAATCCTAACACAGCCTGCGTGGCCTGGACGGTCAGCTCATGGATAACTGCAATCTGCCCTGTGGCATCTGCGTGTTCCGTCTCTCCAGGGATCAATATTGTGTCACCAGACCACAGTGAACCTGCACGTGGACGTACAGAACCAGAACCAGAACCTTCAAAACACAGACATGGTCGGTCAAACGGTTTAGAAACCATTATCGTATTAACGAAGGTTCTTTAATGACGGAATGAAAAGTGTGTGTGTGTGTGTGTGGGGGGGGGGGGGTGGGGGGGGGGGGGCAGTTAGTGTTAGCTAATCCTCATTACAGGGAATTTACAATGCAGGCTTCAATCTCAGACGAAGGCATTTTCACAGCTTCAGAAGCAGCAACCTTGCAGCAGCGCCTCTCAGCATTCAGCGTCACTGGTACACACAGATCCTCGGAGAATAAAGCCCATCTCGAGGATATGTAAAGAAAACCTCAATCACGACAGACAAATTCACAAACACAATCGTGATCTGCTGTTTGAATCCGATGACAGGGGATCTACGCAACCACAGCGAAGGGGAGAAGGAAACAATGAAACGTGCCGAAATAATGAACGTGGCCGCCGCGGTCGTTTTCACAACTCAGCTGACGGCAAATCAGGAAGACGGCCGTAAGACTCATGAACACTTTATAATTCTCTCCCGGACTCTTGAACATTCATAACTGATAACTTGCACTGTTCTCTTTGCACTGCGTGATTACGCTGGTTTACTGCTGCTAGTATACTGCTGCTAGTATACTGCTGCTAGCATACATCTGTGTATCCACTCCTGCTGCTGTTTTGTGATGTGTCTGTACTTGTATGTTTTTTGTATCTTAGTCATTACTGTTACATGTAGCACGACTTCACCGAGAAACATTCCTAGTCTGCGAATCCTCATCGACAATGGCAATAAACACCTTCTGACTCTGATTCTAATGTTTCTCCACTGCGAGACCTCATCTCATTAAAATAACAAACTGCTCTCTGCGCTTACGAGTGCATATTAGGTACAGTATATCCTTAGTTATGGTGCAATTCTAAGAGTACCATAATATATATGGTCAACACTGTGTATATAAGCAACCTGGAGACTGATATAGACTCACATCTGAATGATAATTCTATTCTCCTCTCTTTTAACTTCAATTACATAATTTGTCAAGTGAGTATCTAATACCGCCATGTTTTCATTACTTAGGTTATAAATCGAATTTGCAACATTCGGATGAAGGCAGCAGACAGGTAAGCAGCCAGACACCAACACCAATTAAATCATCAGCCATTGAAAATACTGTAATTTACACCATCCTACCTCAAACTCGAACTTTGAGCTGCCGAAGTTGGTTCTCTGCTTCTGCCAGAAGTTGTCTGGTTTGATGATGAGTGCTACGTGGATGCAGGATGGAAAGGACTCCTGCAGGATTTTCAGAAGCGGCTTGATGCTGTCCCACTTGGAACCGCGCATATCAACGATGACTGTGAAGCCATGTTTACACACCTCCTCGCTGGGATGGATGGAGTTCAGTGGGAGTTGGGGGGGAATTAAAGTGTGAGGAAGGGGGAGGGGGGGTGATGTGAGGGAGGAAAGGGTGGTGACAGATTGGAGAGAGTATAATCCAGAGCGAGAGGACAGATGACGGGGAAAGGAGGAGAGAGGAAGGGGGAGAAAATAGAGATGAGAAGAGGGAGGTTGGAAAAAAAGAAGAAAAGATCAGAAAGAAAAAAACAACACAGCGAGAATGACGCATTTTCTATACTGTGAGAAGCCTACGCAGCTAAAATGCACGGCATGCACACATCCACCCACACACTCCCACACCCACGCAGAATCCTGCGACGAATGAGTCACAAATGTGTGCAGAAATCAAAATCAGCACATTCGTGCATCAGCAGCCTCATCTCCCTGGGATGCTGCGCCATCATCACGGCACAACCAGAAACACACAGGCAATTTACATCAACAGGCCTGCCTAAAAGCTCCAAGGATCATTAAAGACCAAAGAAAAACGACATCCGTCTTCACAACTTGAATTAAATGATCGCCTGTCATCTCATCATATGCCACATGAATAACTTTTATCATTGGAACATCCTGGACTTCTCTAAACAGCCCCATCCGTGTCCAAAGTCCGCGCTTGCAGCAGATAGCTTGCAGACAGATGTGCGGCAGTTTGGTGATGTTGCTTTTCCAAAAATAGAACACAGAGTGGATCATGATGATGTGCAAAACATGGTGTGATGACAGTGTGTGGTTATGAAGACCACAGGGCATTCAGTGAATTCTGGCGCATCTAATCGCTGTGACGACGATGTGGTAACTTAAATAGGAGAGGATGAGAGCAGGCAGAGGGAGGATGGATGGATTACAATGGAGGGAGGGAGGAGGCAAGTACCAGATTAAAGAGACAGACACGTAAACAGAGAGGAGGAGAGACGCTTTACCTCTGAGGCCAGGAGCTGCTCGTCCACAGGAACTACTGCTGCACTGTGAGCTACTGCGACACTATGTTTTGCTTTCGCACACACACACTTGCTCACTCACACACACCTCCTCACACATGCGCTCTCCGTCTCTGGAAATGATCATCCCCACCCCTTTCTGTGGCGTTCTCTGTCCATCCGTTCCCTCCCTCCCTCTCTCCTATCATTTGTTGTCTGTTATAGATCCTCGTCTGAGCTCAGGCTTTCCCCTCTCCATCCGAGCATCTCGCCGCATCGCTACTCTTTCGGCAGCAGAGAAGCTGCAGCACGCTAAACCAGTCTTGAATTTTTTCCCCCCCCCATTCAGAGACCTCACATGCTCATCTCGCCTCGCTCACGCGTTGCTTTACCGAGCCTCATCCACTTAGCTCTGAAGTACTTTGCTTGTCCTTCTCTTAAAATAAACAACAATACAAACACACACACACACAGAGAGAGAGAGAGGCTGGACTCACGCACACATCACCGAGCTAATCGTATAAATGTGCAACCTGGGGATACTGGCGAGGTAGGCGATCAGTCTTCTCAGGTCGTCCGCTCGTATTCTATCGTGATTGCTGCGTGATGGAAACGTTAACACCGGGCCGCCACGTCTGTCTCTCCCACCTGCGGTGAAGGATGCACATGCAGCTGTATGATTATTGGTAATAATGCAGCGACTGGCATTGACCAATTAATATCATTTTTCACCCAACAAATGGCAGATAGCCGTTTGTCAGTTTGACATGCAATCAGGAAGAATCACAAGTTGAATTTCATTATGTTAGACGGGAGATACTGAGCTTGGAAAATGAAGCTGAATCTCCATTTGGTTGCCTAGAAATTAGTACAACATTCTAATAATACAGTGAAGCCTGCTGAATAAACAGAGTACAGATCACTTTAAAAGATTAGTCTTATGAGGAAAATTATAATATATTGAAAATACAAAAATATACATGAAAAGCTTTATTGTATGTTGCATCTTCTTGTTGGTGCAAAAATCTGGAGTAAATTAAATGAAAATTTCTACAAGAGGATATTTTAATATTCAGGTTATCGTAATGACAAATCGAGACGAGCTCGGATTGTGAAGGTGGGATTTATACGCAGCAGTGCTAGTAGCTAGACAACATGCTCACAGCGACAACGACAAGGTCAACATATCTGCTAGTGTAGCAGCAAACGTGCTAATTAGTGCTGAATGGATGGATCAAATGATAATAGCTTCAACATTTGACAATTTTGTATGTTCATTGTATTTTAGCTGATAACAATACAGAGCATGAATATGAAAGTGAATGATTAAGGTGTTACTAATTATACTATGATCGTTATAATCTTTATAATAATTAATAGCATCATTATACTCCTTTAACAATGACTTCCAGTTTCAGAAGCAGAGAGAATCTCCAGTCACGCGGGCTGTTTAGTGAGTTGGGGAGTTGGGGCGGGTTGCTGTGAGCCTGGAGGCAGCGCAGAGGAGAAAATCAAACGCTCCCGAGGCAAACACGCAACAAACACCAGCGAGGGCAAACATGGCCGATTTATTCAGGGGCCCGATTCAGGATAATAGGCTTAGCTCATTTACCCTTCTTTTCACCGGTGGTTCCTCCTCTACCTCCCTCCCTCCTTCATTTCAAAGCCAATTATTCTGCAAGTGACTACTATGGGATGTGGCAGCTAAGAGTAAGTCATCTCCATGGCAACTGCACCCCGTCTCTCCCACTTTTTGATTTCATTGTGCTGGTGTGCTTCACCGTCCTCATCATTGTGTTTCGGTCTGTAACCTTCACTATACACATGG
This sequence comes from Brachionichthys hirsutus, assembly GCF_040956055.1. Classification (NCBI taxonomy): domain Eukaryota; kingdom Metazoa; phylum Chordata; class Actinopteri; order Lophiiformes; family Brachionichthyidae; genus Brachionichthys; species Brachionichthys hirsutus. Next base: position 6,808,022 of record NC_090909.1, on the reverse strand, counting down.
AGACGACGAGACCAAAGAGAAGTGTGTGCGTGTGTGTGTGAAGAGGGGTCATCGGTGAAGTGTGTGAGCCTCAGTATGCGTTTTGACAGACAGACAGAGAGAATGAATAGGTGGACACACAAAAACGATCTTACCTGACAAAAAGGCAACTTTTTCTTTGAGGATGGGAAGCACCTCCATTGCTCTCATCTCCTCATTTCTCCTGAAGCCTAAAAAGAAATGAGATAAATGTTGGCTTAACTTCAGATTGTGTCCTCGGACAAAGATGCCCCCCCGCTATTGGAAAAACCAAGTATGTGCGGATGTCGATGGACCCCCCCCCCCCCCAACCTTCATCATAGGTGAACGTGTAAACCAGAGTGACAATCGAAACGTTTAAATATGACCAATAATGTAAAAAATAGTTCCTCCTGTCGTGTTTTCATACATGCATCAACACTTTCCGTGCGTCAGCGTGGTAACACCAGCGTAGCTGAGGCTGATGTCACCAGTTACGAAGTTATCTTTGAAAAACATTTAAAGTTTTGACGTACTGATTGCACTCTGGGATCCGCGCTGCGATCACTCTGCATCAGTGTTGGAACAACCAGCCTATGGACAGACATATTTCCATCCAGGGCTTAAGGTTGTTACACCAATAACCCCATTTAACAAATTTTTTTGAAACCTTATAATCCCAGGGATTATTAAATTACTATGTTTTCTAATTATTGGAGAGACATCATTTTAATATATCCCTCCGCCTTCTTTACAAACCACAGGTTAGAGTTTTTCTAAATGACATTATGAAAGAATACCAACAGTTAGATGAGCAGAATTAATATAAATAGTGATCCCAGATCTCTCCACCCTCTCTGAGACTACTAATCTATGACGTTTTCCTATAAATAAATGTCTGCTGGTACTTGCTGGCATTCAGTGGTGATTCATGCAGCACTGGCTGATCCATTTGTTCCTTCATAATGCTGAACACTCTCAACAGTGACTCTCTCAAAGGAGGCTCTTTCTTAGGGAAAATCTTAAGAAATGTACAAGAACTGGTGCCTTTTACACCACTGTGTGGCATAAATGGCAGCCCCCCCCCCCCCCCCCAAATAAAAAACCACACACGTTAACGGTTAGTGCAACAATCTGAAGTTTGAATTGACACCCGACAAATAAACTGAATCTCGAGGGTGGGATATCGACCGTCAGAAATAAATAAATGGAGTTATTCAATAAGTGAAACAGACAGATGGTTCCCGTAAGAGATGAAACTAACATCTCAATGTCAACACGCACACGCACACACACACTCACACACCGGTGGACAGAGGCCCAGACTATGTCGCTCAGACAGAACCCATGACTGATGACCCAGACAAGTCATAGGACTCACCCTCCCTTCTTCAGTCCATTTTTGTTCTTCAAGGGACTTTCATGACATGATGCGATACTCCGAACATGATTTAACAGAATCAAATGAGCTCCTCCTTGTGTCAATAAGTCACAAACTACAAAGTAAGTGGAAGGAGGGATCTCTCTGCAGGCCATCAGATATCGTTATGATGCAACACACACACACACTCCAGGCACTTGTGGTGTATTGTACTCCAGTCTTTGCTCTCAGCAAGTGCTGGTATTTCTGGATGTATGCTAATGAGATGGTAATTATTTTCTGCCACCAGAGGAGATGGATGAGAACCAGGACTTGTCTATTTTTAATCATCTTTCCTCCCCTCATTTGTCTCCTGACTTCCCTCTGAATGCTACAAAAAAATAATAAAATACAAATTAGCCTGATCAACTACATTTCCCACCGCTCTCCTGTAGCGCGAGTTTGTAATTCTTTATACACGATTCATAAAGGGGGGGGGGTCTTCATTTGCAAATACTGACTATTGTAAATGTAATCATTTGTGAGAACAGTGGAAAATTACCATCCAGTGTCCACATTAATATTTTGCAAATGTATATATTTTTAAATCAATTTAAAGCCCTAAGTTCAATATGCAAGTTCTGTTGTTGTATCGCAAATCTAGAAGTAGCTACAGCTACAACAATGGAATTTCCCTCTGGGATTAATAAAGTATTCTGATATCTATCCATCTGTCCACCCATCTTGATAATAATAAAAATAAAAAATACGGAGACAAGGAAAATATGACAACTAATATTGAAGTCATTTTTTGACATTTGTGGTGATTTTTTCAAGACAAAGCCATTCTTTAGAAAGCGCTGCATAACAAGCCTAACTAGAGGCCAACATAGCTGTTATGTCATGCCTTGTTTGATGGTTGAACACTATCTCGTTATTTAAAAATGCACACCAGAGTAGACTTGGTCCACAATTCTGTGGTGCAGCAGACACAAAAAGGCATCTTAGAGAGATGTCTTTAGCACTGATATTCTACCTCTGAGTTTAAAAAAAATAAATAAATAAAAGGGCCAAGTGAGTACCAATTAAAGTGAGGAAGAGGAAGGCAGGGGTGGAAGCTGGTGAAGAGTGACAGGTAGACAGACAGGAAGAGGAAGGAAAAAAAGAGTGAGATAGCACCAATCTGTCTGTTTGCCAAACACAGGCTCCTTTATACATGATTGTTCTGGAGTTTCATTCCAGTATTATTTACTGTATTTTTACTTCAATGTGAAAAAGGAGGAGATTGAAACAAAAAAAAATGTATTCACTTGTCATCAGGACGTCTGCGGGTTGAGGAAGAAGAGTTGAAATAGGGGGAGAGTGGGGTGACCTCAAGGTAGATTTGAATGCCACCTACCAGATGTAGCAACATACCTGTCAGATGGATGAAGACCGAGCGGGTCTGGGCGTACCGCCACATGTGATTTGTGGCCCAGTAAGTCATGTTTGATAACTCATCCCTCCACCAAAAAAAAATCCTTGAATTGCTGTGGATTCGGCTTTGTTTGCTGATGGGATTCACAGTCGTCTCCGACCAACAGTTAATGATAGAGTGGCCGGCCGATGCGCAAAGCCGAGCCTAATCCTGAGATTCTTGAGGGGCGATATTCCAATCCAGCAGACATCCAAAACTGTCCGTTTTAATGTTCCTCTACGTAGCCACACGGAAAAGCTGGTGCAAACATTTCCAAGAAAGAAAGGGCAACTATCATTTCATCATAAAAAAATTTGACCTGAACAACTGTTCAAAATTATTTTCAGTCTGATATCTGGAAATTACATCTTTGTTTATTAATTATTGGCGGAAACAGTCCCTTGATTAAATTGAATAGCTCTTTTCTCTTGAAATGAATGTGAGGCCTACACTGCAAAGTGCAGCAAAGAAAGAAGACACCAGAAACCGAAGAAGAGACGGAAAGATGTCCAACGCATGGGGCAGTGGCGTTCACAACAGGAAATAGAAATATATTTATTTTAATTAATACATTCAAACCTTATTTGAGAATTTGTGTAACTTTTCTTGCTGTGCTTATATTACTAAAACATGGTTAATAACCTGATGAGCTTCTACTGTAGAGAACGGCATTTATAATAGACAGCATGTGTCTAAATCAGTCACGAAGAGCCCCCCCCCAAAAAAACAAACTATCACACGGGAGGAAATGCAAAAGATGAACTGTGTAAACCTCCTAAATATGGACTATCGTAACATTCTTCATTGTCAAAATCAATATAATAATGAGCTACAGCAGATGAGGGCATTACCTTCTCGATGACGTTCAAATTCAGGATTTTTTCCTTCATTGCCAGGCTCGAAATCCACAAGAATTTCCTCTCCAATAAACGGTTAACAGTACTTTCCAGAATATTTTTTTATGTCATACAACAAAATGCACTGTTAACTAAATCAATGTTCCCTTAATGGCCAGTCAGCCCCAGTACTTTGCTTGTTAATGGTCCTGTGTGAAATGGGTGGTGGTAAAACGCAGTAACCACCGATATGGCTGCACCCTTCAATGAAAGAGGGCTAGGGATGAATGGGAAATGCCAGAAATGTTGATCATCTGTTTCAGAATGGAAACTACCACAACATGCTCAGTCCATCACACCAGGTCAGGACTGTTAGTGGGTGGGTGGGGGGGGGGGGGGGGGGGTAATGTGTGTCAACATGGCACACACCTCAGAAGCTTGGGAGTTACAGGGGTCTCTAAAAGGTCAGCGGTACTTTAGCCCTGCTGAGGCAACAAAGCTCTCAACAACATCACAACAAGAGACTGTGGCAAAAAAACCCACTTGGGTAGGGGGTCAATTTGTGTTTGTTTCCGTGGTCAAACATAGAAAATAAAAAGAGGGAATGCAACAGCTGCTCTGACAGCGACAAATGGGACAGATGGTGTGGACTGTTACTGGAAGGAGGGGAAAGGCTCCACAAAAAAAAAAGAGCACACACACCCTCACAGCATCTTCCACATCTGATTAAAGAGCAGTTACACACAGGCATAATCTCATAATGGCACGCTGGCAACTGACTTGGACATATCTTTTCTAAACCGGCTGTTATGGGTGAGGAGAAACAAGAACCGTGCGCATGCGTGTATATCCCCACACAACTGTGGCCTTTCCACATTAACGGCGTGCCAGGAATTCTTTTGTGAGGGATGTGTGGGAATGGAAGGAATCCCTCAAAGCTGAGGGAGCAGACAGGAATAGGTGCCCATGACCTGGACTTGCATCCAGATGTCCTGAAGGGGCAGGTTCTTCAAAAGGAGCCGCAGAGAGCAGTTTTATTCGACTACAGGGGGTCGACTTACGACCACAATTGGTTCTGCTGTTTTTTGTCGTATGCCGCCTTGGTCATAAGTTGGCCCATGTTAAATATTATTTAAGTATATATATATATTTACAGTATATGCTGCATCATGATACTGTAATGAGGAGTAGGAAGAGACCATTTCCTTTCGGTAGACATCGTGGGTGAGACCACAGAAACTGGCGTACACTCGATTCGCTCGCTCGCTTTCCGGTATGTCGTAAAAACATGTCATAAAGAGACAGAAAAAACAAAACAGACCAGTGCGGTCGTAAAGTCAAACAGTAACGAGTCGCTTAGGTCGTAAGTCGACAACCCCCCTGTACACGCTTATCTCAAGCACGAATTCCATAAATGGAATAATCTGACTTTGAAACTTTGTGTGGGTTGTACTCAAGCATGCATGAAATTGTATTTTTTTCCCATGACCCCATTTTTCCCATAAATGTGTCAGAGGCATGTCCCTCCTTACAATGACCACTCCACAGTAGAAAACACCACGCTATGTGGTTGAAATGAAGTACATCCACTTTCACAATACGCCAGATAGGTTTATACTGCATAAATTCAAAACTAGTGCCCAGTATTTGATATAATGGACTTTTGGCTGCTGGCAGATTTGATCAGCTCTCTAAAACCATGGACTGACCCCTACAGTACATGACGTTGTACTAAAACACCCAGGCAAAAGACAACATCCTCATGGTACTAATTGATGATAAATGTAAATGAGATTTGGTCAAACCATTGCCAGTAAAATGCATTAATGAGTTCCCTTATTTTCATAATGAACAAGAAAACATAACGTCAAGGGAAGTGCAAAAGTTGATCAGGATGAACCCCTGTGGTTGGCGTGACTATTCTCAGATACCTTTCCTTGTGGGTGTCGCTGTCGCCTCACAACAAGAGGGCTCTGGATTCAAACCCTTCGAAGACTTCTTTGTGGAGTTTGCTCGTTCTTCCCGTGTCTGTGTGGGGTCCCTGTGGGTTCTCCGGATTCCTCTCACCCCTGGACTTTATCAACACTACACTGAACTCTTTGAGCAGCTCTGATTGGCTTAAGACAGTGCTTATTTCACTCAATGTTGAAAATTAGAACCTGTCAATACCAATTGGTATCATTTTCTCAAGACACCACACTGACGGGGTGGGCGATTGAGCAACCTAGCTTTTTTTTCCAGTCCAGTCCCACTCAGACGCTCCTTGTCCTACCCCCATTTTCCTGTTTTCCACCCCAAAATCAGAGCTTTGGCCTTGGAGCGAGAGCAACGGAGAGCACACCATCTTTCCTTTACTTCTGTTCTCTTAATCTATCCAGACCTCTAATAGCAGGGTAGGATAACTGAGAAAGCAACAGACCAGGCTTACCTCAGCGACCCAAACACAGCAGGAGAGGAGGGAAGTGGGAGGACAACAAAAAGCGAGAGAAAGAGGGAAAGAAAAAGGGAAAGCGAGGGGAAAAAAGACGTCTTGTTCCTGGTGCCAAGAGCTCATTAGTTCGAGTCTTTTAATGCCACATGATCTCATTCTGAGCAACTGTGACAAAACTGGGGGAAAGCACCGCTGGCAGCTTTAAGCTTTCTATTTATATTAAACTGATATTACTAAACTGCAGAAAACACCTATACCATTTAATTTCAAATATTACTGTGTTGTAAATACTTCCACACTTGCCTCCCGTCACCAGCTGAGATTCATGCAACATGCAGTGAACAGCTGGACGCTGTCATCTCGATTTCAGCTGATCGCCCCTGCTGCCAGCCTTCCTCTGCTCTGCTTCAGCTAGTCCACCTCTGCACAAAAGTGCCATCTGCAGGTGACTGCGATATGAAACATGATCTTAATGGACAAAACCGACGACTAAGAATTTACAAGAATTTAATTACAATACAAGATTGGCATAACTGGCCTGAACTACCAGGTGCGTAAGAGTGACAGTGATGGAAATTCAAAGGCTCATTAAAATCCTACCTCGCAAAGTACTCTTAAACACATCTGTCAAGGTCCAAAGGCATTAGCATTATTACATAACAGCAGCCCCCCCCCCCCCCCCCCCCCTCACAATTCACCAGTCAGACCAGTGGCTAAGGAGGCCAAATCAGCAGATGGACAGAACTAATCCCCTCCAAAACCAGGAAGTGACACCCGACATGAAGCATACCTAACCTGACAGTAAGTAGTAAATATTCTTAAATTAAAATTCGGCTTCTGTTTTTCTCATTAAAGTTATTGCTTGCGCGATCTTAGCGCTCCGTGCAAAACTAAAGTCCTGGGCCAGTTTCCACACGGACGCCTCCGAGTGTCGGACACCATTGGCTGAGAGGCAGGTGCGCTGGTAGCTCGCAGGCGTGACTAATGGCATCCTGGCAAATGCAAGAGAGAAGCCTGGGCTGGAAGCCCCGCCCACATCACTAGGGTCTCCTGTTTGGGAACAGTTTGGCCTCCCTGTTAAAGTTACCGATGGACTAAGGCAAGTGGAGAAATACAAAGTTGTGTGTCCACAGAAAATGTGTTCATCTTTCTAGCCAAAAACTTTAAGCTTGAATAGTTAGCGGTAGTAGTTACATTTGTCATATCCAGGCTGCTGCCAAGTGTTCAAAGTTTACAGTTTTAACTTGTTTATTTATAATTTTATTACGATTTTTAAATTGTTACAATACAATAGTTTTAATAACTCAGTCCAATTTATTTGAAATATCACCCCAATGGGTCGCTTTTATTTATTTATACAAATTAAATTGTTTGTATTTTTTTTTCAAACGAAACATTTTAAGTAATTTTTTTCTGCCTTTTTTGTACCGAAAATTAACCGAACCGACATTTTAGTGTACAGTTACACCCCTAGTTGTCACGTCATCATCTAATCCTATTATACATGTATGTGAAAGTTTGTAATAATAAGTGTAAAATTCTTTAAAAATGTAAAGAGATTAAGAACAGGATGAAGAGACAGTCGATTTGAACATCTCTGACTATCTTCAGCGCAGAGATCAAGTGTGACTGAAGAAAAAAGCCATTTCATGGTGAGAGAAAGGCAAAAACTGCATCAGCCCTACAACCAAATTATAATGGAATGGAATGTGGACCATTTTATTTCCACTATAATAAAATAAAGACTTTTCTTCCGCCATCTCTACACACACACACACACACGCCAAACTGTTTTTTCAAGGACGAAAAACAGCTGCAACATTTTGAATCGCTGTGTGCAGTAGGGTGTTCGGGAGTGTTTTACCTGCTAGCTGACTCGATACATCTCCTTTCTGCTCTTTAGGGAGGGATCCATCTGCTGGTGCACAAACAAAAAGAGATGCATCACCAACACGAAAGAGAACTGAGAACTTTGTCGCTCAGTCAAAATGTGTGGAACAAATACAAAAATGGAGAGGAGAATAAATAGGATAATACACCGGTTCTACAAGTACGAAATAGGATTTATCTTAATGCGTTACAATTTATGGATCGTTGTGCCTTGAATGATCTGCCTCACTGTAATTATTACATCAAGGTGTCATCAATTTGATGAGTCCACATGCATTTGAAACATTACGCTGTGTCGAGACAAGATCAGCGCACGTATGACTCATCTTCATCACTATATCTCATGACCGAGCCCCACTGGTTCCTCAGCTAATACAACAATCAGCCTATTGATGCAGACTACAGCCTGCGACTGTGAGAAGGGATGCTGTTTTAACTAAGGGGGGGGGGAGAGATCCAGTCATTGCCATGTAAACAGGCTGGAGTGTTAGGGTTAGTGGGGGGGGGGGGGATCCAGTCATTGCCATGTAAACAGGCTGGAGTGTTAGGGTTAGTGGGGGGGGGGGGGATCCAGTCATTGCCATGTAAACAGGCTGGAGTGTTAGGGTTAGTGGGGGGGGGGGGGATCCAGTCATTGCCATGTAAACAGGCTGGACACGCCACCAGCAGTGACCTTGTTCTTACTCAGGCTTACCCCTCCATCTTTAACCTTACAGAAGGATGTATAAAGTCAGACGGAAGCAGGCTGTGGTGCTGATTATAGGATCAATACTGTCAAGTATCCACCTTCATGGACAGGAATATTCCAAAGCAAACCGATGACACATGGCGTATGGGCTAATTTCTGAATGATGTATCAAACAGATGCAAACTTAACAGCACGTGTTTTGACTTCAAGATGCGGATTATGCACATCGGGGAATTTCCCCGACTCAAAACAGAATTAAAACACTTGTAAACGCTGTTCTATTGGCTACAATGAATGACATCATGAGATATTTGGTTAACCGCTCTCTTGACAGTGTTCTTTAAAATCTGGGATGTCTTCTATGACTTCCTGGAGCACAATGACAAACATGATGTCTTTTAATTTATGGGTTGTTTTTTTTTTTTTTACTGGTCTTCACTGATGCAAAGGGAGATTTTGGTTGATGCTATGTTTTTTCTTTTTACTATATAAACTGAAAACAATAGTTGTGATGGCCCCTGTGGGAAGGGCATAGTTCCTGAATTAGTAATTAAAAGATGTTTAAAAAGAATACTGTGCTGTCTGAGGTGAATGCAGCATTCACCATTAATTTATCATTTTAAATGACAATCTGATAGACTTGTATAAAACTGAGGGTCCAGATCCATGACTCATAACTATGAACATCTTGTCTTGTTTAATGTTCTTGAGCAAGAAACGTCCATCTTCCAAGAGTAGGGGTCAGTAATTAGGAACAGCCCATGATCTTTCAAAGTCAACATAGGTCTATTATAAAGCTTTCACCTGTGTCCTCTGGTTGCTTGATTTGCACCATCGGTGTGAACGGACTCCCTTTGGAATATCAGAAGGCAAATAAAAACACGACTCTGTGCCTCAAACAATAACTGAAAATCACGTGACTTTTCGCATAACAAGCGTCCTGGTTCTGATGATGTCGTCATTACCTCCTCTAGTCTGGACTGTTTGATCGCGGTCGAGGGATGGAATGACGTAGGAGAGCATTGTTGCTTTGTAGAAAGGGCTGTCAAGCTGATTGATTATCACTTCAAGGAAAGGCTGAATTTTGTAACAAATTATGTCAGAAGAACGCCTCTTATTTTTTAACAGGGAGGAAGCTTTGCTTGGGACGGATGGGACCTACGAGTTATAGACACCAGTTTTCTATCACTGCTTTGGCTTCTTAAAAAGCAGCAACTATAATCTGCTCTTTAGAGGCAAGAGAAAAGAACTTCCCTGTGAGGAGAAATATCACATTGAATCGCTCTGCTGTTTCCATTTCCCCGTCTGTGTTTATGATACGATACTTCACTACAAGATTCCCCAGATTCTGTTGTGACGGCTAGACTAAACTATCATAGCAGAACCCTATTAAGCAATGGGGGCAATTTGAATCAATGAAGACATAAAACTACAAACTGGGGGCTTGTGTTCATGATACTGAGATTTTAAACCTGGTATAAGAAGAGAAGCATAGCGATCTCGAGGGGATTTTCATTAAAGCCGTGTACCTGGGGGCTACTTAACAGAGAATGAATGGGACGAAGAAGTGAATAAGAGGGAAAACATGGAGGGCAAAGGCAGACCTAAGAAACACCCACATACTTCTCATATTTGTGATGCCAGAGATGTCCGCTTAAGCCGCAACGTGCAACAATGCAGTACCAGAGTACAGCGGCGGCTGCCAACATCTTATCACAGTTTAAACAAGAATAGATGTCGCAGAGCCAGAATTCAAACATCCACGTAGGAAAAATCAATAAAGCAGAATATAAGTGTGCATAACGGGACATAAAACACACACACACAAAAAAAAATGCAACAGCCTCCGTCCTGTAAAGGCAAACACTACGGTACAGTCAACTGACCTGGAGCTCAGCTCTGTCAAACACAGGCAATACTGTATCCTCCACAGCGCGATCCCTTCCACAGGCAGACGCACACCGTGTCTGTCTCTGAGCCCATATGAAGACCGGACCACCCTTTCTCTGGGCCCCTGCCTTTTCCTTCTCGGCAGCCACACTCATCGTTTGACTCACACACGAAAAGGAAAGACCCCTCTTCGTTCAAAAATACCTTTTGTATGTCTCAGACCGACTAGAATGCAGTGTGCAAACACAAAAATAATAAGCAATACCCCTGTTGCCAAAGCTGCCCCCCGTGAGTCTAGCGCTAAGGGATGTGAGAACACATAAATGTCAAGGACCACAATAAACATGCGTAACAAAATAATGAAAGAGATGGACTTGAGGGGATTTGTGATACTTACTGCATATAGCTGTAGGTGGCGGGATACGGATTGTCAGCTGTGGGGTTCATGCTCTGTGCTTCCCAGAGATGACCCTGAACGCACACAAGTTACTGAGATGTTACTTTAAAACTTGGATGCTAAATATATATACTTGATATTTAAGGTGAATGAGGATGTGCTGTTCAAGTGTTGTTTTTTCTGAATATCAGCGTTATTGCTGCATAAAACAACAAAAAGATGATGCTGATTATCTATCAGTCTGGACACAATTGCATTCAGTTGCAGCATATGCAAGACACACTACCAGAAAGTGTTTAGCAATAAAAAAAATGGCAGCCGAAAATATTTACATTCCATAAAAGAGACAAACATAACCAGCATTGGGTGATTCATAGCGAGACAGCACAATGGCCCAGGCATTTGGCTACCTTTTGAGACAAGAACTTCTGTTCGAGTCGGACAGTGACTCACTGGCTAGCTAATGTAGTTAGCAACTCCCAGAACAGCAGAGTGCAAAATAATAATGTACCGGTAATGGCAATACCCTCATACATAGTGCAAATTCAAGACAACGGCAAAACCATACAGCGAAAGGGAAGTAGATGAAGAACTGGTTTTGAGGGGGATAAAGTTTTTCTACATTGGGAGGACTCAAAGTCTTCTCCAAACGGATGTGCAATAGCTGACTGACACCATCTTCCTGAGAATTTGCACAGCAATAACATAACTCAAAATGGCATCATAATCTCAAAACATGAGTGTCATCAATCATAGATAATTTAGTCTAAAATCTATGAGAGAAGATAGAATCTATAAAACCATAAATGCATTATATCAGTGCTCTCCACTCCTAATGCTCCAGGCAGACATTTTTCTATCCAGCAATGCTGTTATCTGCAGTCACACGGGATCCCATGTAGGAAAGTGTCCATTAGTTATTATAGTCCAGATAGCACCAAACTGCTCTACTCCGAAGCCTGCTTTAGACCCCGTTCTGCTTTCCCTGAGCTGACACCAATTAGCCATCACATCTGAGAAATTAGCAAACGAGAGCACGGCAGTTGAGAAGGAAAAGTAGGACAAGATCCTTTTAATAAACACTCGGAGTGGAGACGCGTCTCTCTCTGTGTCCCCGTATGAACAACAGGCAAGGTAATCAGCCTTCGGCCTCGTCTTGTCTATCGGGGCAGGAACCCGGCGATGGTGGCGCAGGTGGTTGAGACGGTCGTACTATGATCGAGAGGTTGGCGGTTCTATCCCCGGCTCAGGCACACGTGTGCACTGTCGTTGTGTCCTTAGGCAAGACGCTTCACCCGCATTGCCTGGGCGCATGCGCGCGCGGCGACCAGCAGCAGACTACAGTTAGAAAGCGTAACTGCTGTAAACCAAATTGCCCTCTGAGGGACAAATCAATAAAAAAGTATAAAAAAAAAAACACAGTAGGCCTGCTGGTAAAGACGTAGGACAACACAGCCATGGTAGATGTTGTTACCACGGTGACACACTGCAAGCCCTGCTTCGTTTCTAGACTGAGGGCAGGATATAACATGCAGCGGTTTTCGCACAAAGCAGTCTTTGCAATCTATATTTATCATTTTAAATTGTCTACTACCTATCTGAATTACATCACTGCTTCAAACTGAATAGTACATATTACATACATATAATAACACATAATATACTGTATACATACAGTATATTCATGCACACCTTCATACCGCCCGCTTCTATATGTAAACACACACACGGTAATCCCAGAGACAAACACCAGATTAGATTAGGTCAGTAAGAGTAATCCAATGAACTCTCACCTCTAACATGCTTGATGCTGTTAGAGCCGAGAGCATCGCACGTCCCACACGCAGGCAGCGACTTGTGTCGCTGTCACATAGCTCCTCCCACACACGTCATAGACCTGCACGTTACGGACGGTCCGTAGGGAGTTGGCTTGACCACAGAATGGAGTGTGAACTGGTGGTCGGAGGGGTGCCAGCTCACCTCCCGAGCACTGCCGAGGTGCCTTTGAGCAACGCACCACCATCACTGCTTCCAGTGCACTGCCACTTGGCTTCACTTCACCACGCCATTGCTCTCTCCATTGCAAGTGTCTAGGCCCTCCTGTGTGTCTGTGTGCGTGTGTGTGTGTGTGTGTGAAACGTGCATGCGCTCAGAAAAAGAAAAGGGACGAATGAAGGATTATTCTCCTCCTTTCTGGCATATTCATTCAAGTAGCATTTTACGATTTCCTTGAAAATTCACATCAGTCCTATTCAATTGATTTTTTAATGACGCCACTGCAACACAATCAGACACGCCAGGCCACACGACTCTTCACTCTTTAAATCACTCCCTAAACTACCTCATTGATCAGATTTTAAGTGCCTTTCTTCACATTACCACGTAAGGCACATCCAGAGAGAGACAAGCCTCGTTTGTGAGCATCCCACCTCCAAGTAGGTAACCGTCACTCCCTCTGAAAGGCAATCTGGTGGTTTTTGTTCTGGTTTGGGTTACTAAGGTGAGCCCTCGAGTTCATGCTGACATCATACATGCGCTTTGGGCCACAAACAACTCCAGCGCCGTCCGTTTTCACTTCTTGGTCTTCGACTTCGCTTTACTTGATGCAGAGTATCCTGCATTGCAATTATTGCATACGAACACTGTGACGTCAGTGGTAGAATAATATTTTGTGCAACACTATTACAATCGGGTAAAAATATTAGATGGAAAGGACAGGCAGAACTTCTGGAGTCAAGGGTGGTGGCGGCTTCAAGAGCCACTCCACTGGTTTATAAATAATCCCGATGATGTCATCAGGGCTGCAAGGTTTTTCCATCTTTCAGCAATTCTGTTTATACCCTTTTATTTAATTTATAATTTACCATTTTTAACAAAGATGTAAAAAAAAAAGTATGTTCTCAAGAACGAAGGAAAACAAAATGACACCAAACCTAGGCTTCAATAATCCATTTGTATTGATCGGTGATGCGCCAATCCTCTAATTACTTCCATCCCATACATACAGCGATGATAAGAGAAACCTGCTTTGTGCCGCATTACGCTGAAGACTCTGCTCTGTGTCTGACTTGGCAGCTTTGAGCCTGGAGGAACATTTTACTGAGGGACCTCAATCAGTTTCCATCTCCGGGATCAATATCCATTAGTCTCAGAGTGCGTGTGTGTGTGTGCGCGTGCGTGTGCGTGTGCGCGTGTGGCTGGGCAGACCTCATCCTCTGTGAATGGCCCTGAGTCATAAATGTATGCTCTGGATAAGATTTCTTCCCCTCTCCATTAGTTGCTTTTTCACTCATTCTTGTATAAACATGCACACATGCACACACACACACACACACACACACACACCTAATGACTGACCCTGTGAATGCAATTTTGACACTTCTAAACACTCATTCATGAAGGCCCGACAGGGTAGATTGCACTTTTTTTTTATTAGTTGTCATTCTACATCACGCCAGAGGGGTCCAACACGATGCAACAGGAATGAGCCAGGAAGGAAAACATGAAACAGACCTTAGCGAATGAAAGTTAAGGCAGGAGGCAGGCAGATAGAGCGTAAGGAAGAAAAGTGGCATGGGAAATACAAAGAAACAAAATGCAGCAAGATGGAAAAAGAGGTGAGGATGTAACTGGGGGGGGGGGGGTCTGCAGCCTGTACATGTACACTGAAACCTGTACATGTCAAAACAAGACTTCCAGCCCTGCGAGGAGGAAGCTCATGATCAAAACAATGAAAGCAGGGGCCTTAATGTGACACTCAGACCACATTTCACAAGCCTGTTTGGTTGACCACTCAGAGCTATCATGGTTTCACTACCGAGAGAAAAATACCAACAAAGATAATCCATCAACAGTAAAACCTAAGACGCACTTCAGTCACATTAAACAAAGACCAGCTGTTTGTGCCTGCAACCTGTAATTCACAGTCAGTAATGTTAAGCATAGCGTTAGAGGCTTGTCCTGCAAAGGGTGTGTTACTGCTGAGGAACAGAACAAGAACATGCACTGAAAAGATTTTCATACAAGATGTCAATTTGACCTGAAATGCAACTATCGGGAAGAGCTGGTCAAAAATATTTCAATAATTTATCCTATTTGTCGTTAGGTCGTAATAAACCTTCGCATAAATACATACAATTATGGATACAAATAATAGAATCTAGGCCAGACACCTTTAAGTCTTGTCTGACAGGTTAGTTGTTAAAGGTTAACTGTGGTTTGCTGTGTTTATTACTGCGGTAAGCAAGATAATATTTTACATACTGGCCTGACATGTCAAAGATACTTCTTTCACATAAAGAATATTATTAAAATTCACCAGCCAGCTACAGATAGTGGTATGAAATATTGTTATTACTTTTCATCTCATCCATAGTTTCTCTTTTATTAAATCGTAGCAGACCCACAACAAAGAAACAAGAGTTCCAACAAAAAAACAATTATCTGTGGCCTCTTTCCTCTTAAAGTAAAAATACGGTTTGTGTGCATTCTTAAATAAAGAGCCATTTACAAACTCCAAACTAAAACTGCAGCAGATTTGTAGTAATAACAAAACGAGGCATATCTTAGCCTTCTAATTAGACCAAACTAGAAACAGGTTTGAAGCAGAACGGCAACAGCCGTGCACCATAAGCAAAACATACAAAGTTTGACTACAAGTGAGTAGGAGGATTCCTCTTGCCCCAAGAGGAAGCCATCAAATCAGCTCAGTAGAGATAACAAACTTCCCTTTGTTGATCGACACAAATCATGGACGACAGAGACTGGGTGTCAATACTCTGCATTCTCGTTTGCACTCATCTCAGGGCACTTCAAAATCCCAGTTGTACCACCTGTGACGGCGCACCTGAACAAGCAAGTGATCTGACTTTACAGTGAAGACAACACAGGACGACGCTGGACGGCCACATTCCAGGAATGACTGTGTTTAAAGCCAATATTTCACAAACAGGGGGAAGGACGCAACTATGCATTAGAAAAATTACAGTGAAACAATAACGTCAGGGAGTGTGATGAGAACACAGAGTGAACATGAGCATTATCTTGTATATGAGCGTGTCACCATTTAAAAATAATAATGCATTTGTCCATTGATCGGCGTTAAAGTGTCTTAAATAAATCCTAGTAATGCTTTCAACAGCATCCTCAGTCTTTGGTAGGACCCCCTAGAACTCAGGTTTTATGAGCCATTGTGGCAGACTAGGCCGGGGGAGAGACTGGTTTAGGTAGCCGCCTTAGTTCAATGTAACGCGCTTGATTCTAGCGAGCACATTTTAACCAGATCTAAATATTACAGTTTGGTCGTGCATTAATATTTCGCTTTTACGGCTATTCTGGTCGTGATAATAGACGCTATTCTGGCCCTGGACTGCGATGCTACACGGCTAGCTGTTCGCGTCCAGCGCACACCCAGGCTCTGTGCCACGCCATGTATTGTTTACATTGCTTTCACAGATGCTATCAACGAAATGCAGCTGGAATTTTGAATTTAAACCAGACGACAAATCTTATATTTTTACACTAAATGCATCAATGAGATACTTCGATACACGCCAGCGTTGCAAACTCATTGTTAAGCTAGCGATGCTAGAACTAGCTAGCATTTGTTAGCTAACCAAGCAGACAGGATGCGCTGAGCCTGTTAGCTTAAATGCTAACATTGGAAGATGATGTTGAAACTAGTTCGTTACACATTATCCGAAAACCATTAGCTCCTTCTATACGTTTTAATAAAGTCTGCCGTATGTCCATTGCTTTTATCTTATGCAAAGTCTCCCTTATCTTATTTTTATTGTTTATTAATCTAAATAACAAAAAGTCGCTCTCGTCAAATTGAATCGGTCTTGCATAAATTACCCGTCAAAATGTTCTTCGGCCATTTCGTTACTGGTTTATATCTTACTATACTTTCCTCCGTGGTCTAGACAGAAAACAATTGTGTAAATTAATTTTAAAAGCAAAAATATTGAGGCATTTTGTAGTACACGGAAAACTAGAAAGCAGAACCTTCCAAATCTCAGCTGTCCGAAGATGGAACCCTGACATTTAGCGTTCGAGCTAGCATTATTGCCTCTGGCTTCCGTCGGGAAAGGTGATCTAATGTAATTGGAAAATATGAAACCAATAACTGTTTTCGATTATTTAAACGATTGTGCTGGCCGTAGCTATATCTTCTCTTAAATCAAAGAGTTTATGAAACTAACCGGTTAAAGCCATCCCTGTCAAACGCTGTCAAAGCTACACGAAACCGTCAAACACCGACGGGAACAATGTCGCTCACTTAGCAGCTCCAACACGTAACAACTCCGTCCGGCCTCTTCCGTGCTTTTTGGGACTTACCGGTCTTGAAGAACGCCGTTATGTCGCTGCTAGCGTCCTTCGTTGTGTCTTCGGCTCCTTCCCCGGAGCTCATGGCTGCCACAGCCCGAAGCCGGACCTCACCGACTCCGAAGTAGATCCCCCAAAATCTGGACAAAAAAAGATGTGAAAAATCACTTCTGTCCCGGCAAAAGCCTCATTGTGGCTGCGGCAACCCGAAAACGCTAGCGGTGCCATCTGCAGACCTCCATCTTGGGGTAACGTAATTGGAAACGAGCAACCGGGGGCACCGGGTTCCTCCTCGGAGTGGAGCCGAGGGGAGAGGAGCTGTAGCTGTAGGGAGGGGGCGGGGGGGGGGGGGGGGGGCGCGTCGCTGCTCCGTAAATCTCCGTAAGCTTTCGGAAATGAGCAGACTGTGGGTCATCAAGGAACGACGGAGGTCACCGAGTGCGCATGCGCGTGCGTGGGGCAGCGCCGTGTATTCAAACCTAGGATAAATAGAATTATAAATGCGCTACACCCACTGGGTTAACGTGGAAATGAGAAGTTCGTTAGATGTGCAGTCTACCTTTAATAGGGAAGTCATTCTTATGAATACTCTATAACGCATGGTAATACACTCTATAACGCATGGTAATGCTCTATAACGCATGGTAATGCTCTATAACGCATGGTAATACACTCTATAACGCACGGTTCACAAAGTGTCTTTTGTTTCTGTCAGCTTTCCACTGGAAAATGACTTAAACTCTTACTTAAAAATATTTGTAGGTAAGCTCTCTCCTAGATACAAACAGAAAAGTGTTCACTGACGTCAGATTCCTATCTGAGCTGTAATACTAATGCCATCTGCTGGTATACAGCATTAACCGAGTGAGACTGAAAACACGAAACCTGTTGTTGTTATTATACGTATTTGTTATTGTCTTAACTACCCAACTTTCACTTGTTGCCAAACATTTTAAATTGCATGCATTAATTACCAAATCCATTTTCACTTGTTTATTTAATAACCTGCTTGTAAATCACTTTAAACTGAATTGAATTTGTTGAGAAGCAGCAATATAAATAACATTTGGTTGATTTTTTTTGGTTGATGTATACCTGTAGTTACTGTCCTAGCAAGCAATTTTCAAAATGTAGAAAAAGAT
The DNA here is from genome assembly GCF_040956055.1 of Brachionichthys hirsutus. Lineage (NCBI taxonomy): Eukaryota > Metazoa > Chordata > Actinopteri > Lophiiformes > Brachionichthyidae > Brachionichthys > Brachionichthys hirsutus. The sequence continues at coordinate 6,789,608 of NC_090909.1, read as the reverse complement.
CTAAGCACTCACATTTATTTTTCTAAAAATTCTAGATTACCGTAATGCTGTCACTGCCTAATCTTTCCACACTGCTCATCCACAGAATGTGGCTTGTGCACATATCCAGGGAGGAGTACAAACCTCTACTCAGCATGGCTGCACGCCTAAAGTGATTTGACCTTTAACACACACACTACAAAATATTTCTAGTGAGTGAAAATGTTGATATCGACTAGCCGTTGAAGAAATGATATTAGAGTGCTATAGATATAGATTAGATGACATCATCTTATAATAAGTGGTACTCAACATGGAAATTGACCTTTAGCTGTGAAACATTTGTCACTGTTGGCAGTGGACGAATAGATTTTTGTTAATGTTGCTGTGAAGCAGAGCTTCTGCAGTTTACTAAGACTCTCGCAATGATCAAAGGCATGCAGACATGCAGACATGAGGTGAAAATATTAACTGGCTCATTGGCACCATTTAATTTTACCACTTACCTCTTTGGCCGCTGACATATAATTTATGATTCCACTGTTTATGGTAAACTGACTTTTTCAACATAAAAAAAAAAAAGATGATGCACTATTTGTCATGTCCAGCAGGTGGAGACTAGCACTAATGAACAACTGGTTTGCTACATGCTTTGGTAGATGAATAGCTTGCTCGCTAACAAAATGCTTATACAGTTAAAAGTAAAATTAGCGTTAGGGTAGACTCATCAGTCATTGTATTTAATGTTAATGTCAGTCACTGTCATTCATAGATACTGCTGTACAATAAAATGCGCTCCACCACCAGATCAGCCCGCGTTAGTGCTTAAAAGTCCTGCAGTCCTTGAAGGCAGCATGGTTGATGTCACTTGGATGGGCGTGTGTCTTAGTATCCTAGCAACGGCCGACGCCAGCGCTCCGCCTCGTCCAGCTGAATCTCTATCTCTGTTCTAGGCGAGAGGATGGACGTATCACTCGAGGCAGAAACCAAACCGCTGTCGAGCTTGTCGCCGTTTAGCTACATCCCGCCACGACGCAGAGAACCAAAGGAAATGACGTACTTTAACCACGAATCAAAGGTAAACAACTACCGGTGTGTTAGCAGGCCTGCTAATAATGACGAAGTGAGAAAGTGAGCCATTTAAAATATTTATATTCATCGTGCTGATGCACAAAAAAAAAAATTAAATTATTGATAAAGTACATTTGCCTGAGATAACTTCTTAAAAACTGGCTGTTTATTATGAAAAAAAGATGATGCACTACTTGTCATGTCCAGCAGGTGGAGACTAACACTAATGATGAATAGCTTGCTCTCTAACAAAATGCTTATACTGTACAGTTACAGTAAATGTAAAATTAGTAGTTATTTGTAGTTAAATAATTGTTCATATTTCGACAAAGGCAACACATTTCTCCAAGTCTTAGAATGATACTCACCCGTTTACTGCCATTGCATTCTCATGAATTCTCATGGCCTCTCTGATAGGTCTCTGAAGTATCCACGTATGACCAAGTCTTCCACCCGGCTGAGGGTTATGACATGAGAATACACAGAGATGACAGACGACACCATAGAGGAAGAGGACTAGAAATATATGAAGAGGTAACCATAATTTAACGACTGATTCATTTAAAACCTCTCAGTTAGTGCTTTTTGAGCTCCGCAAAAAGATTAAAATTCGAGATAAATTAACCGAAAAAGTGTATTTAATGTAGCCATTGCAGGAATTAGGACATAGATCAGATGGTAAGTGACTAAATTATTTCCTGTGTTGGATTTTACTGTAGCATCTATACAGCCCATGCTACAATCTAAAGGAGAGAATCTGGATAGATATCCTGGACCAGTATGAAAACAAATAATTATACTCCTTGGATTTACTCTACAATTTTTAGATGACCAGACATTTTTATTTCAGTGTTTTCAGACACCATGAAACAGTGGGGCTGGTGTAAACCCTCAGTTCTTTGTGTGCAGGACTGCTACTCTAACCCGAACCCGGCCCCCCCAAAAAAATGGATTATATAGCTTCTAAGAAATAATGATATACTTTTGTCTATGTATTTACGTAGTAGAGGTATATTCTTGTATTTACAGACCGATTTGACAAAACAGTCAGGGACCGCTTTAAATAATCTCTCACCAAATAGATGTTATTAGCATTAGCATGCTACTTATCTGAACACAGAACTGTTAATGGCCTTGTGGCTTCTAGCAATGCTAAAATGAAGATTCCATTTTAATTATTCACTATTTTAATTCTGCTGACAGTTTTTTAACATGTGTTGGCTGACATGCAGCAAGTCTAAAATGTTTTTTCCCCCTCCTTTTGAAGTTATTTTATCTCCACAGAGTAATTATTCATGGCTGTAGGAAAGTAGCCCACAGTGGAGTTTCTGGGTCACAGAAAGCAGACAGGGTGGTGAACGGAGCAGCCACACCCGCTGTTGAGATGTAACTACAGCTTACAGCGATTGGCTGACATCTCCTATGATATGTTTCCGTTTAGGTTTAAATTCGAATTAAACCTTTTTTATTTATTGCTGGAAGGTGCACGGACAGTGGCAGCAAGTTTCGTTTTGTCCCACAGCAAGTCTGATCTCCTTGAAGTGAGGACGCTCACAATGGGACACCTGACCTTCAGTTGACCTTCACATGACATTAGGATGTAGCTGAGGATGGCTAATTTAGTTTTTGGGACTATTTTTCCATTCCTGGCAATGTCGCCCCCCGTTGGTCGTGAAGTCAAACACAGGATAATGCATATTCTTCCTACCTGTCGTTTTAACATTTACTCTCTCCCTTGATGTCCTGCTCAACCTCAGGAGAAGTCCCGAGCTGTTCCAGCCCGCTCCTCCGCTGAATACGGCCGCCATCCCGTCCCCGTCCACTACCAAGCAGCAGGCCGGCAGTACTTGCGTGTTGCATGCATAAAAGCAGATTTCTTTTCAAAAAATGGCATCATCTGGGAACGCAGCTGAAGGAGGGGGCTCAGCGACCCCCCCTATTTGGAAAGATGAAGTATCACAATGTGAGATCGGTGTTTTGCTCTCTCTGTCAAAGCCTTTCGTAATAAACCACAAATGCCGTGCTTAGCTATAAAGTGACTTAACAGTTAATTAAATTTAATTAGAGGGCATTTCATTATTTTCCTGTGCTGAATGTGATTACTAGCAATACATATACCGGTAATAAAATATTGCAATACTTGTACAGAAACAATAAAGACTAAAAGTTTGAGCTGTCTTTTCTATTTTAAGGGTGAAATCAGTCCATCAGTTTGAAATTGATTTAAAGGTTAAAAAGCGTCAGGCGGTTTATAAATCAAATGGAAAGTTACTGCAGCTCAGTTTTGCTCCTAATCTCAAAGATCTCCTTGTTCTCCGTCCTCGTCTTGGTTGTTTTTGTTATGAGACTGAATGTTCTATCTAGACGACTGACGCAGTGGGGATTATTGAACTTGACTGGATTTCTATTAAGGATGACTCTCACTACTGAAAAGGGATTAAGATAAAGGTACAAAGAGTTGTTTCATCCAAAGCCACAACTCCACACCATCAGCGTTGTAGATATTTGAGTATAACTCATGAATTCACATAACTGCGACCAACCTCCTCCATAAAGGGACGTTTTTGAGCACAGACATCTCTTATATGCTTTAGCTTTGTCCTCTGGCAAGCATAAACATTTCATCCTGAGGCATGACGTGATCTTTGAATCCGTGTGCGATTAGAGCCGCGGCGCTTCTTTCGGAGAATCAGGAGCTGGTGCACAAGCAGGAGTTTCAAAATGAGAGACGTAGAGGAGCAAAAATGCTTTGTTTGTCTTACAGAGTAATATTTGAGTCACAAAAGTCATTCATCTCTACTTTTATAAATCTGTGTACTAATATTTCTGGCACAATAAAAAACTGCGTCGCCTCTAAATCCGTCAAAATCCTGACCTGACAAAGTCTCTGTTCGATTGGTTATAAAGCATTAAAACAAACACAAAGACAGAGGATGTGGAGTTAAATACAAATATTTAATGAATAACAAAAAGATGGCAGTGATCATTCACATTATAATACTTGGTTTGGTTCGGCTCCAGATAGATTGTAAAAGGAATCTCTACTGTCCTATTGAATCCTGTGCCTGAGTACACCCACCCCTCAGAGCGAGAGAGAGAGAGAGAGACAGAGAGACAAACACGGCTCTAAAGCTATAAATATAATTCACTGCTTTTGCCAACTATCCATCACAGTAGCGATTTTGGCATCAACTGCTCTATATGACAATAGACTATTGTAACACCCATTTAGAACACAGTCCCAACCAGGCAGATAATAAAAAGCGCAGCTCGACAGGCGGCTTGAGTTTGCTGAAGTGTGAGGCTCTAAAGCACGGCATTACTGGCAAAGGGGCAATTAGCTGCACACACTACTACTGTACAGATGGATGCCTGCCGTCCTGCAGGGCAGCACTCGTTTGGTTAAGCCCCCCTCTTCCGTCAGGCAATTCTTTAGACTCCTCAGGCGATGTCCTCGCTGTACGTGAGTTACGTGAAACCATCCGATGACGTGCCGGAGGAAGGCGGCGGCCCGCCTCCGCGTCGTCTTAAGAAATAAAACTGAATCTGCACAGTCGTCTGTTAATTGTACGTGGAACACGATGACTCATTTTCTACCGCTGTGTGCGCTCCAGTTTTATTCGTTGGGTTAACGTTGTACGCTCAGGGCACCACGGTCCCTTGTGACAGAGAGCGGGTCATCTCCGTGTGAACGAAGTAGGTCTTCAGCTCTCCTTTGCCCTTCACGTTGATGATGCCCCGACATGAACACATGTACCCCAGCGTCGACAAGATGTGACTCGTCTCCTCTGTTACCTGTATGGAGACCGAACCAAAGATTAAATAAATCGACACGCACCTGACTGTCTCTAACACATCCCCACCTGTATTTTTCCCAGCACCCCAGTGGTCTCCATCCTACTGGCCACATTCACACTGTTTCCCCAGATGTCATACTGAGGCTTCTGGGCGCCGATAACCCCCGCGATCACCGGCCCGTGGTTGATCCCTGGCGAGAATCACATTCCTGATGAATTAGCATAATTCATTTGCAATAAATGTGTTATTTTGTGTGAATTTCTCACCAATTCTGAGTCTGAAGTCATTGAAGGAGTGTTTGTTGATGACATCCAACTTCCCCACAAGAGCAAAGGCAAACTCCACCATGGTGCCAATGTGCATGTACTGTCTGTCATGCTCCTGAGGGAAAGGCTAAGGCGTCAATAAGTCTGATGATGATGATGATGATGTCTTTGTCACATTCACGCTGTTAACTTCATCTGATTGTACGCATACCTTAATCACCATCACTGTCAGTCTCATGCTGTGGTATCATAGTTATTGCAGAATTGAAACTTGCGTCCTGTTGCATCCTGAAATCGTTTGCTATTTGATTTCACAGCTCATTGCCTCTGTCGGTTGTTGCTAAAAACGCGTTCAATAAGCAGCTGTTGTGTTTTGAACAACCCTGATACTTGCTTGAAAGGCCCGTCAAGGTTTGGATGTTGAAGTGGTGCCACTTATCAAAAGTAAAATGTGTTTTTTCACGTTTAGAGAACCACATCAAAAGTACAAAAAATTGTAATATTTATTTTAAAAAATATGATTTTAAAAATATTTGCTGTTTTAGTGTCATTCACAGTGACAGATTTCATTGTTAAAAGAACACTGATGATCACTAGGTAGAATAAATGTGTTGTACCTTCTTTTTTTATTTTGATTCTTTGGATTTAATTATAAAATGAATTCATGAATGCTCACAAAGAATTATAATGTGTGTGTGTGTGTGTGTGTGTGTGTGTGTGTGTGTGTGTGTGTGTGTGTGTGAAACAGCGTGCCTGTGCAGACTCCGGCCCTGGCGACACATTGAGTCCAGTTGCAGCCATGTAGGTGCTGCCGATGGTCTTTATCTTCTCCACTCCACTGAACTTGGGTTTGGACAGCAGCTGAGGGCACATGAAGCACACGGCCCATTACACAGCACACACAGGAGGACGTAACACCGGCTCCCTGCCAGATGCTGCAACGTTTGTCTGAGGTTTTAGCATCCAGTGTGGCCACTTCTCAAACAAAAAAAACAAAAAAAAGGAGGACGTTATTATTTTCTCACTTCGTCAGGAAGCCGGGATTCTCGGAGTTTACCTCATCAAAGTCTGCTATGATCTCGTTGAGGAGACGGAGGCACTCCAGTCCTTCCTTGTTGACATCCGACTCGGTATAAAACTCTTTGAAGTCAGGGATGGAGGCGAACATCACGCACACCGACTCGTACGACTGGTGGTACAGGTCCTGATAACAAGCAGAAAGAAGGAAGACGACGGCCGGCTGTGTTGTGTTGATCGAGTACTGGTGAAGGAAGGTGAAAGGCGAAGGGGCTACGGCTTAAATGATCAATGAACATTGAGCAGTCACACTGTAAATATATAGAGTGGAAATGACACCCTCTCTGTGAGGACCCTGGATCAGCACGGCAGCAAAAATAGCGACGGCATTCAGTTTGATAGATGTTTACCTCATTTTTCCAGTTGCGTCCCAGGAAGTGTTCAGCTACATGCGCAGGCAAAACGTTCTCCAGCAGAACCCGGTTGAGGTTCTCCATGGTTTCGATCTCCTCGCACTCCCTCTTGAATTTGTCCCTCCACAGGAAGTCCAACCTACAGTAATATTCATTCTGTTACAGGAGGACACAGAGTAAAGAGACACCTGTGTCATTGATGCCCAGCACTCTGATCTATCCAAGTCTACAGGCAACAGAAGGAACCTGCACCAGAACCTGCACCAGAACCTGCACCAGAACCAAAGAAAAGTAGCCATTCTGTGAAAAACAAATGTACCCAAATGCCTCGCTTGGTATTCATAGGGAGCATTTCCCAATAAGACGACTCTCACTGCTTGAAGGAACCAATGAGCAGGCAGGAGTGCTTCACATAAAATAAAGCCACCAATTAATATTATAATAAGAAATATATATTTGATTGTTAATGCTTTAAGGAGCCATCTATCCACATCTCAGTAAGCATCAGACAGTCCCCTGAATGCACCGTCATTATATGTTTGAAAGCTCCGGGCTACCTTTGGGCTCTGGCTCCGGCTCCGGCTCCTGCAGCGTGTAAGGAGTGTGTAGGAGCGTTTTCAGCTTCAGCTGAGATAAATGTCTCATGTGTGGTTAACAGTCTGCAGGATTTAGGTGTGCATTGAATACTTTTTTTCTCTTCAGATTAAAGTAGGCTGCCAATTTAGAATTCCCCAACAGTATGGAGCAGGCCCATCCCGCTCGGAGCAGAGATTTCGTGCTATATTTTTAATGGCCTGATTTAGTCATTAAAATATAGTTAGTCTCGTGTCTCTAAGTATATGTATATGTGGAGTCTGACGTTTGCCTCGCCGGGTAGAGGAGCTCCATCCTGCAGGAGTGCAGAAAGTAGGCCAGAGAAAAGCAATTCCAAGTTCTTTGAGAACCCAGCTAACAAGCCCGTAAATGAGCTTTGCTCCATCGTGCCTGTTTTTCCCGAATAAATTATAGATGCCTTGGTTCTCCTGACTTGTTTTTTTTTCCCCCCTTCCTCTGACTAAATGGTTCGAAATGGGCTCATTAGAGTTGGAGATGATTTTTTTTTTTTGCAAGGCAAATTTGCTAATTGCAGGCTAAAAGCAAACAAAACGGATGCTCTTTGTCCTTGTGCTTTCATGTCTGGCTCAGATTCTGTCAAGCGCTTCAGGCGATGCCACTTTCAACACCTTTCGACATGGTTTCACAAATATTTTGATGATATGGATGAAGCATTGCCTCAGTAATTTACATCACTATGGTGACCAGAAGGAAAAAGTCTGTAATGTATCAAAGACTTTGATAAAACCACAAACGAGAAGATCTGTATGTAATGACAGTAGCAAAGAATTTACCAGCTAAGTTAGTACCATAAGTACACTTCAAAAACAATGACCCAGAATTAGACATGCAACCCAGTTTGAGAAGCCTCTTGGGGGGAGTTTTTCTGTCCAGAGCATCTGTGCTTTGGCATCAGAGATGATGGATGGCACCCCAAAAAGATAAAACATGCACACCAAATCTGTGTCGACTTAGAATAGCTTGCACACGAAGTGAGGGTGGTAGACACAGAGGAGAGCTATAAAAAATGTTTTGTGATCTTTGCTGTTTTATTAGCTTCCAAAATGTAGCTGTGGTGTGAATTATTTAAATCTACTAATATCAAAATCCCTACATAGAAACATAAAAAAAAAAAAAGCAGGATTCTGTAATGTTGCTGAAAGGTCTACTAAGGAGGGTTATGACCTGCATATAGAATAAAAGCTATAGTTATATATTAGTGTTGCATATAGCATTGCTATTTCACTGTCATGCTAAAGCATCTACTGACCTGTCTGGCTAATACCAGCAGTGTGATGAAGATGATGAAAAGGGACACTGAGCCCATCGTCTTCAGATCCTTCAGCACTCCTGGTCTGCAGGCAGAGAGAGAGAGAGAGAGAGAGAGAGAGAGAGAGAAGGCCCACTTGAATTCAGTGCTGTGTTTGAACCCTTCCACCCACCGCTGACCCCAAGCCTGCTTGCATTATTTCAGCAGATCCTATTACTAATGACTAATGCGAGTGAACTCCACTCTCCGGACTGGACTCATGAGGGAAGGAATTTGCTGAGGTAGCAATATCTCATCTGCCCATCAGTCAAGCAGAAGCCCTGGAGAGCTGGATGACGAGTGTCAGAATGAGATGAGCGGAATTCATTTCTCACATTTTGACTGGCAGCTCTCACCGCCGATAAAAATGCCATAAAGGTTTGCAGAACATTTGGTGAAGTTCTCCTAGCGCTCATATTTCTGCCTTTACTTATATTATCACCTTGGATTTTGCCATTGCGAAGCATTGAAGTGGGCCTTCTCTCTCTGTGTGTGTGTGTGGGTGTGTGTATATATACCTGTCCACGGTATCTGTGGGGTACAGTGCTCTGCTAAATCCATCCAATAGAGAGGCGTGTGTCTGGAGGATGATGATGTTGTAGAGCACCACGGCAACCAGCATCACCAGCATCTTCAGCTCATAGTTGATCCTCAGGAACACGGAGCATGACATCAGACCCAGAATGCAGCAGTAGATGAAGTACTGGAGATGGACAGTGAGCACAGGAAGGAAGAGCGAGAAGATGACTTTGAATGGAGGATGAATGGTGATTTTGTCACCTGCTCAATAGTGTTGAAACAAAAAACAAAACACTTTCCTTCTAAAAAAATGGGAAATCAAAAAGCAAGCCTGCTTCAGCAATCGGATTGTGGCAGATTTTAAGCACCATCTACTGAATGAAGAAACCTTTCCAGCCGTCTATGGTATAAAAAAGCGAAATTACAATAAATATAAATGAAAGCATTTGTAGGTGTAGGTAATGACAGCGTGGGATATTTTACTGACTTATTCCTCCTCAGCTGATGTTTGCTGGGCATCAATCTCGTGTTACTCACTGGCAGATAAAACTTGTCCTCTCCTGTTTTTTCTCGCTGGTAGTCCAAAGAGCTGTCATTCGTCACGTTGGCTGGTGGGGACGTCGTCAGGACGTCCTCTGTGGATCCTCCAGGATCCTCCACAAAAAACTGACAAACAAAACAGAAAGGTTTGACGCATCTCCAAGAGTTTAAGAATTGCTGCACCACATTAGATGTGGTTTTTTATAAATGCATTGATTTTCTCTGTCACACCACCTTAAATGTGATTAATTACTGGTCTGGTCATGTGATCCAGTGCATGTATGTGTAGGAATTAGTATCCTAAACATGTAAAACACAAACCACACGACATAAAATGATGAAAGCGTTGTTTATTTTAAAGAATCATCACGAGATGAATGTTGATTAGGCAATGAAATGACTACGGAGTAACACATTCAGCTATAAAGATCATTTCATAAATATATAAACGTTCACCTTTAAGATCTGAATGTATAAACTCGTGCTTTTTTCCTGTGCTGCTGTCACTCTCCCAGTATACAGTAAAAAAAAAAGGACATTACTTTCTCTTTGCAGCAGCTCAAGGTGTAGCTACAGAACACCCAGTTCATCCCAGTTCATCCCAGTTCACCAACGTGCATCAGTGGATGGACCACAACCATTACATCATGCCTTATAACTGGTTTCTCACCATATTGAAGACGGCCATCACCAAGATGAGAGCTGTGGTCGTCATGGTGAGAACCAATCGCAGCCAAGGGTTGTTGGTAACAATGATGCGGGAGGATGTGGGGAACCAGGTGAGCGAGCAGAAGGACCGCTTCCGCCCCCGCTGAGGATGCAGAGGAACAGCGGGATCGAGTACAGAAAGAGGAGCGAGGAAGAACAAAGAACACACAACAGTTCATACGGAGTTCTCTCCTCCACCTCGCGCTCGAGCTGTGCTCGTGCACGTTGAGATCTCGCCAGTGGCTGATGATATTACTAAGACTCTGGGTTAGGTAGAAATGAATGGAATTACCTCTCCAATAAATGGCAGATTTGTGCACAATATTATGGCCTGGCAGCCTTCATCTGAAACAAAACTCACTCACAGAATGAACCTATATTTAACTTGTCACCATAGAAACAAAACCCAATAAACGACTCAGATCCTTAAATAGCAAAAGTCACCACGTTTGGTTGTTGTAGAGGTTTTTGTGAGAAAAAAAAAAAAACTTTGTGTTGAAATGAAACCAACAAATGGACCAGCCTGATCCTACAGCCCTATAAAGGGTTAATGCATACCCCCAAAACAAAAGGACATTATTCGCCACCAAATAAATTTGAGCCATATTCTGTTGCATTTATGTCATACAGTTACATACATGCCATAAACCGCAATGCAATCTGGGAGAAATGTACATATTATAGTGCAACAAGAGAATGTATACCTATCTGGAAGAAGTAGAATGTAGTAGAAGAAAGAAAAGTGGGAACTAGAACTAGAAAAACAAGCAGACAACCTGCTCTGACTCTTTATACACACACACACACACATCTATGCTCCAACCAAAGGACTTGTAAGGCGAGTCTTGTTCAGCGTCTGCCTGTCTGTCTGTAGCAGGTTTGATAACGGGTATGATCTATTCACATATTCTAATAAAACAGATGGATAACAAGGCAGACTTGCAGGGGCTCTAAAGGCATCGCATTCATTTCTTCCTCAGCTGACTCACATTTTGAGGCACATTAGAAGTGATTCTCATCGACTTCTGCTCATATCCTGCCATGATAGAGGTTATGGCCCATTCACATCCACACAGACAACATTCATGGATGCAACAGTGTCCTTGGATACTAATGTGGTAGTTCTCCCTCCCTAAAAATGCACTATTTATTGTGTATGCAACTGATTATGTGTGTGTGTGTGTGTGTGTGTGTGTGTTAACTGTGTTCACGGATATATGTCCAAAAACACCCACCAGAATGTGACCAGCAAAGCAAAGGAGCAGGATGACGGCCAGCAGCAGGAATGCCAGACCGAAGGAGATCCCCAGCACAGCAGTTCTACAACACACACACACACACACACACATTAGATGCATGATTAGAACCTCCTTGGCTCCTCTCAGTCCTCCATTGTACTTCAGGCCTGCGATCTATCCACATAAAGTAAACACAACTGTGGATGTTACAGCAGCAAACGCTGGTGCTTCACGCATGGTGTTCACAGGAGGAGCGCGGCAGGCCAGATTTAAAGATCCCTCCCGTAACGCAGATGATGCTACGTCTGCATGTGCAGAGCAACGCTGCGAGAAACAGCAAAGACGAAGAGGGTGAAAGAGACAATCAATGGCCTGTCAGAAAACGAATCACACCTTTGGTTCCCAGACGCAACACATTTAGCATGAACGCGAATTTCCCATCTCGCACTTTGATTCCTCTGATCTATAATCACTTTCATCTCCATTTACTTTTGAGCATTGTTCCTCTCACCCCCCCCGCCCCCCCCTCACTCGTTCATTTCTTATTTCATTTTCCCCCACTGATGAGACAGCTGACATCAAATGGCTTCTCCACCTCAACCTGGCTGCCACAGCTGGAGTTTCTTGATGCTACAGGAACAGAGCATCTTAAATCCTGTGAAGGGGGGTGGGGTGGGGGGGACTTACTTTGGTAAGACGAGGACCTGCACTATGAATATACAGCAGAATATGAGGCAGGCACAGGTGATGTAGTACTTGAAGGCTGGCAATGTTGTGGCTCTGTACTGTGGAGAGAAAATGAAGCAGATTGGTACATGGGGGTGTAGGGTTAGGGTTTACACGCCCCCCCCCCCCCCCACCTTAATGACTTCTCTTTCACTATACATTTCTATTGATTAGTTTCCCAACACGAACACTGCTGGCTAGCAGTTTGCGTTCGCCTACCTCTTTCTCCAGAGCTTTATTGTGAAAGAACAGTGAGATCCTCTGGATGCCCTCAGACTTCAGCCACTGTCTGGACACAAGCGAAACAGGCAGTCGGGAAAATACAGAGAGGCCACGCCACCGAGTTGGGTTCTATAAAACGGCATCTTCTCCGATCGATCCTCATCCTGCTTCTGCTCCATGTGCTCTCTGGACCATAGCATGCTCTTCATTTCAAGCAAACATCTTGAAACTTTATCTGTGTCCGAGTGTCAGCTTTGGGTTCTGCCTCAGCCTCCATAAGAGTTTCATTAATATCAAAACGCAAGAATGGAACCATATAGCTCTCTTGTAGTGACATTAAAAATGTTGGATTGTACAATACAGTAAAAGAATTGCTGCTATCAATGTTAAATGTGCCATAAAGAAACGACAGAACATCTTTGTAAATGAGTCGATTGTCCTTCTATAAAACAAGATAAAGCAACATGAATGGCTCTTGGTCCTCCACAAGCACACTGTTGTTTGTATTGATTTTGCCTTTTTGTTTAATTATGGGACATAGCGCAGCCATCGTGGCGTTACGCTGTTACTACGATGGCCTGTGACTGTGCAGAGTGAAGACGCTGCATGCGAGGCACACACGATGCTTACTTCTGTGAGTTGATACCGTCGATTGTGCGAATCATTCGCTCATTGAGCTCCTCCTCAAACCTTCTCCTTTGAGATTTGGTCCTGGTGTTGGGAGGGGGGGGGGGGGGGGGCGGGCACATTTAAACAGGTGACTGACTACATACAGTATGTCATGGTCATAAAATGTTGCTTGCTGCTCACCTTTCTCGCCTCTGGAAGTGGTACTGGCCCATTGGAACGTCCTTAAACGGCAATCAGATCATTGATCGATCAATGACACACAGTATATCTGCATCTGTCTAGATGTGTGTGTGTGTGTGTTTGAAAGTCAGAGTCCTGAATTGGACTTACAGTTGTGAGAACCTTGCCATTGTCTGTGGTCATGCTGTCTCGGTGGTGCAGGTTAGCAAAGGGCTTGGCAGCGCCCCAGGACTCGAGGTATCGGGTCATTCTGACCGATGCCCTCATCTTCCCACCATCCAGAGAAGGACGCGAGCGCACGGTCAGGAGGGGGCTGTGCCTGTCGGTCTGAGGAAAGCATTAGGATCAAAAAATAAAGTGGAACCTAACAAGTCACTTTGTTGTAATGAATAAATAGATGTGGAATTAACTTTTGTGTTGGAGATCCTGCATGGGTCTAAGAAGAGTTGGAAGATTTTGATACAGATTCATACACGGTTCTGGATTCTGGATGACTGACCTCAATATTTATTCATTGAAAAATCCCCTAATAATGTAAATGAACTGCTGTGTACTATTAGTAGACCCTGACTGGCATCCTAATCTGGATCCGAGAGGTACAAACGCATATCTGGAACGCACAAAAAGTATTGTGTCACAGGATCATGGGGGGGGGGGGGGGCATGGAGTTGTTACCGATATGTAGCTGAAATAATGCAGACTGAGAGCCATTACATGGATTTCATGTACTTGTGAATGGTAATTTCTTTCCAAAAAAAGAAGATCCGCAAAATGTTTTGTTGTTAACTCATCAACCTTTGATGATAAACCCACAAGTGCAAATGCAAGGAGGTTCCTAAAAGGGTCACAATTATGTAGCATTATTGCTTTGAGTAGATTTAGTGGTGTTTTCATCACCATAGTGTGTGCCGTAATCTGTTTGCAATGATAGAACAATTTAGAAAATCTCCTTGTCGTGATACAAATGCATAATTTGAGTTATCAGATGATTTTCATACAGCCTGAAAAATCGTTTCTAAAATTGTTTCATAAAACCTTACATGATAACGTGCCCGGCGAGATAACGGCGAGAAACGGACCCAAGCACAACCATTTCCATTCGGAGCACATTGGATTGCTGTACATATTTTACTGCAGACATTACAAAACGTTCATTTTGACCCAAGCTGACAGTCGGTGGGTGTAAAGTAACGAGGACTTTGGGTCAACTGACTGCTCTCGTGACTTGTCTGTCAATGTTTTCAGCGACTGAGGCCACTTATGGGAAATGCTGCAGCTCTTTGTTATTTTGGCATGTTTGCTGAGTGCTGCTCTCTGACAAACCCCAAACCACTTTATTGCTGGCAGAAGGATTGCCCTGCAATAATCCCTGCAACAGCAAAAGTGAAATTTTGTTGTTGTGGTTTTCTGTTTAAAACCTAGGAGAACATGATGTTCCTTGTTCCACACCGCTGGTGATTTATTTTAATAGGTCATAGAGGCAGGCATTGAGACTGACCCAACATAACACATATGGCTATAAGGATCAGATCATTTCCTGCAGCAAATTTCTGACAGTAAAAAATCAATTGAAATGAGAACAATTGCATTTCCTGAAGAACATGTGTATGAGAGCATGAAGTATGCACAGCACAACAAGAACACGATAGCAGTATTGTATGTAAATATACAGTACCGTGTGTATTTCAGCAGCATGCACAGTCCATGCAGTGTGTATTTAAACAGACGTACTAAAATAATCTGTGCTCCATGTTTGGCCGTGATCCATCCAGAGGCTCCCTGAAGATGCCACTGAGCACCCGCAGTTCATAAAACAAGATTGGATATTTATTTATTTATTAGGAGGATATGGGAAAGCTATACCTGTATTACAGTAGATACAAATACGAGCTACAGATTAGCCTATTTCCCACACAATAATATTATATTTAAAATGATATGCGTTTATATATCCAGAGACTCAGATTAGGATTATCACTGGGCTGCATGGAGCCAAAGTAAATAAATCTCTACTCGATTTGGCATTCAGAAACTAGATACCATAAAAACAGGAAATGAGTGCCAGTCTCTACCTGCAGTGACAAAAGTGTGCCATTAAAAACAAGGCGCTTGAATGATTGAGAAAAATTAACTTTTATATCAAAACCAAACCTCTGGTTACTATAGCGCTAAAGAAGAGAGCTCATTTTAAACCTTTTTTTGTTTTGTTTGTTTTCAATGCCAAAAACCCAGATCACAGCTGGATGCCAGTATTCCATGTCGAGATGTTCTCCGAACAGACAGGTATGCTAAAGCAATCACTTAATACACTAATTGGACAGAAGGAGCCGCCTTATGTTTCGGGCCACTCACAAGGCCTTAAACAGCAAAAAACGGCGTTTCTCTCAGTAGATTAATTTAAGGAACAGCAGTTGAGCTGACAACCGTGCTCAGCATACTGTAACTGGATCCCTCCGCACTAAAATCTGTGCAGAACGGTGGTGCTGCAGTGCATTTAGGAGAAAGAAGCGGTGAAGTGGGGTTTTTGTATGAACCTGACCTACACGCCGAAACTTAAAACACTGTTTGCTGGAAATGACTTGAGAGATGGTTCAGTCTCGAGCCGATGTTTTTAATAAGTGGATGTCATCAATGCTAACAGCAGTCAGGGTATAGAATAAGAGAACCAGCAGTGCTTTCAGACTGTTTGTGGATATAATAACCATCTGATTCTAACCTTGGGGTTGATGACCAGGAAGCTGGTGACGCTGTGTTCTTTCAGGTAGGAGTCTCGATTCTCTCCGTCTCCAGGCTCCACTTTATACGAGCCTTTCAAATGCTCCAGCGTCTCCGAAGAGATGTGGACCCTCCTGGAGATGCGATGCAAGTATAACAGGGGGGTGGGGGGGGTGTAATGAGAAAACTTGTGTCCTCATGCAATCAACAGATCTATTACTCTTGGGCTTGTTTATTACCCCTACAAATTGTGAATGAGGGAGCTGGGAATTAAAACAAAAAATTCCAGTGGGTGTATTTTTCAGATAGTTTCAGCAAGCATGAGAAAAAAGAGGAACATCATTTGCAGCACAGTGAGGCAATGTGGAGAGATTATTTTCAGTGTCGGACTCACATAACCACCAGCCAATTTCCCCATGCTTGTTAGAGTGATGGGCTGCCAGACCTTATGGCCGAGCTGATTGGTCAAAGTGAGGGGGTGTTCAATATGCTTCTCCCTCAGGTTTTTTTCCTCATATTTGTTTCGGAGGAGCTAATTTACCAGGGATGACAACACTGGACTGTGATTCCTTTCCTGCTGATTAAGTCGAACTATTTTCACACTTAAAAATGATACAACACTGCAACAGACATTGAGGCGCCAACTTGCCAGTGAAGTGCATGATAATCATAGCACAGTGCTGCTAGCCACAGAGATTGCGCACTTCTACACAGCCACATGGAATGTCAGTGGGGCAGATGGGGAGTCACTAACTTACTAAAGCAAAGTTCAGATTGGCGTTAAATACTGTGTTAAATAAAGTGTTTCCCAAAGCACAACCTCCTGCTTGGCTTACAACCATGGATTTGCAAAGCAGGATTGCATCAAGAGTGAAATCAAGTGCAAGTAATGCATTCTTTAAATGCTGGGTATTTCGTACCCTGGGACACCTCCTGCCTCCATGTGATTGGCTAGTGTTACATCATGCGACCACACATCATACTGCCACTTCCGAAGGCCGATCACGCCACAAAGGACGTTCCCAGAATGAACGCCAACGCGCATGTTGATATCCACTCCTGTGGCATCGCGGACTTTCCTGTGGAAACAGAGGAGAAAACGAACCTTTCAAGGCGTAGGTCGCTATTTTGGAAAATGTGTTTTATTTCCTTTCATTCTGAGTTCCTTTCTTTTGATCACAGAGATGTAGTCGGGACAAAATTAGCCTGGATATGTGCAGAATCACACACAAAAAAAGACTTATTATGCTGTATCTCATGAGTTCTGATGAATTACAAGTCAAACTGAGATGCATGAAAGAACATTTGTGCTTCATGGATATTTGGGTTGGTGAAAGTATCCGTTGACAAATGAAGCATATAGTCCCAAAAATGTTTAAAAATAAGAAAAGCCAAATATTGTCTTTTTTTTTTTCTATTAAAGACCAGTAATTTACATATGATATTTGTAAAATGATTAAACTGTTTAAACTAATCTGTTCCAAAATACAGACTCTGCTTCCCCATGTCTGAAGTGAATGAAACCGGATGTTACCACGAATCTGCTTATGAATAAGTATCAGGGCCTATAAAACTAATGTGTTTGGATTCATGAACGAGAAAAGTATGCAACGACGAGGCAGAATGGGAGCACCTTTTCCATTTGCTTGAAGTTTTGCTAATTTCGGAGGCTTGTCATATTGAATTCACAAACTGTTTACTCCAGAGTTCAGATAATGGAAACCAAATCTGGCTTTCCATCTGCTCGGGCTGCTTGCCTTTGTGTTTCATGTGTGAGTGAGAAAATGAAAGCGAGAGAGAGAGAGATCTGGTATATTACTTGATGGCCTCACACATATCCAAGCCCATTTTTACGCAGTTCCTGGCATGATGAGGCAACGGGACAGGCAGACCCGATACGCAGTAGTAACAATCTCCCAGGATCTTGATTCGCATGCACTCGTTTTCCTTAAAGAGAGGAGGAAAAAGGTGGAAAGTGGGGATGAAGGGAACATTCATCGACAATCACTAGCCCACAATGATGATATCTTTACTGGTTTACAATTTCATTTATAAAATGCTTTTTCTTGTGCACTGTCTCACCTGCAGCCATCACGCACACACAGTCACATCCATCAAGCCCAAAAATCATACACCCACACATGAGCTCTTATTCCACATGTGGGAAGCGTAACAAGCTCATCGTTGGATCACATTTATGTAATGGCAGCTTTGTCAGGCAGAAGGAGAGAACTTCTGGACACAAAGATGAGCGAGCCTGACTCATTGTTTAAGATTGGTATATCCAGGAGACCCTGTTCAGCCCACGCTGCTCAACCGGCAGCTGAGAGCAAAGTAAAGGTTCAAAGAAGATACGGCAGCAAGGCCGACAATGGCCGCGGGACAGAGAAAACATCCATTCCAAGGCCGCATTTGATCTGATTGACAGCTCGAGACATATTCCAGCTGTCTCCTCTCGGTTATATTGTGATTAAAATAAAAGTTGTCTCCACAATTTCATTTCCAATGACAGATTTGCATGAGCTGAAATCACTATTTGTAAACCAAACCATATTTGAAATGCCATGAACAGCCTTATTTTCTGCGCTAAAGCAAGATTGAATCTCAGTAGGAAAACCAACATACTTGACATTTAAAATGCTGTTTGGAAAGGTGCACAGAATCACTTTACTTATTAAAAAGCCCTTAGCAATGAAATCAGTTTAAATGCCAAAATTCATCTGTAGTTTTCTATAGATGTGCAGCTCTGCATCTGGGGGTGCTGCAGTATTAGACTGCAAAATACAGGCAAAAGTTTAAGTGCGTTGTGCATTTAGGCTCTTTACGTTCTGGTCATCCGTCAGACAAAACTCCCTGCGTCTGTGAAATCTTATATATAAATAAATAATAATGAAAAAAAGATAAGAGACAGGCTTATTTTCAAATACCTTTGCAATCTGGTCAAACTTGCCGAAGAGTTCATTTAACATGTGCACAAGTTCGCCTGGGGAGCAGTCACTGGCCAGCCTCGTGAAGCCCACAATGTCAGCATAGAGAATGCTGCGGGAAACAAGACAAGCGATGAGCAACACGACGCCGTCGTCCATACCCATGACTGTAGCTCATGACCTCAAGCTCGGATCCTAATCTGCTTCTTCTCATCACTGAGGTACTTCAAAAATAATAATAATAAAAAGTCCCCCGTAGATTATATGGATGTTTTATGGATTAAACATAATAATGTGTTGTGAAAATGTCAGAATATCAACTTGTCTTGCTAGAGTGAAAATTAGCCCTTATGTACATATTAATGGTTACATATTTAATAACTGACAGTTTTATTATTTATTACAGAGGCGTGAAATAAATAATTATATACCAAAATCCTAGTGTTAAAACCCTTCTGATTTTGACTGGGGGGGGGGGGGGGGGGGGGCTGTCATCAAGGTAACATCATGGAGGAACCCACACAGGCAGCAGAGTTGTGTCTCAGATGTGTCACAGGTGTGTTTTGCCATGAATAGCATCGTGACTGTGTTTGTTGGACAGCTTGTGTTTTCATTATTATTATAATTACACAGTTTTCAGAAAGACAAATAACTCTTCGTGTATTACGTCTCCACATATCCTCTATAAGTATCCAACTGCTTCCCAACGAGAAAATGATTTTCAAACACATGATTCATAATGCTTCAACCAAATATCCTGTCTGCAGCTTCAAACAGGATGGCGGGGGCAGCGGCAGCCGCTGCTTGGCTCTGTCTCACCTCTGTAAAGTGTAGGAGGATGCCCCCCAGACTCACAACAACCACCTGTCCTTGGATGTCAGATTGTTTTTTTTTTTTGTTCTGGGGAGATTTCCCTCTTTACTGAAATATACCATGAGCGCTTTTATTATTATTAGCATAGAAGTATACACATAAAGCGCAGACTCGCCCACACATACCTCAGGCCTGCAAGAAAGGGACACGGTGATATTCTCTCTTCTGTAAAGCTTCGACCTGATATGGACAATCTACAGCGAGGCTCCTCTGGTTAGATCTGTGTCTTTGGGTCTTACCGATGAAAAGAGGGGCATCGCACGGAACGCAGGACAGAGAGTCCTCTTCTTTTGACCGAGTCACCTCAGAGCGCAATGGAGGTGGATTAACTCTCAACTGAATTCAACCAGTGCAATAAGAAGAAGATAACAAGGAAAAGGGAGCAGAAGAAACGAAGGAAGAAACCAAATGTGAGAGCAGGGCAAGATGGGAGGACAGGAGACGTGGGACAGGGCAGCATGGGGGGGAGGCGCAGTCCAGCACTGGAGGGAGAGCAGCAAACAATAGCCTCTGTTGTACGGATGCACGGATGAAGGGGACGTCTCATCACTACCTGACATTGGTGTGACGCTGCACATAAAGGTTGTGGAAGTTGTTGGTGCTCTCAGTTCGACCAAAGTTGGGTCCCTGCAGCCTCTGGATGATCTCAGCCTTCATCACCCGGGCTATGTGAGCCGGAAGTAAGGATAGCAGCAAACGTTCCTGGAGACAAACAAACAGGAAGGGATGAAAAACGAGATGAGGCAGAGTTAATCATCGATGAAGCAATGTGCTTTCGGTAGACTTGATGGCCATGCTAGGAGAAAGGAAGCCAGGGAACCTGGAGAGGGAACATATGCAAACCCGGGGAACAAGTCTCAGGGTCTCAGGTGGATTTGAACCCAGCATCTTCGTGCCGTGAGACAATAACACTACGCATGGGTGACCTTGTTTTTTACTTTCTAACTCACACAACGTGATTGGAGAACTTTGAGTTTACAAAAAAAAAAAAGGAACAAAATCACAATGATTGTTCCAATACTTATTATTCTCGTCTGATTCCAGTTCGGTGCAGGAGGACAACGTTAGAACAGTAGTTATATGGAGACGGGAGGAAACTGGAGAACCCAGAGAAAACCCACGGACGGACACGGGGAGAACAGGATAGGATTTGAACCGGGGACATTCTTGCAGTGAGGTGACAGCGCTAACCACTACACCACCACGCCACCCTCTATTCTATTCTATTCTATTCTATTCTATTCTATTCTACACTCATCTAATCGATTCTATTCCGGGTACCGCATACATTATAACCATTGTCATCCACAGCTAATAATTAACTGTCTAAATAGATTTTTCCATAATAATGGTTCTTTGGATCATTTCTCAGAACAGAGCACAAGAAGCAAGTGCAGAAGAGCAAATGGGACAAAGACGCTTTCCAGCAGAGGAAAGCAGCAGATGCAAATGCTGTGAATCTCCAGATCCTCTGATCCCACAGGTGGGTCAAAAGGTGCGTACTCCTCAGGTAGCCCTGAGTGGGATTGCGCAATCATTTTGCTCTTCAATCCAGGTGAGCCGTTTTCTAAAATGCCTTTTAACCACCAGTAGGACAAATGGCAAATCGCTTTTTGTTCAAAGGTGAAAAATGAACACCCGTCCCTTATTCGGTGTACGTCTTACACCTACAGGCGTGTCTCCACCTTAAATAACATGCCTTGTGGTTTAGATGGACTGAGGTGGGCGTGGCAATGAAATGTGTCTCTTATGTTTACTTGGTTTCTCGCTCTTGGAGTTTAATCCACAAGTGTTGCAAAAAGCTGACTATACAAAGAGGCCATCGACGGCTCTGGGGTGCCGACTCTTAAATCCGACGGCTGCTGCTTCCAAGGGTTGACAACACCGTATAATATGGTCAGTTACATGAGAAAATAAGAAAAAGGGAGGACTAGAGCAGTAAGATCGTCCAACCCGTAGCAGTTGTGTAACCATGTATGTCGAGGGTTTTAATTTAGAACCGTCCACGTCAGATGGAGGTAGCATTTGAGAGTGATTGTGGTGTGTGTTTGCATGAGAGCGCGAGAATTCGGACAGGTGTGAGTGTGTGTGTGAGTGTGTGTGTGTGTGTGTGTAGGTGTGTGTGCGCATATCGGACAGGGTGAATAGCTCCCTGAGGGGATGTGACTCATAAATGCAGCTCGCAGCAGAGAGGGTCATTACATTGTTCACACAGCACAGGTTCATTTCCTAAAACACAGCAGCAAATTAAGTAGAGACAGGAGTTGGGGGGGGGGGGGGGGGGGGGGGCTCTAAAAATAGAAACCCGCACTTATTTACTTATTCAGCACCGAGCCAATATGAACACGCCACTGAGAGCGTATGGAAAGGCCTACAGAAATGTCAAATGATTAATCACCTGTTTGATTCATGAATGCCAATGATCTGTATTCAGAGAATTGGCACACGAACACATTATGAACACTACTCAAAGAGTGCAAACCTCCGCTGGGGCAGCGCAGCGGAATCCATAGTAGGGTCCGTCAAAACATGCTTGGATCTGGAGCCGGTGCTGAATAAAAGTCTCAAATCTAATTACGATAAATAGTCCCAATGAAATCATGAATGTCTGGAATGGGCCTGGACGTAACTCAGGGAAGAGGTTTTACAACATATCAGAGCAGCATCAGGAGCGTTCAGGCAGCGCGTACCTGTTGGTGCTTCTCAAACTCGAGTTTAATGGGGGACTTGATGCAGTTGCAGGTGTCTTGGTAGGTCTGCTTGAGTGCCAGGTCCATCAGGTGTTTGTGGTACGCCCCCGCCAGGTTCCCACAGGTGAAGATGATCACATTGGCTAAGATCTGCCCAGTGCCCCCGTCCCCCAACACACACACACACACACACACACACACACAGAGCAAGGCAATAAGATAATGTCATGAGGCGGAGCATGCTTTAGATAGACCTGCGTGCAAAATGCCCGACCTTCTACTTAAGCAAACATTATGGCTCAATAAAAGCCGGTCACAGCGGCAGCACTTTTACAACACTGTGTCGACCGCTGGCTTTTTAAAATGCAAAACAACAGTGGGTTGTGTTGTTGCTGGACGAAAGAGGAGGGCAGTGGATGTCTTGAACATGTTTTATTACTGTGCGTGTGTGTGTGTGTGTGTGTGTGTGTGTGCGCGCATGCATGACAGAGAAGAGATGACCGCGGTTTGAGTGTTATCAGTGAGTTTACTCTGGGGGGGGGGGGGGGGGTGTATGCCTTCGCCTTAGACATGCAAGTGATGGAAAATCAATGGTTTCAAACGCAATCTGGCATTCTCCTGTATCTTTATTGGATGTCCTGCCTTTACTGTGTGTTTGTACTTTGGCGTATTTATAGTAGCACAGCTAGTTTTCTGCTTTGCAGTGAGACTTTCCGTCCCGCCTGCGTTCATTTAGAGACATTGCTTGAAGAGCTGCTCCCGGAGCAGGCAGATTATTTACCTCTGGAGGCTTTGTTGAATACTGGGTCAGAGTAATACGGGGCAGATCCACTGTTTCATAACTCGACTCTTGTTAAAATGTTCCGCAACCATAATGTTTAATCACGCCCAGAACAACATCATGAAATTAACCCTTGTGAAGGAATTACTTCGGCCTTTCGAGAAACGGGAAGCTCAACTATGTCGGCTGCAGAGGCAGGACGTTTCGTAAATGGTCAATTTCAACATTCCAGTGTTGAGCTGTGTTATCAAAAGGTCAGAGTCGAGGTGAACAATTAAGTCCAGTTCAGACCACAAACTCGCAGCGAGACAAGAATTCTGGGAAAATAGCAGTACTAGAATGTGAACTCTTTATATTTTATGCACTGGCGTTTTTCTACCAACCTTCGAATCTAACCTCCTATATTTAAGATTTCCTGACAAGTAAAATGATTCTGCTGCGTGGACAGATGGTGTTGAGCAATTTACTTTCTGCGTGTGAGCTGTTTTTTTCTGTTGCATTAATTGGTCCGTCTTAGCTTGACTGATGCTGATTGATGGCGTCCCCTGCCGCTCCACAAGTCCAGTCACCAGAGGCTAATTTTTAATGTTTTGGATTGAGGAAAGAATTTGAGGAATAGTCTCATCAGTATAACCCAAAACATAAAAATTAAAAAATTAAAAAAAGGCCTGAAGCTGGCATTTAAATCTCAAGTAGAGGTCGTCTTATTTATTCTTTATTTGTTTTCGGAAAGTTTCACACTGGCACAGGGCAACTAGCTGCAACTTTCCCCTGGTGTGATCACAGGTCTCTAACAATCTTACCTGCCAGACCAAAGGCTCCACTTCTTTGACTTTGGAGGCCAGGCAGACGCTGAGGGTGACGGTGTGCGAGACGCACGTGATGGCGCTGGCAATAATGGCCCCTCTCATAGAGAAGGGCAGCATGGTGTAGACGACGAAAACTATAAACAGGAAGAAGGACACCTGGAAACAGGAAGCAGGAATAAGTCCGTAGGTTCTGACAAGCTGCTTGGTTTTGAGAACTTTTCAGCTTTTTTTTTTTTTTTTTTTTTTTTGCAGTTAGATTTAAGTGGAAATACAAGAAAGGATGTAGATGAAGAAAACTGCACACAATTACAAGCAAGCAACAACAAATCCAATTTGCTGACATCATTTTGTTCGGCTGGTTACACAAGAGCTTACTCAAAAATGCCTGGATGGAGATCACAAAAGTACCTGTAATAGACTTCCACTAGAGTTTTATAATCTATCATTTCTGTCTTGGTCTGTTTTTGTTTAAATGTGGTAGAGTTATAAGAGAAAGACGGACAGCCTCCTCCTCTGAGCCGATAATAAATCATGGGAGGTGAGGAGGTCGCTCACTCAGCGTTACTAAACACTCAACATTTAAAAATAAATACAGCAGCATCAGAGCATCACAAAAATACACCCGTAAAGTACAATCACCGCTCAAATATATACACTTTTATACTGTGGTGTGTATTTAGATGGAGTTTCCTGTTTGTTTTCTTTAATCAGTTTGCATCAAATCTCTTTCTCTGACCTCTGATCTGCTTTGACTGTGGACGTCTGTGTGTGTGTGCGTGTGTGCGTGCATGTGCGTGTGCGTGTGCGTGTGTGTGTGTGTTCTCACTGATAAGTTGTGCTTTAACCTCCGGCTTCGTCCCTGTCCACTTCCCGCTGCTGTCAGCCCACCCCTTCCTGTTTTGTTGGGTGACCAGTGCCCACAGGTCAGAGTTCCAACCGATGAACTCTGACCTTCCCGTCTCTTTATTTCCTGTGCCTTCTAGGTTCAGAGAGCTGGTATGTAAAATGGGATCTGCTGAGACATTAAGCAATCTTTGGCAGAACGTGATGCTGCTCACACCCGGTCCCCGATGCAGCGCGTCATCATAAACATTGAATTAAGATGACGCTAATTTGTCCTTGCGTCTCGTTTATACAGATATGCAGAACGGTTCCGCATGCAGTATTACTTATGACATCACTATTATAAGCATTTGCATCAAGGGGGTTCTGGGTGATCGCCTGAACACTGAGCACAGAGAGACGCTTACTCTTTCTGTTGCCTGGGGAACAAATATCAGGGATATGAATGTTCATATTAAAGCAGATTTGACATTTTGAGGGTTTTCTACATTTTACCATCTGCTTCAACTCTTATCCTGAACTTTGTTAAACACAAAAAAAAAAACCTGAAAGGGACAGAAAAGTTGGAGCTTCGTTGTGTCCGGTCCGTGGTAATTGAGAATGGCAGTCCAATTTCAGGTATGTCACCCACTTCTGGCAGCCAGACACATTCCATCTCCACAGTAATCCGGCCAGAATCCTAATACACCGTCACACACCTCCATGGGAAGGATGGGAGCTGCTGCTCGCCTGCCATCGTCTCTATTCTGCATTTCACCCTCTTCCCGAGTTGGACTGCACGGCCTCCCTCTGTGTTTCAGATTGGAGCAGCACATCACTTGCTTAGCCTCATAGCCTGCATCAAAAACGTTTTGCTCTTCACTCAGTTTTGCGATATGTTCTCAGACTCAGCGGCGGCACAGATCAGGACGACTGCGTCTCGACTGTGACGTACCAGGTGTGACTTTCTGAAGAGGGATTTCAAAGAAATGTAATCAAGGCCAGCCTAACAGGGTAAAGAAGCTAGATTGAGGCAGATGCAGCTTCTGGTGTACTTTCAACATATTCCCTTGTGTGTGTGTGTGTGTGTGTGCCCAGATGGTGATCAGGTGATGATGTTTGGGGAGGGGTAGAAAATGATCAGCTAAGTAGGGCAGCAGTTTATCTCGTTCCCTGACTTTCAAACCCCATCTCTTGCTTTTTTTTTCAGGCCTCGCAGCTTTAAGCTCAGACGGTTCTGTCTGACGTCCTGTTCTGCCAGCAATCAAAATCAATCCAACCCTCTGGGTGCATGACAGACAGACAGACAGACAGACAGACGGATCTGTAAGCTGGAGCGAGTGACAGCCGAGAGAGTGATTATTAATAATGCAGAATGATTACGCTCTCACAGGTGGCTGATGGTAAAAATATCTACCTCAGAGAACGGGGTGAATGGAGGGAGGGAGGGAGAGAGGGGGGGGGGGGGGGCTGTTGGAGTGGGGTCTGAGCAGGAGAGGAAGAGGCAGGCGGAGAAAATGGGATTTGATAAATAGAGGGAGACAAGGTGCGAGAATGAGCAAATGGGATTCTGGAGACAGAGCGGAGTCTGGTGCTGAGGAGTAATCCGTCTGGGCTGATGTGTTCACCTCAGGCTCCATCAGGCCTCATTAGCAGCTGGAACTAACCTGCGCCGCGTGTCGCTGGGTTGGTGCTTGCGTCACATTATCACATTATCACAGTCACACACAAACATTGAGTAGCTATACCTAAAGCGTCAGATAGGCGTGGATCAAAACACTCACACACACACACATATACAATCGCAACAACACACACATGCTCCCAGATGAATACGGCATGCATTTTGATTGGCGGCTGCCTCGCTGCATTTATGGGATGCTTTGTGCTGGTGCGCCTCTCTGGCCTCCACTAACACGACGGACAGGCATCTATTTGCTGTTCCATTACATTCTACATTAAAGACGTCGCAAGCCATCAACTATGTCCTGTAGCCTATCCAGTGGGGGTAACAACAACAACAACAACAACACCAACAAAATACATGCACATCTATCTATCAGCATCTTCTCAAACATTGCTGGACAGCATTTAATAAAATGCCACACATGCTCTGCACGTGAATATTCAAATTGGTTTCTTTAGTTTGCTTATTTTCACTTCACATTCATCCACATGCACTCTGTTCAGCATAAAGTTGTTTCATTGGGGGGGGGGGGGGGGGGGGTCATCTGTGTCTTTGGACATATATCTCTCAGTCACATTTCTCTTTGTTAAGAACTGAATGATTTCTGTCTCAGTAAGCATTTCATTTCAATAATTGTCTCTTGGATTTTTACTTTAGCTATGTTTCTTGAGATATTTCTTCCCTAAATTTACTTTAATTGGCTCATCGGGGAGGATATTTTAGTCACATTCCTTCTGCCCAGTGTGCATTGTCAGTTTGGAGTGCATCGTGGCGCACTTAACCAAGGATGTTAAGAAGCCCCTGCTCTAATCGAAACCATTCTATTAATTGTGCACCCTTGTGCCGTGTAACCTAATTAATTGTTGCAAAAAGGATCCCCATTAGCGGAGACCGTGGCACCAGCTAGTCTAATACCTATGTGGACGGCAGGACGACCCCCCCACTGATGGTTTCCCCTTCATTCTTTGACTGAAGAGCATCCAGGATGTCATATTGAGGCGCGAGACATTTCCATGCCTTCATCAACCAGTGCTCACTTCACCTGCGACATGCAGCTTCAATCTCAGCTTTTTAATGTATGTGGGGCAATCAGTAAATACTTGTGGTGCCTTAGAGGGCTCGGCATTTCAAAAAGAACCGGAGGGAAATAGTAAGCCAGCAGACGATTGGCTTTCTTAAAACTGTAGCTGCTGCTGATTAAACAGGTTGATTTGTTTCAGAAATTACATCAGTGGTGAAATTGCTCTAACCTGAGCGAGCTTGATGGATGGAGCAACAGAAATTTATAGGGATGGAACTTATCTAACGGATCAGTCAGATTTATGACGCTTAAATGTTCAATTCATCCTCACACATCATTTCATTAAGCCATGCAAGTCTGTCAAGTAATCTACCTGGTCCCAGGGGCTGAGTAGCCCTCCAGAGAACATGAACAGGTAACCCATGGTGACCAGACAGGCCCAAATGAGGAGGGAGAAGAGGCGGAGCATCCGCTTGAACACCGACTCAATGCAGACAAGGATGAAGATGGACAGGAAGAGGAAGAGCGCTGCAGGAACCGTGATCAAGAAGGTCAGATGGTCATCTGTGTTCTGGAGACAGACAGAGAGAATTATTGGTTTAGTGAGTTCCAGGGCCGGCGAGTTTGTCAGTTGACAGTGATTTTAGCAGCACATCCACATTTAACTGTTTAGCAGACACAGAGTTTTGGGTCACTGTGAGAAATTCTAGTTGTCAGCACTACGTATCTGCTGCATTGTTCGCTTTAAGGACCACAAACAGGTCTAATGACACAAAGAGCACCTCGGAATATGCTTTAAAAATGTATTACACATCAATTTGATCCTTTCTAAAGCGACAAACAAGCTGAAAAAGCTGCAACGCGACGCACACTCGCACGAGAAGATGTCTTTGTCTTTACTGGGAACATTCGGTCCTCATAAGGACGGAGGTGTCACAACACGATCGCACGTAAACAGAAGAACAGACGGCACACAGATTGGCAGACAGTTAGTCTGAGCCCAGAGAATGTGCTAGTGCATCACTTCTGTGCTCGCACTGCCAAAGTCAGCATTTAGAAGCTGCTGGCACACACACACACACACGAGCATCCCTCAGTCACACACACCTCCTCATCCTCGATACCAGCCCCACTCATCTACATCCGGTCTATCAGCATCCCTGAGTGGACCAAGGAGACAGAAGTGGTTAAAGATAAAGTCCCAAATACATTCAGTTCCAGCTGTGATAAAAGTCTCCTTACAAATGTTTGCCATACTTTAGCATTATTTTTTAAAGAAAGCCATTCTTAAAAGCTAAAAAAAAAGATTATTATTTTTTAAAGGAGTGTGCTTAAATATCTGTCTCATTCATATTTCCTAGATGTAAATTCAGGTCCATTTGAATTTGTAATTTTCCATAGCCTTTTTCTCACTAACTTTGCCATCCGTACAGTTCGTGGGGATGAACAGACCAATGCAAGTTGTGTTTAAACAAGCAACATGTTCAGTTTTCTTCCAAGGATTCTTCTCGCTGATCTTGGCGCCGTTATCTGCCGTCTTATATTTGTGTTCCTTCAAAACGACCAAAATCAGGCACAAATGATCTCGCAATGTTTCATTTCTGCCAAGGAAATTGCCTCCATGTCAGACAAAGTGACTCTTTGCCACTTAAAGGGAAATGTGTTCAGCAGGCAGACATTTTCAGCCAAGCCTTTTGTCATCACCTGGTATGACTCGCATAAATTATATTCCTGTGTGTCTTTGTGATGAATTACTACAGCGTTAACAGGAGGCGAATGTCAGCTCCACTTCTCGACTTCATCCTTTAAATGCTAGCCCTCTCTACACTGTCCACAATCCCAGAAACACACTTGTAGTCCCTGATTGCACATTCTGCAAGCTCAAGCACCTCTTCTGATTCTGACAGGAAAAGCACTTCAAATGCAAAAAAAAACCCCACATCCCTCAAATACACAGACGAAAGACTGGGAGAGTAAACTATTCCCTTTCAAAACTGTGTAAATTAGGAGACGGCCACAAAATCACTATCATTTGCTTCAGAAGAGGCAACCAGCACTCCTTCACAGAGTTGATCCTGTCTGACGAGCATGAACAGACCACTGCATTAAATTATTCTAAAGCCATTAGATGTCACAGATTTTACAGCGACGTGAACGTCAGTGCAGACATAAATTGTGCTGGATCCCTCTGACATGCAAGCTTGTTAGAGCGGACCCTTACACGACAGCGTGAAACGATTTTTCACACACTCAAGCCGTGAATTTGTGGCTAATTTGTCAGTTTATTTGAAGAGAGTGGCTTGTTGATGTCCGGCTGCTGACGGGCACGAGGACGATGCAGTCAGCCTGGAGACTGAGTGACTCCAATCACCTCAGGGATACTTGAGAGGACTTAAGGAACAAATGATTTGGTATTATTTGCACAAAATGAATCCACACACAAATGAATTTGCATCTGTGGTCAGAAAAAAAAGAAGCCCCTGCACTTTGCACATTTTTGATTGTAAGGCATATAATCCCGTTAAAACCTTTCGTGTCTGTTTAAAGCCGTTTCCCTAGACGTGCCATAGAAAGAAGGACTTGCGCCTGCCTGCCGTAGCATATTGCATTGTCATCCAGAACAATTCTGTCTTTTTTTTTTTTGTTAGCCCAGTCAGGCTCTATTCAGCGCTTACACTGAGAGGGGAAAAGGGGGTAACTGTGGGGACACAGCGGCAGCAGAGAGAGACTGAGAAACACAGCAACCAAATTATTCAGCAGTGAAACGGCTCAAATACATACAAAGTCAGATTTGACCCTGTAACCTTCTTGCTGTGAGGCAACAGCGCTTACCACTGCGCCACCGTGCTGCCAAGAACTAAAATATCAATCAATGAAAATGCACTAATGTATTCAAAAATAGTTGTAAAAGTAGCTCAGTTTTATTTATTTTTCAGCGTTTCATTAGCACATATTATCTCTTTTAACGTGTCAAATACCATGAGGTGAGCATATTCCATGGGAATTGCTGGTTATGTAAATACATTTAGGTGTGTAAATACACATGTACACACACACACACACACACACACAAGCCAATCAACTCAACTTTGAGGCAATAAGAGACAACAACAATTATTTTCTGTGAAGTATTTGACGGAAATGAGAGACTTCCTCAGAAAAACACACCCAAGCAAAAGTAGTCCTTGTATACACACTCTCACAAACACACCTACACACACACACACACACACACATAAACATTTTATGGGTGGAGGAGTCTAAGTCCAGTCCGGATGTGAGGAGAAAGCTATAAAGTGAGCAGTATGTCTGGGCGCTTTAGCGCTGCTTTGGTAGAGTTTCTGCCAGCTCGCTGATAAAGCCAGAGCACTTAACAAAAACATCCTCCCTCACTTCTCACACCCAGCCGCCATTTATTCCTGCCATTCTTCTTCATAGTAAAGACAGACGCCCCAATGAACAACCACCACCATTATAGAAAGGTCTGTCTGGCAATTTGACAGGAACAAATATGGGGGAAAACTTACTTTGATTAGCATTGTGACTGATGGGAATTTCTGAGGAGAGATTGTAATCTAATCTATGAACACACCAGTCTGCAGAGGAAGGGAATATGGAGAATGAAATGGACCAGCTGGGGCAATAGGTTCTATTAATTCTATGTCTTAAAGGGAAGTAACAAAGTAAAGGGATCGATTTAGACGGAGCTTCTCCTGGGAACGACCCTGTTATATGGAAAATGTGTGCGTGTGTGTGTGTGTGTGTGTGTGTGTGTGTGTAGCCTTTCTCTGAGGTTTCCATTTGTGTTTGATCTTCTAAATATTAGTTTCAGAGCACATGATGCAAACGCAGAAGAAGGAGAAAAGGTCTAAGGCTCATTATGAGCGTAAAGCAGCAAAACAATCATTTTGAAACAACGACCACCACAACACAGCCATGAGAGGGCTTCCTATTGTGAAACTATTTCATTACTACTACTTGAGAAACAATAGCCTGTGTTTGTGGTTGAGTGTTTTTGGCCCAAATGCTTTTAAAAGCAGCACCAACACCCACACAGCGGCAAAACGAAACTCTCATGCCGCTCTTGATCCTCGCGGCAAACCGAGCGTTCCGATTTAAAGTGCCGCTTTCCAGCCTCTCATGTTGCTGCACACGTTCGCACACGTTCACACACGTTCACACACACGCAAACGGTCCTTCAGTCTCATTCACGCTGACGATAAAACTCAACCTCACCATTTACTCCAACGACACTCTGAGTCTAAGCTAACAAGCTAACTTGCTTATTGATAAGCCAGGGGTGGGCAATTAATTTTTCCATGGGCCCACATGAGAAACAGAAAATATTCTGGAGGGCCGGGCCGAAAGGCTGAACTCAATTCTGCATAATATTAATTGTATTTCTTCATAAAAAAGAAAAGCAGTAAATAGCATCGTTTTGACAAGCTTGTTAGAGTAAAATGTTATAATTAAGCAATGAAAAATTGAGGCTGCCTTACAAAAAAAGTCATTTATTCAATAAGATTTCTCAAAACAATGGTAAAATAAATGTGAACGTTTTACCATTTGTGACTCATAGTAGTGAACATTTTTAGTCACATTCAATCTAAAACACACTTTGAGTTTAATATACTGTTGGAAAGTTGTGTGAAGGTTCTCAGTATCCTAAAAACGTCACAATATTGTCTCTGTGCTCATTAAGAAAGATGCATGATATTAAAGTGTCACTGAATGCAGTTTTAGTCCATGCATGAGGTAAAATTAGAAAATGTGTTTATTTAATAATTTCCAACCTTACAGGGGCCGGTCAGAGTCAACCAAAGGGCCATATGCAGCCCTGGGGCCGTACAATGCCCGTGTCTGGGCTAAGCTAACTATCTATAGAGTTCACTGAAGACAGATGAAAAATCAGTTCATGTCAATCCATAACTTTAACTGTGAAGTTTGTCTGTTTGTCTCAGGACAAGATGATAATAATAATAAATAAATAAAAAGTTTACCACTGTAAAATGTTCAATAATGGCACAACAAATAACATTTCTGACATACTTTCAGTGAAATGCTGATCTTTCGATATAAAACGATGCAAAATTCTTCTTTCGAGACGTATAAAACCGAACACCTACACAGACCTGTCCAAACACTCCCGCGCGCGCGCACACACACACACACACACACCTACACACCCACCCACACACACACACACCTACACACACGTGTTAACAATCACTCACTCACCAGTTCTGAGGCGAAGAACACTGCAAGCAGTGCAAGGCAGGTTCCCATGACGATCAGCAGCAGGAAGACGATGAGCGGATGCTGCTGGCTCATTCTGTAGTAGGACTCATAGAGCCAGTCCTGGGGGGGCTTCTCCCCCCCCTCCATGCGCATCTCACCCTGGAGCCCCGGGAACCCGTCCCCCAGGCTCTCGGGCCCCTCGGCGCCCTCGCCGCCATCACTCTTCTCCAGCAGGTAGCGCCCCCGGGTCCACAGAGCCTCCTGCCACATAGGTAGCCCCCCCCCCTCTGGATGGATGTGACTGACCTGAACGCGTTCTCACAAAGTGACAGGGGCGAGGGAGGCTTTCTCTCTCTCATTAAAACCTCACTTCCTCCTCTCCTTTTGGTTGAATAAAGTTTTTTTTTGTCATCGGTGAGTAATCAGTGGACAGCTGGGAGGACTTTCCAGCTGCTCCTGTTTTCCTTGCATCCGCTGCTGCTCCTTTGGCTCAAGGTGACGGACCTGAGTCCGGACAGCGGAGGAAACCAATCCCCCCCCCCCCCTCCCTCTCTGTCTCCCAGAGACAGTGGGTCGGACACCAGACAGATGGGTTTGGACGTCCCTTCCCTTCCTCTCCTCTCCTCCTCTTCCTCTGCTCACCGCTCTGTCTGTGCTTTGGCTGCTGACGAGGCAACGTGCGCCCCTGCTGAGGCGCAGATGATGACTGAGGGAGAGAGAGGCAATGCGAGTAACTGGGAGGGAGGAGAGAGAGCGAGACGAGAGAGGGCGTGGAGAGCTAAACGTGCGTGTTTGTGCACTCTACCTATTAGAGGGAGTGGAAATGTGAGAATGTGGAGAAATCTGTCACGTGACTCAAGAAAAAAAAAGTTAGCAATGTACACAAGAGAGAAACAGAAGATGTGAAGTTGGTAGAAGAGCGGTAGAAAGACACTGTGAGCGCTTGTGTGTGTGTGTGTGTGCGTGTGTGCGTGAGAAGGGTTGTAACAGATGTGCCAAATCCAGATGTGCAGTAGAGTGTGGAGGGAAAGAGGATGAAAGGGCATCAAGCAGGCGGTGACGAGATAAAAAAAAAAGAAAAAGATGGGCAAGAAAAACGCACAGAATGGGAAGAAGGACGGGGAGGAAGAGGAAGAAGGAACAAAGTCAGGAAGGGAAAATCTCAGGAGACAGAGAGAGAGAGGGGGAGAGAGAGAGATTGGTGCAGGGGGGTGCTGCTAATGAGGGAAAGTTTGCGAGCGCCAGTGTTTGTGTCGCTCGGTGGGAGTAAAATAAGATCTGAAGAAGAAGTAGAATCCTAATATTCCTCTCAGCCCCCCCCCCCAGATTTCACTTCTCTCTCCCTCTCCTTTTTGACTCCCGTGCTGCCAGCTCCCGCTCTTCAGCCGTGCCAAGCTGCACGATGCTGCGCTGTGAAGTGTGAAAACGGCCGTGCAACTTTCAATGTGTCAAAATCCACTTAGTCTCGGTGTAGCGCAGGAGGGGGGGGGGGGGGGGGGGTATCTAAAAATGGATGGGATGAAAATCCAGGCAGTCCCCAAAATTCCTCTACTGGAGGAGAACATTATTGACTGAGACATCTCACAGGTGAAAAATGTTCACCTTGATGGACAATTAATTTTGAACATTTGACACGCACATTTTGCTCTCATGGGGTCCAAAGAATAGCTTCAAACTTTTTTTTTTGTGAGGTATGTAAAGCTTCCTCTGGCCCTAATTATGAAGAGTATTTTTAAAAAAAAAGTTCTCAAATGAATAAATCCTAGAAATAGAAATAGAAAGCCTTTATTGTCATTGCATAGTGGCTACACAATAAGATTGTTGTCCAGGTGTTTATGATGACTTTCTCAATGTGGAGCCATTCAATAGAAAGAACAAATGATCTATTTAAACATTTAAAAGGTCAATTCGGCAAGTACAACACTAATACCAATCTCAAGCCTGGCTTTATTCACGTAACACCATGTGCATCATATTTGATCCATAAGTTTTTGGTCACCTTTACATCATAAGTGTGATATTTCTTTTCCTGGAAAAACCTGGTGCATACAATCAGACACATGCCTCTGTACTTTACATGCGCAGCAATGCCAGATGAAGCCAAAATGATCTAATTTATAATTCATGTTTCTTTTTTTTATTTGTCAGAAAGGTAAACAAAGCAGAATTTTATAGATTTGGCTATTATTTGATGGTTCAGGCTTTACGGAATGATTATTGAGTATGAAGACATGTCAACGCTCAAATGTTTATCTTCGTAACAGAATTGACGACAGCGATATCGAAGGGATGACTGACGGCAGGAGATACACATTGTAATAACCCAGATTCTCCCTGATATGAAGCGTGCCAGTCAGTGTTGCTCATTCTCTCTTGTGACTATGAATTCTTGATGACCTTTTGACCCAATGGGGCTCGTTTCATTTTCGTTTGTCAAATGTGATCTTTTTTTTTTTTTTTTTTATCTCTAACCCATTTATATATCAGAATACTTGTTTTGATCCCGGAGGGAAATTCTATTGCTGAAGCTATTAAATAGCAAATGGTGTGCTTCTGACTATAGATTTTGCCTCCTGTTTTAGTACTTTTCCTTTTTTGGTTAACCAGAGTTGGAGCCATGTCAACCCTGACATCAAAACAAATTAATAGGCGAGTATACGCAACTTTAAATGTGTCGCATATGTCCATATACTGGCCACTTCAAAGTGCTTTTACAGAATAATAAAACATGCTAAGGGAAAAAAGGGTTACAATTTAAGCTAAATGATTTACAATTTAAAATTCACAAATAGCTGTCAGAGAAGCGATGCATAGATCAATGATTGAAATTAGAGACTAGAGATGTTTAAAAATAGGTTTGCAGTAATTACTGGGTCGAGGAGGCAGTTTCTTTTTTTTCTTTAACTTTGTCGGTCAAGGCTCAGTTAATATCATCTGGCAGGTTATTCAAAGTCTGCACCAATGGGAGGCCACCTGCTGTCGTCCTCAGGGCCCCGCAGGGTTCATAGGTCACAGCATGATGAGATGTTTGAGTGCCACTAATGATACTATGTTCATACTGCAATCACTATGGCTCTGTGTGTGTGTGTGTTTTCATGAGCCCTGAAGCAATGATACTCAAATTAGCGGAACAGCAGTTTTTACCAATATTAACTCTCACACACAGACACACACACACACACACACACACACACAGCACCAAAGGCTGTGACAGAATGGGATCACAAAGAGGAAGGGTGGACTGAACACACTAATTCTGCAGCGACACCCTCCTGCGTACAAACAGTGTCAGGTTAGAAGACGAGGCAACGTAAGCAAATGGAGAGAGGATGATAGGAGCTACGCTGCCTTCATAACTGTGGGAAAATACACAAATAGAAACCTTGGGACAAACGTATATTGTATATTCCTATCAAGTGGTTTGATCAAACACACATTGGCCCCTATTCAATGATTGAATGATGACCCTAATTATGTTGCTCTATATAGTTCCCTTTTAAATGAAAAGTGTGTTTCTGATTCTATTTCTAATCCGGTATAAACTCTGATTTTGGCTAGAAAGGTCTGCAGAAGTACTCGTTACTCACAGGAAGCAACCTTTCATCCATTCCATGAGAAAAAAATGCAAAATAGACGGAGTTCCAACTTCAACATTCAGATGAAAAGCATTGAATTACAATTGAGATGCTTTGGTCCATGTGGTCTACTGGCCATGATCTGATCCGGATCATACTTACAGACAGCTGAAGAGAGAGGATGAGCATTGGAGAAATGCTTTGTAGTGGAGATAAAGGGTATTTATACGTACTGCTATGCTGCACTTGGGTCTGTTTTAATGAGATGCTTGCTCTGTGTTTAAACATCATTTGGGTAATCAAACGCATGATTAGAAAACGGCATCTTGCTGACGGAAAGAATTTGCTCTGTGATTCAAAAATAGTGAGCAGTGTGACTCCAGGTAGAATCAAGGAGACCTACAAATAATCAACTCCAGATGTTTGGTGTTTCACCTCCACCTTCGTCATCCAGGTCGATTTCCCATCAGCACCGGAGGGGATCGATCACGTTTCATGGCTTCCCTGACACGCGCTGGTCAAAACAGCATTTGATCTTGACATCGCTCAGATGACTAAAGGCCAAAAAGAAAGGATCTAGGTTAAGAAGCATGTTGGATTTAAACTGGAACAGATGCCGCTGAACAGTGATAATTACAACGGGGCTGACGGTGTGCTAGAAATGATGCAGATTTCCCACCTTGATGAGAGAAAAGTGGGTTTCATCACCCTAACTGGGTCTCACTCAACCCGGCTGTGATTAAAACTCACTGAGATGACCTAGATAAGTTGGAATCAGGAGGAGAAGGTGGGATTGTGATGAAGAGAGAGAGAGAGAGAGAGACCACCCGCGCCGAGAACTACAGATTCCCCATTAAGACAAATGCCACGGGATTCATTAAGTACAACACGCTCACGCTGTTTATCTCAATCACGCATTGCGTCAAACGTCTCTTTACACTCCTTTGATCCCCTGACAAACCTCCCTTTGCTTGAGAGACACAAGAAGTATCTGGGAATTTACAAAACCGTAAGCTAATCAGGCATTTAATTGCTTTTGATTGCTATCCTGCAGGGGATTCTTACAAGGCTTGTTAAAATGTAGTTTGGCTACATTTCCTGTGGCGCAAAATCTAGAGAATCTAAAGCTTGAAGACTCCCTGGATAAATACTGGAGCATCACATCATGATTAAGAAGTAAAGATTGTCTCCAGCCCTGCCAATGCAACCCAAAGAATGCAGTTTGCATGTAATGGCCCGGTTCTAGTTAGGAAAGCCAGAATTAACAAAAAGAAAAAAAACACGCAACACATGAACGTGTTGACATTTTGAGTCGAGTCAGGCCTTCGTCAGAGGTCACAAGAGTCATTCTGAACACGCAGGAAGATAAATAGGATGCAAAATATTACATTTATGCCATATTGAAGAAGTCTTGGTGAAGGAATTATTCAAGTTGAAAATCTTTACTGGTGTCCATCTTTGAGGACAAAGACAAAGACATATCAACATAAATCTCACCAACAACCAACCAGTCACAGTCTGTACAATATATTTTGCACAATTCTGTGCATTCAATGCTACTTTGACACGATTAACACGTGACAGATCACTTTACTCCGTCTTTTCTCTGGAAGATTCCGAGCAGTTGATCACTGACTTATGAGAACCTGGCCCTCTCAGGACGTGCGTCCGCATCTTCCAAGTCGTTTAGTTCAGCTTTGGCTGAGCGGAGAGAGCGCTGACCCGGATCATCAGGCTGTACGGCTGCTCAGACAATGTCAAAGCTCGCAGCTGTTCGTTGGACAGAATCCTCTCCAGCTTGGTGATGATGATGAATATATTTATTAGATAGA
Source organism: Brachionichthys hirsutus (assembly GCF_040956055.1). NCBI lineage: Eukaryota > Metazoa > Chordata > Actinopteri > Lophiiformes > Brachionichthyidae > Brachionichthys > Brachionichthys hirsutus. Next base: position 6,751,428 of record NC_090909.1, on the reverse strand, counting down.
ATGTTAGAGTACAAGTACAGTCAAACATCCTGTCTAAGAGGAGCATTTCAAAAAAGCCCTTGCGGTCTTGTTTCCGTTGAAAGTCCTTCGTACATAAATCATCGACATTTAACAATACCAATAAAATAAAAACTCCACAGATTCAAAATGACAATAAATTAAAAATAAAAAGACACATATGTACAACGTAGGTGGACAAAAAGGGGGGTGGGGTGATTGATCCGGAAAGAGTCGTGATGACTATCTCCGTTTCTGCCCCCCTGAAAGGTGAATTTTTAGGGCCGTTTTGAATGAATGAATGCATGTTTTGAGGGCAGGAGTCAAACAGGCAGTATTATTAAAAGATGATTTACCCATGTTTGTCTTATAGGAGGGTGTAATCAGGTTGTTGTTTGAGCTCCCTCTAGTGTTGTGGCTGTGGGTGTCACTAAATCTTTGGCGGTGTTTCGTCAGGTATGCAGGGATGAGGGGACTGAGGGCAGAGCTGCATTGACTATTTTAAATGTCAATCCCATTTTGAGTTGTTTAACCCTGCAGCCGTTTTGAAAATGATCAAAGGTTCGATGCCAGGGTCACGATGAAGGTGGGGGTCTTCGCTCATCAAACCCCAATGAGAATCTCAGGTTTATTATCCCTGCTTCCCCATTTGAGGGTCCCATCAGCGAGGTTAAGACACATGGGATCAGGAAACACGAAGAAGCCTGAGCAGATGCTTTGTGAGTAGTGCTGCTGATCCTGAACGATATCGTGCACCGACATCCACCAAAGGGCCGGGGTGACGGAATGCGAAGGTTGCTGATGAAGTCTGGCAATGTGGAGTTAACACTTCTATATCTGGCTTCAGGGCTTAGGGGTACTGAGGAGAAGGACTGAGCTCCAGCTCCACCGCAGTAATGGGGCGTGTGCACCACCCAGTGTCCATGAAAAGAACCACATAGAGCGGAGGTTGCTAACCCACACTAGCCCCGGATCATGCTGGAGCATATCCCAGCAGTCAAAAGGTGAGAGGTGGAGCGGGGGGGGGAATGTGCAAACTCCTCACAGAAAGGTCGGATTCAAACCTGTGACCTTCTTGCTGTGAGGTAACAGCGCTTACCACTGCGCCACCATGCTGCAGACAAAGTACTCGCAAATAGGTGGCTTCCATACATTGTTAAAACTGCTTCAATCATTAGCATTAATAAATCCCTCACGCTAAGACCACACCGAGCTCCAGTCCTGAATCGCTCGGCCCTGCTCTCGTCATTATTCACACACACAGTTGATAAAACCTGCCAAACTCAAGTGTCCCGAGTGCCCAGCCATCAAACACGCGGTTGGGGGTCATCTGGTGGACGTATTCCAAGCGTTGTTCGTTTTACGGCTAAATTAATTCCCGAGATGAGCGAGGAGACATGTGTGTGTGGTGACAGTGGAAGGAACTACTTCCTGCTATCCTCACTCCAACGGTAGTTTGGGTTTTTTTCATGAATGAAATAATACAGAATGACACCAAACAAACACCCAATGACTGGCAGTTTTAAAATGTTTATTAAAAAATAAAATAGAAAAAAATATATTTACATAAAAATGTCAGAAAAAAAGAAAAAAGAAGAAGCTGGGCAGCTCCCTCTGATGTGTCCATTTCGAGGAACACTGCTCACATGAATCAGCCAGAGCAAAGAGGGGCTGCCGCCTTTTCCCATACAGCAATGGGGGGGTGGGGGGTAATATTACATTGCATCTGCATGTACATGTGTACGTCTAAGTCTCAGCCTTCCGAGCCACTCGGCGCCATTTTCCTTCCTCTGACTGACACCAATCGTTGTGAAACTTTGTCAGAGCACAATCGGGACGTTTGCTGGATGGCGAGCTGACGTGGGGGGGGGGGGGGGCGCGAGCTGCACAAGAACGCTGAGACGCACAGAGATTTTAATCCACGCAGACTTCCTAGTACTGCGTGTCAAAGTCTTTGCTGTGAAGATGCAGGCAACTCTGACTCAGTCAACAACCTCTCATTACCAATTTCATTTCACAGTTTCCATCAGTGCTGGTTCTAAATCGTTAAAAACAGACGGAAAGAGTGGAAATGGCTCATCAGATACATCAATGCTATTATTCCAATTTGTAATCCAGCTACTATATGCATTTCATATGGGATGGGGTTCACCTCGCGGTGGATTTAGAGTCTATTTGGACAACGATCGCCCGTGAGAAATGGAAGGGTGGAAGGTTAAAAGCGTGACTGGAACACACACCTTTGAAAAATGGCAAAATCTGGCTGGATTTTTGGGTCAAATCATGAAAAGGTAAAATGAATTTCCCAACCTGGAGGAGACGACTCTGTGTCAATAATTCATTTGGCTGTGGCCCCGTTGGTCAGGGGTTATATTGATGAGGGGGGGGGGCAGTTTGAACTGAAAGATCAGAGTTGCCTTCATTTAAAGAAAATAAAACATTGTCATAGTACAGGAGAGGAGCCTCGGTAAAAGATACAGAATTGTCGATGGATGCTTTGGCCCCCCCTTGTGAAGTGATCCTGCAGAGTGCAAGGCGCTCTCTGCGTGCACTTCATCATCGACTCTCGGGCATCTGATTAAAAACCTTTTGTAGCAAGTCTCAATACTTTCCTCACACATTTCACTATGTCACACACTACACACACGCACACGCACACACACACACACCCCCACCCAACCACTGACACTAACATCCCCCCGCTCTTTACATCTGAAAGACACATGTAGAAAACTAGACTTTGACATCTCAAGACCTTCACACACACACGGAAGGGCACAGGGGAATGCGGTTGGAGCTCCCAAAGGTTGACTTAGGCGAGCCTGTCAGTCAGTAAACTTATTTAGCATGGGGGGGGGGGGTCCAAATGGAGATGGGAGATGACACAATAATTAGAATAATCCACTTGCATAGTAATAAGACGTGTGTGTGTGTGTGCAGAAAGGGCGAGTCACAGCCCTCGACAGACCCGTCTGTGGGTGGGAATTTGAGACACGGTGTGCTCGCAGAAAATGACGCGCGCACACGCACACGCACACGCACGCACACACACACACACACACACACACTCCAAGTAAACACAAAGAAGGGCATTGCAAACAGCGGAAGTACCTGGCAATCAAATGTACACAAGATTCCGGAATGGAATCAAAACACAGCTCCCTTTCACTCGGGCCCTTGGTTCAGGAAGACCCCCCCCCCCCCCTCCTTTATTCCCCATTGTCCAGGACCAGAAAGGAGAAAACCTTATCGCTGAGCATCTTAGTGTTGATCTGACTGGTTTACAGCTGTGAGCAAGAGGAGAGTGGCTTCAGCCCCGAAGATCACATTTCCACACGAGTGTCCTTTGACAAGTGATCGAAGGATTGATCCGACCTGGAATCAGTGGATTTTTGTCCTCTTAGCATAATCTTGATCTTCAAATTCAAGTCAGGTAAGGTAAGCCGCGGCCTCGCCGGCTTCAACCCCGTTTCTGACTTGTGTTAAAGAAGCAAAAACAAAAAGGAACGCGACGATGTGCGACTATCAGAGGAGTCTCTTTCGGACTAAACTCCTGCTTTTGTCCGGACGGCCTTCTAAATCCCCTCCAGTGAGGACAAAAGACGGCAACTGAGAAAACTAGCAAAGCACGGCCAGCGTCCCCCCCGACTTCTCTCTCTCCCTCTCTCACACACACTCGCTCTCCCTACTCAGGGGATTACACTTTGAGACCAATACTAATGTACATTCTCTCCCCTCCCGACAAAGGATACCCCAGGATCCAGTTCACCCCCCCCACACATCCCCTCCAGGGTGTCTGAAAGATAACTGGGCCTGAAAACAAAACTTCCACGAGGAATTTCTTGTTAGCTTCACCCATTTTCCCTAAACGTCCGAAGAGATGAAGAGAATATCTGGATAGTACAGGTCTGAGTGCCACTGACGCAAGTAAAGATGGGACAGAAAAAGGATGGGGGGGGGGGGGTCCATCATCAAGACACACACACTCTCGGCAAACACACAACTGAAATGCTGCCCGGCGAAAGGTTTGGTAAAGAGAATTTAAAATTCTATGAAAATAAAACGGTATAAAAATGCCTTTACATAAATGCACACACACAATTAAATAAAGCATCAATTTTGTTCCGAAAAGAAAAAAAAAGAAAATATTGCACAAAAATGAGAAACGGTTTTGTTCTTAAGTGTAATAACTGAAAAGGTAACACTGAGCAACAAGCAGCTCGGCTGCATGAGTCAACATGAGGTCAAGTGAACTTGGCAATGACATCACCGAGTTAAAAAAAACAAACAAACAAACAAACAAAAAAAAAACAAACCCTGAAAATGAAGACGAGAGAAAAGAAACTGTGAAACTACAAAACTGTGAACTAAAGTCATGCAGGAAAAAAAAACGTAAACACAGTCGTAGGAAGATGCAGCGCTGAGGGCGGAGCTTCCTGTGGCGGTGGCCCCACATTGAAAACTGCTGGTCTCTGGCCTTCTGTCCGCCTCCCACTCTCCTTCACCACGAAGAAGAGCCAGGGTTAGAGAGACGAGGGGGGGGGGGGGGGGGGGGGGGGGAGTGGTTTCTATCAGCTGTGGCTAACTGGGAGGCTGTCCCTCTTCCTACGTCGCCAAGTGTTGCGGTGATATTGAGTGTGAGCGTGCGAGTGTGCGTGCGTGTGTCCACGGTTAGCCAGAGCGGGGCTGTTGACCAGCGGCGGGTTGTGGAAGCCCTTCATGTTGAACTTGGCTGCATTCTGAGGAGCGGAGAGAAAAGTCTACGTCAATAAAGCCTTTCCTGACTCAACCAATCAGATCGCAGCTGAGGGAAACGTCGCAGGCGCGACACCATCTTAATCTGGAGGACAGGCGTTTGTGTTTACATTTTGCGATACGCGTAAAAGAATAGTACGACCATTTTAATTGTGTATTTAAATGCGCTAAGCTATGCTAACTGCTTGTTGAGACGAAAATGTCAGTCATCTACGTCTTCGCAGAATAAACGTGAATCCAAAATCGGACTATTTCCTTTATAAACCTATGAGAATGAAAAACTGGATTAGACCAGTTAAGGCCGCGCCCCATCTGAGAGTTGCCTTAGCAACAGGCACAAACAAGAATACGCCTCAGATCATCACTTATAGTACCTTGTGTGTGTGGCCGGAGTGGGGGCTGGGCGGAGGCTGGGTGCTGGAGGGGGCAGCGGCGGGGACATGAGCATGGGCTGCGGGGGCCATGTGGAAGAAGGGGGCGAGCCCGGTGTCAATACACACCCGTCTGCCAGGTATGGCGTGCACGGCCAGACCGCCGGCCAGTGAGACGCGAGCCTGAGGACCGAAGGCGTTGGTTGAGATTCAGCCGTCGGGTTTTCAGGCGACTCGAGTGCGAGGACTGAAGCCGCCGCTGTGCGCTCACCTGAGACACCGCAGGCACTAGGAGATGGTGGCCCCCCATGCCAGGCTTGCTGGTGCTGATGCTGAGGCCCGGGGGCAGAGCGAGGCCCAGCGGTGCGAAAGACGGGTACGGGTGCAAGTGTGGAAGCGGGACGGGGCACGGCAGTGTCGAATCGGAGTCCTGGTGAAACGCACGAAACAGAAAGGACAAAGGTCGCGTCTGGATTTAAACCGGCTGCTGCTGAACGGGATGCGGGACGTAGTGCTAATTAACCCTTTGTGTCCTAAAGCATTAAGCTAGCATCCTGAGCAGGGCCTTGTCAGTAAGGAGCAGCACCGTGCGTGCGTGCGTGCTTGGATTTATTTATTTGCTTACGTTGTCTGAGCCCGACAGCGATGACACCGAGGAGGCAGACGAGTGCTGCTGGGGGCTGGAGATGGACATGGGGGAGTCCGCGCTGTGGGGCGACACAGAGTCCCTGTACTGGTCCTCAGACGCACCGCCACCGATGAGCACGAAGGGCTCCTGCTCCGACGGTTGCTCTTTGGGAAGTGAAACTAAAAGATAAAAACAAATACAGTAATCCTAATCTGCGCCGTTCGTTCAGTGGATTTAATTAATTATACATAAAGGTTTTTGTTTATTTTATCCATTTAATGTTCAAACTGTTTTACAATTACCCGAGTTATTCGATTAGTCAGTAAACTCATCAGTTTTGTAATATTAGTTTTATTAGAAGAATGTTTCAGGCAGCTTTCCATCGTACATGGGGCTGAGGAATCGTACCTCTGTTGTCTGTTCGAGACAGATCCCTGCCCCCCCACTTCTTTATGATCCATTCCCTGTAGTCGATCACTTCCTGGGTTAACCCAATTATCCTCCCCAATGTGCTGCAGGGAAGAGAAAGAAGTTAAATAAATAGAAAATAAACCTGCACTCTTATCCCATCTTCTCAGGAAGGAATCCCCACCTTTCAGAGTATTTGTTGGGGTAGGACCGTGCGAGCGGCGACACAGCGTGGCTCAGGACGGTGTAGGCATAGTCAAACACCTGCTTGACATGCATGGCGCCATAGGAGCCCCTCCCCACATCATTGCCTGCAGGAAGAAAGACAATCAACACAATGAATATTGAGGAGGCAGGATCAATTCTCATCCTAGTTTGGACTCACTTTTTACAGCGATGAAGGCATAAGTTTGGGGAAGATTACAAAGAAACAGACCTACATGGAAACCGCCGTGCTGCATGCGCCGCGTTGCCGTCGGCTCTCCGACCAGCACAAGTTCCCGCGCCTTCTCTAGAACCTCCGTGACGAAGTGGAACTAACCTGGGAGCAGCGGGTCCTCTATGCAGAGCAGGGATGGCCTGTATCCATTTATCACTCCCTTCATGATCTCCTCTTTGGCGACGTATGCTCCGCCGTGTTTGATGCGGATCCCCGTTTTCAAGTAGTTGAAGTGGCGGCCGTACAACTCGAAGAACTCGATCAGCAACACGCCCAAATTCTCGTGGGGGTTTCTGGCGTCGATGCGAGGATGGAGCTGGAGCACGGAAGAGTGCGTCCGGATTAGACTGACCTTAAAACCGTTTTGGCAACGCTTTCGTTCAGGCTGACGAACGCGCCGGACATGCAGGACGTGGTGCGCAATTACAGCTATAATTCTACAACGTCTACGACATTACATTTTACTTTCAGAAGCAGAATTTAAGTGGTTTCCGACGTGCAGCCGCGGTGACATCCTAAGCCGGAGGGGGGGGGGCTTCTCCTGCAGGACGCGTCTGCGTCTTTACTGTACCTGTAGGAAGCTGATGACCATGAGGATCAGGCTGTAAGAGCTGATTCCTCCTGTGAAGACTTCATTCAGGTCTCTCTGCAGCAGGAACTGCTTCAGCACAAAGATCAGGTAAGGCAGCACCGGGAAACATCTGCGAGACACAAAGGGGGGGGGGGGGGGGGGATTAACAACACTACGTCCCTTAACAGCAGGTCTCAGGGATTCGTTCTAATCGTAGAGTCGAGCGTTCGATTTGTGATTTGGTGGTTGATCTGTTCAGTCGAGTTTTGATTTGGGTCAAATCTTTTAAAAATATCGGATCTAATGAGGCTTCCCAGTGTCTGTGATTTGATGTGTGGATTGACTTTAGGTGACCCCCCCCCCCCTCAACTTGACTGTTATACCCATGGTCAAAATAAAAATTAAAAATCAACCCCCACTGCATAAATGCTGCGAGCACTTGTCAAGAGTCGGGCTGCTACACGCATTCCCAGCAATCCAGCAACAAAAAGAAAGGACAGGACAGAACTTACTGCATGCCGGAACATCAATCAGCACCCCGGAATTCCTGCAACTACAACAATGAGGGGGGGGGGGGTCCACCGATGTCGACATGGTTTTCAGCAACACGCATACACCGAGCGAAGAAATCGGTTCCAGCTTCGCTTTGGGAACAAGACGAGCCAAAAGCAAGATCGGAGTGAAGCGCTTTAAAAACGCTGGCTGGTCTCGTCGGATCCACAGAGAGGGAATTTCCACAGTTCCGTATTTAGACCTCGTAATTATGTGACTCCTCTGGTAGCTTTTATTTAAGCGCGTCTCCGTGACCTTTTCCTGCTCTCCCCCTGCAGCTCCTCCGTATTGACGTCGCTGCTTCTACGCGACCCGATCGATGCAGATTGAAGCGAAGGTGTGAATAAAGCAATCGAGGTAGGTCTGGTCACTGTGACCGTATTTGGAAGTTGATCCAGGCCGCATTTACTTACTTTACTTAAATTACTTACTCACTACACCTAAAGAAGCATCTAACTTTGCCTTGTCTGCAACCCAACAGGCTAATTCACTGTCGGTCATGTGGATGACTGGAACATAAAGGAACATAAAGGTTCGGGCTCTCTTACCCGCCAAGGCAAGCAGATGTTTGAAAATCCTTTATGGACAATTCACACTTTTTTGTCTAATTCAGTGGCGATTGCAAAACATAAATCTGACGACGTTTGGTGACACGTTCTGCCCTTCGAGGGTATCTATACAACTAAATCACGTTAGTATTTCTGGGGATAAAATCAATCTTAAAACAATTGTTGCGATATTTCAACCACTGAGGGTGCAGCTGGGTGCGAAAGAAGAGGAAGAAGAAGAGCGATGCTACCCGTTTGATTTCTGTGTTGATCTTCCTGTTGAGCAGTTAGAGAATTGTAAATTCCACAATCTGTTCGCTTGCGACTTCGTGTTCTTACCTCTTATAGATTAGACGTGTTTTTGTTTTAAGTGAAAACCACAAATTCTAATCAGTACAGCCAAGTGTACAAAGATTCCTGGACACCATGTGATTCCTTCTGGTCTTCCTCCATCACCAAATAAAATGCGTTGGATCCTGCCAACATCACACAAACACATCTCACCTTAACATAATCTTTGATGAAGCTCGCTGCCTTGACTCCAGTCTCTACGTTGAAACTGATATCCACCTTCACCTCGGTTTCTTGGTCGGTCAGCTTGATGATTGGAACCTGAGCACGGAAAAAACAAAACAAAGCAAAAGCAACAGGCATCAGCCAGCGTATCCACTCAAGTCTTTACACCTCTGATCCGTTTCAAGTCCAGAGGAAGTTTTCCAGGAAATTACGAGTGCTGCCAAATTTTAACGGCGCCGCAACATTGAAATTAACCACCAAGTAATTATTTCTTACCAGATCACGAATCAGTATACGAGGAATATCCTTTTATTAAAATCCCTAACGTGTTTGATGTACATCTACTTTAATTTAGTGCCCCCCCCCCCCCCCCCACAATGACTCCATATGATCGCAAACAGGAAGATGTCATCATCACCATGACGTTGGGAAACGGACTCACCGTGGCCTTATCCAGCACTTTGATGGAGAAGGGTTCTGCCACGTTATGCTGCCGAAGCGCTTGCTCCAACTCTTGCAGCGGGGGCGCTCCCACTTTCCAAACACCACCAGGTCAATGTCACTGTGGAAAGGGAACGTTAAACACTTGGCCAGCGAAAGACACACTTCGTCAGTCAGACGTACAACGGGCTAACCTTGTCGGGAGGTACAGCCCTGTGCTGAAGCTGCCAAATATCTGGACCTGGGGGGGAAAAAAAACATTCAAAAGAAGCATGAAAACGAGTGAAAGTCCTAAAGATGGCGCATCTATGTCGCGTGTATTAGATGAAAGGGAGTTTTTTGACTCCATTGATTGAAATGACGTTGTTGAATTGACACTAGAAAGATGTTCCCCACTTCTCCAACCTGGCAGTACAACAAATCTATGCAATCAGCTAAAGAAGAAAAAAAATGAGACGGACATACAGAAAACCCCCAAAAAACATCCCGCCTCCACGGAGCCGCTGCCCAAACACAGGCAGACAAACTCCAAACACGTTTCACAGCCGTTCCCTTCACACTCTAACTCACGCACAGCCTGGCTTATGCACATCTGACAGTATCGCACCAGCAGCTCATTTGCTGCCGTGACGTACGAATTCAAATCTTTCCAAACTATCAGGAACGAGGCATTTCCGGTTTCCACTTCCCAAGACTCTGAACGCTGCCAAGTTTGACAGAGAGAGTGAACCGCCGCCAAATTAAGAAAACAACAGTTAGAAGAGAAAGCCGCGTTTGGGGATGGAAGCGAAAGCAGCAGTAAATACGACGAGGCGAAAAGCACAAAGACCAGCCGGGATTGATGGGGGGGGGGGGGGGGGGCTGCGATGAGAACGGGGGGCCGCCACAAATCACAGGCTTGATCCATTTACCTGACAATCTGACTCACAGTAAAAGAGAGAGGGGGGGGGGGGGGGGGCAGCCAACAAATCACCGCTGCACATGTTTTACATGGCTAAGTAATGAGATGCAGCATTACATCAACGCCGCGGCGCTCAAACAGCTGCGGGAACCTCCGTCGCCAGTTCTGCACATGCAGCATACGCAAATAGAAAGAACAGATTTGTCCTTTCCGTTACGCTGTTTTTGTAAATTTAGCTCAGAGGAAATGATCGCGAGTCAATCTGCCAAAGAAATGATTTCCTGATTTGTCTTTTCCACACTGACAAAATGACGCGAGTCGTCACGAAGCCATTTGCTCTAAACATCCCGATAATGACTGAAGCCTGCAGACGCTGGAGGGCGCATTTAAAGCCTCTCTGGAATATAGATAATACATAATAATAAGCTTTATTTATATAGCACCTTTCAAGAAATAAAACACAGAAATATAAACACCACCATGGAAAAGTTCAACGTTAACATTAACAGCTACTACGTATTTAAGTTAAGGCTCCCTGCGCATGAGCGGAGCCCCGCCCCTGCATGCGAAGCAGACAAATCAGACGCCGCTGATGCATTCAGTCGGCGTGTGGTTGGCTGCCTGATCCATCCATAACATGGGGGGGGGGGGGGGGGGGGGGGGGAGATCACATTTTATCATCAGTCATTTTTTTTTTATCAGATCCCCTATCAAGATCATTTTATCGGCCGGGCTAATGCCAAGCTATTTCTGAGCAGGACCACATGCCTAGCGAGCAGCACAGAGTCCAGGAATCTACTGGAACGGACCCAAAAAATAAAAAATCATTAAATAAATATCTCAACACTATCTGAGGAATGTGAAATACCGGTTTACCAGTGTGCCAAAATGTAACACCACAAGAGGACTTCTCGAAGAACCCAGAACATCAATACTTGGTCAAAGGCAGACAGAGGTGTGTGTGTGTGTGCGTGTGTGTGCGCGTGTGTGTGTGTGTGCGCGTGTGTGCGTGTGTGTGTGTGTGTGCGCGTGTGTGTGCGTGTGTGTGTGTGCGCGCGTGTGTGCATTTTACATCCGCAGTCGGCCACAGCTCCTTGATGATGGTCTCTATCCGGTTCACCACCTCCTTCCTCATAGCCGCTTCCTCTGGCCGAGGAGACATGAAGTTGTAGAAGTCCATCACCTCCTCGTGGAGTCTGGGCAGAGAGCAGGAGGAGTCAACGCCACCGCGTTCGCTTACGTCGTGAGAGATGTAAGCCGCGCTGCCTCGTCATCGCCGCTCTGCGCGACGAGGAGGAAGCCTAAACGACAGCAGGGGCGGCATTCTACAGACTACTATGCAACATGCAGTTCCCATTTTGTTCCCTTCTACTTCATTGGATCACAAAATGAAATTAAAATGCATTATGGCAGACCGGATCAGTACCGGTGCCGATTCTTCCTGCACAGCGACACCATTTTTTTGGGGGGTTCTTTGCCGACTGTTATTTTACAATCCCAGCTGCGTGCTGATTGGTTTGGTGCCATTGTTGCTGGAGAACACAACATGTTCAGACTCTAAATGACTCTGACCGGCGGAACCCTGATCAAGCCCGTGGCCATTCATTTTTCCAGGAACGCGTGTAGTGATGATGTCAGTGCGAAATACAGAACAGGGAAACTGTCACCATCCATTAGTGGAAGCCTGCAGGAAATGCAGTCCAGTCCGTGTGCCCTCTCTTACGGATACTCTATTCATGCCAGATTAGCCGCTTCTAAAATCAGACATGGTGATTGTCGGGGCTGCAGGCGGACCGAGAAAGAACTACGGAACTCCTACTACAGTTATTCCACATGAACTGGCCGAGAGACAAATTAATGGAATCAATGTTGCTCACGCTGGGGCGGGTTTATGACCTCGCAACCACAGCCTCTACTCAGGACACAGCATGTTAGTGCCACACGCGCACACACACGCACACACACACCCGCACACACACACACACACACACACACACTAATCTCATCATGGGGCAAAATGGTATCAATGCAGTATAACTTTTTTACGATCGTTTTGAGTTCCAGTGTGGACATTCAAACTGTCAATCTGGATCTCAAAGAGTGCCCGCTGGGTAAACCTTTGTAGGACCCGTTTGTGTTTAAGCAAAAATCTTGCCATAACAAATATCGATCGATTAATTGTGCAGAATATTTCCAGACGTGCATATTACAAGCTAAATGTTACTTTACCCATTTGTTCTGAAAATGGCAACTGTCAGGGCAAACTGAGGCGTTATACCTCCACGAATCAGGCCATACTCAGGTATAACCCTTACCCAATCACCCAATAAATAATAAACATGAAGAAATAAAATATAGCGCCATTAGCCTTAGAATACACATACACTCGAATTATGAGCTGCTAAAACCGTGTTCAAATAAAACTTTGGTACAGTTTTTAAAATGACATTTAATCCCGCTGCTGTCTGTGACGTCATACTTTGAGAGCGCTCCGTTCCTTACCAGGAAAAAGAAACTTAACTCCATCCACACTAACCTTTATATGCAAGTAAAATTATCCAGAAGTGTACAATGTGCATAACTTTCTGGTTGTGAGTACTTCACTGCGCTAAATTCGTGATACATTACATCTAAAATTGCTAATTTCGACAACTTTTAATATTAAGGAAACCCGTTAAGCTCGCTAGCATAACGGACTACAAGTGGCAACACATCCGGTGAGGACCTCCAAAATAAACCTGTCAATCTAAAAACGCTACACATCAATTCGGATTTGATTTATTCCGCTGTTTGAGTTTGTTATTTTTTTTTTCACATTTCCATACACACGGTTAAAACAATCGAGCTTCTTCATAGTTTGTTGGAAGTCGGACGAACCTGAAATAACAGCGAAAAATAAAAATAAATTACACTTCCTGTCCAGCGTGTGCAGACACTCGTTGTCTTTACAAAATTCGAACAGGAAGGTTTTTTTTTTTTTTTCAGTCTTTCTGCCAACAAACAGCCCAATTCCAGTTTGCAAGGCAATAATGGGCTACAGAACCCCGCATCGCTTTCAAGTGTACCCCCCAAACACCGGAAGCTCCGAAACCACGGACAACCGGACCGCCGGTTGCCCTTAATAAAGCCAAACACTCACCCGAGGACGCCGAGGTTGTACCTCCTCGTCTTCCACGGCGTCCAGGTGCTCGCGTAGTTGCCATTAGTGCAGTGCGAAAGCAAGTAATTCATCCCATGAGTGCTCGCTTTGTTGTCGCTTTTCCTCCTGCCCGGGCGGTGACTGCGATTCGCAGGTACGGGGGGGCGAACCTGCTGGCGCGGAACGCAAGTCTGTTGAACGGTGAAGCCCGGCGGGCGCTCCTGCGGGGGTCGGTGATGCAGGTGGTAAAAGTTCACGTTACCGTCCACGCTGCCGCTGGCGTGGAAGACGAGACCGGCGCCGCCGCCGGTTTGATTGATATTTCCCGTTAGATTTCCACCCATAGTCCTCTCGAGTAAGCAGCTGGAGGAGGAAGAGGAGGAGGAGGAGGAAGAGGAGGAGGAGGAGGGGGGGCTGTGGCTGTCCACACCGGATCCCTGCGATATGGACGCCGTCTTCTGGGGCAGGGTTTTCCCATGTCCCGTCTCGGCTCCGTTCATCCCGGGGGGGGAGTGAAGCGCGTTCCCGTTCACCGCGCCGCCGCCGCCGCCGCCGCCATGGCTGCCGCCGTTGCTCAAACTGGCAGCGGGGTTGCTGTTGCCGCTGCAGACGCTCTTCTTCTTGCTCGCCGCCACTGCGGTCGCCACATTTTTCAGCACGTCCAGCACCGCGTAGTTCACGTACCGGTTCTGGTTCTGGCTCTGGTAGTGGTCGTGGAGCCGCCGCCCCCCCTGAGAGGTCTCCCAGACGTGCATCCACAAGGCGTTCGCTGGTCCTTTCTGCTCGGGCTGGATCCAAGCTACCCTCGGATCCATTCAACTTCTTCCGCTGGCTTTAACCCCCCCCCCCCCTCCGCCACCGCGCCCCCCCCTACAAGTATCTAACACTAGCGAGGCCGTTGTGACGCTAGAATCCACTTCCGGGACGTTACAGAAAGGTCCGCTCTCCTATCCGGGATGATAAAGAGAAATGTCTAATCGTTAAACCGAATCAGGAACCATTGGTAAAGTACCCCCCCTCCTCATCCTCCTCCCCCCCCCCACCGTTGGCTCGAGAGAAATGCTAACCCCGTTTCCGACGGGAATTCAATATGGCGTATTCGCTTCAAATCCACGCGCATGCGCACTACGAGGGGATTCTCAAACGACGACCGCCCCCCTCCCTCAGTCGGTGGACTAATTGCACAGAATTCTTTGATTTTTTTTTTTTTTTATTAGATTAGATTTTTATTAGATTAACATTCGGCCAAAATAAAACAGATAATGGCGGCTCTATCATCCGAGCTGCCGCCGGAGCAGCTCTCTAGCGCCACTCCCAGGCGATCACCGGTGGGTGGGTTCACCGGGGATACCCCCCCCCCCCATCAACGAGCCTGGGAAGTGGCTGTACCGTGGTGGAATGACACAAATGCTGTCTTATATACAGTATTACGCTTATTAACGCAGTATAATATGTATCAGTATTCCGTGTAGCTGTATACAGTACACTGTTTGTTATACACTGAATACAACAGAGTCAGCACAAGATGCTGTTTTGCTGAATAGTGAAGTCTCAAAATCGCTCAAGCCCCCTAAATAACATCCCACGACGCAAGAACGCACATTTGTAAACCAGATGTTCACACACACACACACACACACACACACACACACGCGCACACACACACACACGCACACACACACACACACACACACACACAGTGCCAGCTTTTGTACTGTTGCAGCTGAATTCCAACATTTTTGTTGTTGTGGTCCAAATCATGGCTCCATGGCCCAAAAATCCACAACGTGTATCGCTGCCGACCCGAAAACACGTAAAATGCACACGCCCCCCCCCCCCCCCCCACATCACACCAGATGAACCACATGCTGAAAGGAACACCTCGTCTCCAGTGGACATCGTGAAGAGCCGATGCTGCTTTGCCTCTTCGGCTCTACCGGACGCCCACCCGCAGAGTGCAAGGCGGCATGGCGGATTCAGGAATAGATTCACACAGATGTGCTTCTGTTTCAACACAAAGGAGAAACAAACTACAGTGCAGATATTTGAAATCCTTACATGTATTTACTTTTAAATTAGAGCAACAGAACTCTTCAGCAAAATAGAAAATAGATTGTTTACACAAACAGACAAGAGAGGAGGCCGCCTCCTCACATGCTGCTGCGGGCCACAATCACAGCCTCTGGCCTCCAGACGCTGCTCACACACACACACACACACACACACACACACAAGTAGCAGAAAGCCCACAATGCATCCCACAGGGTAACAATTTGTCTTTTTTGTTTTTTTTTACGCTGAAACATAAAATGGAGCTTGTTCTTCTGTTTATTTTTTTACGCTGCATCCGAGCATTCAAATTGTCATTTTCAGGGGGCAGTACTCGGCAGGTGGCGCTGATCATTCCGGCACCAGCCACGGCTCCATGATGGAGGAGAGGCAGGCTGAACGAGCTGCAACCAGCGACCTCTGGGGTGTGTGTGTGTGCGAATAAGAGGGAGCGAGGGTCTTGCACAATGCTCAACCCTCCCTATTCCCGCGCAGCATGCGATGAGTCAAAGATAAAACACCCCCCCAGAGCAAACGGTGCCAGCTCAGATCTGCAGCTCCGTGTCGTACGCACATCGCTGCAAAGCCCCTTTATAGGCCTTTAGAAATCTATTCTCTTCTGTCAACTCTCTGAGGCGCCATGAAAGAAATACACCCGAGTGGCAAACCAGATCAAACACGTCATCTCTCTCATCTCTCACAGGGGCCGAGCGCGTTTGTTTCATTTGGAGGCCGCTGACGGACACCTGGCAGAAGTCAACGGTACGCCATCAGGCGTTAGCAGTAGCGGCGTGCTGTGGAATATTAAAGAAGCAGGCAGCGGTCTGAGACGGCGTGAGGCCTGAATGACAATGAGGGCACAGCATGTTCCAGATATTTAACCCACATTAGCGGATGGCTTCATTTACATTTTTTAGATCACTAACCGTTTTGCATGTGTTCTCGTGCACATGTTGCACGTGGGCTCTATAACCCACTGCTGTACAATAAAGACGGTTCCAATGAACCCAGACGCAGACTGAGGATCTGACCCGGCAGGCAGCCTGGATGGCCAACAGGCGTGCAGCTACCTGAAGCTGTGGGCAGGCTGATGCGTGCCGTCTGAGGGGAACTAAAAATACAAAACCTCCATTTTAACATGAGCAGATCCTCTGGTTCCTGCTAGCCGGATGTTTCTCCCCGTCTCGCATGGTTTATTTCCAAAAACGACAAATACACACGAGAAAGTTAGCGTACGGCATATCAACGCCAAAGCTAACAGCTGTTATAAAGTACTTAAACTACAACAACTGAGGTAGACCTTCTTATAACTGCATGTCTGCACTGGTTTTACTTCCCACAGGCGAGATGTGATGAATCCACGTATGAGTGAGAGTTCAAATTAAAAGCTAGTTTCACTGAAATGCTGTTCGTTGTAGAGGCCAGGCTCAGTAACTAATTACAAGGAGCGTGGATGAAGAGGATGCCCCCCCCCCCCCCCCACCGGCCCGACCTCGACGATTAATGCTTGTCGCTCTCATTTGTAAAAGTGACAAAAATATGAAATCATTTCAAACAGAAATCATTCACAGCCGCTCGACATCGACCGCGAGCGATGTCGGCGCTCGCGAGAGAGAGAACTCACAAGCGGAAACTGCAGCCGGTGCTTTGGACACGTGGTAGAACGCTTCAGTGTGACGTCCAAAACGACCCGTATTACAAGTTCAATTTAAGCCGTCTCACCCTGAATGTGATTTTTAAACAATAAAAGACGCAACAGAGGCGAATGTTTCCGAGTCGCTTCTTACAGCAGCTCGTCTGTTCCGTATCGCTGAAGCACAGCATCGCTTTCATCCTCCGCTTCCTCTCTCTCTCTCTCTCTCTCTCTCAGCAGAGTGTTGTGCTGAGGCCGCTCTCTCATTTTCTCATTTGAGGCACGAGTGACTCATTGAAGACGATGCTTGATCTCGCTCTTATTTCCCTGCTGCCGCCGCAGCCTTTACGGGACAGAAGCGGCTTCTCTTCCGCCGGTCAGAGATGATGAGGTAAGTCGAAAAGTGTTTGTGATGACGCTCACAGGACTTCAGTTAAGGTCTGTCTATCATCTATTTCATTTACATTGATGCTAAAAAAAAGAAGAAGATGCATTTGCAATGAAAGAGTCTCGAGGATGCATGAGCAATTTAAACGTTAGCTTTGCATTTCCACATTTATGCGCCATCTGGGAGAATATTCAGATCTGCGGAGGGTCTTTTTTTTTTTGGGGTGCAGTATCATAAATCGTCTATATTACTGTAGAACTAATCTTCCTTCATCTTATTTCCTTCAGAGGATTGTTAGATGTCTTCCAGTACATTCATTTCGTGATTGTCGAGATTACTTCCTGCGTCACGGATACTATTACGACAATCATGCTAATCTTTCCACGCTGCCAGCTTTGCTTGTAGGTCAGAGACAATTCACAAGGAAGCAGCATCTGTGTTTCGAACTGTTGTCAATAATAATAAATAAAATATATATATCTTCAAGGCAGAGGTGTTCTAAATTCCAAACCTTCTCAGGCTTCCGGTGCCTTCAGCATGTTTCAGAAGAGAAAGGGAATCAGTGCCTTCCTACTTTTAGGGTAGTCTTCAAACTTAGTGAGGTACCATCTGTGGAGAGAAAAAGACAGAAGAGGCATTTACTTCCAATAAAAAAAAATACATTTGATTTGTGTGTGATACACTCATGAGAACCTGATTATTTCCTGTGTGTGTGTGTGTGCGTGTGTGTGCGCACTCACTTGTGGTGAGCCACGGCCCTGCTGGCAAGGACTACCGTGGTAAAGATGGCAAAAGCTGAACTGTGAACAGAGCGGGCAGCCAAAGCGAATCCTGCCCACTCTGTTATCTCCCCCAGGAAGTTGGCTCCAGACACATATTCAAACATTCCACCTGTGTTTGGAAGACACAGGAATTAGGACAGGCATGTTCCTCTTTTATTAGGATGCCCAAAAGGGGAAAAGAAGCCAAAATGTTTCAATCTGATAGAAAATAAAAACAGCTTTTGCATCGCTGGCGGGTAAAGGGTGAATCATTTCTCGCATTAGATTAACATAAAGGTACCGCCACAGGTTCCAAATGAGATATCGCAGCATTGATAATAACATTTGCACAGCAACAACACCAACAACAATAATGAGACATCAAAAACAATAACTACAACAAAAATAATGTAGCACAGGCTAAAATAAAATGGCCATGTCAGCTTGAGGTTTGTTTTACTAATTTATGGCCTCGTGCAGAAAATGATAACAAACAACAACCTCAGAATCTGTTTGCAGTGTGATCCTGTATAATCAAGAGACCGCTTTGGAAGATTAGCATTTAGCTCTGCACCAAAAGAGACAGACTTCAGTGATGGTGAGATTACTGCCTTCTTGACTTTATCACCCCACAGCAATGGTGGAGAAAAGAATCAAAATTAGAGTTCGCACTAAAATGTAAGATCTGTCTTTAAGAGAATACAAGTATGTATTTTTTTAATCATGACGTTCCCCTTCAAATTAGAGCTTAAGCGTTTCCACCCATAGACTGCTGAGGGTTTCTTTGCTTTGTAATACGAGTACAGAAATGTTTGATGTGCTGAGGACGATGATCGGCTTAAGTTTCAGATGGAAGGTTTTACCTGTGGGGATCTTGTAACCGCTCTCTCCAGGTTTTCTCAGACTCCTTAGGATGTGGTCAGAGTGTACATTCAGCAGCCAGCCGACCAACCACAGCACGGACCCTGGAGAAGAACCCGTCCGTGAGCCGAACACAAGACCCACAGAATACGTTCAGTTTCCCTTTTCCTCCCCCAGAAGGAGGAGCACATAAATACCACTCTCATATCCATGCGAAAATGAAAATACCTAAGTATTACGTATACTTAAGTGTTACTTAATCTCATTAATCATCTAATAGCCCCACAATTTCTGCAAAAAAAAAAAAAAAAACAAGTCTGAGTTTTGCTTTCAACCAATGCTCAGAAAGCAAGCACATGAACGGATTTGCATATTCAAATTCACATATATATATTAAACTGAACTGAACCAAAAATAGGCTTGCAAACACTCAATACATAACATTGTGGGAAAAAACAACAACAACTTTGCGTAAACATCTAGCGTGCCTCGTAATGAATTTTCAATGCAATCTATAATCTTAAACATTTCAGATGCGGTGCTGTAACTTCTGGCATGTTCTTCTGGCTTTTTGTCACCCAAAAAGTTTCAAGCACAAAGTAAAACAACGAATCTATTTACGTTGAAGGTGGGGGACATATTATGTGTCTTTTTAATTTTCATTTATTGTTATTTTGAACCTGTGGAGTAATTTATTGTTATTTTATTGGTATTGTTAAATGTCGATGATTTATGTACAAAGGACTTTCAACGGAAACAAGACTGCAAGGGCTTTTTTGAAATGCATATTTATTTATTTTCTGCTTGAAACAAATGAATAAATAAAATAAATAAATAAAATAAATGTTCCTCTTAGACAGGATGCTTGACTGTACTTGTACTGTAATACATGCTACTGTTTGACTGTACTTGTGTACTTGTACTGCAACATTCTATCTAATAAACATATTCGTCATCATCATCACATACCTATGATGAAGCGTGGATGCGTAACCCAGCGTGCAGGGTACTCCGCGTAGTGGCTCAGGTACCGGATCTGCATGTATCCATTATAGATGCAGAAAACAAAAGCCAGGACAAACGACGCGAATGGAGTCGCGTTGCCTCCTCGGATTAAAAATGGATAAACAAGAGATCTGTAGCGGAAACAAAATATCATCAGGACAACTCGGATATTTCAAATTAGTTAGATTATGTACATTTATTTATTTTTTAACTTACCTCTGTATATAATGGCAGAAATACATAACAATGAGAACCCGGTTAGGAAGCAATGCTGTTTTTGCAGAGGTTGTCCAAAACACCAGAAACAAAGGCACCGCCAACGCAGGAAGCTCCTGAACGAACCAAGCGAGCCTGACATTGACCGGAAGTCCGTATTTGCTGGAGGCATATCGCCCGTAGGGGACGTTTTCAAATAGCAGCGTTACGAAAGTGCAGGCTGCCATTAAAACCATAATGTAAGCCATACAGTCCAAGATATACAGCTCCTCCATTTCTGAGGAGAACATTCTGGAGAACAGCGAGTCCGTGTCGGGAAAAGCTGCTGTTAACAGAAAAATATCGAAGTAATATCGTAAACCATTAAACAAGACGCTGTAGCGACACAGAAACTACACATCGGGTACAGGCAGGCACGCGACTGCTGACGCGCGCCAAGTTGATAAACAACCAATCACAGTCAGTGAACGTTTCGCTCGCTCACATCAACCAATCAGAAGCGCCGGTTCGTAATGGGACGGACACCACGGTGTGCTTGCCGATGTATACGCCTGTTCACAGATGAAAGACAAAAAACACAAAAGAAGATATGAGACTTTTTGAATTATGTCGTTTTATCAGAATTTTACATTAACGTGCTCTTTATATATTGCACATTTTCATACTTGCCACAAAAATAGCTTATTTCAGGGACACGTTTAATCCAGGCAGATTTTGTGGCCACCTCCGAAGGTCCTTATTCACGTGCGTCACAGGCAACGCGTTCTGAGGATGCGCAGCGTAGCAGTCCATCCTGTTACAATCAGTAGGTTTATACGGGCTGAGGGACGCTTCTTCTTCCGCAGACTTTTCTCCAAAGTTGTCTGCTACCGGAACATGGGGAAAAGAAGCAGGCAGCGGCAGAAGAACCAGCCGACTGGCAGAGACGATGCTGTAAGATTCTCATTTCTGTTGAAGCAGCTCCTGCTAATATTAGGCGCTAAGTGCTCGGTGAGGTTATAGAGAACATTCGTTTACTAAATCGGAAGGAAAGGGAATGGTTGTGAGTCGTAGAAGTTAACCTTAGAGCTATGACATCGTTATACAGATGCAAAATAGGAGCGTTAGCTTCGTTTAACACAGCTAGAAGTGTGACTAAACCTCTGTCTGGATTCTCTAAGCTAGCCCGGAATGTAGTAGATTATCAGAATTTAGTCCACATTACTTTCAGACGTTCTTTCCTCATAACTGTGTGGGGAAAAAATAAATCAAGAAATTGCTCAAATGTCATTCAGAAAGTGTGTGCGAATGTCGTCACACTAAATAGTCATATGACAAGTCCTGCAACTTCTGTACCGATACATTTGTGGTTTAAAAATACTTTCAATGCATTCTTTTTAGTGCAAAAGTTTGTATTTTGACTTGGTAAGGGTTTTTTATTATTATTTACAGTAGTTCAAGTACTGAGATGAATACGCATGGCTCTGCTGTGGAAACTGATGAACAAACACTGCATTGCAGGGCAAACAACTATTCTGCCTTTTATACTAATGGTGCAGCATATGTGGCAAACGTGTATCTCCTGTTGGTGAAATAATATTTGTACAAATTGTACAAATCTGAATACAGCAAGAATGAAAGTTGCTAACCTCATAATCTTACTTTTTGTTAAATCATATCAAACCCCGCCTTTATGCACGACTGACGGCCTTTGAAGGCTTTGTTTCTCTTGTGTCAAAATTATTAGCTCATTTTTCTTGAACCGCTTTTTCCGTAACCGGGTCACGGCAGGGCGGTGCTGGAGCCGATCCCAGCAGTCTGTGGCGAGAGGTAGGGTGTACACCCTGGACAAGCCGCCAGTCCATTGCAGGGCCACACATAGACAACCATTCAACGCACTTGCGGACAAGTTGGCGTCACCGATTTGCTTAAATTGCATGGTTTTTTTTGGTGGCGGGAAGAAGCCAGAACAGACAAGGGGCGAACATACAAACTCCAAGTTGCATTTGAACCTGCGAATATCTTGCTGCGAGGCAACAGCGCTTACCACTGTGCCAGCATGTAAATATCAGGCAGCCAAATATCTGGTAATGGACCACTAGTTCTTTGGCGCATTGTAAGGATCGCTGTCGAATCAAACTGCTTTTAATTTTAGCAGATAATGGTCCGTTTTACTTTGTTTCTTAATTTCCCCAAACAAAATACTGCCATGATGGAAGACCTTTCGTTGCTGCTGTTGCTCAGTCCAATAAACACCTTCTGATTCGGATGTCTTCAGGGCTGGGGAGCTGGCTATGCTGACATTGTAAAGGAGAACAAGTTGTTTGAGGAGTACTACAAGAAACTAGGATTAGTGCCTGATGGAGAGTTTGAACAGTTCATGGAGGCAATGAGGGAACCACTGCCGGCAACCATCCGCATCACTGGATACAAGAGGTGAGCTGAACACTATTCTACCTGGATTCAGATTGTTTGATTTGTCCATGAAAGGTGCGTAATGCTCATCAAACTTGCAAGATGTGGAGAATAGATTGTAATTCAAGTCTCTTCTGAACAAGCCGCCATTACGGTGTACATCGTGCACAACTCGCATATTGTCGATGGGAGCGGTTCAAATAAACTGCATTCGTGACTAAATACAGTCTCTCTTGTTTTATGCCTCGTTTCAGCCATGCCAAAGAAATTCTCCACTGTCTGAAGGAAAAATATTTTAAGGATATTCAGGACCTTGAGATCGATGGCCAGAAGATTGAGGCTCCACAGCCTCTAAGCTGGTAAGAGCTCATGAGTTATCCAAGGCTAAAGGGACCTAGAAACTCTCCACACACACACGCACGCACACACACACACACACACACTGTGTCGTGTCCTCTCCAGGTATCCTGATGAGCAGGCCTGGCACACAAACATGAGCAGGAAGATCATCAGGAAGTCTCCGCTGCTGGAGAAGTTCCACCAGTTTCTCGTCAGCGAGACTGAGTCGGTGAGTCACATACCGACAGAACATTTACCAGGAGCACCTGGTGAACCCTGTTAAAGATTACGTTACGCATGTTTGAGCGTTATCTTGTGCATGTTCACAAAATGTGCTCTGGATAGGCATTTGAAAAATATTACCAAGATGATCATCAGCGATCAAAGAAATTGTCGTTGTAGGGTAATATCAGCCGGCAGGAAGCTGTCAGCATGCTTCCTCCTCTCCTCTTGAAGATCGAGTCCCACCATAAGGTAAACGCTCTTCCTTCTCTGAATGTTTAGAAAAATACGATTGCCTGTACTTGAGGCATTTTTTTTTTTTATACCTCCGCCGAGGTGTTTATGTTTGCGCCTGTGTTGGTTTGTTTGTGTGTCTGTTAGCAAGATAACTTAAAAGATTCTGGGCGGGTCTTGATAAAATGTTGGGAATGTTACCAGGAACGGTTCATTAACTTTTGGTGATGATCCAGAAGAGATCTGAGATTCTGGATCACTTTGAAATATTCGGTAACATTTGCAGTCAATGGAGCTTCAAAATCTGTGCCTCAATATCTCGGTTGATGATTGATGTGTTTATGGAGTTTGACAGTCGTGTAGGGTGAGGGCCGCTATCTCTCTACTGAATTTCATCTGGATCGGATCCAGAAAAATATGACATTTTAACATTGAAAAATCCATTTATGGATTCAAATATCAGTTAAAAATACACATGAACTCCGATTCATTTTACTTTTCATGGTTGGTGTATAAAGATACCAACAACAATTTCATTAACTGCACAGATCCTGGACATGTGTGCAGCTCCGGGGTCGAAGACAGCCCAGCTCATTGAGATGCTCCACGCTGATATGGATGTTCCATTTCCAGGTAACGAACATTCCAAACAAGACCAGATTTAGTTTGTATTTAAAAGAAGTAGAATAAAAGTCTGATTATTTATAATTAGGAAAGAGAAGCTCTGCAGGTAATTCCCTATTAAAGCCGTGCAGGAGTAAAGGAGCTACCCTTTTACACTGTATTTCCACTTTAACATGAAAGCATGCGGTTCAATGTTTTACCCTCCAGAGGGCTTCGTTATTGCCAATGACGTGGACAACAAGCGCTGCTACCTGCTTGTGCACCAAGCCAAGCGTCTCAACAGCCCGTGCATCATGGTGGTCAACCATGATGCCTCCTGCATCCCCAGGCTGACTATCGACTCCAACGGCAAGAAGGACGTCCTCCTCTACGACCGCATTCTGTGCGATGTCCCCTGCAGGTCGGCGAAACAACCTTTTGATGTTTCAGGACATGCTTGGATGGAGAAACATCCTTTTTTCTTTATGGAATCTACAATAATTATACGGCCAGAGCGGAACTAAATTTGTTTGCGAGCGCTGTGCGAGTTTAGGCAACCGTTGTGCAGGAGCCAGGAGGCCTTGCCAAATGTGAGGGAAGGGAAGGGAAAACTGTGGAGACGGAGGAAGGCAGGCAGCTAAAGCCTGTCGTTTAGACAGTTTCTTTTACCCTGTGAGATGTGTCTGGAGATCTCTGGTGGTTCCAGAGCCTCAGGCCATACAAGAGATGTGTCTGACTGGTGCTGCCGTCTGCTTGGTGTTATGCAGCGGCGATGGGACCATGAGGAAGAACATAGATGTGTGGAAGAAATGGACAACAAGCAACAGCCTGCACCTCCATGGGTGAGTGTGTGGCGCCAATGACTTCTGGATGAAGGAATAGAGCGATGTCTTTTTGGGTTCCAAGTAGAAAAAGCGATGCGTGCGTTCAACAGGCTTCAGCTGCGCATTGCGGTGCGCGGCATCGAACAGCTGGCTGTGGGCGGGAGGATGGTGTACTCCACCTGTTCACTCAACCCTATAGAGGATGAAGCCGTCATCGCGGCCCTGCTGGAGAAGAGTGAAGGTGATGAACGCATGCGCGGCTATACGTTCATTAATAATGTATGGGTTTACTTATACTCACACCGAGTTTTATATTTCCCCATTAATAGCGTATTGAGTTTATCGAAGCTGCTCAGAGTTGGTTCCGTCTCCCTAAGGTGTCTAAAAATGTTCTAAAACGCAAACGTACTCATCTGAGATATAGTGAAATGAGAACTTTTAATCTCAGATTCATTGAACTGAATTCATCGAAATAATATGAAAGCGCGCTCGGATGAGTTTTGACATGATCCTATGACGGGGATCGATTTCAAAATCCTGGATGATGAAATCTTGTATAAATACGTTTGAATTCCCACACAGAACATCTCTGGTCTGTTTTCACACAGTTCAAAGCTGCTAGTGAAGAAAGCTTTGTTTTCCTTCCTCCATGGAGGAATAACAGATTTTATATTGTAAAATCATAACTGTTGCTGACAAACAAAATATCAGCAACTGTAGTGCCTTAAATAGAATCTCCAATTTTGAGCTGCTGAATGAATCAGAATGTGTGAACATTAAAGCCAAGTTAGTCGATTGTCTCTGATGTCCCCATTGCCAGGAGCGCTGGAGCTGGCCGATAGCTCAGCTGACCTCCCAGGACTGAAGTGGATGCCTGGGGTCACTTCCTGGAAGGTACGGGACCGTTTCTATTTCTAAGGGAAATTTTAGAATTTCTTGATTTATTTTTGGTTGGATCACTTAAATAAGAAACCGTCTCCATAGCTGATGACCAAGGAGGGTCAGTGGTACTCGGACTGGTCTGAGGTTCCGAGCAGTCGTCACACACAGATCCGTCCCACCATGTTCCCGCCAAAGGACCCGGAGAAACTTGCGAGCATGCATTTGGAGAGGTGGTAAGTAGGCGCTCACCTTATTTATTTATTTTTAACAATTCAGCGCTTCTCCCATAGCACTCCGAAAATGTGATGGAAAAGTCATTCAACCTTTCCCCTACAAATCCTCAATTGTACATATTTTTTCTCCTAATTATTTTCTCCGGAGAGGATTTTGTTGTCATGAAAGGACTGAGTCGTCTGTTTTCATTGATGCCCAATTATCTGAGTGATCTCTCTGGTTTATTTCTTGGCACATCTCTGCACACAAACACACACACACACTGGATGCATTTTATGTACACCACACCCAGAGGGGGATGATGTAATTTCTGCTTTGAAGCCTTTACTCTAATTCTCAGTCTGGGGCTGGCCAGCAGGGGGCGGTATTGTAACATTTTGCTGACCATCTCTGTATTTAAATCTGAAAAGTGCGTTTGTTTATCCTCTCACTGTGTATGTGGCACCATAATGCTCAAAAACCTTGATTAATGCTGCTCTGTCTGTCAGTATGAGGATTCTGCCACATCACCAGAACACTGGGGGGTTCTTTGTAGCTGTACTGGTGAAGAAAAGCCCAATGCCTTGGAACAAAAGATTTCCCAAGGTACTCCTTCATTCACTATTTTCTTTTTTCCCCACTTACCTGTTTAGCAATAGTGACCACAGCAGGGGTTCTCTCATCCCCCTCCCCATTGTCCCCAGGTGAGAAAGGACATACCGTCCATCTCTGGAGGCTCCCTGGCAACCTCGACCCCCACTGATGCTCCCCACCTCCCAGAGAGTGCTGTGGAGGAGGAGGAGAAGGAGAAGGGAGGGACAGAAGGAAAAGTCGATGGGGAGGATGAGAAGGAAGCTCCCACAGCAGCTGCCTTGGCTCTGGAGACCACTACTGTACAAGATGGAGTGTGTGGGTAAGTCAGTGTTCAGCCAATGAAAATGAAGGTAGCTGCAGTGTTTTGAACGAAGGATCACACTTTGCATTAAAAAAAAAACGATCCTTTTGATTTTGGTTTTTAAACTTCGGTTATGTTGTCATCAGTATAAAATGCAACGCGTTTTTCCTGACCACTGACATCGGCTATTTCTGCACCGCATCTGATATAAAAGGGGAATTATTAATGTCTGTCTCCAGGCCTCCAGCCGCAAAGAAGATGAGACTGTTTGGTTATAAAGAAGACCCCTTTGTGTTCCTCACTGAGCACGACCCTGTCTTTACCACCATACAGTAAGGGCCTCCCTCCATTTGAATCGGGCATGAAAAGGATTTTGGCACAAGCAAAACGATTTGTTTTTGTTTCTTTCTAGATCTTTCTTTGATGTGTCGCCCAACTTCCCCAAGGTCAATGTTCTGACAAGGACCCACGAGGGCAAGAAGAGACATTTGTACATGGTGTCCAAAGAGCTCCGCAACGTGCTGCTCAATAACAGCGAGCGCATGAAGGTGTGTTGCTTTAAGTTCAGGCTTTAACTTTAACACTGAAGTGTAAAATAAATAGACGCAGTTTGGATAATGTTCTGATATCTAGATTGATTATATTTCAAATAGCTTATTGTTCCTCTTCAGCATGAATCCATTTTTCTCTAATATACTTAAAAGAAGCGTTCACCTCTGAGCTCTTCACTTCATTGTGTCTCACAGAGAGATGCAAGTTTGCGTAGTTAGTCGCTAGAATCCGCCACCATTGTGCCGTCACGCTGCTGCTTCTGTCCTCTCTCAGGTCATTAACACGGGGGTCAAGGTTTGGTCTCGTAACAGCGATGGAGAGGAGTTTGGCTGCGCCTTCAGGCTGGCTCAGGAAGTAAGAATAATAAAAGTACTGCAATTTTCAGCATCGTATCCCTACACGCTATTTCAGCGTTAAACGATCGGAGGAGTAAATACAACTCTCTGTAAATTTGCCTGCTCTTTGTTGAGCCTAGTTTTATGAATATGAATATTATCTTGCAAACATTGTCTCCACATTTTATCTGCAGCTTTTTTTCGTAAATCCTGGATGGCTTTTTTTTTCTGTCCTTTTCCAAAGAGGGGATCCTTGCATAACAGTTAATGCAATTTACAAAACTGAAGCATCTGGATTTGTTCTCGGTAGCTGCCGGCCACTAACCCCCCCCCCTTCTCCCCCCCCCTTCCTGTCCTACCAGGGCATCTACACTCTTCAGCCCTACATTCGCTCCAGGATAATCCGAGTGAGCGTGGAGGACATCAAAGTACTGCTGACCCAGGAGAACCCTTTCCTTAACAAACTGGAAAAAGACGCTCACGATCAGGCCAAGAAATTAGGCAAGCACGGCAAAAGAGTCTGTTCCAAAACAGACTGCTATTTGAATCGAATATTCAGAAACCTAAAGCTCTGTAATTAATCTTTACTGCAAATTTGTGCTCCTGCACATTTAATCTTGAAACTGGTAACTGAAAGAAACTAACTGGTGTTGAGCTGCCTTTGAGCAAGGCACTGACCCAACATCAAGGAGCGGAGTCATCTCAACTAAGAACAGCTGCAGTTGTCGGTCTGGAATGATTGATTTGTCTCTAATTGACCCTTCTCTCTGCAGGTATGGGCAGCATTGTGTTGACTTACATTCCCAACCCAAAGTAAGTTGTTCTTGTTCGTATTTATATTTTTTTAGTGGGTTTTTTTTGGTCGTTCCTTACCCCCCCCTCTAACCCTCTTTGTCAGTAACCCAGCAGAGCCTCAGTGCCCCATCCATCTCTGCGGCTGGAGGGGTAAGACATCCATTCGGGCCTTCGTCCCCCGCAACGAGAGGTTTCATTACCTCCGGATGTTAGGCGTGGAAGTCTTCCGAGACAAGCAGGGAATGGGCCGGAAACAGAGCGGCGACGGGAAAGAAGCCGTCGAAAAGGACGCAGAGGAGGAAGAACCGAAGGGAAATGAGCTGGAGCTCGACCCGGAGAGCGGAAATGGCTCATCGGAATCAAAGATGGACAGCAGCAACAAAGAGCCGAGTAGCTGAGAGGGGAAGAAGAGCAGCCAGATGAAGATGAGCAGCATTGACTGAAGACGGGTCAGAGCTCTAAGAGCCCTTCAGTTCGTCCACAACCACACTGTGTGGAAGGAGGGCCTCTATGGGTTTCTTTGTTTAAGGACTCCTTCCTGGAGATGGATGCAATGGACATTTTTGATTTCAACCAGGAGTCGGCTTTTAGTTAAATGTGGGGTTTTTTTTGTTTTGTTTTTTATGGCCAGTTTTATGTTTTAGCAAATCTGCGTGGTATCCGTCTGCTTGGCTGCTCCGGTTCAGAGAGGTTTAACCCTTATGCCCTCCTCAGTTTGGCTGCGTTACAGATTGTGGCATGAAGTTTTACGAGAATTTCTTTTTATTTTTTTTTAATAGTTTTGAAATCCAGTGCCTTTTACTCTTACATGTCATTTATACTCACTCCATTGAGGCATTATTTATCCTCTGTACGCCTTCGTGAGGAAAAACCTACACAAAAACGGCTATCGGACTTCATCTTTTGTGTTTTTCTTTTGTAAATCACTTGGAAAAATCAAAACTACTTTTCTTCAAAATGAAATGCCAACGTTACAGAATGCAAGGTTTCATACTGTGATGATAAGGAGACTAGAAAATCTGAAAAAAAGTGTCCAGAGGAATTATTTGGCACCACATGAAAAAACTACCGGTAATCAAATCAATTTTGCTGCTAATCTTTGACACATCCAAGACTGTAATCACCATCAAAGCCTCAGCCGCTTGCCATCGTCCCTGTGGCAATAAAAAAAAAAATCGAGCATTTAAACTGCCATTTAATGGGTTCATTTTGTTCAAGTGATTGTTGGGGGGGGGGGGGGAGATAATAGCAGTTTTTGTGTACATGTCCGTTTTTGCCACGAAGGTGACCAGAGAGGAGTAAATTTGAGGGGCAAGCAAAGTTGAACAAACTCATTTTCTACGCCTGCAATCAAGCCAAGATAATCAAGTTGTGAAGTGTATGACATGAAGCAGTTGTTTTGTATGAACAGGAGGGACACACAAAAAAATCTAATAAAAATGTTCAAAACAATGTGCAGTTCATCAATATTTGCAGGTGCACAATGTTCTATATGAGCAGCAGTCTGATGGCCTGCTGGAGCTGGTCCCAATGCGTGGGGGCCACACAGAGACAATCATTCACTCAGACTATGGACCGTTTTGAATAATCAGGTGATCTGAATTGCATGTTTTTGGAGGCGGGAGGAAACCGGAGAACCCAGAGAAAACCTATGCGCCCATGGGCAGAATTTACAAACTCCGCACAGATCGGATTCGAACCCGGTACCGCCTCGCTGTGAGGCGACGGCGCCGGGGAACCATCGTTGTTTGGCTATTCATTAAATAGTTGTTGGTGTCACAAGCCAAAAAATAAAATCTCATCGGATTCGTCCTCCTGGGACCATGAATGCCTGAACGGATTGTGCTGAACTAATGGAAATGTTGGTCTTTTATTTTCAGAAGCCTTTAAAGCAAAAACCGAGTGTTTTCAGACCCATTAAATTAATTCATGGCTCTAAAACTGAAAACAAAATCATCCTTGTGGCGACAGTATATTTGCTTCATCTCAACCACAGTTGCCACGGCAATATCACTACACTGGATGGTCAGGCGGACTGACATCTCTCCTGTTTGTTACCCAGTCCGGCTGCCATGACAACCAGCCCCCTCACCTCTCTCATGTGGCAGAAGAGAACTGAAGACCGAAGGACCAGATAGATCATCGTGCTCACCTCTCATTTTATTCTCCCAACCTGCGCCTCTCTTTTCTTCCTCCTCCTCTGCTGTCCTGTTTTTTTTTTTTTCACATTTTCTTTTTTTTTGGGGGGGGGGGGGGTTGTTTAATCTGTGACCTTTACGGTGTGTGACAGCTCTTGCAGACGGGAATAGGGCTGGAGCAAGAAGATGGGGAGCGAGTGGAAATGGCATGTCTTCCTCCTCTTTTTTTTGGTTGCCAAATTAGAAAGAGCAGGAGGTTTTAGCTGCTTGTGGGGTGAGTCAAGGGTCAACAAGGAGAGGAAGATGCACCAATATTTGGTGCTGAGTAGAGCGAATAGCACATGAAAAGTGAAGGAGTTTAAACTGATAAAAGCCTTTGGAGGATGGAGAACGAGGGTGTGGAGGAATACATTGAATTGGACAGATAGAGAAAGGTTTGGAGATGAAGCAAAAGTTGTTCCTGAGTCATTGGCCTGTCTGTGTGGGAGCGTGTTGGAGTAAATCCTGTGTGCACTGGCTTGTTGGTATGACTGATACGAGTGATGTCATCAGCTCTGTATGCACATGCATTAACTTTAGGTCTTTTCCTCCCCTTCATCCTCTCTCCTCATTTATTTTACTTTCTATCCAGCCGTTACCTCTAACTTTTTTAATGCCTTTCATTTCCTCTTTGGATTCTCTGTCCCTGGAATAGCTTTTCTTTTCTTTTCTTTTCTTTCAGGGACATTAATGTTTTTTGGGTGCTGTTCTTCTGCTTATATTGTTTGTTATTGGAATATTCTTTAGGCAACAGCTCAATTGTGTCAGCTGAAAAATAAGCATTCTCATTCACGGTAGGCTATAAAGCACGACATTTACATTTTGTTACTTTGATGAGTTTGTCGCTGCCCAACCTTCCCTCCAGGTCTCCAAAAAATCTACAGGTTTTATTTTAGACTACATTCCATTACAAACCTCGTCATGCGATTTGATCCTTTGCTCAGATCAGATTTGCTCATCTTGACATTTCAAAGGCATCAATGGTCTGCGTCTAGCTCTAATGTCAACACATCTCTCATCTGATATGGCCGGATTCTGTTTATCATTTTATACGTTAAGTTAGAGGGAACATTTTGTTCACAAAAAACTCACCCAACATTTGTTATGTAACTTCTACTTGCCAACTTGAATATTTAATCATATAAACTTGCTGCCTCCTCCGCTCACCTCAACATGAGCGATGAGTATACAGAAATAAAGTGTGACGTCATCAGAGTTCTGCTGCAGACAAGGCACGCGCTCAGTGCCGCTGTGCTGTGGATGTCCCCTCCTCACCTTTTTCTTTTCCTTCCTCCTCCTCCTCCTTCATCCCCTCTGCAGTCCAGTGCTCTTGCACGCTCCATGCACTCCAGCTCCTGGCCTCACCGACACGCGTAGATGTTTTGGGATTATATAATCGAGCTATTACGCAACGCTATAACAGACTGAGGGAGCTAAATTCACACACACACACACACACACACAATGTGGAGGGAAGAGTGACAGAGAGGATGGGGGTGGGGGTGCATGTCTGTGTGTGTGTGGTGAATGTTGCGTTTCATGTTTGGATTAAACCAAATCCCGCTCAGTTCTACACATGTGCACACACACACACACACACACCCACACACAACCGCTCGCCCTTTTAAAATCCGCTGGTAAATCTCCGGTTATGTGTCTCGGCTCCCTCTGACAGTGTTATTGCACGAAGCCCTGTGTGTTTGTCTTTATTTGTGCACATGACCTAATGTAGAAGCGGTTGCGTTCCCACGGCACGCATAGACGGACCCATCTCTGGCCGACTCTTATCTAGCAAATGATGATGTGGCTGCAGGCATTAAGCCCCCCCCCCACTCCCTGACCCTGATGTGCACTAGATATCTGTGTCTATAAAAGACTGTGCGTCTGAATGTGTCATCTCTGGATCCAAGGTGTAAACCGGAGCTTGCAGGTGAGCGCGCTGCTGTTCTTGCATCGGTCTGAATGAATGCCTAGAGAGGCAGGCCTGCAGCAGCCTTCACCGTTATTGTAAACACCTGAACAACATCCGTAGAGCCTCTTGAATCTCTCTGCTCATTGCTTATTAGAAGCAAAGTATGGAATTCTATTAAGAAATAAGGTCTTTATTATTTTGTTCTTCACATTTGGTTAGAACGGTGATATAAACGCCGCGCAGACCTAAAATAAGGAGTGAGTAGATGCACACAGTTATGGTTACTATCATTGCACTGGGTTTGACAAGCACACAATGTCTTCATGCCAGTCAAACCACAGGTCACACACAGTAACAGTGCAGTCAAGAGTCAGTGCTTACAAACTGTACTTACTTGCTGCCTGTCAGGCTGATTGATCTCAAATTAGATCCAAAGACCCCCCCCCCCCCCCTCTGCACCACAGAGAGAAAGATGGGGTAGTATATCATCATGACAGTTTAGGGTTAGTTTGACTTGCCTCCAAGTGTACAATATTTAACTGCCCGTTCTCTCTCTCGCTTTCTTTCTGCCTACCTGTCTCTGTTTCATCCCGTCTCAGCTGACAGATCACCCAAAATGAAACCGTAATATTATCCATGCATTCCATTGAATTCTGTTTAGTATAATATTCTAAACTGAGATGTATGAGAAAAATACACCAGCAGATGATCTCTGAAATCCTCTCAGATGAGAAGATCTGCTGGTTGTCTTGCGATCCAGGCTCAAAGCAGTCGGATTGCTTCTGTAGGTTGTGGCCCCTCTGGACTGCCTCTCCCTGCAGACTTCAGATCTGTTGGCACTGTGGACGCCTTTCAAAGACGGCTCAAGACACATTTGTTTAGCGCTGTCTTTGTATATTCTATCGTTGCCAAAGGAGCCAACGTTTTCACTGGTGCCTGTTTGTGTGACTGTTGGCAGGGTTTCACAATAACTGCTTGACATATATTTATGAAACTTGAGTTGACAGGAAAAAAGTTTCAAGAGGAGGTTTCGACTTTTTCCAAAGTTGTAAGATTCAGCTATTTTTTGGAACAATTTAGAAAATAAATTATTTGGCTGATTAACACGAAGCTGGGTGGAAGGTTGAGGACAACATTTCTTACTTTAAAGTTTCGCCATAGTTATCGATCACACAACGACTCAATTTTCATGAAGCTTGTTTTGTACTTGCAGACTGGTTTTATATAGATCAAATGCCATTGGAGGCGTGTGCTCTACTGAGTGCTGCTCTAGTTCCTGTTTTAATATGTTTTACGTCTGCAGCTTTGCTTGTTGCCTGTTTTTCTTTGTGACGACTGCCTATAGTGTTGAAATGTTTATGCATTCCTAAGTTAAAAGGCTTTTCCATTGTGTGTTTGCTCACAAGGACATTGCGTGCCTCTGTAAATGACTGACGATGGTCTATGACTGCTCTGTTCGTGATTTGGACTGATAAGAATATAAATAAATTAACCGTGAATAAAGATATTTGCATTGCCCGCTATGCAATAGATTCATAGACAGTGGCTGCAGCCCGATCCAGCTGATTATGTTCTTTCTCATTTGCTTTCCTTAATTCAGTTTGCATGGCCATTTTTCACAAATCTGCCGCTTTAAGAAAAAATGTACAGTTGATACTCCACAGGTCAAAACAAGATGAAGTCCTTAAACACAGCACTGGGCCCTGTTATTTGATTGTCCTTGTTAAATGTGGACCGAATCTTGCGTTTTCCAAACCAAACAGTGCTGTCGTTCCTGCTCAGCGTGAAACCAGAATCTCAGCTGAATGAAAAAAAAGAAGATAAAAAAGTGCCTTCTGGTGTGTGGCGGGGGGGCGGATGATAGAGGAGGACGAGGATGATGCAAGAAGGAGCAGGATGTGTGAGAAGAACGCGTTGGGTGATGGGATGATGGGGCGAAGGGTAAGGGTCCGTGAGAGTTAAGGGATAAATGAGAGAAGGATGAGGGGCAGACAGACGGAGAATTTAGAAGTGTGTGTGTTGGGGGGGGGGGGGGGGGGGGGGGATGTACAAGGCTTTATTTAGTGCATGCCTGCAGGTGTTGCCTAGTAACAGAGGGGAAACAGATCGAGGGAAGAGAGCTGGAGAGAACATCTCCCTTTATCTTTTTCATTCGTTCCCTTTTAGCTCCTGGCCTTCCAGTCTCCCAAAAAGACTTCACACAAAGACACTCTCTCTGTCATCACAACGCACACACACACACACACACACACAGTCCTGTGACTAATTAGCAGTCATGATGGCTGCTGTCCTCCTGTCAGGAAGGAGATGAGAACAGGAGCTAAAGAGAAAAATTAAGTAGGAAAAGGCACCAAGGTGGAAGAATGCAGGGAAACCCTCCTGTCCAAGAACAGACTCCAAGGTCGTTGCCATAGCATTTGTTGCTGTGCGAGACGTTTTGCTCTGTGAATGCTTATTCACACGGAACCGTTCGTCGCCAATTCCTACCAATATGATGGATTTTAATGACTGATTTGCATTCAGTGTCCCAACAGAGAGCTTCTAAATTGCGTAAGGGAAGCAGCTCAATAAAACACTCGCTGCGCTGTCTTAGCTCCCATCCAATCATAACCTTTCAAGGTTACATTGAGGGCACCCTGAGAATGGGAGTGTGTGTACGTTAACGACTGGTTCCTTGTGGGCTTGCTGTAAAATGCAGAGGCTAACAAATCAGCTATAAAAGAGAGAGACAGACAAAGTATCTACCTCGATTTGTCTCGTTTCCGCATTTAAAACTCCCGTGATGATTTTGCGTCATGCTTGAAACAGATCCTCCTCTGTGTCTGGAAGAAATTGTATCTCTGATGTGGCCACTGATCCACGTTTGTGTTTCATATCGGGACCACCGATGAATGCTGAAGTGTTTTTTTTTACTTTCTATGAGCTCTTCCTCAAATGTTAAAGACTCCTACATCGTCCTGATTTCGAGGCTGCAGAGTGTGTGACTGCTGTTTACTGCTCATGTTCATGCATGCATGTCTTTGCGGCCTGGGAAAGGGTGTGCTCTGCATTTTAATATCCCATCCCTCACCAGCTTTTCTCTCTTTCTCTTCTTTGATTTTCCCTTGTAGTTCCTCTCTCTCTATCACTGTCTTTGGGAGAGTATAGGGATCACTTTGTGTTACAAGCCCACATCCAGATGTGAGTTCTTAAAAACAACCTCATTGAAATTAAAGCTAACATCATGCATCCTCTTCAAGGAGTTCATTGAGAATCGATGATGTAACCGTTGCCAGTGCCCAGCGGTCAACATTGATCGAAGTAGTCAAGGCTGACCCTGATGCACATGCACATGCACATGCACATGCACATGCGTATGCACAGATGAGGGGAGTCAAATTAGTCCATACCAAAAAGCTGCCTGGCTTCGCAGAGAAGAGCCGGTGAAATACATACATTCTAAAAATACATTTTCCCACATGCACTGTGCTATATAAAATATTTATAGTGAGCTCGAGTCAGCTAAGAATGACAAAGAGGGAGGGGAAGTAGCTGCGAAAGCTTGCGGTAGCCTCCATTCCAGTGTGTGAGCTTACATAAGAGCTAACTGCAGCTTGAAGGGGAGCACCGAGCTTTACACGCTCTCCTTGCACACACACACACACACACACACACATGGAGATGCACTCAGAGAGGTCTGGAGAAAGAGCATCAAGAGGATGGGGAGAACTGATTCTACTACTCCAGGAATCGGGATTTATCACCCCTTTGTGTCCCACAACCTTCTCTTCCTACTCATGTTCTGGTGTTACAGTTCATCGCGAGAGGCCGTAGAATCTGAGGTGATACAAAATAGTAAAGACTCACAGTTTCATTAAAGTCTTTTATTGACAATGACCTGTCAAACCCAGTAAACAAATCCCTGGGAGGAACATGCAGCGTCAGTGTTGCAGGGAGTGGGGATGAGTGGGAATGTGCTGAAGGGAAAGACAGCCCAAATAGAAAGGAAGGTGTGGGGAGACCTTCTCCAGACTGGCTGCTGCTTTTATATGCATGTGTCCCCTGCCACTGATCGAGCTCCTCGTCGGTCTGCGGCCCTGCAGGAGGTACTGCTGGTGGGTGACACAAGCAGAGGGACTGTGACAAAGGAAATGACATTAAATCTTCATTTCAAGTGAATAAATGTTCGATTTTTTGCATGCAAGTCCACAAAGAGCGACTATGAGTATTATTATTTTATGCTGTTCACATTATTCACATCTACAGGGTTTCATGTGAGGCCTTCATGTGTCCCTGATGTCAGTTCTAATCAATGTTGGTAATATTATTTTGACACTGTACCATAATCACACAAAACACTGGCATTGACCTTGGGCTGTCCCCGACTGGCACCCGAGGCTGGTTGTGTAATCGGGTAGGACATCCTGTCAGTCAAGCAATATGCTTTAATTCAAGCCTGATAACAATTAGCTCACATTAAGACAAAATTTATTTTTCATCAGCTTTGAATCAAATCGGGGGGATTTTGGATGAACATCAAGAGATCCCAAGGTGCACAAAAACACATATTGGCATCAGGCAACAGTCTACGTTTTAAACAGAAGTGTGTGTGAGCTAAAGGCTGCAGTGTGATCTATTTTTCACACCCATGTCGATCACACACACACACACACACACACGCACAAGGTCAGCCTTATCTATATGCGGAGTCTTCCCTCACACATACACACTGACCTATCCATACATTTGTGTATCAACACAGAGAAACAATTCATTATTTAACACCATCTGTCCATGTGCTGTGCAAAAATACATAATGCACGCAGCCTGCACTACTGAAAGCACATCTTTGGTGTTCCTCACCCGCCACTGTAACCATGGCAACGCATCTACACACAATATTTCCTGTTGTTTCTCAGAAGAAGAAGAAACCTGCAGTCCAATATTTTTTTTAAAAGAGCATCAAATATATGGCATCATTGGTTCAACATATACATTATGTGTGAGCCATATACCAAAGATTCAAAGACATCTCCGGTATTTCTTGCAGTGTGGAAAAACTGCTAGAGACAGGATGAATCGACTTCTGCGTTGAGAGGGCGGATCTATAATTCAGCACAGGCTTTTGGATGGCTTGCCCCCAGAGGTTTCTGGCCCCTCTGGCTCTTCTTCTCTGGCCCTTTCCGGCTTCTACTGACCCTCTTGGTATTAAGAGCATCAGCAATTCGAAACAGAAAGCATTTGAGAGTGACAGAGTTAAAATGTGTCTTAAGGTGTGTGGCTGATCTCTTAGAGACATTCTGGGAAATGTCCACGCCATTATGTGTGCAGCGAAGATGGAGCAGAGGAAATGGGAGGCTTGTAAATCATGTCTAATGAAGCTAAATATAATTCAGATGGAAAGGAAAAGCTAACTCCTTGCTCATAGCGCCCCGTGGCCTCACTGCAGCCCCTTTTTCTTTATCAAAATCCTCACTTTCTTAATGTCACGCCTTGCTTTGCCAAAGGTCACTGTCTCTCTATAGCTGATTCATCAGGGTTTTATTTTTTACTGACACAAAAGTAGTAGATAAAATATTGATAACTGATTGATTCAATTAGGCTTCAGTGGTTTGTCAGTGACTTCGAATGAAACATAACAGCATTATGTTAAATTCATATTTACAATCCAGACATGTCTTTTTAATCTAACAACCAAATTATTGAACATTTCCTTCAAGATAAATATACAATATATTCATATTTATATAGAGTAATCGAATCTAAAGCATCTCTCAGACTGTCATGAAATAATTCCATCACTCTGTGCTTTGCTTTTACAAATCATATAAAGTTTATAAACAGCTTCTTCTGGGGAGATTTGGGGTGGCTATTGTTGTTGTTTTTTAGAATAAAGTAATAACCTGAATAAACAAACTGTTTTGATCACCTTCCTCTGAGCTTCCTTTCTCACCTCACACCGCCTCCTGTTTTATTCTGTCTGTTTTGGATGTCGTCTGTGTCGAGGTAACCTTCGGGGGATTGAGTTTTGTAGTCCCACAATTTAATAATGAATGCTTTTGTCTGTCGCTTCGACTCGAGCGAGAGCAAACACACACACACACACACACACACACACGTAAACATCACTTGCATGAAGAGCTGACTTTTTGTATGCTTGCTGTGTTAGCTAATCAGTAAAAAGGAAGCTTCATTGCTTGCCCTGGTGCCCTCGGAGCATTCGGAATGGTGTCATCAATATCTTGCTTGCGCTCTCTCATCATGCATTCACTTGCTCAGTCTCTCTACCACACTAATGAGCGTAAGGGAAATATCAACCAGGCCAAAACAAGAGTGCTCAGGGATCAATTAATTGGTATCCTGTCAGCAGTGATGACAGCAGTGAGTGTGTGTGTGTGTGGGTGCACCAGGATGTACGCTGCAGATTTGCATAGTTCAGCAGATGCGAGTGTTTGTCCAACGCCTGTGGTGTTGTGATGCTGGCTGAAGTGCATCGTATTTACTGTCCAGACACGAGATATAAACATGAACCTAATCTTTCCCTGAGCAAGAACTTGACATCCCTTCCTAAAAGGGACACGTCTGCTGCTTTTAAAGGCCAATTAGATGTCGGTGTAACAGGAAGAGCACAGGCGTAACTAAAACACAAACAGGCAGACATGGATCTGGATCCGGAACCGCGGGATGGAGTGCACTCGCAATTAATGGGATTAATGGGAGGTGCATGTGCTGCTGATGATTTGTTCATGCTGTGATGAGGAGTCATTCCGTCATCTGTGAAAGGACATATTTTGTAAAGTGTGAGTAAATGCCATCCCTGAAGTGACGCAGTGGCAGCGCGCCATCTCTTGATCTGAAGGTGCCACGTGCCAACTGAAGTGACATCCCTGCATGACATACTGCTGATTTCTGCCCGCCTCTTCAATACAACATACAGTAATATCCTGAGAAATCTGAGCCATTGCCACTGAGGAGTGTAAAATGACGGGGACACATAGGCTGTAAATAATCCTGTGTTTTAGCCAGAACTTCAAAATGTTTCTCTTTAATAAACATCTAAATTGACACATCAGGAACGTCAATTCAAATATTTGTTTGTGTGTGGCAACAATGGTAGGTCATGAGCAGTGTCTGAATAGTAAATGGCATTTAACAGAATAAAGGAGGTCATGTTTTTGGTGCTTGCATGACAATATGATCCCAGCAAATGACCTTGGAGAAATGAGAAACAGGGGGGGGGGGTGTCCTTTTAGACATGCATTCTGCTCAAAAGTGCATTTAATTCCACCATTAATAAAACTGCTTAAATCTCTCAGCAAGACCCCTACACACTGAAGATGGTAGAAAAATGTGATGGCAGTAACTAAAAGTAGGGCAGTGAAGGGGTGGGGGGGGTCACACTGAGGCCGCAGCAGCCTGCAGTGGGTCATTAAGCGCAGCAACAAACAGCCTCCAGGTGAGCCATGAGCTCACAATGCAAATGTGAAAGAAAACATCAATCAGTTGAGTTTGAATAAGCTGTAACTTTTATTGCACATTCCTGTTTGGTCTTGCAGTGACCTTCCACCTTTTGAAGTTTTAAGAACTTGGTCTTGACCAAACACTCAAGTCAAGGAGGAAGAAGTCGCCCCACAGTAACTGATCACAGGTCAGATGTGCGCATTCCCTTTTAGAGATGAGATTTGAAGCATAGGGAAGTCATTCTGACTGGAGATCTGAGACGATGGGAACTTTCAGTCCAGATCTTTGCGTTGACGGTGTCATTTTAAACTAAATCAAGGACCAATTGGGGAAGGGGCAGTAGTGACATCATTGAAGGGACTAGGAAGTATCTAAGGGAGCATAGCATACGCACACTCCCAACTCCCTTTGTACCACCTTCCCCATCACACAAATACATCATTCTTTGTAACCCCCCCCCCCCTTCTCCTCGTTTTCTTGTGACAACACCTGCAACATGCTTCAAATCTTCATTTTGGCAAACCACAAATAAATTAAAACACAGACATTCATTTAACACAATTAAATGACATTTTTAGGTCGCTCTGAAAGAAACAAGAAATATACATACAATACAGAACCCAAATAAGAAATTAAAGAACAACAAAAGAGAAACGTTTTGCATTTGTTTGCCCCCCCAGGGTTTTTTTTCTTGCTTTTCTTGAAAAAAGATATACAGCAGCTACCAATCACATATCACATGCAGATATAATACAACACAACCAGCTTTCCCAGTTAGTGTCTGTGAACTACCAATCTAAACTATATCACAAAATGTTTCTCTTGAAACCAGCAAACACTCAGCCTTTGAGATATTCTAATCAAGTTTAGTCTTTTGTTGTTGTTGTTACAAGCCAAGCGATCAGGAGACGATCGACCCTGCGCTAAATAGCCAAATTGAAAGAGGACTAACATACCAGATGGTGTGCTGCGTCTTATTTTTTTTTTTTTACATCTGATGCCTATATAAGACACGTATTTGGCCACACGTG
This sequence comes from Brachionichthys hirsutus, assembly GCF_040956055.1. Classification (NCBI taxonomy): domain Eukaryota; kingdom Metazoa; phylum Chordata; class Actinopteri; order Lophiiformes; family Brachionichthyidae; genus Brachionichthys; species Brachionichthys hirsutus. The sequence goes on along the minus strand of NC_090909.1, from coordinate 6,710,401 downwards.
CACACGGACAGACATTTGTTATCGACCACGACGTGTGGCGGGGCGTTGAAATGTGGCACAGCCTGATCCAAATGATGCAAGCCAGAGAGACGATCAGCATCGAGCTGCCCTTGCATAACCCCGGTCCACTCATCCAACCTGCTTTCTCCCTACGCTTCTGCATCCCCTTGAAAAAAATAAAAAATAAAAACAAGGCGGGAGCTCAAAAATGACAAAAATGTCAGCGCGGCGCGTAAGGTTCGACACCCTCCCTCCTTCTGCTCTCAGCTGCTCTTCTCTAATGACGCGCTGCTGAAATGCCAGACCAATTAGCAGCTATCCGTCTGACATTTAACTGGCAGATAGCAAAACAAGCGCACGAGGAGGAGCCTGCCGGACCGGTAGTCTGCAGCCAGTTGATTTGAGACTGGCATCGCTGCAGCTGCAGACTTTTAATATCAGATTTCCATCAAGTCCTTTCAAAGGGTGGAACTCAGGCGCCACGCAGCTCTTAAAGCAATCACAGCGGGGAAGAGCAAACAATATCCGTCGTCAGATATTATGCAAGCGACCTGACATTTCCAGAAGCATAGTGATCAAAGCTCCCACAAGTCCCTCCCCTTTCAGCAGACATCAGTCAGAAGGATGCCTTTAAGGCACCTCTACATCTAATGGCTGCACTCCCCCCCCCCCGGTCTGTCTTCATCCCTGGATCCCTGGGTGTTGCCACCGATGTCAAGGCCGCAGGAGTAAGTGTGGACTAGTTTGTGTGCGTGTTTGTGTCAGCACAGCGTAACATCCGGTGCGTTATTCGACTGATTTCAGACAGGTGAGATTATGTACATGTAGATATTCAGTCGAAAGCGCACACCCAATTACAGCAGCGATCATCAGCAGCCGACGTACAGTAGAAAGTGGAGCAAAAACAGCTCGACCGTAGGATTCAGTGTCCTTTACAGTAAATCATACTCATCTTTGTTTAAAGGGCTGGCTCCCTTCCTCACACACACACACACACACACACACACACACACACACACACACACACACACACACACCGAGGCGTGGCCTTCAGCTGTACCATCTGGTATCTACATCATGGGATTTACAGAACTCTTCTTCCACACACACACACACACACACACACACACACAGAGGCGATTGACTGTCATTCTATTCATTGTACAGTCTCTCGATTAGAAATCAATATCCACCTACGCAACAGTGAGCTCTAAATTTAGCCACGACAAACGGACGAAGTGAACGAGCTAGCAAAGAAAGAAAGAAAGAGCGCGAGAGAGACCGCAGAGCTCCGTGTAAATTACAATCTTGGTGTTGCATTGGACTGTGAGCAACGGCACATTTGAAAAAGAAAAGGGAAATGAAGGCGCGAGTCAGTATAAACACCGCTGCACTGCTCGTGTATGAAACATTAACAGCTTCTTCATTTATATGCAAATGGAAGGGAAGTGACACGAGTTCAGTGCTGTAGATAAGGACATGGAGCGGGGGCGGGGGGGGGGGGGGGGTGCTGAGGGAGAGGAGAGGGTCATTCAGTAGTCTTTCACATGGGTGTCCACACGGTTACATTTACTCCACTGTGCATGGCTGTGCGTAAAAAAACAACAACGCCACCGACAATAACCCACAATTCCTTATGATATCTGATGTATTGACAAACAAGCTCACACAGAATATTCACACACACACACACACCTCATTCTCAGGTCTTTCTGAAGGGATTGAAGGACCTCATTGGGTCAAACGGAGATGAAGGAAAGTGACCTCTCGTTGGATGAGTGACGGTGACGTGTCTGCTCTCAGAAAGTCTTAGATGTGGGCACATTGAAAAATCCAGACAATAATAACACAGACACACTTAACAGAAGAAAAAAAAAAAACCTCTAGTGAAACAGCAAAAGGTGAAATTGAAAGATAGTTGAGTTAGCGTGGCGTGTTGTTGGCCTTCCTCCGGCTAGCGTGGGGACCGGAGGGTTGGGCGGCCGGGCGCTCAGCCGTCAGAGACGGGCGGGGACACCCAGCCATATTTCTCGTGGGTCTTCACCAGGGACTTGAAGGTGGCCTCGGCTTCCTTTCTGCTGAAAGCTTTCTTGGACTTCCCAGATTTCCTACATATACGCCCCTGTGTGGAAAAGAGATAGAGGGAAAGGAAAGAGGAGATGTGAATGGGGTTGAGTGGGGAAATACAAAACACAGAAACCGTCCAACCTGCCGTCGGCTGGAGGGACAGTAGCACAACGGCTCATTGCTTCGTCAAGATTCTGCAGCTGTGGGGGGGGGGGTCCGTATGTAGGTTGACCAATATTAGATCAATGTTTATAGGCACAGAAATGGCTTTCAAGATGTCGGGTTCAATCAGACGTCACAATATACTCTCTGCTCTATAGGACAGTGGGGAAATAAGTGAGGACTAGAGCACAAAAGGATAGCTATAATAATATGAAGCCCTATTGTGTGAAAAGCATCTCACTCACTCTGACTCCAGCTTTCTGACCCCCCCCTCCACTCCACTTCACACATTGGAGCTAATAATAAATGTGGATGGGGAGTCACCTGATAACGCTGCTGATTCCATTAAAATCAAGCCTTGCCTGAAAAAGAGTGCGCTAGGGCATGGTGAGAAAAATAATTCCCGTGATAGTGCATCTCGCTCCAGTTTGAAGTTTCCCCATTTGATATATAGAAATACTTCCAAACACCAGAGGTCTTAATATGAAATCCCCCGATCCTCGGGTCGTAACCCAGATATACTGTAGTTTCTGTGGTAGTGTGTGTGCCCAGCACCAGCCTGCTGCTGTGTAATATAGCAGGTGCTTTCCTGTATTTGCTCGTACACACTCTGTAACACGGCAGCACTTTGCCCGCTGGCCAATGTGGCTCTAGGGCAGGGAAGAAATGCCACTGAAGCCACTACATTCAACTGAAACCAGCTCCGATGAAATTCCTTCAGGACGCGAGCTCATCCGAATGCTGCACTGCAGCACAAACAAACACCAGCGGCACCGGCCTACACCTCAGGGCTGCAGCTTGGCTATATGGTTCAATCCGCTTTCACAGAGGAGCGGCCATTGTTATGCAGTACCGCAACCGACGTCATGTAAACAAGACAGCGGCGACGGATATTTCATTATACCTCTGCTGCGTGAATGCTGAAAGTAAGACTTGGAAGATTGATGAAACACTTTTGCCCGTGTGCGAATAATATTTGGATTGCTTCATAGATCACTTTTGAGCTTTTGTTGGAAGAATGTAAGATTCGTTTTTTTGTTTTTCTCCAACATTTCTTCAAACAAGACTAAGTTTTAGGACACTATAGAACGCCATGTTTCTCCATGCTACGTTATGGATCAACCACAGTCCAAATTCAGCTCATTCTCCACTCCCGTAATATCTGGTGGCCGAACACTGTTGTCCCTCTTGTGTCCAATGCTCTGCTATTTTGGGTCAAACGTGATGCAGCGCATTAAAAGGAGATGATCTGCAGATTAGGGTTACAGTTTCCATTCCTGTAGCGGCGCTGGCCGAGTTTCACTTTCAGGGTTTAGTGACACCGTCTCTCGACTCGTCACCGTCCCGATCTCAACGTGCACGCAGCGTCTCCGTTTGTTGCCGCTTTCAATTTCAACCAGCATTGAACTCAATCCCTCCTCTGAATGTTTACTGTGAGACGTCGTCTCACATTGTGTTTGCCATGCGACGCACAACTGAGACAGATCAGGGATATATCGGATTTCAGCACTGGTCCTGAAGAAAGTGACTTCATTTTTGTAAGCTGATGACACTGGAAACCAGAAAGATTTACCCTTGTCAGGGGGATTTGTTTTGCTTGGTAATAATTCAGTGAATGCATGATCTTCAGAGAGTTATTACATGCAGCACTCCTGAGGGACTTGTTTTTTTTTTATTACTAAAATACACAGCCTTTAAAATGGGAGGCAAACTAGTTGGTTGTCATCTATGCGGCGCCGCCTGGAATCTGCCCAGCCTTTCTGTGCATCAGAGACGTGAATACAGACGGTGTGATCTGCATGGCAAACCCACTCCATGCGTCACTTGGCTGCTGTCAGAGAGCATTGGTGAAAATGAAGGATACGCGGTTTGTCCGCCCCCAAGCAGCTTCGTAAATGTGCAAATCTTCATATTGCACCATGTGGTTGCCGTCTCTGCCCTTGGATGGGTATCATTAAGGCATCAAGGTGTGAAGTGTGACGACCACGGTCATTAAACCATCTTGCTTTCCCCCCCCCCACACGGCTGGCAATTTCTAATTGTTTGAGTGTGTGTGTCAATAAGAGGCAAACATAGATGCCTCAAACTTGCATGACAGTTTGCTTGTGAATATGTGCAAAAGTCGAGGACTTCAGCAATAAGTGGAAATTGAGCATTAATTGGTGCCATTGTCTTTGCAGTCATGTACAAGAACGCCTCAATTGGATGCATTTGACAATTGGGAGAAAGAAGAAGTAAAAAGATCCGCCCCTGAGAGAAGGAATGGACTAACAAAGGGGTGTGTGTGTGCCCAGCTGAATGAGCACCCCGGGCATATACAGAGCCATGCCAGTGTTGATCTCTTTCAGCTCAGCGCCTGCTCATTGAGAGGTACACTCATGTAAAGTGCCTGCTGGGTAATCGTGTGAATGGAGATCAAGTCAACGAGCAGAGCAGGCAAGGCCCCAACGCATGTTGGTGGGAGGTTGAGTAATGCAGACGTGTGCTTCAAAGGGTCGTGGTAAACATCTAGGGATCAGTGATCAGATCATCAAAGAGAGTGCCGTGGGATCGATGGTGTCAGTTTAAAGGGTGACACTTGGTTTTTTTAGTTTTATTTTAAAGAAAGTTAGTTTTCACACAGTACAAAAAAAGAACCGGATAAAAATCAACTCGTGTTGAGGAATCAGAGTCCATCACAGAACTAAGCTAAGCAGTACACAGTTCTACGTGACTGCAGAGGAACTTTCCAAATTAAAAATAAATCATCTCTATCAGGAAAAAGTCTGAATTTATTTAAACTGGATGTTTTTAGAGAACTGGTTATTTAATGCTTGTGCTCACGACAGCACAAGAGACATTACTGCACTTAAAGCACCAATGGGAGTCGCACTTAAAGATCCTGTGCAGTTGTGCTACTAGAAATGTAGCATCTCTGAGGCTCAAACCATTCTGGTGATCAGGATATCCATCCACCCGTCAGGTCAACAGACGCTTTTCTGCTGCGGCGGTCCCACGGCTATTGCTGGAGCCTATCCCAGCTTGCAATGGGCGAGAGGCCGGGTTTACACCTCGGACGTGTCGCCAACGCATCGCGGGGTTCACTACGGACAATTGATTGCAATCAATTCACCGAAACTGCATGTTTTTGAGGTGGGAGAAAACTCAAGACAAGGGGGAGAACATACAAAATCCACACAGATGGGATTCGAAGCCGGTGCCTTCTTGCAGCGAGACGACAGGATCAATGTTTCGAAGTGTATTTTCGAGCCATTCACATGGCAATAAAAACTTGACATGTTGAATGACACGTGGAAAGACTTGTCCTTCTGAAACCAAAGCCAGCTGGTTATTATGCCTCATGCAAAACCGGATCCATGAAGAAAAGTTAATCTGGGTTAGGTTTTCCACCTAGAAGGAAAGCGATTTAAAACATAACCCTGTGTTTTTACCTTTCGATGGTTTAGTGGTTAGCGGTGCAAGGCTTAACTCACGGCCATCCAAACTAGATTACAATGCAGTTTCAGCGTCTGAATAAACGGACGGATTAACTTTTAGTTCCTCTTAATACGTAAACCTTCTCTCACCTTGTATTCATGTGCGTTTCTGTGTCACTATCAACATCTGCAAAGTGAAAGCACACAGGCTTGTCGTGTTGTCATGGCTTTGTCCACTGCATGTGTCCCTATTATCACGCTGAAGATAAGGTGGGAGCTTCCAAACAGGACGAGCCTCTATTTAGGTTCGTGTTCGGTTTTGTGTAGCTCTGATTGTCGTGATGAATGAGAGAGGACGTGAAACACGTGCCAGTCTGTAGCGACAAAAATCCACAAGAGGCACACAGATAAAGGGATGCATGCACACACACACACACACACACTGAATCAATATTGTTTCTATCGGCAAGCTGAAGAACGACACTGCGACATAATTAGGGAGAACTGCAGAGCTGCTAGCTCATCTCCTCAAGCAGCAAATTTAAGATGCGTACAAACACACACTCTCTTTTGTTTCTGCATTTTCACCTGACCTCTCTGAGGTCGCCGTTTAGTGACCGCAGATGACACTGTGATAAAAAATGCTATTATATGATCAAAGACAAAAACAACAAAGGCACAAAGGGTCCAGGGGCTGTGCAGGACAGGGCCGTCATACATCTGACAGAATCAGTGGGGGGGGGGGGGGGACTCTTCTGATGCTGTGTGGTATCCCGCACTAAAACGAACATTTGACCACTCATCAGAAAACAGTAATTATTATCTGGTTCCAGCAGCTCTGGCCTGGGGGTGTATTTGGTGATTCAGTCTCTCTTCCATTAGAATTGCAGAGTTGCTGCTGCGCACCAAGGATGTGGAGAAACAGGTCTGACAGCATAATCTAGTCCACGTCTGCGTGCTGCCGGTCGGCAGGCAAACTGTTTCGTTTGTCTTTCCATCTATGAATAATTGCCATTTCCCTCCTTTAGGATAGCCTAACAGGAGCGTTTTAATACTCTATTAGAACGTGCGCGGCGACTTTCCCACTGCACGGCAGTGAGTCTTTGTCGTCATAGGATGCTGATTTATGAAGGCAATAAAAATAAAATAAAAAAAAAGAGAGCAAATCCAGACTGCATTCAAGAGCGGGCTTCCAGAAGATACTGGAGGGTTGCACTGCATGAAAATGGCCGCCATAAAAGTCACATCAAGATGAATAATATCCAAAATCATAATGGGGTTTGCTGATGGCAGGGGAGGAGGGGCGAAGAGGAGGCCTGCAAAATTCACCTGTAGCTCACACAGAGTGTAAAAAGCGCGCGCACACACACACACGGAGAAAGCAACGACTGGGCCGAATGATTTTCACAATGCAAAATATTTTAATAAATCGCCACTGAAAACCGATTTTCATTTGCGACGCGATGGATATGTGTGTGTGTGTGGGCGGTGATCACGCATCCAGCGCGCTCGATGCGCGGGACGGTTAGTGGTGTGTCATTCAACGACCTTCACCTACCAGCCCCCCCCCCCCCCTCACCTGTCCTTTTACGAGGCTGGCTGCAAACTGCCTCATGACCGCCTCCACCGTGTAGGCGCTGGACCATCCGCGGGGCGTCAGCAGCTCCATGCATATGGCGCCGCCGTCCAGCACGTAGCCGTTCTCCAGCCGGGGCGTCAGGACCCGCATGAACGGCGGCGAGAAGGGGAAATTATCGGGAAAGGTGACGTTGAGCAGGATGAACTCGGTGCCCGTCTCCTTCATGTCCTGCCACAGCGCCGAGTCCTTGTCCACCTGGTGCAGCTTGACGTTCCAGTCGTACAAGTTGTCCTCCACGAGCTCCACCGTGATGAAGTTGTCCCCCAACCTCCGGATCTCCTGCAGCTCCTTCATGAGCCTACGCGTCCGGACCTGGGTGCAGTGTTGCCGGTGAGGCTGGGGCGCCGGCGCCGGCAGCGAGGAGGCGCTGGTGGCTTTGCTGCCGCCTCCTCCGGTCTGCTGCCTCTCCTTGGCGTCCTTGCCCTGCTTATCCTTGCCGGACGGCTTGTCCTTGCCGGGCTGGTCCAGCTTCCTCGCCTTGATTTCCGGGGTGCTCAGGATGTTGGCTTCGTTGGCGGTCTGACAGTGTTTGTTGGCGTTGTGTTTCTGGCTCCCTTTGGTGCCCTTCAACGAGCCCTGGTGGTGCTTCGGGTCCTCCGTGTCTCGGTCGTGCAGGCGGATCAAACCGATCTTCCGCAGTAGAGTGGCCATAATGTTAGTATTTTATGTAAATACGTTTCTCCACCGATCCCCCCCCCACTCCCCTGCCCCCCCCCCCTCCTCCAGCACAGGGGTAAGATTCCGATCCCCGCTCACAGGAAAGACCTTTGACGAGGCTGATTGTTAAACCTTGCTGTGCCGCAACCCCCCACTCCGTTCGCAGAAGCCTCTGGATGAACACAACCGGGGGATTCCTCCTCAGTGCAGCATCTCGACCAGGTTGGGCTGGAGACAAAAGAGCAAACAGAGTTTAGATGAGTATCAGCCATAAAACGACACCAATTGCGTCACAGCAGGCCAGTGGTGTTCTCCTGCATCGTGTTTGGGAGATTGCGGTGTTGGATGATTCATTACGCAGAGGCACCGAGGCGTCCGTGTTGGAACAGAGGGCCGATTATAATTATAATATAATCACAGCGTAGAAGATAAAAGACGATGTGAAGAGAGGCTGGACGAGAAATATCAAAATCTATACCTTAATGGGGGACAAGACATCTGATTAAACGAGATGATCCTGAATGACTAATGATTACGAGAGTCACGACTCCGGCAGGAGCCGCATAGGAAGACTAACGTGGAGGGAAATAAACAGGCGCAAATATTAATATTAGACGAAGGTCACAAGAAAACTGCCGACATAGAAGCTGTTAAAGCCGCCGTGGAAATCACGAAATGCCGCAAAGCATCAAGTCACTATAAGATCCGCATGCGCGCCCACGAGAAATACCGATCAGCGCTTTAAACACTCATCATATGACTGTCATATATTCCCCTTTTTGTGTCTCCTCCCGCCCGCCCACGCACACACGCACGCACACACATACACGCACGCACACAGTATTCGAGCAGGAATCCAACACCAGCGCGTCCCTACCGTGGATGGGTGAAATCTTTGCGTCTTGTCCGTTTATTGTCCCGTTATATAAACCGGACACCGATCCGACAGTGTGCAAAAAGCTGAACCGGTTCCACCATCCAAGGTGGGGGGGCTGCGGGGGGGGGCTGCGGGGCCAGCGAGGAGCGGCGACTCTCTAACGTGCGCTCAGCTGCAGGAGCTCCAGCGTTAATAGAGCAGAAGAGGACGGAGCCTCCAGTCGGTCTCGTCGGTCTGTCGGTTGTCACCGGGGAGACGAAGCAACGGCGGTGCAATTTCAAAATAAAAGCTCAGGTGTTACTTTTCATTCGGAGAAAGGTACTATTTACTGCGCTGTGTATAATGGAGGTACACGACATATTTACGTTCAAATCAATAATAACCTCTTTCAATGAATCTCCACAGTTATTACATTCAATACTGCATTAATATGTGTGACTCCTATATTATGAACGAACAAAACAATGAAATATATTATCAACAAGAGACAAACAGCATTTGTAACCCAGATGTTTACAACATAAACATGACGCAATCATTTCAAAAATCAATGTAAACGTAATAAAAGCTGCATCGCCCCTATCATGTTAAAACTGTGAATAGTTAAGACGGTCTTGGTTTTATTTTGAAGGGTCTTGATTTATGTCCTTGTTTATTCAAGATAACTTTATGGAAGTTAGAGTTGGGCGCTCACCTGACAGTAGACTTACTAAAGCAGCGAGAAAATATTGAGGAAAAAAAATCGATACTTTTATACGGGCACATTAATTTCACTTACATTTTCATTTTATTTCAAAATGCATTTGGGGCATGTGAATTATATGGATGTCTAGAAGACATTACAATATCCTGTGGTGCATCAGGTTTTACTTTAAATACATTTTAAAACGGTATACTTTTTGTATACTTTTCAGACGATATATATGTTGCAGGATTTATATGGCTTGATCTCTCAGCACCGGAAGTAACGTGGTAATAGGCTATAGCCATAAAATATATTTAGAAGTATTTATTACTCACATAGTTAATATTATATGAGCAAACTAAATGTCACACGCAATAAATATATGAATACATAAATAAATAAATACTCTGAAGCAAAACTTGTTCGTCTTTTTTTTATATATACTGTATACTACCTTTAACGATATAGGCCATGTTTACTAATGAAATTATATCCTCATCACGAAAAGGAAAGTAAATAGATAATGGTGAAAAAAAAAACTCTCGTCTTGCCAACGTCACGACAATAAACTGCATCGCTTAACGGCAACCCGCCATTGGTTGTTGCCGTGGTAGCAGCAGCCTGCCGACGGTGATTGGCTGCTTCATTGCCGCAAAGCATTTCGGCACTGCAAGCTGTCGTAGAGTCGGTGGGCGAGATAAACAGCGTTTACTCGACAAAGGAAATACTCCGAATTTAGTGTTTTCTATCATTTTTTTTTAGAGATTTAGCGGCAGGAAATAAAGATGGCGGAAAAATTTGATAATCTGGAGGAGCATCTGGAGAAATTTATTGAGAATATTCGGCAACTAGGAATCATCGTCAGCGACTTCCAGCCGAGCAGTCAAGCAGGGCTCAACCAAAAACTGTGAGTCTCGTTCTATTGACGACATTCGAATGTAACGAATGTATCGATTAACGCCATAACCTCTTCTGATGATTCTTTCGTCAGAAATTACATGATATCCGGATTACAAGACATCGAGAAGTGTCGTCAGCAGCTTCATGAGATCAACGTGCCGCTGGAGGTCTTTGAGTGAGTAACCCTTATAACCAATATGCGTAATGGTGTTTTCGTTACACCGAGGCAGGAATGACAGTGAATGCAAATACACAGTTGTGTTTTTTTTTAAATACAGTCACACCGAGCCTCATTTAAAAATGTTGTTGTGCCATTCCTTGACCGTGAATGTGATACTTGTACAAATGTTATTACTTTAAATTGTGTAGCACTGAGGTGCATTATGAACTGACATTCGAGAAGAGCACTTTTTTAGTCTTTGTAATTAGCTAATTTATCTTTCCATATACATAAAGACAGACACATACACAAACAAAACCCAAAGCCGGATGGGGTCTCATTTTATAGAATGCTATCTCATCATTTTGATGCGAACCATAGTTAGGTGATGGAATTTATCATTCTTCACGGCTTCGTCACAGTTCCCTCGACAGATATTCTGTCTTTTGATTGCAGATATATTGACCAAGGTCGAAACCCTCAGTTGTACACCAAGGAATGCCTGGAGAGAGCCTTGGCAAGGAACGAGCAGGTTAAAGGGAAGATCGACACCATGACGGTAAAATAGTTGTGACCCAAAGACATATTTGTTACAGGATTTTGTATTGGCACAGTATGGAAACTGTTTTCCAGTTTTTAGTGACAGTGGTGTTGGGAGAAATATGTGGTGTATAAGGGGTTTATATAAATCAAATCATATAAACCAGTAATTAAACAAACTGCACGCTTGTATTTTTTGTTCTCACAGAAATTCAAGAGCCTTCTTGTCTCTGAGCTCAGTAAAGTCTTCCCAGAGGAGATGTCCAAGTATAAGGCCATACACGGAGAGGATGCCCCCTCCTAGTAGCTGCAGCACCATGACCCCTGACCTTCAACCTGTGACCCTCAAAGTGAAGCATGAATGGAGTACGACCGAGCAGGGATTCTCTGTGGTTCCATGCAGAATTTGATATCAACCTATTATTTTGTCCCATAAATATTGTGATACCTGTGGTACCCTGCTGGAGAAGTTTGATTTCTACTCAGCAGCCTGAGTCTGCCAATGTTTTCCTTTCATCTACATCCAAAATGCAACAACAAGGCAAAAGAAAAGAGGATATAGTTATATTTTTTGATGATAGGAGACTGATTTGTTTTTCTCCCTGGCGATACGCTTGATTAATCAGCGGAAGTGATTTCTATAACGACAAACATCGAAGAAAGTTCACGAGCTACGAGACACTTCTCTGATTCTGAATTAATGAATTTAGTCGCTGACCTGTACATGCAATATTTCTTTTATACTCTTACACGTTTTCTAGTGCTTCCTATTCATTACAACACGTATTTGTACCACACTTAGTCCCCAACCTTTTGTATGAAGCTCAGGTTTCTCATGGCAAAGATTATTGAATGCAAATTTTTATTTGTTTATTATGTGAAATGAGTTTTTATTTGTAACTTGTTTGTAATATAAATTTTGTGATAAAATGGTCCTCGTTTGGCTGATGCTGTTTCATCGTGTTCATGGAATGAAGAGCTTTAGCATCAAATTCAATTAAATAACTTGTGCGGTTTGTACACCTTAATTTTACACAGAAATACTATTTAAGTAGATAAATGTACTAGTATGAAAGTAAAATTCTGGAACTATTTCCCCCCCCCCCCCAAATCTAATAAATTGCAATTTTTGGGGGCGAAAAAGGCTTGCAATATTTGACATAAAGGGTTAAAAAAAACAAACCATTACCAATACCACAGATGGTGATTTAGAGCTCAAATGAGTTCACACAAACGACTGACCCAAACTGGGTTAGTGGGTTACCTGGAGACATGACCTGTGAGACATGCTGACTTCACTCGGCTCAGGTGGCGTCTGAGACATTGTCACTCCACTGTGTATCAGACATAGTTCCTGGAACCAGACGATGCCATGCCATTGTGCGAGTTATGGCCCGACCCGCCTCCTCCTGCTGGAGCTGCAACACACCCCTCTGGGACAGAAGGAGGCAAATGAGGCCTGTTATTGGTTTGTAATCTATGCAGGGAATACAGACCGGACGGCCGCTCCTCTCGCTGACACTCGTCCCTTGCGGATTTCCCAACGCACAACTCATTTTGTCACCAGTGGCTTAGTGAGCACTCGGCCTCCATCTTGTAATGGGAGCGAACAGGAGTCAAAGTCAGTTTAATGTGTTTCATTCTTCCAGGTCCATCTATCACAGACATGGGGAAACCACCATCCCAGCTTTATGCTTGCTTGACATCGGAATACTTTAAAATGTCTTATCTTTTCTCTTCAAACTCCTGATGCCTTTCATTTTTCTTTTCTGTTTCATTGATTTTAGCTTTCCCAAAGGAGCAGAAGTACGTATTGATTGAAATGACTTCGTTTTGTTATTTGTCCTCATGTGCTTGAAGGGCACACAGAAGGGCAAAGGTCAAGTAACAGAGCCTGTGATTTTGTATTCTATTTTATATGTTGAAGGAGCCCTCCAGTCTCCAATTTCACAGTATAAATTGGACACTCAACAAATTGCTTTTCGAAAACAAAGGTGCGCTGTAGTCCTGCAGGTATCACATTGTGACGGGGGTGTTTGGTTGTGTCAAGTGATCCGTTGCCTTTGCAGTCTCTAAATAGTTAATTAAATTCCCTTAAAAGGTGCATTTAGGGCAAAGAAAAGCAAAGTCAAGCAAGTCATGTTAAATTTCCACTGCTTATTTAGCTCCTTACAAAACACATACAAATGAAAACTGATACTAAAAAAATAATAAAGGTCTTTCTAAAGTAAGCGTGACAACAATCTAGCGGTGGTGGTCGAAGTACTTAATTTCATTACTTAAAAGTACAGATACTACGAGTGAAATACTACTCCAATAAAAGTAAAAGTTGCCAAATCAAAAATTGATTTACCGGTAAATAAAAGTAAAGAAGTATGTGCTGTAGAAAATACTTAAGTACTGAAAGTAAATCATTTTAAGTATACTGTGAATCATAATTTTGCAGCTTCAAAAATAAATAAATAAAGATAATACTTGTGAAGATGTATTTTAGATTGTTTCTGTTCAGTTCACCCTGGTGAATCCAGACAGAAATGCTATGAGCCTGTATTCGGCTCATCTGTGTTTCTGTGCTGTTGACATCATTCTCTCTCCTCTCATGGCATTCAGGTGCGGCTGAAAGCGAACCAGCAGGATTCCAGTGAGCTAAATCTGAAATGCCTTCGCAGTCATCAACAGCCACTTCTTAAAACCTGATCTACACCTCTGTTTCCTGCCAGATGATAATTCTCCAACGCGCATGCAGACCTGCTCCTCGGCCATCATGTTTAGTCTCAAGATGCCGCCGCACACTTGATGTCCTACACTCCACACTTTCACAGCAAATGGCGCCTATCGCCCGGCCTCCTCTTGAAATAAATCCACACTCCCTTGTCCAACTAGGACACTCTACCCAACAAGAAAATGGGCAAAATGGAGCGTTAGGGCCAACGGGCACTGGGAGCCGGCCCTATAGTGCCTCCTGACTTAAACTTGTTCTATCCTGCTGCCTTGAAACCTTTTCTCTCAGTGCTTGTGAACCTTTTCCTGACGGAGTTCCTTCATTTACGTGGCTATAGATACTTTATGTGTCACTGCTCACGCCTCCATTTTATCTTCATGCAAATGCTTCCACATTTTACGACCGGACCGGCAGTTGATATACAAAGTCCTCTCTCGTGTCCTTGGATCATCGTAGGAAACACAAAGGCAGGGTTTGCTTCGATTGATTCTATTAGCAAAATGTCTCTCTGATGCTAATGCTACGTGCCTGAAACCGACTATAGTGAACCTCACACAAATCCACAGCCGTGATGCGCCAACATGGCGGCTGATCGCTTTGTAGCATTGTGCTGCAGCTTCGGACGCTCGTTCACCTTCTTATTGAGGGTCGGTAGGCAGACCCCCCCCTCTTCCTTCTGTCGCCCTGATCACCATGGAAACGCCACTCCCATCCGCTGTCACCCACCCTTTCTCTGTCCTCTCTGGATAATGGCCTTCGGTGTGCGTGCATGTGTGTGAATGACAGTGATGCAGATGCTAAATGAAAACTATACATTTGCCCACTCATGTCAACCTACACCCAACAGCAGACAGATGGCAGTTAAATAGATGGAAAACATATTACTCTCATCTCGCTTGTGCCCCAACCGCAGGCGTGTGTACATTCCTGCTCTTCTTTCTTCCTTCTCCTTTGTTGGATTGTCATTTTGCATCTGCAGCCAGGCGTATTTGCCGAAGCAATAAGAGCGAGTGTAGATTACAGAAGACAGAACGAAAGACGCAGAGAAAAGGGACAGGGGGGGGGGGGAGGTAGCTATAATTTCCCCTTGGTTTAATTATCTCAGGCCATATATGGCCCTTCTCTTTCATGTTGTTAAATGTTAGAGGTTTGAAAATGCCATCCGTCTGTGTGTCTGAATTTGTGAGTTTGTGTTAATGACGTGCAACAAAGCGCAAGCAATGTTGAGCAGGGAATAGTCTCATCCCACTGTGGTGTTTAAAACCTGGATTATTACACAGTGAAAATATGAAAATCAATCATTTTCATCACCTGCTGCCACTGCGTGATTACACGAGTAAATGAGCCACCATATTCAAAGTTATGATTTACTCTTCGCTTGTGCTGGCGCCCCCTCTGATGCGTCGTGTATGATTAGAGCTGCTAAATGGGTTCTTTTTCCTGTTCAAACAATGCCTGGGAAGACAATCAGTGCCCTTTCTCACATTTTTTGTAAGAGCTATTATGATACTGGTGTTTGCCAGAGGCTGTTTTGGCCTGAGGCCATGCATTTAAGGATATCAAGAGAATTAGAGGGGGGGGGGGGGTTCTGCTTCATTATGTGTCTGCTGCGTTGCTCGGTTTGATTCAAATCTTTTTTCTTGTAACGTGATTTTTATTTGATTAAATCAACCTGTATTACTGAAACAGAATGGATTTAAAGGAAAATGTTGTCAATCTTTTAAATACTGTACCCGTGTGACACTAATAGACGGGTTCCAAGTGGTTGAGAGAAATTTTAATTTGTTTTTCAAATAATTCCCCCTTTAGTCAGCTGCTACACATCTCTATTGTCCCCAGGGTGTCTCTTTGAACCACTCCCAAACCACACACACACACACACACACACACACACACGCACACGCACACACACACACACACACACCAGGCTCCATAAAATTCACTGCCACGCCTTGCCTTTGTTTTGCCATTTGGCCTCAGCTTCTGTCTTCTAATCTGACCCCCACAGAGGTCATCAGTTTAACGCCAAGCTGACAAATCTGCAGAGCACCCCCCCACCACATCCAAGGTGACCCGGGCACATGCACATCCACGAAACTTCCACCCACACACATCTGACTGAAAGCCAGCCTGTGCATTTAAACAAAAAAAAGCTTCAGGAAAGCAAGAAAGAGAAAGGGATAGTTTGAAAATCTCCACAGGACTGAGGCAAAAACATAGGCTTAGTCCTCATTTTATTTAACTTTATTGTAATTGAGATAAGATAAAAGACATGTGGGAGGAAGTTAAAATAGATCAGGAATAAAATCTGGATGTCAAATCAGATGACAAGGCGTCATCTTTGGATCCATTTTCTTATGAGCCCCAGTTAAAGTTAGCTGCAGTCATTGTAGTTGGATACTTGCATACAGAATATTTAGTTTTGTACGGTGTAAGGGTTCGTCATGAAAAAACCGGGCACATTTATGAATCTGGCATCACAATCGAAATAAAATGATGGATCATCCAGATCTAATATGTTATTAGTTAGTGGTCTGCACTTTAAATTATGGCTCCAGGGTGTGAGTGTGACTTTTGGACAATACTTGGCAGAGGCATGAACTCTACAGGGAGTTCTACTTGATTTAGTTTATGACAAACTCTGCAGGCTGCCACTTGGAGGGTGGGGGTTCCCGAATGAAGTATTCCGGCAGTTGTGAAAATGTCTTTGGCTTTTCGTATCCTTGTCCATGAGCTTCATTAAGGCAATTAATCTGTCTGGATTTTCAGGATTTAGATTCCCTGCTTGAATATAGTGTGTGGGGGCTGTAATGCAGTAAATACAGACTACAGGTGGTTTCCGTGGGATGTTCCTCTTGTTTATTGTTGGCCATATCTGACTCACCGCCTCCTTTAGAGTCAGGACAGCTGTAATCCTTTCTCACATCACACGGTCATTCAAACCCTCACACACACACACACAGACAGCCTTGAAATCACACACACATTTTCCCAACATATTCCCCAGTCACAAAAAGTGGATTTCTTTCTATTCAAAACCTGCGCCTTTAATGAAAGCCATTCTTTAATCCAAACCTGCTGCTGCTTTTTTACACGGGCTTCTGACTTTCATTAAATGATCACAAACCCAAAAATGGAATATCACAACAGTCATCCCTGCATCTCTCCGGGAAATAAACACGGACAGGTTAGATGGCGACGTAATAAATTCATGTTCTATCGGAAAATATCATGCATTTGAAGTATATGTGGATGTCCGAGTCATTTCTTCCTCCTTGCCTTTGGTGAAAGTAGGCTAATCTGTGCTGATTCCATCCAACCTCCTTCTCCTCACTGTAGCGTTGGTCTCAGAAGCGTCGCTGGCACTGTCAACAAGGGTGGAGTGGTGGTAAATGTAGCAAGCACAAAACCCCTGTGTTGTTGTTATCAAGCTAAAATAAGCAGCCCTTCAATCAGCCACAAAGAGTGATTTCCAACAATCTGCTACACAGTCAGTGGTCCGACTGTTTCTACCGCAGATGAAGGTTTGGGTTTTTATTTCACAAGGGCACCTTGATTGCAAGAGACTCTGTCGTTCACCTGGAAAACCGCAGAGTCTCTGGTCTCAAGCCCCCCCCACCCCCCCATCTCTTTACTTGAGGCAACAGTTGATGTAACTCACCTTTGATCTGACATCAACGTGCCTGCAAGGATGATGGACAAAAATGCAATCGTGGTATGTGCAACAGCAGTCAAAAGCCTTTTATTCTGACAACCAGAGAGATCTTGACTCAGTTGTTCAACACGGTGTCGTCCCCAAACCAAAGAATGAACATGAACATCACACTGAACATCAATCAGATGCTTTTTTTTATTTTTTTGTCTCAGATTCTAGTTACTTTAATTATTTCATGGTTCAGACTTTAAAGGGTTAAAGTACAGTTGAGGCTCGGGGGAATATGTTCAACTTTGCTCACATGTGGTCAAAATGCAATATGTGATTTTGCCCTAAATTTAAATGAAAGCTCTTTTTTTTTTTTTAGCTTGTAGACGGGAAATGAAAATGTAGATTTGGATGCGAGCACCTGCAGGAGGAACCCACAAACAGGAAAACAGCGCAAAACACATACAGCCATCTGGTTGCGTCTGATGTGTGAAAGTTAAAGTGAGGCGTCACTGAAGTCTCTGCTCTGAACCGTCACTCCCACTGTGCTTTTAAATTCAGCCACCGAAGAAATAATGGACCACCTGCCATCTCTCACTTTGAGAGCCAATGACTGGACAAAATGATACGTGGACCATTTTACTTTGTGTGTTTATTTGTGGCTAAAACATATCTCCAGGGAATATATTTCAAGAACACACACCACTGTAATGTAGGTTACTAGAATTAGGCCACTGTGAGATCAGGCACAATAAAAATGACCGCACAATCATCTTCTCACACATTTGTGCTCTTCTGTCGAATGCGGTACTCCAACCATGATTAGTATTTGTGTGTGCGTCCGTGCGCGTGTGTGTGAGAGCTCCGACACTCCTGCAATATGGGTTTCGTATCACCCTTGCCAATGTGTTATGGGAACATTTGCATGCTGATTGATTTGCTTGTTTGTGCGTGCCTGCTATACGTGATAATTAATGCATGCTTGCCAGTGACAGTCCATCTGCAGAGGCGGCTTATATATCCATGCACACACCCTCATCCAATAGTTTCCACCTAATGAGCATGTGCGTATGTGTGATATTCTCTCTCTCTGTGTGAGTAGAGGCTCAGATCACCAACTGAGTGGAGAGAAAAATGACGCAGACGGGTTCATAATGTGAGTGTCATCTGGCCCTCTGTTATGTTCGAATGCCTGAGACACACACACACACACACACACAGTCGCTGGTCACTCGGAGCTTTAGAACCTTATGTAAGCTCCTGTGTGTTACAGTAGGCACAGACAGGAATAGCCCTAATAAGGGGCTTAGGTACGGGCACAGGACACACACACACAGTACCAGATCATTGAATGGGGTTAAGCCTCTACTTCCCACTACAGAGTTATCAATGGAGAGAATCAGCACTGCTTGTTTCTGATCCAATCAGCATTTCAGTCATGGTTCAGTCACACAAGCCATTATTCCATAGATTTGCTTGTTCACACTACGTTTAAGGGTAACCAGGAGAATTCTCCTCATGCGCCAGAAGCTCGTCAGCTGAGATCGGCTTGAGAAACCTATTGATTCCCAATTAGATGCTTACAGATCATTGAAAAAAATCACAGGCTTTGACCACCTCAGAGGTAGCAGCTGTTTTATTGATTGCTGGAGATACTGTTGTTGCAACCCGAACGCGTTCCTTTTCTTGGATTTTCAAATTCATCACAGAGTGAGCCGAGCCAATTTAACGGACCGATTTTGCCACTTTGGTCTTCAGTTAAACGCCAACCAAAGATGATCAATTCCTCTGGGTCATGCAGCTCAGTCTCTGAGCTTCACGGGCGGAAATGATGAGTGTGTAGAACTTGTTGTTTGAAAGCTGTTTTCATCTCCAGCTAATGAGATGGAAAGGCAGGTCTCTGAGGCATTTGATGAACACGGCGAGTGATACGGACACATGAAGCACAGATCATTGACTTTCCAAATTCGTTTTGAGAAAAACTCAGACGTAGGGTCTTCTTCCGGTCTTTGACGAGAGCAGACATTTTTTTTTCATCTCTCTCTGTTCCTGCTTGCTTCACAGAGTTGATAGTAAGCCTGTGAAATCTGACCCATTTAGCACTTGCTGCTTATTTAATTATCAACTAAAGCACTAAGAAAATCCCCTTTCCTGCTCATCCTATTCTTTGTGTCTGAGATGAACCACCCTCAGACCGTGAGGATAAGCTGACTAAAAATCCAGCGGCTCAGAGAGGGAGGAGTGGGCCCTAAGTCCTTGATTTTTTTCATTTAAGATTCACATTTCCATTCTTTTGGAACGCTAACCTCCATTTAGATTTTATGGGCAATCCTGATTGTGCCGTAGTTTTTATACCTCCCAAAGTGCTGATGTATGCATAAGAAGTGTAACCGGATGGGCTGTAATTAGGCAGGCAGGTGTGGGAGGGAGCACCTGTGGCCCATTTGCCACTGATTGGGGGGGGGGTATATAGGTGCTTCCCCTCCCTCGTTCCTGTCTTTGTGTTTTCCCTGTCAAAGGCCAACCTGGCCTTGTCTCTCCTTTTCTTTTGTTTTTAGAGTCTTAAATAAATATTTTGAATTAGTAACTGCCGTGCTGGTTTTCGCTGTGAGCGGACCTGCGGGTGGGGAAACCCGCTAAAACGAGCTGGGTACCAACGGAACAAAAAAATAGATCTTCAGGTTGAAAGGCCTAAAGTGGCGTTGTTGGCAACATTTCGTTTAGCCCCATATGCCCGACGCCACAGAAGGAAGGGTTAATATCCACAGGGTGGGGATGGGAGTTAGCTCCAACCAATATTGCTATTAGATTATCGTGTCTGGAGTTGGCATAGATCAGACAGCCTGAGACTCCTCAGTGGTTATGCATCTAGGTGGATGTTCAGTTTCAACACTATTTTATCCCCAATTTTCATATCATTATTGTAGCATCACTCCACGGCTGCTGTGTAGTCAATTTAGTCTCTGCTGCACCCAGGGGAGCAGTAGACGTGGTGCTGTCTGTGTCTGTCTGTCTAATAATCTTTTCCTTTGATCTATTTTAACCTTCAATAAGGATTAACGTTCTTCGATAGGAAAAGCCTCCTGGTGTGACCAGATTGATGCATTCTAACATTAAATTGCATGTTGATGTGCAGATGACATCTGGGATGTGAAAGCACCACAGCAATGAAAGCCGAGCAAATTGGGTAGACAAAAAAACGGAAAGGATTATTTTACAGGTGAAAAAGTTTTTTTATTTTGTTTTTTGACGACTGGTAGATTTTAGAGGCCACAAAAGCCCATTTTAGAAGGCCAGTTGTTGGAGGGGTTTAAAAGCAGTTTTGAGTCTATGAGTTATGGACGAGTTGTGGATCATTTTAGAGGTAAACTGTGGAGACGGCATGCTTGCTTGCACCATCCTTGACTGTCAAAAATCACTCAACCTATCAAAAGTGGGCCATGGTGTCTGCCTGCACTGCATTAACGGAAGCATAAAGTGAAAGTGCATCCTTGGAGGAGAAGAAGAAGAGACTAGTTGAATGAGGGATGAGGAAGCGGTGGTGTTCCTTAGAGATGGTGATTAACATTTGATTGGCTCTCATTCAGCGAACACTCACCATGCTGTCAAGGTCCTTGGAGGCTTTAATGTGTGAAGTGAACAAGGGGAAGGGGGCGGGGAGGGGGGGGGGGGGTGCAGGCAAAGACAAGGACAGAGTAACAAAGAAGAGCAAGAGAAATAGAAAGGGAGGAGAAGGACTTGACAAAGGAGAGAATGCTGCTTTTCTTTTACGCTTACCAGTGGATTATGCAGTGGATTGTAGAAAAATGATGCAATGTTGTTGTTGAGGTGGAAGATGGCGAGTGGGAGAGGTGAAAAAGAATCAGTAAAGACAGAGGACTGGGAAGGAGGAGGGCATTGAACACGGAGAAATGGGACGCAAAAGCACAGGAGTGTCTGTCTGGGACCCAGAGGATCCGTGAGGCAGGTCGTCCCACAGTACACGCGAGTTCACCACGGAGACCGAGCCATTCCGAGGGTCCGGGTTTCCTCTCTTAATGTGAAAAGTGCAGCTTGAATTGTTCCAGCGCAATTTAGCCAAAATGCCCACAAAGGGTTGCCATGAGTCTGAAGGTGCATTCAAAAAGGTTTCAACCAGCAAATTCAAAAAGCAAATACATTTAAACAGCTACATGTTTTATAAAGTTCTTACACGACCTTGGTTTTGGCTTTCGGCACTCGTTAATGATGATTTTTGTAAAGAGAAAAAAACCCCATCATTAATGACTTCTATGTAAGAATCTTTGACACTTAAGCCTCATAAAAATATATTTTTACACAGGAATTTCTCACCAACAAAGGACAGCAACATTCTGTGAAAACGACTAACTAAACTGCAGTTGCGATGGTAATCACGTCCGTGCATCCTCTAATGCCTTGCGTCAGAGAATTAAACGTAATCTGTATTCTTTTCTGGCTCCTGCACACTATAAATCGGTCAATGCAGTATGGATGCTGCAAATGAGTGAAGGAATGAAATGGAGAAAGACATCTTTGTGTGTCAGCTGTCAAATCACAGGTGGCGCTGGAGGGAATTGGAGTTGAGAGGAGAGTAAATGAGGAGGTGTGCAGAGCTGCCAATCAAGGTTGTCCTTTTTATAGCACTGAAAATCGAAATGATTTTAAAAGAACCTGGAGTAAAGGTGAAAAAATCTATTGAAAGCAACACCACATTTCATTGAAAAATGTAATTTCAAACAAGTCAAGAATACTTCACTGTTTATGATAAATTGCAGTCTATATTAAATGAAATCATCCCACAAGCCCCTGAACGGCAGTATTGAATATATAAATCACATGCGTGTGCATTTCTTGTTCTGTTGTGACGATAAACGGGAGCAGCTTTAGAGAAAAATAAAGTAATACTGGATGTATAATTCATTTTGTTAGATGTGAATATTTCATGACCTGTGAGTAGAAACTGCCCTGAGCTTATTTCAGAGTCCGGGTCAAAACTCAGCGGAAATCAGTCAAGTCTGAATCAGGAAATCACGTCTGCGAGTGTTTTGTTTTTGTGTCACAATAGATCCCATCTGGACTTATTGGTGAAGACTAAATCTAAATCTCTGCAGCAGAATGGAAGTTCTAACCCCAGTGATATATTGGATTTTCTGAGCTGGGGAATAATATATACTACATATTGATATTTTATTATGTTATTTTGCTGCTGGAGCCTCCAAACCCTTCAGCTGCACTTCTGAATCCTTCTGCCGTTCAGAATCGCAGACACCAAATAAGCTAAAATACAATACCGTTCGGAAACTTTGTTCTAATGTCCAATTGCTGCTGAAGGACAAATTTGAAGACTGCAGTTTCGCATTGTGCTGAATATTTGAGGAGGATGCAAATGGAATGAAAAGTTAATGAAAGATGTCTATCTGCTGCAGCTATTGACCTCTCTGATGACCTCCAGAGATATAAGCCTGCCGTCATTTGGCGATCCCAGAATGAAAATCAATTTAGAAGTAAAGTGCCGCAGAGGCTGGGATACCGCTTCTGTTCTGATTCAAAGTAATGCCACAGGACTGAAGATGATGAAATATTTACCTCCAACTCTGCCTCTTCTCCCATTTTGAAGTGAAAAAATGCAACACTTTTGAGAGTGATTCACAGTAAATGCAAGAATGCAGCGTGGTATGCTTTTAAGAATCCAACAAACACAGTAAGGCAATTGCAGCTCACAGTGTTCCACCTGTGGGCTCTGTACGTACTTGCTCTCTCCTCCTTTGTGTCGGCTTCCATGGAAACCGGTCTACTTTAGGATCTGCTAATAGAAGACAGAAAACACAGCGGAGGCCACCAACAAATGTAAATGTCAAACTTCCATTTTCCAGTGAGGAAACAGGCTTGAGTTTTTTTTTTTTTTTTGCAGGGAGAGAAAGTTGGGGTGTCGAGGGCTGAAGTGTGAAGGAAAGAAAGAAACATCTTCCGCTCTTCCTGCAGATGAATTCAGAAGTGGATCTGGATGGATAGCTACTCTGGATTTCCATTTTGCCGTCTTTAACATTCTTTTTAAGCATTTTGATGAAAAATACAAATATCAGGACTTGATGTTTTCAATCATCTTTGAGAGTTGCAGTTTAATCCTCAGTGTTTCCCCGTGGTGTCCTTCATGCAGATGCTGATCAATACCATTGAACCCAGCATGTGAGCAGAATAATGGAGCCAGCTTTTATAATCCATGTTGACACATTCAATAATGGGAAACAGAAGACTGTCCAGTATATTTTATTTTTTTAGTATTTATTTCTATTATGTCTGGGTATAAGAGAAGGCTGCAAAAAGTGATTACACAAATATGTTTCTTAGGTTTGCTCCACTTTATTACTTTCTTCTTGTTGGCAGTGAAGAAGTTCTAGTAATTAATTGCTTTAAATAATGCAAGTCTATGCCCTCTCAGAAATAACCTTTACTGTGCAAATATACAAATATAAACATGAAAAAAATGAATTTTCACCTGTCTAAATATCTGGTTATTATTTTATTCATGAATATATAAATGTTTACACCTCAGTCCGATTATCTGGGAAACCTCCATCCCTCTGGATGCATGAACATTTCACAGCATGAGAGGAGCTCTCCTCTCCTCTCTGCCCAACACCTCCCCGTGCAGCAGACGCCATATGCCACGTATAAACAGGCTACACTTTGTGGTCCGGTGCTTAGGCGCAATTTTCTCACCATCAAGATAAGGTTTTTTGTCCTGCCGTTTCCATAACAACACAATGTGGCAACTGGACAGCAGGGAGAAGAGTAATGGGCTGTTACGGTGCTGCTGTGGGTTGTCGGTGACCCCTGACCTCCGGGACCAGTGTGTGACCATGGGGACTAAGGAAAACAAGGCCCCAGAAGTAATCATCCCTCTGAGCCTAATCTCACGCATGACTTTTTAAACCCCTCCAACTGTATTTGGGAGCACACTGAAGCCAGCGGGGTGGAAGACAAGCCCAGCAGAGAGGAAAGGAGCGGATGGAGGGGAATGTCACCTCGGTGCTGACATCGCTTGTTTTATTCTGTACAGGGGGGGGGGGGGGAAAGGTTTTGGTCTTATATTAGACATCTCGATAAATATATGGTGCATAATCTAAGCCTGTTAGTGTAGCATAGAGCACAGTTAAGAGTGACTGATTGGATTTTTGTTTTCTCATATCACTGAAAAAAAATAAATAATCAGATTGAGAATATCAGAGAGCCCAAACCACATAATTCCACATTATTTGCGAAGACACCTGCATGCCATGGTTTTAATTCCTGCTGCTGAAATGTACCCCCCCCACCTCCGAAGCCCCAAACTGTCTCTTACGTGGCGAATCCGCCACAGAGAAACAAGCCCAGGGTGCATTGGACTTGGTTCTGTCCTGCTGTGTTACCGATCTGCTCACTAAGGTGAGAGGGGGGGGGGGCGCCTGGCCATGTTTCATTACTCTGCTCACTCGGCTGAGAGGATGAAGAGCTGGTGAATGACTGTGGGCCCCCAGGCAGCCATATTGGGTGCGGTCATTATCAGCAAAGAAGACAAACTAGTAACTCAAAAATGTCTTCCAAATATTATATATTTATATATATTAAGTTCTTTGTGGAAATGAATTATGATCATAGATCAGATGGCTTTTCAGTGGGAAACGCATGAAAGTCATAATTTCATAGGATCATACTGCTAAATTCGTACATTTTTATTAATCTTTTGCAAAGGTTGAACTGAATGAGGGTGGTGTAGTGGTTAACGCTGTCTCCTCACAGCAAGTATAGGTGCCGTGTTTGAATCCCATCTGTGCAGATTGTGTTTCATTCAACTTAGGTTATTCTTCTTATCTTGAAGCAACTTTCTTTTCACATATGAATTACCGCTAACCTCTTGCTGTGTTTTTGGTTTCGCAATGCAGTACGAGTTAAGAACTGGACATCACACTGTCCATCCATCCATTCATTTTCAATAGGACCCTCTGCTGCACGACTGGAGCCCAATCCAGATGATAGGAGTAAAACTGGGATTCTACCTCCTCATGGTAGATTCAAATGACACTGAGTGACAATGATCACACACAGAAAAAACAAACAAACAAGTCTGAGCCTTTATTCAGAAAAGTGTACCCACCATACCTCTAATGATTGATTACCTCTCATGGCAAATATATTATCATGGATAATAATTCTCAAATTAACAGGCATCCTAAATTGCACTTAAATTCACTAACATATGCTGTCTTTCACTAAGAACAATATAAAATCATCGACTGTGGGTGTCCCCCCCCCCCCCTCAACTCTCACCAAACTCTGCTTTGTTTTTCCAGGCTATTGCGTTATTGTTTTTGTGCAGGCACCACTTAGGACGCCACTCAATGATTATGGCCTCCCAGTTTCCATGGTGATGCTGAAATAAGTTATGCTCATAAATGGTACATAGGAGAATAAATCAAGTGCAACATTCCAGGCCTGTCTTCTGAACGCTCCGTTCAGCTGCATCAGTGCCACTACCCCTCACCCACAGTCATTTCCTCTCTACAGAGAAAAAATTAACGATAGTATTTCTATTCCTTTTCTTCTTTTATTTACATTTTTTCAGTTTGAGGTTATTATGTTAAAATTCTGAAGATAAATGAGACACTCGCGGCACACACACCAAGGCCTTAAGCTTGTTCGAGTATCTCATAACCCCATCCCATATAACTCTGTAACTCAAACAGCAAATTAATGTCATGGAAAATGGAACAGAGCGATGATGATTTCTTTAAACATCATGTAGGAAATGTCGAGTTAAATGATTCTGAACGTATTGGCAGTATGCAAACTAATGTTGTCATTTTCAGTGACATTTGACTGAAAGCATCCGACATCTCTACCGTCTTAACACCGATTACTGAGTCATTCAACTGCTGAGTAACAAGCAAAAATAATTTCATTCAGATTACTGTTTTTTTTTTTTTATCCCCTCCACGTCATCAATGACTGAATGATCAGCTGAGTCACAGGATGACTGACGTTTGGGGTGACGTTTAGTTTATGTCTGCTCCTGAGCTGCCGGGGGATGACGTCACCGCTTCAGTGATGAGCGTCGTGATGCGGAGTGAGATGGCTTTCGGGTCTGAGGGCGGTGATGCACGAGGACAGGAAAGGCTGGGTGACTCAGTGGGGATCTGGGATTGAGGAAGGGGATGGGGGGGGGGGGGGGGGGGGGGGATGGGGGGTGACATATGGTGACGGCAACTTCCTCAGCTGGACGTATTTGACCACCAGCTGGCCAAATGAGTGCAAACTCAGAGCGTATCTCTGTGTGCGCACTTGCTTTGTGGGCTCATTCACTGAGAAAAATGCCCCCATCTGCAAACCACACCTCTATTGAAGGGGCAAATAAAGGTCAGACTCTAAGTTATGCCTGTGTGTGTGTGTGGGGGGGGGGGGGGGGGCTTTGTTTATCCCCATTTTGAAAGAGCAGGTTATGGAGCTAATGCTCTCTCTTGCTCATCATTACAGTCGCTATAAAAACACTTGCACTGTGAAATCGTCACAAGTGGAGCGTAAAAGCCAAACAAAGACAGCACAGACCGAGTCTGATGTATAATTCCTTCCATTTTTCAGGACAGCAGAGCCAGAGAGACCTGGAAAATGCTCTGGAAATGTTAATTGTGTCCGTCTTTACATGGCCAAAGCATCTGAGAGCAGAAACAGGACAGGTCAGACAGGAAAAAGAACAAAGACAGACAGTTGGAGGGAGAAAATGGTCAAAAGAAAAAAGAGAGGGAGGATTTTAGCATCTGATGTGCAGAACAAGCTTAGAGGTTAAAATATGACTTTGGAAGTGTTAGAAGATTCCTCATGCCAACACATACCTCTGCTCTACTTGTCAATGCTGTCAGTCATTTGTCTTTCATGTTCCCTCTGTTTTTCCCCTCTCACTGACCATTCCCCATATCCTCCTCTGGGACGATCATGGAACATCCGTCTGCAGTCCCGATGGACGAGCATCGCTCCTCTCCAGCGCCTTTTTTGTCTTTTATTGCACGTGCTGTAGAGGACCATGCATGCTCTGTCACATCTCTGTGTTTGAGCAACCTAAGAAAATAGATATTTCAATAAAACAAAGCAGGTGAGGGGCAGTAAGGCGGTGCGGTGCAGTGGGTAGGGCCTGGTTGGCGGTTGCATGTTCTCCCTGTGTCTGCGTGGGTTCCTGCTTACCTGCTTGTCTCTCTCTGCAGCCCCTATGGTGAACTGGAGACACAAGATGTACCTGACCCGACCAAATGTCTGCGTCTTTGCAGGGACAAATAGGTTATCAAAAAGCAATGGATGTAAAAATAGAGGAGGTTGTGATAATAATGTAAGCACGAAGACTCAGAAGTGTCTCGCTTGAGTTGCAGCGGATCAATAGAAGCCAAGATGAGGCGCAACGTCACCGACCAGCATGGGATGCGCACAATCAATGACAGGACGGCCGCTGCACAGGAGGCGCTCCAAACCGCCCAGAACCATCTGCTGTGCATCAATGATATCGATATAAGCATCAGCTGGCATGCATCAAGCTTTGTTTCCTTGAGACTCAAGCTGAGCATGAACATAATGTATGTGCTATTATATAAATAGCAACTATTGCTGCATGAAACCACATGGCAAATGGGAATCTTGCAATTTGAAGGATGCCAGGGTGAGAAAATGAAAGGTGGAAAGTGAGGCCCAGCTCTTTGATTTAGCTCTCGGCCTCCCTCTCATCCCACTCCACATTTTCTGCCTCGCTCTCCTTCGCCAGTTCAAAGTGTATCCTAAGGACGCTGCCTGAATCCTGCCTGGGTTTGTTTGATCTTGTGAGAACACACTTAAACACCCAAATATCCACCAAGTCAAGGGGACAGTCAGAAAACGGGCGACGGCTTACGACGTCACACAGTCTGCATTATTCACAGAAACCAGTGAAACCATTATTCATGGTTTGATGCTTTTATTGGTCGTGTTTCTTTCGTTTTGTCTTAGGTCTCCATGCGTTGGCCCCCTGTGCCCTCATGCCTTCCTGCTGTATATAAAAGCTTCATCTCCGTGCGGGCTGCATGCAGCGTATCGTGCATTAATGTGCCGAGCACATGGACTCCAGTCGGGATTTTGTCCCTCGCTCCATTCCAAAGTGTGCGTGTGCTTGTGAACAGGAAGTTGGTCTCATAATTAATTTCCTGTCTTAATGTGAAGACGATAGATGAGGACGATTGGAACTAACAGAAACAAATGTAACAAAGCAGATAGCAGGTGATTTTGCGTTCTTTTGCAAAATTGCTTCCACTCGGGGGGGATCACTGTGGGGACTTTGGATTATTTTAACTGATGATAAAAACAAAATCTGTATCTTTAAATAATGCATTAATCAGTAGGAGACACTGTAAGCAAGTAAGTGCTCTGTATTATAAAATCACTTAAATGTTAGATCATGTAGGCACTTAAATGCACTGTAGAGCGACACACATTATGACACGGCTGCCTCAGCGCCAGAAGGACGTGGCACTGCGTGCTCGCACAATGAGCGCCAGTGTGCATCATTTCCCCTGTAACTGGATCTCTTGTGTGCTCTTCGCTCTCATACTAACTAGCAGTACACTTGAAGTAACTTGGATTTGTTGACTCATGAGCTTTCTTGTCAAAGTACTAGCTCCTTATGTCCACAATGCATATTGGTGAAAATGATAACTGGAAGTTGCCGTTGTGTCTGAATGTGAGCATGAATGGATGTTTGTCTCTCTGCGTTAGCCTCCTGCCTTAACATTTAACTGCAGAGAATCTTCTTCCCTTTTCTTTGTTTAGTCTCTCCATCCATCCGCCCATCATCAGCATCCTGCAGGGCACGTTTTCTGATGAGACTTTTCTTTCTTTCTGTCCCTCCAGGATTACCTCCCTAGATTATGTTTGTATTCACGGTGGTGTGAAAATGAATCGATTCTTTAGCGCACTCTTCCTCCCCAATAATAGTTCAGCACTTGTAAAAGGCAGGTTTTGCCAAGCTTCAGAGAAAAACAAGAACAAAGGCGTAATGACAAAATCAATCATAATCCCAGCCCCAGGTAGATAAAGATTACAGGCCTGTGGCTCCAACTTTGTGTGTAGAGGATCGTAGGAGTGCTGCAGTCAGTCACAAATATCTCCAACATTATCAGCCATCTCTTTGACGTCTTGAGCATAATCTACAATCATTTTAGAGCCACTATAGCGGCCATCTTAATAATGGTATCTCCCACACCCCTCACACTAATCTTTGAGCAGTCCAACAGCAAAAGCATCGTCACATTTAATTAACAGCTTATCCTCCACCAACGCAGAATAAGCCTGCATCAGAATGACATCAGGGACTATGGAAGCTTTGTTTTCATGTGGATCCCTGTAATGTTTTCACTCAGGCCGGAGCCACCCGCTTCTTAATGGTGTAATGGACTGGTGAGAATTGATTATGAAACCCGGTGGCGTCAGATAATTTGATTAGTAGCGGCAACCCCTACAGCAAACGTTATTATTTTAATCACAAGGGAGACACCCGACGGAACCGATAACCTAATGAAACATAATCAGTTAAGAATCAGTATCTTAGAAATCGTATTGCTGAGGGTGAATCTCATTTTAATTCCATAAAAGCAAACTAAAATCAATGTTGTGCCTTTAGGATTTCAGGTGGACCAATTACCTTCTTCTAATGTGTCTCCAATAGAACAGCCACAGATGTATAGATTGGTAATCTGCATGGATGGAAGTTCTATGTGTTCATGTGTGACTGAGTAAATAACAAGTTATTTGTGCTTATTATCAGACTTGCTGCTCTATTTTAAACTGAACACAAGGCTCACGGTGATTTCGGTAACTAGCATCTTTCTTTCACAGATATAAAACACACTTTATTTATATTTATCCTCATATTTATCGACTCGAGCAGCAAATAATTTGGATAATTCAGAGATTATTTTGTATACCCTAACCACAAGAAGCACCGACTTGTTCTAGGTAAAGGCAACGTTATTTCCATCAGAAAATCGGATGCTCTCTCGTCTGAGAACAGCAGAGTAACTGACCGACTGAGGTGGATGCAGTCTGGCTGGAGTTCTCTGTCTGTCTGGGACGAGATGCCACAGTAAATCCTCACGCTGTGATTTTATCTAGGAGATGCAGAGAGGAGGAAAGACGGAGGCCAGAGAAATCCCTTCCCCTGTTCAGATAAGAGATTTGGATACAAACCCTCATCTTTTGAAGTTCAAATAAATCAAGCCATTTTGAAATGCTTCACCATAAGTAGTGGAACCACAGCGATCCGTGGAAGTGTAACCAGATAAGAGTGAGTGAAGACTCAAAGGACCGGAAACAGTCACGGAGCATTGATGAAGTGGGGGGGCATTTTGTATTTTAAAGGCGCAGTCACCAGATTTACATAATCACACTTAAAAAGCTGAACTGAACGAGGAGACAAAAGAGTTTCTGAACTCGGTCATACATGTTTCAATAAAATAAAGGAAGACTTCAATTAAACGACTTCCGAGGCTCAAACTGGAAGACCGACGGGAACGGCGGTGGGGGATGGACTCAAAGGGAGAAAAGCCTGTTTAAAGAAGGGGAGATGAGTTCAGTGGCAGGCTGGGGTCAAGGGGTCGGTGTGACAATGTCACCATGACCCCCCCATACGACGTCTGAAGAATGTTGAAGAAGGGGCGACATGCTCGTCTCTGGGGAACAAAAGAGAGGCAACGGGATAAATACTGCAGGGTGGACGCATCAGCCATCCATACCTGTTAGCATCAAAATGCAGTGGAGAAGAAAAGGCCTTCCAGTTCATGCAACGCTGCTTCCACAAGAAACACTCAATACGATGCTTTGATGTTTCCATAAAGATGGGAGCAAACAGCCTTATGTTTAGCTTTAAGGGGTAAAAAATGTTGTCCAGTCATAAGAAGGTTATGGGTTTGATCCCCAGCCCCTGCAGTCTCCCTTGAGCACCAAACCCCAGGCTGCTGATTCCAGCCCGGGCAAACAAGGGGAGTTGTGTTAAGAGGGGAATGCAGTTTAAAATCCTCTCCTAGATTCACAATGCGGATTCAAAAGTCTGCTACGGTGACTCCAAATCAGGAGCAGCCTTCAAAAAATAAACGCTTTAATGTGTTCTGGTGTTCGTAACTGTGTTTTCAAATGAAAACCAGAACAGCGTCCATTAGCTTGATCAGTCTGTATCCAAAATCAGGCTAACCACTTTGAAAGCATATTTATATCTGGCGGATCATGATTTTTTTTTTTTGATCCACACCAAACTGAATTAATTTATTGATACCAAACCCCCAAGTGTGCTAGACCGGTTTAGTTAAAATTCATAAATGCCTGAGAAATTAATAATATTTTAGAAAATATTTAAGTAAAAATAGAATTAAAAAGTATTTAATCCACCCATTTATCCAGATCCACATCAAAATTGAGCAAAATCTTGCAGAGTTTTGGGAAAATCTTTAATCCTTTGTAATCTGAAATGTTTGCATAAAACTCCTGAAAATCCAGCAAATAAATGAAAATGGATGAAAACAGCAGTCCTGTCCAGATGAAGTTTTGTGCTCTGCCGTCTGTACTTTTCCTGTCTCGGCATTACACCGCACTCCTCTTTTGTTTTCATGTCATGCATGTCACCTCTTTCATCGGCCTCTCGCTCAGCTTTGATTTGAACATGAGTCATAAAAAACCGGGAACACAGACACAAAGACGCACGCCTGTCTAAATGTCTCCGTTTGAATAATGTATGAGTTGTCTTTCTTTGACAGATGCTCTCCTCTGTCACTTATCCAACACTCGAATGTCTGCCTGGCCCCCCCCTCCTCTCACACCATCCCATAATATAACACACCCGTCGCTCACATTCAGAGGTCACACAAGGTCACAGTGAGGACAGTGTAGGTGCGACGGCGCAGAGACGATGCCGTCTCCCATCCTGCTCCAATCATCATCACGGCAGCTTTACGGCAAGGTGACTCCTCTTCGTGCTTCCTCTTCGTCGGCAGAGACGGGAGTAAAACCTTTATTAAGTGGATATCATGCACACAAAGCAGAGGGATAGATTGAGAGAGCGACGTCGTCACTTCGCCAGCCAGCCGCTCCTTTTAAGTCGGCATCAGTGGGACTTATCAGAGCTCTAGAAATCAAGATGAGAGGCGGCAATGAGACGCCTTTGGAAATAAGAAATCTGCTGGCGTTGAGCACTGCCGTGTAATTTCCTTTCCTGGCTCTCAGAGGCTCCTATCATCACCATTGATCTAATGTGTCTGGGGGGGATCTCTCTCTGTCTCTTTCCGGTCTGAGGAGAGACACCAAAGGGAAGGGGGGGTGGGGGGGGGGAGAGAAAGAAGAAGAGCAAGATGACGACGAGGGAGGAGGTGGCTGGAAAATAAGATGAAAGGGCGTGATGGAGAGTGGGGCGCTGAAACGATGGGATGGGCCGAAGAGGAAGGAGGATGAACTCAAAGACTGAATGCCCCCCCCCCCCCCACCGGTCGCTGTTTGTGAATCCCTTCGTTTTCACGTCTTATTTCCTGAGTTCAGGGCCTCCAACTGATGACTCACCCTACGGCGAGAACATAGCGAGGATCACCCTGTTCTCTGCCAGGTAATTTCTTAGGGTAGGCGTTCTCCCATTTGCCACATCCTGTAGCTTCAAGCTGTGGCTAACAGAAACAGGCTAACGCAGATGTCCTGCCTCTGCCCCCCCCCCCCCCTCGGTCAGTCTGTCGTAACAGATTAGCAGCATTAACGATGCAGTCAGAGGAAATGATGGTGATTGGTTCAGCTATAGGATCAATGTCTGCACGGATCATTTCAGCAAAAACCATTTATTATTGACGCGCCACCATGAACCAGGCTGAGGAAGGAGGGGAGGCCAAAAATACTCCCACAGTGACATCAATTAAACACGCTCACTTCTGCAAACTGTCGTCACAGCTGTCAGCCGAGTTGGAGGATCCATGAATCCAACTTCTTCCTATTTGCCGAGCATCAAGTTTCCCATTAAATATCCACATGAGGATTTTGCAGATTGTAAGTCGATTAGTGGGTCAAAAAGTCCAAAATTCACCTGGGGAAACTACAAAATGCAATATTCCAGTGGATCATCGCATTTAAAAACTTCTTAAATGCAGATTTGTTATTTATTTTCCCATTGATTTAATCATAAAAAAAAAAAAATGTAATCCTAACTGACATGATATCAGCATTTTCTGGCCTCTCTAAATGTCTTAAATGGTTTTGCGTGTTCCCAACACGTTTCCTTTTCCCTTCGTCATTTAACGCCAGCTGCCTCAAGCCAGACTTGCCTTTCATTTTAGGTGTGAATGTAACACAGAAAGGTGATGTGGTATAAAGAGTGGGATAGTCCACAAACGGAGGAGGGCGGGGCGCCACATGGGGTTCATGCATCACATTCAACAGCTTAAACACTGTTTGTAATTTGAATTTGTCAAATAAAACATGCACCACCCTGACATTGCAGTTTAAAGCTGCAGCTTCACAACAACTCTGTTGTTGCACAAGCAGCCTGGCGCTGTCCCCTGTGGGAGTATGCATGTTCTCCCCGGGTCTGCATGGGTCCTCTCCGGGTGAGTGTCAGTGTGAGTGGTTGCTTGTCTTTCTGCGTGGCCCCGTGACTCGTCCAGGATGCTCCCTGCCTCCCGCCCACTGAGGACGGGCTGTTACAGGAGGTTTTGTAGTACAAACAGCTGCCTCCTGCTGGAGGTGAGCTTTATAAGATCCACGAGAGTCAATCTCTACCTTGCTGTGTGTGATTACATCCTATAAAAGAGAAGAACCATTCACTGAAAGAATGGGAACTAATTCTTAGAGGGATGTGCTGCATTTCAAATAAAACTATCGGTAATGTTATAAAAACAGCAGTGTTGTAAGTTGAAACACTTGACATCTTAACACACACACACACACACACACTGGGATCAATAAAGTATTCTGATCATAGCTCTGGTTGTCTATTTGAATGAAAACTTTTCCGTCTTCGCTCCAATCAGCGATGTCACAGCAAGTGTTTTTCATTTGACAGCTGATGTAAAGCCCCCACTGACATCACTGATTGGGGTGTAGTGAAAAGTGCAACAGGGGGGGGGTGCAGGAGCAGTTTGCGCCCTCTGGGGGGGGGCTGCATAGGATGTTTTTAATGAAGCTGTTGATCATTTAGAAATTGAGTGCATTCAGCGTTAGAGTTTGCGTCTTCCTTTTTAAACCGCTTACACTTCACCTGTCCTTTTTAGAGTTTGTACTTCCTGCTCTGGTTAAATGAAGGTTAATGAAGTAAGACATAATTACAGTTTGTCGCATGTGATTTTCAGCTCGATGGTGGAAGTTGTCCGGATGCCACAGCAATGTCGGCGTGCTAATCGGTCAGGCCGATGTGGAAAATCATTCTGATATGTTATGCTTTTGTTTCTCAGTGCACATGCTGTTGTTTGCATAGCAGATATGAGATCATTCATATCCCCCCCCCCCCCCCCCCCCCCCCCCCCCCACATTTACCCAAGAGAGGCAAGTCAGACTCTGGGAGAGGGAGAGAGATTTGTGGGGTTTTATCGAGCTGATGTTGGAGGAAGGAGGGCATGTGCGTGTTTGGAGAGTAAAGCATGAAAACGGATCGGGAGGGGAGGGGGGCGTAGCAGCGGAGGGGGCGCTGAGCCCAGGGGATGGAGGGGCGGAGCCCTTCTGCATTTGTATCGGTTCCGTCACCATGGGGATGGATGCTAGCTGCGGAAACGGCCCACCATGCAAGGACATGTCACTTTGTCTCAGCCTTTCGTGCTCTTTGTCCCGCTTTCCTTCAATCCTTTAACCCTTCCAAGTCCTTGCCAAAATGCTGCTGGCCTTCAAAACAAACATTGTCTGCAACTGGAAGGAGACCCAGAAGATCCTCCTGAAATGAGTTTCAGATCAAAACACGCATTTCAGTGTATGTCAAGTCTGCTTGTGTTTGAATGCTGTTCTTCATTTAATGGGATACTTGTCGCACTGGTGAAATCGCTCGAGATGCATTTGCCAACCAAAAAAAAATGTGTATCAATCTTGAATGCACTTTATTAAGAAATGTAAATATTTTCCGATTAATTCATTCAATATTTCCTGAAAAAGCAAATCCTTTCATCTATGGCCTTGAAAATGAAGGTAAAAACTTACTGAACGTGGCATGATTGCCCCCTCGTGGTCAACTATAGCAACAGCAAATAAAGAAAGCTGGTTTGGTTTTCTTGATCTACCGATGGTACTTGTAGGCATTGGAATAGGTTAATTCTGCGCTTCAATTTGTGGCCCTGGTGACTTGTCCAGGGTGGTTTCACCCCCCCCCCCCCCCCCCCCCGCCTCTCGCCCGTAGTCATCTGGGACAAGCTCCAGCATGACCCGGATCCGGATAAATTGCATGAATAAGTTACAGACGGGCGAGCGTGAAGAAAGAAACGACCTTTCACTTAGTGACGTTTTCAGTCTGGCCGGCAGGGGGCAGCAGACACCAACGTCTCGGTGTCATCCAGAGACCCGTCTCCGCCGCTGATGTTTATGTATGTAATTACAGAGTCGTTAAAACCTCAAGCATTCTTCTCAGCCGCGGAGACAGGCTATTATCTGAAGATCAATCACACTGCGCGTGCGCGTCTTGGTGCGTGCGTACCCGACGATGGACCGAGCAGCGTGTGCGGATGGGCCATAAATAGGGTGGAATCTGCACACACACACACACACATAGCCTGAGGTAATCTGGCGGCACTAAATGAGATTATCAGTAACGAGGTGATTAATGAGCATCACCTCATAATCAACTGTCACCGCTTTGCTGTGATATCCTCGAGCTGGAGCACCGTGCAGGTACACGGCCGCGCACCTGCTGCTAACATCAGCCTCGCCTCAGCGCGTCACAGCACCAACAATCAGTGACTGAACGCACTCACACGCCGCCACGGTGGGGTTTGTGTTATTATGGGTTAAATAAGCAGCTTGCATTCAATAATGAATTATTCAAGGTTTTAAATTTAAATGACATGATGATGATACAATCAGTAAAAAAAAAGAAAAAAAAGACTGTCATTTGTAGCCAATGCTAATAATACAATCTTGACATTTTAAATGCATCGATACACTTTTAGCTCCTCCATGTAAGCACTGGAAAAAATGTATTTGCAGTTTTCTTTTGAGATTTCACAAGTTAACTTGTGGTCTCTATATTTAATATTCCCAGTAAAAAAAAAAAAAAAAACCTGGATAAGTATTAGCAAAGAGCGATCAGCTTTTAAGTATTTTGCAAAAAAAAAATTCTCTCTCTCAGCAGCAGATGACCCAAAGAGTGAAAAGCAAACCGAGAACTCCTTAAAATGTGTTTTTCCCTTCCAATGAAAAAAACAAATTCCACAGAGGAGGAGGCGCAAGTTAACACATCTTGTGTTCTGCAGCAAATTAGAGAGTTCATGCGAAATATGCTGCAGCTCTTTATTTTCAAATGCATAAACCAAATATGGAACGCCAGATAGAGTTTAACAATCATGCTCTCATTTATTCAATCTTTCCATGATGTCTGAATCAGGTTTTTTTTTAAAATCTATAAATCAATATCAGTTGGGTATAAACAAACAAACAAAAAAACCCGCAGTCAGCGTGGTGGCTTGTGTTTATGTGAAGCAGCTCCTGCCCCATGAGCTCAAGAGCCGACAACAAATCACCCATTTCATTCCCACCTCCTCCGCGCAGCGGTGGACTGAGCTGTTTCAACATCTCTGTGTGGAGACACCTAGATCAGATAATGCTCTCTAAGTCTCTATAGCGAGCCGTTTGAAGTGGCTCCGGTGAACCGTGGCCCTCCCCCCCCAGCCTCGGCTTCTTGTTCTGGGATAACTGTGCAGTGTGTGCGGGGTGACGGGGTCAGGGTGACTGGGTCCCCGCCATCTCCATATAGGCTGTAGGCTACAGCTGCTCCTATGAGATTGGCACCTCAAATGCACAGGATGTGCCTTAGATGTCCCCTGCATGTGTGTGTGTGTGTGTGTGAGCAGAACAGGCCAGAGGGTAGAGATGTCTTTATCGTGTAGAAGTGTGCAGATTATCCCATCACTGCTGTATTTAATACAGAAAAAGGGATGGTAAGCCCGCTAACCAGTTTCCACTGCGTCCACCTTCGCCACAGCGGACCCGGACCTCCTCCCTTTAGAACCGTCTCCGGATGCACCTGGTGCCATTTTGTTTCTTACTCACTCCATGAGACCAAAATCAGCATTGAAGGAGATCGCTCTTATCAAGCGCTGCCTCACGTCTGTCTTCTTAATGCGGGCCATTGGGTTCCATAACAGGAAGGGTGGGGCGAGGTGTTTTTTGTTTTTTTGTTTTTGGACGCCGTGCATTGCTGATGTGTAAGAAGACAAATTCAAAACACACCTTGATGTGCAAATGTTCGCTAACACACCCCTTGAAAATGGTTTGTTAGCGGCATGGAGCTTATTTTCGGTCAATAAATATTTTAAGGGAAATTATATACTTTTACAATAGCTTTTGCTTTTCAGTAGGAGTCCGTAGTTTTGGAGGATTGCTGGATGGACCAACGCAAATCTTTTCATGGAGCTTGCTGAAATAGAAATTTCAAATATCACCACGCTTATCCATTTTTTATGCAAAATAAGTCATAACTAAGAGCAGCTTTGGGGTTGCCAGGTTGTTAAAAGCGGCTTCTTTGGCGTGCTCTTATTTCTTAAAGGATTCCACATGTCATCTATAAGCCTTCTATAAAGTGCATATCATTTTTGCAAAGTGGAACAAATTCTTCATGTCGGTGCTTTTCAGTCTTCTCAATCGAAGGTGAGCAATTAATAATTGATGGTAAATCACAGTGAGCTGACGCTATAAGTGAGGCAAGTCAGTGTAAACGCATCTGATGCATTTAATGAGATTTGAATGAAGCGAAAAGTGCCCATTGATGTTTTCCCTTCAAAGTCCAGCAAATCTCATCAGAGCAGCGGCGCATAAAATGTGACTCGCCAAGCTGTGTTTAGAGGTGAGGCTGGAATGAAACCATTAATGACACGCTCTCAGAGCTGCGGCCTTCAGCGGACCGGCTGCAGATCCCCGTGTTTATGGCCACATCACTAATATTTACCCTGACCTCATCACTATTCATCTGCTGATGCCTCTGTGTTGTCTTTGATTGTTTACCGCCCTGAATAAACACTCGGGGGGAGGGGGGGGGGGGGGGGGGCTGAACAAAAGAATGCATAGAGCGCAAATATGAAACGCTCCTCTATTGCCGTCTAACTCGCTAACGTTGTGAGAGTGGAGACGCCCGGCGAGGACTGCTGTTCATATAGGAGATCTGCTGATGCGGTGCTTTCCTAAATGTGTTCAATATGCTTCTTTAAATGCCAAAGTGACGCGTCACGCCAGTGTTCATGTCACCGTTTAAATATGTGCTGCTGCAGATTGCTTGTGGCTCGACACGCATCTTTTGATCCTGCAGTGAAAGACAAAATGACAATTTAATCTAATAATAATAAAGCTTATACGTATTTCTAAATGATATCTGCACAGTCTGGCTCCCCAGCTTCCTCCTCTGACTCTGCCTTCAGCAGATTGCCATTTAAAGCGGTTGAATAATTGAGGAGTAACATTTGCGTTAGCCGTCCTGGTGCGAGTGTGTGACACTTCTTAAGAGCAGCTCTCACACACACACACACCTGCTGGAGGGACTTTGGATCAGGGGCCAATATCAACTGATCCATTATCGGATCACACGTGCAGTCTGTTTCAGCTTCAGATGCACAGTTGAGTTGATGCAGTTGAAGACTTATCGGTGCAGAAAATAACACATCGCCACTGAAAGGCCACTTTTCTTATATTGAGCCTCAGAATAGCGTTTCATCAAAAATCCTCACCAAACAGCGGGGGGGTGGAACAGATTTTTACCAACAACTCATTAATCTGTCTCTCAATATTTCCCAGCCTCCTCACGGTGGCTGTGACACTGAGGCCCAAACCAGTTCATTTTTTTTTTAAACAAGTAAAAAATGTGTATTTATTTATTTTTTCTTCTTGTTTGGAACTATTTCCAGCTGTGGATGAATACACTTTCGCAGACGCTGGCACAGAGGAATAACACATATCAGACAGGCCTCATTTGTGTGATGAGTTCATTGTTGGTTTAGTTTTTAGGAATAAAAAGAATATCTTTTAAACTAAATGTCCCAGTTTGTGTGCTTTGCTTTCATTTGAAGTGATTGACGCTTCAAACTTTTTAAATGAGTTCAAATGCATCATCATTTTCCCGAGGCTCCTTCTGTGACCTCGAGCTCCAGT
This sequence comes from Brachionichthys hirsutus, assembly GCF_040956055.1. Taxonomy (NCBI): domain Eukaryota; kingdom Metazoa; phylum Chordata; class Actinopteri; order Lophiiformes; family Brachionichthyidae; genus Brachionichthys; species Brachionichthys hirsutus. The sequence continues at coordinate 6,670,592 of NC_090909.1, read as the reverse complement.
CCTGTTCATTAGGCAGTAAATGTGCGCAGCCGTTTGCTGCTCCTCTTGTAACAGTTCACAACCCTCACCTCTGAACCGCGCCGTCTCCGAGGTAACCGGGGCCAACCGGAGGATTAAGCCCCAGAATGGCTGCTTCACCGAGCTGTTTATCCACTGACCTTTTATTAAGAGAGGGTCCCTAACCCGAATGAATACCATTTCACTGGCAAACACAGTCAGACGTAATTAATTAAAGCCTTGTGTGTGTGTGTGTGTGTGTGTGTGTGTGTGTGTAAGTGTCAGGTTTCAGGCCGCACACCTCACGAAGTGTGTTTTCACACTGCGCAGTGTTTCTTTAACCTCTCCCAGACTCCTCCAGGCCTCAGCAGGAAAGGAATCACAACAGACTTAGGTTACACACGCCCGACAGTGTGTGTGTGTCTGTATGTGAATGTGTGTGTGTGTGTGTGTGTGTGTGCTGCAAGACTCTCAATTTTAACAAGGATTAGTTCTATATTTTCCTTTCATCAGTTTTCTAACGGATCCCCAAATATGTCTGAAATCAAATCGAGACAAGCAGCACCCTGTGCGGATGTTTGGCTTGTGGAGCTACTTCTACCTCGACGGTTTGGAGGCTGTTGAACCTTCACTCAACAAGGAACGGCACCCCTGCCCAAAACACACACACACACACACACACACACACACACACACACTCCCCCTCTGAAGTCATTACAATAATCTCCCTCAGTCCAGATCTGGGAGCAGGGCAGGGACTCTTCGTCCTTTCGATCCTACCAGACGCTAGCTCACTTTGGCCCTAAACAAGGGGCCGCGGCGGGACCACCAGTGGTGCAAGAAACACTTACACACTCACGGGTGGGTCTGTAGGTGCTCCATCAATCGTTCTTTAAGAAATAGACGGTTCAAAGCTGCAGCAGATGCTGAAGGCGAACAGTGACCGTTCATAATGGCATTTCCATAGTGTGTCACACTGTATGTGTATTCACAATGCACACTCAGAGGTGCAGAGCCGCTATAAACAGCTCTTTATATCTCCCCCATTCAAATCAATTTGTTTACGGTCTGCTGCCAGAGGGACCAAATCTAACTGTTTCCCCTTGAATACATTAGACAGCCAGTGAGGTTGGGAAGTGATAATGACTTCCCCCCGCTGCTCTCCCCTCCTCTCCTTGCCCTCTCCTCTTCCTCCTACCCTCCCGTTCCACCCATCTCCACTCATCTGCATCTGCGTCTCAGATGGGGATTTTGACTTGAACTCATTTGACTGAAGTATGATGGAGCCCATCTTTCACTATCTCCCCTCTGTCTCCCTTCTGTTCCAGGCACAAGACTGCCGTCTCTCTCCTTCAACCTTTATCCTTCAATCCAGGGCACTGTGGTCACGTAGGGGATGGATTTTTTTTCTTCTTTTCTTTTGCTGAATAACTGAGGGCCAGAGACCCTGGACAAAGTATTTTATCAGTGGGAAAGCTCCTTTCACTTCATTGACATTGGTTCAAACTATCAGATAGTAAGTTTCGCTTACCTCAATACGACTGAGATATAATTAAATATGTTCCATTTTATTCACGCTTGTCCACAACAAACCTTTTTATCATTATATCCTTGGTTTGTTTTTACTTGAAAAGCATTTAGGAAATTTACAGTGAACAATGTCCCATTTAAAAGAAAAAGAAAAATCGAAATAATCAATGCATTACACACAACTGTATTGATGAAAACATGTAAGACTCCGAAGCTGATGATTCGTACTTCAATCATAAACCGTGACGACAAGGAAATTACTGTTTATAACAAATAACAATGTTTTAGTTCAGCAGGAATGGATCCGCATGCTGTTTGATGCAGTTTTAAAAGAATACAAGCTAAATAGACGATTCTGCTGTAAGGGGTTCCAACATAATCAGCACACACAAATATCAGCTGTGTGTGTGTGTGTGTGTGGGGGGGGGGGCTCAGCCACCAGGAAGTGAGTCAGTAGAATGATATCGAGCTAATCCGCAGCGATTGTGTGATTCAGTGATGAATGGGCTGTGAATAAAGCAGCTGATCAACGTTCTACTGGAAGACTCTGCCAACAGCGCACAGTGTCGAGCAACTTCCACCTCTTTCTTTTTCCACCTTTTTCCACTGAATCTCTTCTTAACAGGACGGTATTTAATTTGAATATTCAAAGCTGCTGAACGATGACAAAACCAGGTCAAAAAAAACTAAAATGAGTGTGTCCCTTTCTCCAGCCCCTCTTCCCAAAATTCTGTGACACATTGAAAATGTAAAATGTTTAAAAATGGGTCAAGAAAAAAAGACAATACAACTTAAAACAACTAGGCACTGTAGATATAATTATTCATAATAGAGGTCTATTTTCAGTTGTGGATTCGTACACGTTTGGCCTTTTTAATGAGTATTCACAGTGGCGCGATAGATTGTGTGGGATGTTGTATTTGTTGTATTTGAAGTCAATATCGTGACAATATTTATTAGACGGTTCAATAAATTGTTTGTTTTGCTCTTTTCGGTTTCATACATTGGCATTAAAATAACACAATAAGGTTTGATATGTCATTATTCATAATGCAGACTGTTAGATATTCAGTAATGAACTAAAGGCACATGAGTTCCTTGATATTCTTACATATGTGTTTGAGGGAAATTAGATTTTCGTAATGGATTTACTGAATTATGCCCGCGTTTACAGTCAACTTTTATTTCTTGAGGCCCACAAATATGAGAATGCGAGAACCAGTGGCAGAAGGAGAGAGTAAGAGGGACAGCGATTGAAAGAGACAGAGAGGACTTATTGTACCAGTGTTAGCAGATGTACAGCAGTGGGATGTGTGACCAAAGCTCTGTCAAGCTTGCGGGTATCAACACAATGGGGACAGACTGTCACCCCCCCATCCCCCGGCTATTAATATTACATTACTGTCAGTTCAAACCAATCTCTCAGTTAAATAGCTCTGTGTGTGCAAATAGAAAAATAGAGTTACATTTTCAGCTAAAGCAAATTATTCTTTGATCCATTATGCAGGGAGCGGGGAGCCCGGCCTCCGTAAATGAGCGTTGAATTATGTAAAGCAGTGTGTGTCTGACAGGAGGGAGACCCTCGTGGCAAGGTGACTATCAGAGGTGGAGATCAGGTAGGACATGACGGTGATGAAGACATGCTTTGGCCGGTGAGGTCATGTCTGACTCTCTAGGAAGCCTCAATAACCTCACATGTCAGAAAGCATCATCTGGCCAACATGTGGATCTGGTTTAATGGCGGATTACTGCGTGCCGCAGCGCCTCTACACAATGTTTGTGTTTCTCCGCCCTCTTTGTTCTGTCTCCCATGTGGAGTATAGCTTGTATGTTTTTTTCCCCCCTCAATGCTCTGTTCTTTATTAGGGTTCGGTTTGCGCCGCTTTGAAGACAGAAATGGGTTTTCAAATTGAAATGTACCATTCTGCATGTGCATTCCTAATTTCATTGCTGTCACTTTAATTATTGAGTAATCTTTTAAAGGCTCACTTTTTTTATTTTTTATTATCTAATCGCTTTCACTCTTTTGTCAGCATGTCTGGAAACTTATCCTGAAATGACTTCTGTGGCAAAAGTCAGACAGTCAATCAAGTCACGTATAACTTGATTCTGTTCAAAACACCGTCTGCAAAAATAATTTCAAATACCTTTAAAAACACGGGTAGGATATGTGACAGCCTCCAAGCTGCAGTGCTCGCCTTACTGCTCGTCTCGCCCCAATTAAGACTGTTATATTCAAAATACTATATGCACAAAAAAGTAAGCGTAGAAATTGTGATAAATTAGATGTCAAAAGTTTCCACATTATGGAAGTGATTTCACCAATACAAGAAGAAAAATACTTCTTTGTGGAAGAAGAAAGGGATCCTCTTATCCCATTTATATTCATATTGCACATTATATATATTTTTTGTCATAAATCTACAGTCATGATAGAATAAAACCTGCACCACAACGATAGCTTTATGTCGTCATATTTCCATTTTCAACTTCAGGTCATCAGGGCGTTCACCACCAGTGATGACCAAACAGGTAACAGGTGCACTGATCAACCGCTGGCTGCTAATGCTAACTGCACACTGATGCTGAAGGAGGCAAAACAAGATCTGAAACTGCACATAGATTCTAATGTTAGAACTGGACTGATGTGAGGAAATACAGTACAGATTTTAAACAGTTCTTAAAGGTTCTTAAAGGTAACTTTGTGACTTATTTACACTTAAGTTTTTAATCCAAAGTGACATAAAGCTGAGGGGCTCCCTTTGTCACGTCGATTGTAATTGATCGCCGCAATGATGCTTGCACATCAAAAATGACCTCAGTATGACTTGTTTGTGTTGAATGAGCTCAAAACCACAAAGACACCTTGTAGTCCTGTTAAAATATGACATTAGAGGATGCGCAACTTTTCAAGAAAACTTACAATAAAGCATCCGCGCGCGCACACACACACACACACACCTTCTCTGTTTGTGGGGAATATGGCTGGAATGTGAGATTGTCAACAGAGCATGTGGAAGGGAAGAAGAAGCAGCAGCCTGCCAAAGTGTTGTTATTCAGGTCCACACGCCTCGGCATCTGTGTCAGCTAATGAGAGAAACTCGGCTCTGTTTCATCTAGTCTCCCTGGACCGGGAATTAGCATCTCCAAAGACAGACGCAGAGAGAGGGACGGCGAGAGGGAGGGAGAGAAAGTAAAGGGGCGAGCCGCAGAGAAAAACTGAGGGAGAGAGAGAGAAAAATGAGCCGAAAAATAAATGTGATCGACGGGGTGGGGGGGGGGGGGGGGGGTGGGTGACTGGCTTCCGAGACAGGGAGTCGAATATAAACACAAACTCTCTGTCTGTATGTCCCACATGCTGTAGCATATTGACAAGACAGAGTCAAGTGAGGTGGTGGAGTGTAAGACAGCCCTTAATAGGTCCCTGATGGACCCCCAAGATGAGAGGCCAGCCACTCTACACAGAGGGAGGAGAAGGAAGGTGGGGCTTTGAGGTCACAGTTCGGAGGTCAGCCAATCATTACGCTGCCCAAACCCTCCTCCCTCGCCCAAACTCTGCTGGTCCCTCTCCCACTTGACTGCAGAGTGCCTAATGATTATTAACACATTAAAACACTTAAGGAGTGCTGGGAGTGAATGCACCCTGGAGACCGGCACAGATGAGAGGATGGGGGTAGAGGGAAGGGAGAGGGAGGTATGGTAATGATGTGCTTGCACATGATTTGCTGGATAGATATCACTAATCACCTCATCCCTATGGTGATACCATTGGGATGTGTGCACACTCATTCAGACTCGCACTAATACAGACTATACTTTCACACAGAAACATTGATGCAAGTCTAATAAATATTTCTATTGCATTTGATATTTTCAAAGACTTTGTGCATATTTAAAAGGCTGCTTGTGTGTGTGGTTCATGTGGGTCTGATTGTGTGTGTGTGTGTGTGCACACACAAGTATATTTCAACTTCCCAAATTTCCTTCTCTTGCGCACGAGCACTTGTGCAGCAGGTTTGTGAATACACAAGCATGTGTGTGCCCGTGTGTTTGTGGAGCATTGGGGAGCCCTCTCATCTGTGCTTAGCCCAGTAAATGGTGAGTGATTGAAGGGTTTGATGTAGAGTGATTCAGCTGGGAGCTCGTCTGGCTGCATCGAGCCCCACAGCTCATAATCTCATGCAGCAAGGCTCTTCATGACTGAAACTGAAGCTGCTGGAAATATTTTACAGCAGCAAAGATGAACTCAAACCAAAGTAACCACCCACAAAAGGCTCCTGAAGGGAACGGTACCCGTAAGTGAGGCAAAATGGGCTGATGTGATGAAAGTGAGAAGGAAGAGTGATAAACAGAGAAAAATGCAGAGCAAGTTCAACTCCAAATTGAATTTTCGCTGCTTTTTGGAAGAAATTGTAACCATTTCAATCATTTTAGAATCAGTGCACACATAAGAGCAACATCTTCATGTCAAGAGTTGTGATAGATTTGGACAAAAAAATTATAATAAAATAAATTACTAACTCTCTCATTTATATATATATTTAGATTTTTTTTTAAAATCAAAACAATAAAACTGAGACCTATTAAATAAATTAAAAACAACAGCGCGCAATACAGCCAATACTTTAATTTTAATTTCATACCAGTTGGATAATTCAACAATGCTCAGCAAGGAAACAGTAGTCAGCGCAAGAGGGGTTTCCCACACAGATTCACCATGTCTCTGGTAAGACAAAGAAATAATCTAAAGTCAAGTATCCAACCAGGCAAACATATAGATGTGTCAACCATTAATCCCAAACCTACATTATACTTGGATTTTTAAAATATATCCATTTGCAGGAGTGTTCTTTTATTTCTGCTTAAGCTTGTTATCTTTAAATGGTGCTAAAGGGTATGAGGGAATGAGGTAAATTCATATTATATTAGTGATAAGGGTAAAATGACAGCCTGAATTGATCAGTCATTTTACCTTAAAACTAATTTTATGAATGTTGTTCAACAAACTTGCTGTCTGCAACCAGATTGGTTACTTCATTCATCTAATCAAAGGTGTGTTTTTAACCATCATCCTTTCCCGCAGTCTTTATAATCTATTTTAGGAAGGTGTTCCCTGATGCTCCAATTTTGCTCTTGAACAGCAAGCCCCTTACTTTACCCTTCAGCTGCACGAGGCTTACCATTATCATTGGCAGTTGTTATGATACAACTATCAGGCCAAAATAACACATCTTTCACATTTTTACTGTTTTCTTTTGTAAATTCTGGACATTTCTCATGAGTAACTGAAAAAAAACAAAAAAAGACATCTCGAAATTCAAATTGCCAATGTTCAGGCGGAAACATGCGGACAATAGGAAACCTGAGAGAGTTTCTTGGTTTAGTATATTTACACTTTGGTGTGAAATAGTAAATTGAGCCATATTTGACTCATGAGTCACCTTTCCATCTGTCTGAGTCACAGGCAGCATTTCATGACCGTCATGAAGCATTTCATCTGTTCCAGCAGGGGAGGTTTGTGTGTGTGTGTGTGTTAGTCTCAGGGGTGGGTTGTGTCAGTGGGGGTCAGCTGAGCGGCTGCTGGGGGAGGATCTGCCAGTGAAGTGGTCAAGCAGCCCCAGATGGGTTTCTAATAGTCGTAATCCAACAGGTCACTGTGCTGGGCTCAGCCTTCCCACATAAACCTGGTTTTCCTCTCCGTCTGCCTCCCCTAACTCGCTTTCAACTCCCCTCTGCTTATCTAACCTCCCCCCTCTCTGTGTCCCCCCCCTGTCTCGCTCTGCCTGTCTTTCCAGAGAAGCAGCAAGAAGCTAATGAGGCTTGGTTGGCGTTTATCCAGCACTCTATTCCCTTGTGTGTGTGTGTGTGTGTGTATGTCTCTCTCTCTCTCACTCTCTCTCTGTGTCTGTCTGTGTGTGCAAGCAATCAAGTATATCCTTGCAGAGATTAATATAATATTTGTTTGCATCAAAAATAAATATAAATTACTTTCTTCCTGCTTATAGGTAAATGAATGCATGCAGAATGGAATGGCAGAACTATTCTGGAAAGACAGGTAGTCACAGGCTGTCGGAAATGGGAATCCTTCGGTGAATTTTCAGTGGTGGAAGGAAGGTTTTCCGCCCCATTAAAAGGTTCCCAGTGCAGGGAGAAGTGCTCCACCTCGGATAAGACGGTCCCCTTATCTCTCTATGGAACAGGCAGATGGGAAAGCATTCCTGCTTCTTCTCGCTTCCGTGACGCACCTGCTGTTTTCCATACAGAGGGACTCTCCCTGAGAAACAAACACTAAAAAGCCTCCCCGTGCGGGCTTTGATGCGGAAATCCATTACGTCCCAACCTGAAAATATTCCCAAAGTATAATTTGCTCCCCTTGCCGGAATTTGCAGACAGATCGAGCTAATGAGACACATTTCACAGGGTAAATTAAAAAGAAGCCCACAGGTTGACAGTCCGTTATTGCGTTGGGTTGCATTTGATATAATTTACAGAGAGCAGCAACAGATTGGAAGGGGCTGAGTAATCACATGTGATGCTGCTATGAGGATAGAGACAGAGAGAGGAGACCCGTCACACACAAATCGTTCCAGCAGTCATTAGTGCAAAGTGACAGTTCCTGGTCGCCCTTCAGTCAGCTGGGAAGCAGAAGAGAGAGGGAGTGTTTGCAAGCGTGTGTGTGTGTGTGTGTGGGAGTGTGTGTGTGTGTGTGTGTGTGTGTGATGGAGACGAGACAGGTGGATGTAATGTATTATAACAACAACAGGTTCACTCCAGCACTCAAGTCCATGTGACAGTGTTAATATTGCAGGATTATTATTCAGCCGAGCAGAGCTGAAGGTGTGATGACCTGAGCAGGTGACGGGACTAATTAACTACCGTTTGACCCTGCCTGCCTCAGACAGCTGCTATGTCTGCATGTGTGTTAATTGTGCACGAGTGCGCACCCACCCGTCCATCAAATGCGTCAGCCATCGGATTTAAGGTGGTTATCCCACACATGATTTAAATTGAACGGTCTCCCAGCTGCTGGCAAAAAAAAAAAAGAAAAGAAAAAGACTTTAAGACTCTGTATAAGATGCTGGATTGAATTGAACCGGGCATTACGAGGTAACACGGCAGTATGCAGTCAATCAATCTGAGGGATATGTGTAAGCTGACCCTTTTCATGAAAGGTATTAAAGTGTATATGTGTGTGTGGGGGGAGGGGTGTGATGTTGGTTGGCAGCTGATATACTGTAAATATCATTATGCATATCATCAGCAGGCAGGTGTCCATCAGCACAGAGGCACATATAATATGAGCTGGGGGAGAATGTGACTGCTTCAAAAGCAGCTTATCTGTGACAGGTCTGTTCATCTCATTTACATATTCCAATGAGTTTGTAAAAAGATGCAAGAAAAATAGAGTCTTAATGACCTGCGGTGAACAGGACCAGTCTAAATCTCGAGTCCCTTTTGCACCGTTCTTTTAAAATACTGGATAATATGAGGTCAGCGTTGTTGCGCCTCCGTGACAACGGCGGAGACAGGAACAAATGGTGCATCGTGATCCTGCGTGGTGATAGAACAGTTGGTGTGACATTTTGACAACATATTATGTGTGTGGCCGACAACTGGAAAAACTAGCCGTTAGCAGCTAGTGGCAAATTCAAAGACATAAATGACACTATATGTCGTCTAGGTCTGGAAGCTCCTTATTCTCTAATTAGAGGGTGAGATCAAGCACTATAGAACAAGGGGTGTGAATGATTGTTCCGCATATGCTAAATATCCCGCCAGGCATGAATACCGCTGCTTTATACATCATACCACCTTTGCAGTACGCTACTTAAAGGCAGCCACTGACACAAGTGGTGTTAATTTTGCTTCATGCAGTGTAAATAAAGCAAAGCCATCATAGAGCGGTCTGAATTGCAGCACTGTTGCGCGGTCTCTTTGTATTAAAAGTTGGTGCAAAACTTCTGACTTGAGCCACGCCTCTGAGAAAAAGAACAGGAATATATCAAGCATCAAAGCACTTGGAGATATTAAGGTCAAACTTTATTTAAATGGGTAAATGGAACTGAACCTAACAGGTTAGGTGTGAAAGGACCCAAAACTATGTTAATATCAACATGGACTGATTTACGACCAAATCGGCTTACGGCAGATCCCTCGGAACCAATTGTGGTTGTAAGTCGACAACCCCCCCCCTGTACCATCGAATGTGCTTGGGGCTAGTACGGCCGTACATCAATCTAGGCTTGACAAATGAAAAGACAAATAGTGAGAATCTGTGAACTTGCGTGGAATAAATTCTTTATTCTCAGGATCTAGGGCTACAAGTTACGACAACATTCAAGATGTTTTTAAATTCAAATTTGTTGATTTATTGAAAAAGTGTGACTTTGTCTCTGACTGTAAATATACTTGATGCACCATTAGGAGCAAGTTTAGCCCAGAGACATTTGAATGACATTCATAGTTGTGTAATAACTTGTGTACTTCCGTCCTTGACTCTTCTGCCTCGCACGTTTCCAGGAGTGCTCCAGCAATTAATGAAATGCCTTGGGTCAATGAAAACATCTAACAGAAAAGAGATGAAAAGAGGAGGGCTGAACGAAGTTGGACAAAATCTAAGAGAATTAGAGACCAATTTTCAAGCCACATTTTTAAACCACAATCCTTGAAAACATTATGAACTTCTAAAAACAGCTGGGGCATTAACATATTTGAGTTTAGTTCAATTGGATTTTTAACACAAGCATAAAACTGAGAATACAATATCTGAAGTGACCCACAAAGATCTCATGCATGCAGTTAAAGGTGAACAGCTGCCTCGGACATAGTCTGTCATGTGGTTCTTTCCAAAGTTGCATAGATGAGTCAGTATGTTGAGATGGTTTCATTCATATGTGACTCAGATATTTTAACAACATTTAACGGCAGAAATCACATGTCCTTCTCTGCCCCCCCCCTGCTGTGTGTAGTCCCACAGGGATCAGTCCTCGGACCGATCCTTTTTTCATCTTTTCACACAATTTCATGATTCATCATATCACTGTCAATTCAGTTCTACTTCTCTACCAACACCAAAAGCCTGAGCCAAAAGCCAAAAAAAAAACAAGCTTCGTTTGACAGACAGCAGGTTAACGACCCAGATTATGACGATACAGTAAACCAGCTGCGCTTAGGTGGCTGACCGGCGTTAACGAGGTTCTAACTCATTCACAGATTATTTCATGCCAGACTTTGAGCAGCTACCTGTAAAAGAAACCGTAGAAGATGCACACATGAATTCTTGTGGGCCCCTTGTGCCGCACACTTTAATCTTTAATGGGCTGGTGATGATGGAGTACTCTTGACCTTCGGGTCTGCACTCAGACACACACACACACACACACATCTTAAATCTCCGTGGCTCTTTTTCCTTCACTCATTCGTCGTGTCTTTTAACTTCTCAGCGTTCCTACAGATTGGTGACTTCCCCGGTTCAACTCCTCAACAATAGGCAGGTCCTACCCAGAGCTAGGGAAAGCTGGCCCGCCATTGTCCCAGCTGAAAGCCCAGTTATTCATTGCCCGTGAGTTAAAGAGCTGACCTCAGTGTAGCACTGACGTAGTTGGCTTACAACACTGAAGCCCTTTGTCCAGCACTGCCTTGTCTCTGATCACCCTGTAATGAACTGAGAGCTCTGTCGAAAATTTACAGCCCTGGCCTTTCATCTTCTTCTTCGCCTTGTCTTCGATTTTAGTGCTCTTTTTCTCAACAGACAACATTTTAAAGGGTTCCCCTCCCTCCAGAGCATCTTATACAATAACAATGCTGACAATATGAGATGGGTCATTAATTTCCTCTCAATGGATTCCAGTTGTTTAACCCTCTTCTCCTGCCTTTGCTCCTTTCTTGCGCTTGCTGTGTTTTGTTCACCTTCTCCAGCTCCATAGGGATGGGTTTATTCCTCCCATAGGGGTCCACAGACACACACACACACACACACACACACGCACACACAGGCAAGGGTCCTAAATGAATCACCTCCCACTGCTCTTATAATGGGGAGTTAAACGCTCTAAATGCTTTACGACATTTAATCATTACCTCACACAGGCAGTAGTCCCACACACACACAACCATTAACACACACACACACACACGCACACACACAGTTATCAGTACAAAAACATATTCAGGACATATGCAAAAATGTCACAGGTTCCCAAACCATTTTTTTGGGTCTGGCTAATATCTTATTTTTTCTTGAAATTATTTCTGTAAACTCGACTCAGTGATGGATTTCTCTGAACTGAGGACCGACCTACTGTAATAAATCCTCTCCTTGAAGTGTGTGTGTGTGAGGGAGAGTGCACATGTGTGCGTGCATGCATGTTTGCGCGTGATATCCTCGGGTAAATTGTTTCCTCCAGGCTTTGAGAGGTGGGCATTCAACAGCCTGCCAGAAAAGCTATAGGCGATAATTAAATGATTCCACGCTTGAAAGGAGAAGGAAACAGAGACGGGCAGAGAGAGAGAGAGAGAGAGAGAGAGAGAGAGAGAGAGAGAGGAAAAAGAGAGGGGGAGAGAGAGAGAGAGGAAAAAGAGAGGGGGAGAGAGAGAGAGCTGGACAGAGTGTGAGGAATGGCAACAGAAACAGAGAGATAGATTTAGAAAGCCACAGTTTGGGATAGTATCACACTCTGTGGGCCAAAACACACTGTGGATCCAACCCAGTGCCTGAAGCCAGCATGGAGATAAAGAAACATCATTAATCAGCCACGTTGGAGGAGTCTAATTCAGGATAGCTCCTGTTAAAATGCCAAAAGAACATGTTTAATTCCAACTTCAGTTTCTCTTTTTTTTTTTTTTACCTTTGTTTCTGATGTCTGCAGCTTCAAGCCAACACAATGCCACAACATCCAGTCACTGGAGCAGCTGGACGGTTGGTGCCTCATTGGCTCGTAGTTGTAGGCGGAGCGGCACTCACTGATCAGGTTCATCTCTATTTTTAAAACACAACTTTAACTTGTAATTTAGCTAAAACTAATAAATCTTTTGTTAGGCCCAATTAAAAATTGGACATAACATCTGTTTACAACTAATCTCGCAGAGCTGAAATGTGTTGCCAATTATTTGATTAATGGACTGAAAAAATATTGCAGCGATATAAAATTGAGAGTTCATAAAGTTGGGCGAGCTTTGGGAGACGGATTGAGCAACGAACAATCAGAACTGCAGCAGCAGAGGCATGTGACATCCTGACTATGGTGTATTTTGCATCCTACATTACCCACAAGGCAACTGAGTCTCCTCATTAGACCCATCCAAACACTTCTCGCAAAGTTTCCGCCCAATCATGAGGGTGATAAGTTATTTTTTATCCAGTCCTATCTACTTAGAAAACATGTAGTGTCTCCTAAGCAAATGTAATTGTTCGCTTCGTCAACATTTACGAAAGACCGAAATCTCTTTCTAACTTTTGCCAAGGGGCGTAGAAGGTTTACGCATGTTGCTGTTGCCATGGGTGCAGTTTATACTGCGAAATCCATTTCTGGCAGGGAAACAACTGAAATTTTGCCACTGATGCAAATATACTTTGGATGAACATAAGTTCATTTGAAAATGTTTCTTTAGTTTTCGCTCAGTTTTCACTGTTAATTTTTTAGTAATAGTAGTATTACAGCAGGATATATATAAAAGTCAGGGAAAACTTCTGTATTGTCTGTACCGGTAGTCTAATAACTATTGAAATAATAAATATTTATGCAATTCACATTTATTGGACTGATTATGTTTAAAAAAAAATGTGTCTTTATTTAACGTTTTTCTATATACTGTACAGGCAGCTGAGAAAAAACTGAGATGACAAGAAAATAACAAAGAAGATGACAAATGTGATTTTTAAAAATACTGATGGACTTTTTTTTACATTTCTCTCTGAAACTTTAAAAGCTATAACACTATGTAGTAGATTGTATTGTAATTATTAATCTATTACAATAATCCATGAAAATGTGCAATTAAGAAAAGCCACATCATGCAATGTTAAAGGAATTGTTAACAATGTGTGCATCTCCTTCATTGTCTTTCTCGCTTCTTTTACAACACTTTAAAAGTTTCAATAAACTCTGTCAGGTATGTTATATGAAATAGATGAAAATTATGATTAAAATCCCCCAAAAAACTTTCAGGAAAATCTGACATTTCATTTTGCATGATATACATTTATGAGCTTTAGTGATATTTCAAAGTATAAATGTCAGACATATAGGACACTCTTTATTATTTAAATTGTTTTGCAGGCATTCAATAACTTTATTGAACAGGATGACTGGAATTGAGGGGGGGAAAGATTGCCTCCCATAAATTCAGATGTGAAACACAATATTTCAAGTGACTTCTTTTCAATTGACATTTCACATGATGGGGCCAAACAGCAGCAACTGATTCACTGCCTCTTTTGCCTCTTTCGCCTCTTCTCTTGCCTCCTTTCAATTAAAGTACACGGCGGTTGAGAAGATGCTCATTTACATTCCTGACACTGTCACTCACACGCAGGCAAACACAGGGAATTTGTTGCGGTGTGTTTCAGGACCAGGGAGCGTTCAGTGTTCGCTTGACACCTTGAGTTGCTCACTTTTCAATACTCCAAAAGAAAAAAATCCTCTCTTTGTTTCTGTCTCTTATTCTCTCGTTCAGTCCAACAGTAGGTGTTGCATACTAATGTGTGTGTGTGTGTGTGTGTGTGTGTGTGTGTGTGTGTGTCTCAGGAGGGAGAGATGAGGAAGTCCTCTCCCATTACTCAGTGCCCACCAGCTGGGCAGGGGCAAGGGCTACAGCAGCCAGACAGATGGTATGGTCACCCCCTGCTCACGCACACGCGCACACACACACACACACACACACACACACACACACACAATGGTTTAATAGTGAGGAGGAAGTCATTAGCTAGGGAATCTACAAGATTCCTTATTGAACCGGGGGAAGGAGAGGGGTGAGGCGATATAAAGAGATAGGAAGGAATGAAGGAAGAGAGGGAAAGAGAGTGCAGTACAGTGGAGAGAGAGCGAGAGAGAGAGAGAGAGAGAGGCTTTATCCTAAACTCGGTTCTGCTGAGGCAATCTGTCATGGTTGAAGTAATTGCCCTCGTCTTGCGTGAATGAAGTGATCTGTCATCACCCACTGCATTACTGCCTTAAGAATTGCTCACACACACACACACACACACAAAGCCGTGACCCTCCTGAAGGCTCTGACTAAGACGCATGCAGCTGTGACTTCTTGAATAAACCGCCCTCCGTTAAAAAAAAATTGTGAAGGGGGGGGAAAACAAATGGGAAAAGACACACGGCTCTCTTCTTCATATCCGTGTTTCATAATCGCTCTTTGTCTTTGCAGATAAAGGGTGTCTCATAATGCAGAGCGGCTGATCCCAGCTCTGTTTTAACAGTAAGAGTAGAGTGGACGTGGGTCTCATTAGGTCAACATCCTCTAGTCCTATATTGTAGCTTATTTGGCTTAGCTGATACGCAGTGTTGAATGAGAAAACAGGGCAGAGGGGCGGAGTAATTGCTTTTTAACTGCTGCTATTGGAATAATATTTGCCCAAGTGGTTAAGATAGACAGTCACATCAATTTGGAGTCATTATTGGACACGTGGATGGTGAGCTTGTCTGAATTGCCTGCATTAGTTGGATGAATATTGAGCACAGCATAATATGTTATATGGAAAACCATGCAAACTTTCATAACGTATTATTTTGATACTCCGATGTCTGTATAAGTTGCACATGATGCTCAAAGGCGTTGAAACAGTTATCAGACACATACTTTTATATTTGTCTTTAGAACACTGATGAAGCCTCAGCTGTTGATTGGTTCAGTGAAAATAATTTGTTTACTAATACGTGGAAATATAACAAAAATAATTTACGGCCCACTTTTTTGTATTGAGTTCTCTTAAATTTCTGTCTGCGGTTATCGTCACTAAAGCACGAGGGAGGGCACGAGTTCAACTGTGACACTTCAGGCTGCAAAAGAACAGACAGAGATTCTGACTCAAATTTGAGGTCTAACAATGTTTTCACCAATAATTTGCTTTTTATTAGATTTCATAAAGAGATTATGCCGTTTATTTTTTTATTTTTTTAGTGTGTCATTCTCAGGGATTCGCACTGCACTGCTTTGTGCATGCCTATTATAGTGCCATCCTTATTTGGCTACTTGAGAAGATTTGTGCCACTCTTATATCTTTCTGTCCAATTTGAAGGCCTGTATGCATGAGGGTAAATAAGAAATGTCTAGCAGCAAATTTAAATACATTAAATCCACACTTTGCATTTCATTTTGTTGATGTGCACAAGACCCAGAGTAAAAACAATTGGTCTCAAGTACATATTTCCTTGCGTCTTTTGGTTATCAATCATTTTATCTGACTACTGAGAGGAAAAGAATCTGCACATTTTCGAAACTGTCCAAATACTTACCGGTACTTAAAACTCGGTTTATGTCTTATTATGTCACAATCTTTTCATCGGTTTAAACATACCATGTTTAGTGCGCTTTGATTGTAAATTCAGTATCAGTTTATGTTATCCGTAGCATACAGATAGCCTATAATATTAATATGCATTTCTGGTAATATTGATTATCTGTTCTGTCTCAAAGGCAGCAAAAACGGCCTACTGCAAAATAAACGTATTACTTCAACTAAAATGAATGATCCAGCCTCAGTTGAGATACATCATTACCCCCATTAAAATGACTCCAGATACAATCAGATACAATGTAATAGCCAAAATGACAGGCCTGCTGTCAAGGCTGAATTTCTAAAGCCTAAATGTATGTGTTTTATTTACTTTTTTACTTAGTCTGACAGGTGTTGATTCAGTTTGATGGTAAATTTAGAGGGTTTCTTATATTGATTTGTATATATTGCACAGGTGTTATTGTGTCCACCTTCTGCTCATACAGTCCCTTAAATTGCAAATGCTCCTCCACACACACACACACACACAAACAGACGGTCAAATTGACATACAGTCTGTCATATTTGCGGCTGGTAAACAAGCACTGAGAGGCTGTTAAAGCCGGCAAGCTGAGTAAACCAGCGACAACAGTGTGCTTAATGAACTGGGCTGCTTCCCAGCACAACATCTCATCATCACTTGGACTTAAACAAACCACTCAGCTGCTAATTGGCCGAGCTTCATGGAGCCGCTGTGAGGAATGTATGCTCCCCACCTCCACTGTTGCTTCTCAAAGGCTTGACAGACAGCAGCAAGACAGACTCTCTGTTATTGAGTCTTTGCACAAATATGTGACAGTCTGACCCTCTGTCGGGCTTCACTTCGTGCAGCCGTAGAGGCCGCTGCCTATGTCTTGTCCTTCATTTACGTGTTTTTGCAATAAAGTGCTAAACTTCCTCACCCACACGTTCTATTTTTCTCCAAAATAAATTGTCAATCAAAGGCTACAGCACCGGTGTCAGGACTTTTTCCCGTTTGGATGTTCAGTCGATAAATTGTAGGTTTCTCAATGTGAGCTGCGCATCTGCTTAGCTGTGGCAGCGATCACCACTGACAAATAAAACCCTCCACTTCCTGTGTGCCAGAGGATTTTACCCAGGAGAGCAAAGCCAGACAGCAGGTGTTGAGATTAGCAAATCCATAGATTCATAAATTGGGTATAAAATGAATTATAGAATGTGCAAACAAATATTTATTTATATGACACCTTGCTGCTATTTCTTTACCACCATTTCTTTTTTTTAAATTGGCTTATTTCCAATTGATTTTATGACTATGGCATCTTATTTTCTGTGCATTATCCATGAAAGTTTCATTTCATATTTTTTATTAATTATTTTTTTTGATTATTCCACAAATACAATGCAGTAATTAATCAGTCTACTTGTGCAGCAGCCATGTTGGAAATGAGGCTTGCCCCCCTGGGACAGACTGGACTTGTTGCAGGGTGGAGCTGTTTCCAGCGAGTTTTGGGTTAGGAGGAAGTTGACGGAGCTTAAGAGCAGGAAGTTCAGGTAAATCGCTCGTGGCTAAAGCGTGAAGGTAACCAAAAATCCCCATTTCGGCAGTTAGTTTAAGTTCACATGTCTGTTTGCTTTATTGAGGTAGTGTGCCAATATGTGGGACAAGGATATGAATGATATGTTTACAGAAGGTGAGTTTCACAAGGCATCACTATCATCGGATAATGAGGCTTTTAATAGTGATGCTCAAAGAGGATAGTTTGCTCCTATTTAGTTTCAGAACAGAAATGGTCATTTTTGTGCCACATGTTGCCTGTTTAAATTAATTTAATGAGTGTACACAGTTGTGTGGTCTGAAAGGAGATGATCCATAACGGATTATTTCTGTATACTCTGTAAATGGATCTATCTCTCAATCCAGGAAGAATGATCCATTATAAGGTTTTTTTACTTTCCCCCCCACATAACCTCATTTGAAAACATCCCAAAGACGATATATTATTATTATTTTTACATCATAATCCGCCCTGACTTTTGCAAATATGCGTGCCTTTCTCAAATTGATGCCAGCAGCATGTTTGAAACAAGTCGAGAAAAGGGCAAAGACGGGGGGGACAGTTGTGAAATGCTCAAAAGCACCCGGTTGGAACATTCAAAAAGGAAATAGGGTAATTGGTAGCAGGTGATGATATCATGAAAGGGACTTTCTTTGAGAAGCTCAGCCCTTCATAAGCAAGGACCAGGTTCAGTTTGTGAAACATGACTGTATAAAGGATCACTTCATAAAACCAGTGTTGGTGCCAATATATTAATTAACAAATGATTGCATTCTGTTTTCATTTACGTTTGACACAGCTTCCAAACGTGTAAGACCTGGCATGTGGAATGTTTCCATTCAACTAGAAGAGTTGATGCATTGCTTTACTATGTTTATGTTTTTCAGTTACAGGAGGTGCAAGAGTTTATAATTTAGTAATGTTATTACATTACGTCCTCTCATCCCAGGTTGATTTCACTCTGGTCTCTCTGAGTTAAGTAGACAAATATTCCCAAATGAAAGTTAGAAGACCCTCTGTGAAGGATGCACAAAAACGTTCTGGATCTGCAACTTAATCCGCCACCTCTCTACACATATCAATGAAATCCATCAAGAGTTTTAAAAAGATAAATTAACTAAATAACTGAAATACAGCAATGAATGCATGTCGACATGTCAGAAAAAAAAAAAACTTCTTTGCCACGAAGGCTTGTTTTAAATGCAATGTGAGATGACATTATCCACCAGGAGCTTCAGTTTCAGCAGCATGAAAGATACACCAAGCCCTTCTCCATCTCCTCCTCACTGGCAGTTAATAGGTGATTAAGCCCTGTTGCAGACAGCGGGCCGTGGGGAGCCAATTGATCTGGCCTCTGACCCCTCGCTCTTATGGAGAGGGGGGGTGGCTGGAGGTCAGGCCTGTAAGGGATACCCTCTTTATCTTTTTCGTAGAACAGGAGCTCAAAGCTGGGGGGGAGGCACGCAGCCAGTATCCAGGGGTCTCTGTGGTCACCCTCCGCCAGCATCAACTTTACAGTATATGGTTAATATGAGCTAAAGAGCAAACTCTGCCTTTAACATGAACAGATAGTCAGACAGCAAATAAAAACAAGTCATTAATAGGCTCGCGCTTGTTTCCTACTAATGACATCAATGAAAACAACATTTGCATGTATGCATTAGTTATTTACAGGTACAGGTGTCAACATTTATAGTGTCTTGTCATCTATTGATTTTCTTAAGTCTTAAACCAATACTTTGAGCAATGCCTTTTAAAAGCCAAACCATTACTTATACAGCTGAGGCTTGCAACTATAAGGTCCCTTTTACAAATTATTGAACGCTGAAAATTTGTTTTTCTTTATTTACTTGACTTTTTATTTTTTATTTTATGGTTTTCATATTGATTCTCAGATGCAGTGATCCTCAAACATGACATGAAATCAGAATCAGAATCACAATACTTTATTGATCCCAGAGGGAAATGCTGTTAGAAACAGCGCTCCACTCGACAAAACTTAAAAATTAGAAAGTAAGATGAGGCACATAGTGCAGCGATCGGAATATAAAAGAGAAAACGCGCCAGGACAGTAGGTGGTGTAACATGTTCAACTAAAGCTAACTATACATTGTGGTGGCCCACTTAATGCGCACAAGTATTCTAGCCGACAAGAATATACGAGGCAACGATTTGAATACCGGTACTCACAAATGTGCTTTTATTGGTTTTCACAATGTAAGACTGAATAATTATCGGCCGAGTAACGCTTCAACAACTAATTAAGATATCACTGACGACATGTTTCATTCTGATCCTGACTCGTCCGTCTTGGCGATCTCCCAAGTGAAGGTTGAGCTCAGCCTCCTCTGTCAACGACTTGCAGGGGATTTTCAATGCAGAGGTCTGTGTGATGCCACTTCTCTTTGAGGCATCCATTGAAGTCAGCACGATTGCATTAAGCTTACTGGTCTTCCTAAGGGCAACTTTTCATCACAACACACACACACACACACACACACAAGCAGTTATTCACTCACAGTCCCCCTTTTAAGTTGAGGTATTGTCTTTGACAGCATTATAACGGTATCATTCCGCTCCCACTGTGAACAACAAAGACAAGAAACACCAAATCCTAGAACACAGCCATATGTGGGTGTGTGTGTGTTTGTGTGTGTGTGTGTGTGTGTGTGTGTGTGTGTGCTCTTTAAAGCAATGCTAATGGCCACTAAGAAGCATTAAAGTGACCCCTACTGTAACAAAAGAGTTAATAATCCGTTTAGAAAACAATCAGATCCCTGACCATGAGAAAAGCCCCCCTGCTAAGTCTTTCTGTAAAGAGGAGGAGGTGGGAATTCACCTCTTTTTTTTCAGTCAGCTATCTTGTTGAACATCGCTTGTTTTCATTGCTTTCTCTACGGGGAATGATGGAACTGTATTTAATGGCAGTTCTCAGCCTCGGTCGGCAAATAAAAAAGGCAAAGCGGCTGAACTCCACAAGTGGAGTGACAATTTTTGAGTATTTAAAAATGACCCCTTTTGGGAGGTTGGGGATTGTTTTCAGCCCCATCCACTGTAAATGAGTCGCATTGGACTTCTAAAGGAGCTATTAACAAACAAACATTGGCACACCCGGTAATGCTAATGATGGGCTCTTTGTCTTGGTTTTCCCCCCTCTGGGTCGAAATGTTCAAATGTCAAACTAGGATCCATCTCAAGGCTGACAGGTGACCATGCTGTTAATTTAATGGGAGCTTTAAGCCTCTCTTGTTGTATGGTAAATATCTGAGTGATTAAAAGGCTGTTACGGACTGATGATATAAATACAAGCTTGGTGTGAGAGATCATAAAACTTTGAGCTGCTGAATGTGTTACTGCAGGCAGGGAGGCTTATCTGCTACGTGTTAAAATGATCCATCTGTTTCAACGTCAGGTTGGAGAGGAATCTATCACTGCTTATCTCTGCTGTCAAGTAGATGAGGACAGGTTTTTCTTTATCTCTGCCGCTTGTCCTTCCTTTCCTCCCACTGGTCTCTCCGTAATCTCTGACAACCCTGAAGCTCATCACAAAGCCTGGTGAAGACAATTTATTTAGCAAATTAAAACAGTAAAAGAAGTGACAATACAAAGCAATATAGTTTTGTTTTTTGTTTTTTCTTCAAAAATGATATCTAGCGTCAAGGGGCCAACTTTATCGACATTATTTACTTTTTTAATGAGCAAATTTGCCTTTGTTCAAAGAAAATCAACTTAAGATTTATCATTAAGTTCATGAAGGTTTGTTTAGATTTGTCTCCATAAACAACTTCTAAATACCCCCACATGCACACATAAATTAAATACATGCAGAAATAGACATACAGTATTTTCTGACCAGCTGAGCGTTAGCCTAAGCTGTATCCAGAAGTACTTCAGTGCGTGTTATTCCTTATAGGCTTCCAGTTTTCCTCGTTGCTAACTTGTGTAAGAAAGCTAAATAGGTATTTGAATGAAGTTGTGTTTGAAATAACGGCATCATTTACTCATTTGACGTTCTTTATATTGCTTTCTAAGAAGAAATATGCTGCAAAAATGACTCATCCACCTTTATTTTATTGCATAAAGCCGCTCTGGCAAGTTTTTATATATACCGTATATAGCATGCCAGTGCTCTTCCGGGGAACGTTGTATAACGCAGCAGCTTTGGAATATGGTGCGATGCTTCATATTAGTGTCGAGCAATGCTTTGTGAAGAACGAAACAACATGACAAATACAATCTTTCTCTGTTACATGGTGGATGTGCGTATCTTCTGCTCAGAGGCCGAGAAGATCCCGACGGGCTGATTGAACAATGACACCTCTTTATTATGGCTTTGTAATTTCTGTTCATGATGGTAAGTGGCAATAAAAGAGCAATAGTCCAGCTTTTTTTATCTTTATTTTATTTTGGTTGGCTTTATTTTTAGGAGCCACAAAGGACTTTCCATCGGTGACAGGTGTAATAGAATCGCTGTAATCTGAGAAGGAAGAAAATCCACGCCATCGCCACATAGTAGAAGTGTAGACTTTCAATTTGCATAGAGGGATTTGAGCAAAACCAAAGAGCTTTATTGTGACCAGGACCCACATTTCTTTCACTCTGTTCGAGATGAACTGCCTTCCGACACAGATTCCCTGCACTGTTTTCAGACAGTTTCCAGCAGTCTCTCCACAAACTAGCCATTTAAGTTCAGCGATGCATCATATAGTGAGATTAATAAATGAAATGAAATGTAATTGTGAATTTCATTTTGTTTACATCTGTGACTGAAAAAGTTATATTGCTGTCTTGCATTGAGGGCTATTGTCTGCTGACGGCTTCACAAATTGACCTGAGATCTCTGAAAGCAGTGTAATGAAAGCCAGATGAGCCGATTATTTAATTATCATTACATTACGGTCATCATTCCTCCTTTGTTGAAGTGTTAGCAAACAAGAAGAAATCAGCTTTATGAAGTTTTTGGCCATCGTCATTTCCATTACTGCAAATTACCCAGGAGGAAATAGCCAGCGCGAGTGGATTGTGGGACTTTATTTGAATGTTTCCTGCGGTAAGTTATTCCTTTGTCTGGGCCCGAGCAAATAGCATGGAATGGGATTCAAATAGAGTCAAGCTGCCTCCTGAGATCCCTCAATCCACCATCGCCATAAAAAAAAAAGGTCTGAGGCCAGTCTAAATATTTGGTAGTCTTAGCAGGTTCATGTTAAAAGACACACACATACACACGCGTGCGCGCGCGCACACACACACACACACACACAGTGAATGCACAAGCAGGCCAAGGCTGTGAAGTTGAATGGCATAGCTCAAAGCCTTCCTCCCCCTATCCCTGCCTCTTTCTCTCTCTAAACCGCCAAACCATTCTCCCCCTTTCTCCAGCTCAGAGGAATTCATTAACTGCCTCTCCACAGAGACACTATGGAAATCAGGCAGCTACAAAGGCAGAGAGAGAGGGAGAGAGAGAGGGAGGGGTGGCGGCGGTGGTGAATGGGGTTATATTATCCTATTAGATGGTGGATATGTCTCGTTTCCCTCCCCTGTCATGAGAAAAACATTAATTTTAAGTTAGAAAAGAGATGGACAGACAGGGAGGGAGAGAGAGAGAGAGAGAGAGAGAGAGGGGGGGATGGAGAGGGAGAGAAATGGTGAGGGTCTTTAACATTGCTCTTTTATCGAGCTGAAATGAAGAGTCCCTTGGCTCCATTTACCTTGGCAATGAGGATCGAGTCGCTCTCCATGAATGCCATTTAAAATACCGTGGAGATGAAGCATCCTCTCCCTCTCGCTCTATTTCTCACACTCACACACACACGGCGGCGGCGGTGCTCGTCATAATATGTGTTTAGGAAAACAGCTTTGAGATTCATGAGTAAAGCCCTTTAGGTGCCAGCGCTGAGGAAGGAAGAGAGCGGAGAAAGAGACAGCGAAGACCATCACTTAGCCGGAATGGGCTTTAAACACTGTAATTAAATCATTACAGCCGCCCTCCCTCCCTCCGCTCCTCCCTCTCACCACCCCATTCCTCTCTTCTTTCTCTCCCTCTCTCGGCTCAGCCAAGCTCATCGGGGGCTCCGGTGTGAAATGATGAATCTGTATTTATGGGGATGGAGTAATTACACAGCTAACCTCCGAGGGAACCCAGGAGGGCCACGGGGCCACTGAGCAGGGCGCTGGGTGCTCAACCTCATTAGCACTGCCTGAGAGTGTGTGTGAGTGTGTGCGAGTGTGTGTGTGTGTGTGTTTCTATAACAGCGCTCCTGTTTTGATAGCTTGTCAATACGGAATGTGTAACCTCTTAATATTTAGTTTGAATTTGATTATTTTTCATCTTCTCACACATTTCCCTGTTTATAGATGATCCTTTGCACCATCAGTGATTTTTAACCCTCAGGCCCCTCAGAGTACAAACATCTGTCATTCTCCACTCCACCTTGTGTGTTTCACATCTCCTCTATATCTCTTATCCTCCTCTGTGTCTGTCATTATCTCTACAGCTTCTTTATCCTCGTCCTGAAAACACGCTCCACTGATTTCCGTCGATAATCGCGGACATTCCGCTCGGATCTGGCCGAGCATAGATGCTTCTCCAGCCCATCTGCTGGCCAGAGTTTCCCGGCGTGCCCTGCGGATCAGCTGTCAAAGCGCGCAGGAAAAAATGATACATAAAACACGACAGTAACTTTTAAAAGGCTATTCTTATTATTATTATCAGATACACGTTGTTTCTATTACCATTTATCTTGGGAGGGGGGGGGGGGGGGGGGTTGTTAAACACATAGTGACCACAAAAAGCCAACTGTGTTTTCATTTCTGTACAGACACAGAAATAAGATCACGCACACACACACGCACACGCACACGACCTAGGGTAACCAATGCACTAATCGCCTGCCCCGGGCATAGGAGGAGCTTGGTGCTTAAGTAGGATGCCAATCAGTCAGTCAGCTCCACATCCAGAAGCTCCTGCGGCTCAGCCACGCGCATCGCTCTGCTCTCGAGCTGCCAGACTGCGGCTCCGGGTCGGTGCAAGTGCAGCTTGACGGTTCCTAAAAGGGGGGACCCTGCTTATTTAGACACCCCCTTCGTCGTCTTCTTTCTTGGGATCCCTACTTTGTCTTTTTTTTCCATCCCCATTTTTTTTTTTTTTTTTTTTGCTGTTGCTTTGACTTTGAGAGAGATTTACAGAACGCGCTCTCCGGACATGTCTTTCCCTCAGCTGGGGTACTCCCAGTTCCTCAGCGCCTCCCATGAGGTTTACGGGAGCGAGCGGCCGGCCTCTGCCCGGGAAGGAGGCACCGAGGGCGGCGTGAGCTCCTCCGCGGCCGCCGCGGCTGTCGGCTCCATGCTGGGGATGTACGGGAGCCCGTGGGCGGCTCATAACTACAGTGCCTTTCTGCCGTACAGCGGAGCCACAGACCTCGCCCTGATATCCCAGATGGTGAGAAGTGATCCGTGTTCCCTGCAGACCGAAGCAGCTCAGCTGTTGACGGGAGACTCGGTGCTTTTAGGCGGGCTGGCTTCGTTTTTTATTGGAAGTTAATGCGCGATATGTCAGTAGAGATCAATCAGACATTTTGATTGATCGTTTATCATTATTTATGTGGACTATTTGTGGTTGCAGTCGTTAATGAAAGAAAGCTACATTTAGTCAAAAACCCACTGTCAGTGAAGAATTCCATCACTTGTTATGTTTTTTTGTCCATTGTAAAATTACACCCAATATAATGCATTCATCTTTTCATCATAAAATTAAATCTTATAATTTTCATTACATTTTTGTGTGTGCAAATTATATGACTAAAAGTAATTTGGATGGAATCTACAATTTATGTTTTAGAAAAGCATAATTCATTAAACAATTACATGTTAGATAATAATAAGAAATAAATAAATAATCAATAGTTTAAATGTTTGGAAACTGAGGAACATATTTATATATGCTGTCAGTTAATTAAATAGAAACAAACAATACATAGTTAAATATGTCTAAACGAAACCACACGTTACAGGGTTTTTTTTCTTCATTGACGTTAATTTCAGATTTTATGATTTGGTGACAGAATATTGAATCTTTTTTTTTTATTAACTTTAAAAAATGTCGATTACATTCTTCCTTTTACGCATTCTCCGAACGGGAGGAATTCATTGTCAACGCGCTCAACAAGTTGTCGCCTCTCTCATGCAGGGATCCCAGTATGAGCTGAAGGACAGCCCGGCGTCCCACCCGGTCTCTCTGCCCGTCCACGCCGCCCAAGGCTTTTACCCATACGGCCAGTATCCGTACGGGGACCCGTCGAGGGCCAAGACGGCCACCAGGGAGACCACCAGCACGCTGAAGGCCTGGCTGCAGGAGCACCAGAAGAACCCCTACCCGACTAAAGGAGAGAAGATCATGCTCGCCATCATCACCCGGATGACGCTCACACAGGTGGGTAGCTCTGACCGGCGTCCGGTCAGATCACGTTACGCGGAGGGATGATGAATGATCTCTTTCTTATTATTATTATTTTGTTTGTTTGTTTATACTTCATCCCCGACGCTTAGCAGTTGTGCGTTAGATCCACTCCTCTCATGTGAATCTGGTCAATTATTTAAAAAATAAAACTTCCCCTTCTAGACGGGCGTCTCGGGAATGTTCGACTCTTTATTGGTTAAGGGGGAAATAAGGTCAATCTTGGACATTTATTTTGCTAAATGAACGATCTCATGTAATGATTAAATTGAAGAAGAAGAAAACAACAACACTAATTCATTTCAGGTGTCGACGTGGTTTGCAAACGCCCGCAGACGTCTAAAAAAGGAGAATAAGGTAACCTGGGGCCGCAGCGCCGAGGACCGGGACGGGCGCATCTTCAGCAGCGACAACGAGGACGAGCACGGCAAGAACGGCAGCGAAGACGAGGACGAAGAGGAGGAGATCGATTTGGAAACGGTCGACATCGAGAGATCCGAGGAGCAGCGAGCAGGAGAGCTGCAGGGCTCCGCGAAGGGCGAGGGGGAGGAAGAGGAAGAGGAAGAGCCGGCCGCCAGAGAGCAGGCCTCCGAGCCGAAGAGCTCCGAAAGTAGCCGGACTCTCTCCGAGGGTCTGAGAGGAGTGGAGGCGGCTCTTTCTCTCAATAGACCGCCTGTTGTCAAACTGGCAGGGGAGCATTCTCCCAGGAGACCGGAGTGCCAGAGGCCGCAGCAGGGCAAACCCAAAATCTGGTCCCTGGCTGAGACCGCCGCGGCCCCCGACAGCTCTCACAGACCTTCGGCGGCGCCCCTGCGCGCGCACCCCGCGTCTTTGGCCTCCGCCGGCCACCCGGCGTTGCTCCCGGGTCATGGGATATATACGTGCCAGATCGGCAAACTGCACAACTGGGCCAACGCTGCTTTTTTGAACGCCAACTCGCTTTTGAACATGAGGTCGCTCCTTGCAGGGGCGCCGTCCGGGAACCCGCCTCCCGGCGCTGCGCCCGGTGCGCGTCATAACGCACGACCAGCAGCTGCGGGCCTCGGAACTTCGGGCACCGAGGATGACAGTGACGTGGAGTCGTCGGGAAGCTTCAGCCCCAAAAAAGATGGTATGGAAGTAAATAAATAATAATTTATACCGCAGCGTTTGAATTTAATCTCAACAGGCCTCAGTGGGGTCGCTGAAAAATGAATAACTGATCCAAACGAAATAATTGCCCTGCAGGAAGATGTACGCATACTTTACAAGTGCAATTTGATGATAATTATAACGAATAACTATTTGCCATTATTTCTTATTTTTCACAGACGAGGAGAGCGACCAAAGGCCCGATTCCCTCAAGTCCTCATTCCAGCTGATCACTGACAGGTAACTTCGTGAAGTCAATTTGGCGTTAAAACACGATCAGCCTTAATTATTATTATTATTATTTTTTTGCACGTCTTCTGCTAAATGAACCTGAACGCAGGGGTAAACACTGTTACACCTGAGTGGGCAGAGATCCGCGCATTAATCATGTGACTGAGGCCCCCACTTTAACGCTTCGACAGGCAGCAGTCTAATATATCCTGCGGGGGGAGCCCCCCCCCCCCCCCCCCCCCCCCACACACACACACACACCGCTGAGTTATCGCCACCTGTGTCATTTAAATAATCTACCGCCCCTTTATTCACGCCCCCCTCAGCTAATGTATGTCAAAGAAAACGCTGATAGCAACATCAGGAATGCATTGGAGGGTAAAAAGACATAAAACAATTTACGTTTCGTGTTTTTTTTAATTTGCATAAATATAGTAAACATTGATTTAGATGACCTTTTAAAAAGGAAAGTATGTTAAAACTGGCTAACAAAGATAGAAGATTTTTAGACAGAACATTTTAATTTATAATAGAGACTTTAGGATGCTCACACACGTACACACAGCACATTATGTTTGTTTACTGCTGTTTATTCACCTTTTACATTTTTTTTCCCATCACTTCAGACCTCTCCATGGGACAACGCCACAGCGAGTCCTGACAACAACGTCATGAGAAGACGAGGGAAGAAAAGAAAGGAATAATTTTATTTAATGAGAACATTTTAATGAAGGATATTTTTCAAGGGACAACCTATCATATAGTATTACTGTTTAGCCTCTACATGCAAAGGAGTTGGTTGTTTTTTGGTCGCAGATTTGCTCGTAACGCTCTCATGTTCCTGTTTTTTCCTCGCCTCTTCTGTTGTGAATGTAAATCTTGGAAATTGTAAATACAGGATATGAATTTGTCTTTAAAGAATATATTTTTTTGGGAACTAAATAAATGTCATTATAGTCATTTATTATTTGAGACTTTTTCTCCATGCATAATTAGACATGATTCATGTTTTGTCACGACACTCAGGTGGAGAGAGCCATGCTCTTACCGGACAAGAGCTGTTTTCTAATGTCTTCCTTTTATTGGAGATAGTATTATAATGCAAATTCACAGCATATTATTTCAATTAACAGATCCATTTTAATCTGAAAATGACAATTTATCCCCTCTGAACATTTTTTTTCCTCTGAGATCACAGGAAATTTGTGTATTTTAAAGGTATAAGTACACATTTCGAAGAATACACATATCATAACCTTCCTATCATGTTCTTCCACTTGTTTAATGATGATCACAGTGTGCCCACCTTTTAATTGATGCCTTCACAGCCTTCATGCCAGCAAAATAATGCAATGTAAGCTTTTTTTTTTTTAGCAAGGCGGCTCTCCCTCATTCAAACCTGCACTCTCGCCAAAACTCGGAGACTTATGCCAGCACCTTGGAAGCCAATGCAAACGCAGCGGAAACTGAAATAGAAGATATCCAGGACCTTATGAATCTGTGCCTGCTTTCAGTCCTCCTCACTTTAATGTTGGATTATACCCCCTCAGTGTCACCACTGGTGCCTCTGAAATATGGATCAGACGGCAGGAAAGGCCAGCAGCCAGTATGGGGGCATGCAGCTCACAGGGGGAAGTGGATGAGAGGGGAGAGAGGGCGAGGCAGAGGGGTTGGTCTGTCACTCTGAGCCATCCTTGACATTCACAGATCCAAAGATGGCGTGGAGAGAGACGGGTAGTGGGGGGTCTCAGGGCTGCTAATAGTTCTCAAACCTGTACTTATAAACATGCTTAGGCCGATAGCAGGTCATGCCTCATGCGCTTTGTCGACTCTGGCTTCTCGTGGAGCCTGGATCGCATGAAGTTCACATATATTCAACTGGATTTAATTACAAAATTCAATCTTGGAGATCACACTTGAAAAGTGTGGCCTAGCGTCTGTAGTCCAGCACTGATCGCAGCTCATCACCAAGTGACTATGGGCTGTTACTGAGGTGTTTACTGAATCGGAGGATGTCAGCAGCTGAAGCGTATACATGTCCAATATTTATATTAATGTTGAGAATCAGGTTAAAACTCGATCAGGACTGGCCATGTTGCATGTGCTGCAAAGGCAGCATGTGGAATATGTCATCATTAAGCTGAATGTCAACAGCTGACTGAAATGCAGCGTAAGTTTGTGTTAATTTTAAATATCATTTGCCTCAACGAAGCAGTGTGACTTGAGATGTTGACCGTGATTTGAGAGTGTGACACAAAGCAACAGCGACAACATCCGGGTTCACAGAGATTAACTCAATGCTGCCATCTCACTCTCAGAAAAAGTAAAGCAGAGTTCTACTTTATGGAGCATAGATGACGGCAGGCCTTGAGTTTAGCTGTGGAACATGGCACAGAAACTCCTACAAATGTAAAGATGGGTAAGACATTTTTCAACTTCTCATTCTCATTTATTATTTCATTTGAAAATTTCCAACCTAAGAGCATTATTTTGGCAGTAAAAACCATATTGTTAACTTTAGTTATTTGGATTTTTTGTGTGTGGATGATTTAATTTAATTTAAAGAATTAAATGGGACGAGAGCATCATCCTGCTTTCTAAGATGGCCAGTTTTCTCTCAATATATTGGAGAAATTACTGATTCTATTCTGCTTGGACTCTGATTTGACTAAAGTTACCTAAATGTACTCCTAAAACCAGGCTGCCTTTTTCAACACATCAAATCTGTCAGAAGCGTTTGTATCTTTTATGAACCGTCAAAAAATACAGTCATTGTCTCAATGACTGCAGACGATCAATGCATGAGATCAATGCATGCGAAAATGTGATTACAAAAAAATTCTAACAAGGCTTGAACAAACGGATCCAATTTGTCAATAATACTCATCATTTGGCACTAAAGAGGAGTTTACTAATTGATCTATGACTTAAATACACTGCAAAAACCTCACAGGCTGGAGTATCTCACTAATCACAGTGATGTACTATTTTAATTTCTGAAAAATATCATGATATTAGACAATGAACAATAGTGCTTTTAAATTTTCGGAATACATAGATTTTTTTTATAACAAACCAACCCCTCCCACATAATATCACTTGATATTTTAGCCAGACGAGATCTTTCCAGGTTTTGTGCTATGCTAACATCTGCTCGCTGTATCTTCGTGCTTACTGTACAGAGATGACTGTTGCCAATCTTCTCATCTAACCGTCAGCAGGAAAACTTGCACGGAACTTTAGCTTAAAATCGGAAGAACGTGTGGGAAAATAATGGATTTGAGACTTTTGCAGTACACTCATCTGACGAAGAGTATATCGTCCCTGTAAAAGTGTATTTCTCGGCTCATAAATCCGACATACATCCATCCTCTCACGGAAAGAGTTGGAAAACAGGATTTGGAAAGAGGGAGCTGGAGTCTAAAGAGAGCAAATGAGAGAGAGAGATAGAGGGGTAGGGGGGGGGGGGGGTGCGGGGGAGATGATGCAGTGAGAGCTGTCATTGATGTGAGAACAGCATGGAAGGAAGCCAGACACTTGAGGCCATTTTCACTTCCTCTGCCAACTCTGACAGACTGTCATCAGCACCGCTGAGCAGAATATCAGCCGCTCTTTCTCATATGCACTCTTCACTTTCTCTACACTTCATCCCAGCCAGATCACGCCGCCGTTCTTCCAAGTACCCAAACAATATGTTATTCTTTCAAAGTTGATATCAGTGAGCTTAGCATGATGGGGCTCACAATGACATCAAATGTCCGTTTAATCAGTTACACAGTGTGACCAAAACACGTTTTGTTATAAAAGGAGTGGCGGAAAAAGTGAGCGGATCCAAAATATGATTAATGATTTTCTGGCGGGTGCTGCCGGAATCTTCTTCAGAGTTTTAAGTTTGTGCTTCATGTTGGTTGTTTGTCACCAAAGCGGCCCCAAAACTTTTTTTAAAAATAGAACTGGTTTACTCTGCAAAGTGCCATAAATAGGGGGAACAACCATCGCTAATACCTCTGAATAACACTCGTTTTTAGAGTTGTATCAGCCCCTGAAACTCTCAGTGTGAATAGTCTTTATTGGTACTTTGGTATTCTGATAAAGGCCCTTTGGTGAGCTCTAATCCTTATTAAAGTCGTAGATTATCGGGGGGGCTTTGTCTTTGATTTGCCTGTCCCACTGCTCTTTTCTGTCTGCAACACGTTCTCTCTACGCGTTCTTCCTTCCATTTCATTTCTCAATGCATCTTCGCCTGTCTTGATGGGCCGGCTGGGGACTGAACAATGATTGCCTCCATGTGTCTTCCCACTCACGCTCCTACCCTCAACCATCCTTCTGCGATTATGGCCACATGTATGAGGGCCCCTGGTCGCCTGAATAGATTTGTTAAAAGCCCCCAGTGGATGAAAGAGGGTTCCGGGCCTCGTAGCCTGGCCCTCGTGTGCAGATCCATCCCCTTTTGGAGGCACTCTGCATGGGGGTGAGTTCCCTGCCAGTCACCCCTGCTCTTTCAGCGATTTCCCCTTCTGCGTCTCTTCGCTCCTGTGCCACACAGAGATAATCAGGCTTATGTAAAGACGACGTGCTCTTTTGACAGTCATCAGCTCGTCGGTGATCCAATGAAGCCCAAATCTGCCATTGTTCATTGCTGAAAGTGTCTCAAATCCGCTTGTGCGGGAGAGAGGGGCTATGCTCTTTATCCTGCCAATCACTCCTGACATTCCTGCCCCTGTTGCCATGGCCTGGGGTCAGAGGTTGGGAAAACAGAGAGCTTTGACTGCTAAAGGAGGGACTCTCAGTGCGGCGGCCCCATTGGTCAGCCAATGCAGGGGGTAAATGTAGACAAGTTAGGACTCTATAGCCCTACTGAGAGGGCCAGTCAGCCTGAACGAGACCTGAGCCAGGAGGAGAGAGAAGGGGGAATGATGAGGCAAGAGAAAGGGCCGAGCAAAGAGAAAGAGGGCAAGAGAGGTGTGTGGAGAGAAGAGGAAAAAGAGGGTTAGGACGGTGTTTGATCGCCAAGCAGGCTTTGCAGAGCTTGACCCGGAGGGACTCGGAAAAGAAAAGGCCTGACACAGTAAAAGGCTTTGAGAAAGAGCTAATGAACAAGCAAGTTAATATTTCTTGAATTGTTAATGGGTTTCCCTGAATTTAAAATGTGGACGTTTGGCATTTAGCAGCAAAACAACCCACTTTAATTAGTTTTAGCAACAGAGCTACCAACAAAATGTTTGACGCACATGTGTGTGTGTATGTGTGTGTGTGCGTGCATGCGTATCTCTAGCGGCTAGGGCCAGGCTGTAATCTGAAATGCAAATGTAACCCCCCCAATGCAGTGAAACTGAGACATGTCATTGCGGGATAAGCGGGTCACTGGGTTAAATCTGATGTAATGTTGTCAAAAGAATAATTTTCTGTATCCAATGTCTACATGTGTGAGCAAATGTTTAGATGAGACGAGATATCATAGGGAATTTACGGCATTCACTGTTCCTCCATAGGGATTAGTGGAATTAAGCGTTTAAATACAAAGCAAAAACTCATGGGTAATTCAACAAGAGCCACAGTTGTGAGTTGCTTCTTAGCCGGCGTTTATTGTTGTGCTGCAGCTGCCAGTACCGTAACAGACAAATCGCAAACATTGTCAATGGTTTTACAGGAGTCAAATTTAATATACGGGGAAAATACAAATGCTCTGAAAGGGTGGGAGTGATAAATCTCGCTTTCATTGTCCGGCCATTCGTGGCAATAATCTGAGGGACGAAGCAGATTATAAAACAGAGGGAGGGTTCGCATCGCTAGCTCTTTTCAGACACGCTGAAACGATGTTTATTCACTGGCTTGTTATAGTGTAGCAACTTAGCTTAGCATGCTGCTGTGAGGACTCGCTGTGTTTTTGTTCAGCATCCATTGAGACCCGCTGGTGTTTAGGAGCAAGTCAGAGAAGCTGCACAAACGTAATTCACGTGTGATCTTGGCGAGTTCTGCAATTCGTGCCTCGGGATAGAAAATGTTTCAGATTTTTTACTCTGTGTGGAATATGTCAGCATGTACGATGGATGATGGGCAAAAACCTGAACCGGCAGTTCCGTTTTTTAAATTGTCCAGTGCTGTGATTTAATACCAAATATCTGCAAGTGAAATTAAACGTGAATAGCTTTTTATATTTAAAGCCAATAATGACTAAAATAATAAATAAATAGAAACTAAGAAAAGTACAGTGAAGTAACTGAAACGTTAAATGTGGAGAGAGGATCAGACAAAATACAACATTTATGAGGATTAGAATGACGGATGATAAACAGGATACCAGTACTGTATTTAGCTCTAAATATAAAAATGCAGATATAATCCAATCGTTTGCATCTTTACTGTTTTTTGTTATCGATGCATATGTCAGTAAATTGTAAAAAAGGAAACTGAATCTACCTAAAAACCTAATCAGCTTGTCACCTTTCCAAAGATCTCCTCACTACAAAATCACACGTCGACAAATAATCGCAACTATATATATATATCTACATGTGTGAGCAATATATATAACCCAGATCAAACATGAAACTATACAAAAAAAACAACTCATGGGTCACACAACCACACACACACACACACGCACACACACACTTGCAGAGAAATGTGAGTCCTCATTCATCTGCCCAAATCATTTCGGGTAATAGAACTTAATGGAGTATATTAACCCTGTCCAGCTTGCATCGTCTCGCAGATGAGTGTGTGTGTGTGTGTGTGTTCATGGAGGTGCACAGGGGAAAGGGAAACCTGCCAACTGTTTATCTGAAACACACACACAGACACGCACACCCGCACACACACACACACACACTGGGGGAGCAGTGATCTGGTTTCCCACTGTCACAGATGCTTACCCGCCTCTCCATTAGTGATATGATTGGAGTGGACTCAGAAAACGAGCAGCCTTGTTCCCACAGGGGCAATCTGAGGAAATTATTGCCCCGCTTGTCCCCGGGGAACATCAATACTTCACAAAGAAGCTCTTAATCGACTGCAATCGTATCCAACGCGCTGTCGTTTGCATCGCGCGCGTTTTTGTGACCTTATGGTGTGGATTAATACATTGGTAAAGAGTGCATGGCGAGATGTGATCAGTCACGGCACGCAATCACACGGTCCAAAGACGTGGAATTTGGAGATCAAAATATTTGGGAATTTAGTGACAAAAAGATCACGACTGTTTTCATATCATTTTATCATCATATCAACAAAATTTTATCATCTGAAAAGATTATTGCAGTGTTCAATCTAAATATTTTCTGCTGATCCACCAAAAACACACACCGGTTAAGATTAAGATCAAGCAAAATGCATGTTGTGTGTGTGTGTGTGTTTGGGGGGGGGGGCTGCCAGGGGCCTAAAGTCCTGGGAGGTCCGCTCAGAGACAGTAACATGAAATCACACAAGCAGACTTGCTGCAGCCTCATTGGTTGGTCACTAAACTGTGAGCGACCTCTTTGCAAGTTGAGATCACTGGCTGCCCTCAGGCTGGGCGCGCGCGCACACACACACGCACACACATTCTCTCACACACACGCCATATCCAGCGTAGTACGGGTGTAGTTTCCTTAACCACCAGAGGATGGCGCCTGTGGTCCAAGCAGCGCTGCTGCTTCAGAGACGCTGGGGAATGATCCATCAGTCATGAATCATCTTGTGTATTTCCATCAGAGATACAAGGAGAGTATAGAAGCAGAGAATACAGTGGAAACACTATAAACCAAATAAACTTTACATACGCACTGGGCTAAAGCAAATGTTCTTAGTTGTATTCCGTCACTGCAGGATTAGAAAGTCTATTCCAAAGAGACATTCACGTCATTCCAGATGTGAAATCTCAAAGGGAATTTTCAATGCACTGCTTTCTGATTGCTTCCCTTGCCAAATTCAAAGCAAGCAAGTTTTCCAGGACTGTGTTTTAATATGTGAAAATGTGGATTTTGAATATCTTACATAATATACGATTTCATTGGAATTTTAGTAAATTTAATTTGTGTATTGACAACGTGGCACATGCAATATGAAAAATGAGATATTTTCTTCTTAACATATTTCTCCTTTTGGTGTATCAATCAACCAAAGTGTCAAATGCATCATGCTCATATTTGGATTTTTTCAACTTCAAATCCATCTAGGCAAAGATGTAAGGGGAAATTTTTTAATACTGCTATTTCAAAAGAAAAGAAGAAAGACACATATTTAAAGCTTATATATAATATTAATGTATTCCATATCTAAAGTTTTAAATTCCTCACGTGAGTTGGTTTAGACCAAAATCTAAGCTAAACGAAAGTGAGACTGAAATGGAGGCGACGAAAAAGATTATTCCAACTTTATTAGAATGAGTCAGAGATGTCAATAAGCCATTTTCTATTCACCCTCTGTATATCAGCATGCAGAAAATCTGCTTCTTCAGGACCAAGCAGCCAAAAATCCAGGTTTAAAGCAGAGAAAGAGCTCGTTTTGAAAGTGTTATTTGTTTCTTAGCTGCACTGCACAGTGGTTGGAATCTGTAGGACCTCACACAACAAGGATGTGTGCCAATTTTAGAAAACCCCAGTGAAACAATAAATAGTATGCAACCAGTGATAAAGAAAAACACGGTCAGAAAACGGTTAAAAAAAAGAAAGAGAGCTCTACCTGAAGGAGGGTGTAAATAAACACAAACCAAGGCAGAGCTGGAGAGCTGAGATGCAAACATATAAAGTAACAGACAGAGGATCAGTGAGAGCGTCACGACGGGTTAAAGTGTTTGTTAAAGGCTCTATCGGTCCCGGCGGACTGAGGCTTGAGGACCTGAATAATATATGTCTGCTCCTGGAGTAATGAAGTGGAAGTGATAGGGAGGAATAGCCTCTCAGGGCTCAACACAAACTGTACACACTCTTAAGAGCTGCCTGAATCCTAAACCGGCCTCCGTCCACTTACTGCACACACACACACACACACACGGCACAACAGCTAAGAGGGTTACCTTGTCTCTGTTCCTGTATCCTACATCATTGATGGGGACGACCAGGGCATTTATAGTATCCCACTCAGCAGCTCCGGATCCTCCACAAGGCTCTCGCCCGGAGCAGAGGAGCAGAGGAGCAGCAGACAACATGGCTGCTGCTCAGTGGTCAGACAGCGACTCTGTGCCGGTAGCCTTGTTTGCGGCTCAGGCCGGGCCTGGATCGCTCTTGTGACGTTGTGCTGGGTTGTTTCTTTCCTCATGATCCTTTTATTGCTTGTCCTACTTCTGCCTTCTCCTTTGTTTCTGAGAAAAAAACTTCTTTTTTTTAAAGAGAATTCTGAAAAGTGTAAAAGTGACCTTATCTTACTGATGGTTAGAACACTGTTTTTTCTGTTTCTTGCTTTTTTATTTTTATTTTTCTTGTTTTGGGATAAATTATTCAGCATGGACTATTTTGAGTGCGGACTCTTTGACCGGAGCATAATATTTTGCCAAACTATTACTTGTCGCATTTACATTGCGCCAAATTAAACCTATCGTTTTGAAGCACATCTTTAATAAAATTATGTATTTATTATTTGAAATAAAACAAATTATGGTAATTGCTATTATGTGTTTCTATGCAACGGCCCGGTGGCACAGTGGTATGGGCTGTTACCTCACAGCAAGGAGGTCGCATGTTAGAATCCGACTTGTGGCCATTCTGTGAGGAGTTTGCATGTTCTCCCCGTGTCTGTGTGGGTTCTCTCCGGGTTTGCCGGCTTCCTCCCACCATCAAAAACATGCAGGTTAGGCGGCTTGGTGACGAGTGTGTGTCGCTGATTGTCTCTGTGTTGCCCTGCGAACTGGCGGCTTGTCCAGGGTGTAACCCGCCTCTCGCCCATTGACTGTTGAGATAGGCTCCAGCTTGGCCCGCGACCCGATAACGGACAAAGCGGTTGGAAAATGAATGAATGAATGAATTTCGATGCACAATCTGGTGTTAGACCTGCCCACAAAAGAGGGTCGTTTCCACATGTCCACTGGTTAAATCCCAAATTTCAATAGCTCTGAGAATGTAGCAGCCCCTGAAATCACTGAATCAGTTTTCTGTGTGAAGCAACAACTTGGCAAATTTTTATTTTTACATTGTTGTGCTCTCTTCCATTTTGATGGACTGGTAAAATGAAAGGGGGGCAGCGGGGATGTACCACCTCCTGATTGGTTCTTGGTGACACCAGGAAAGAAAACATGCACCCATTTCCTCTCCACTCGGTGTTGGCCTAACCCAAATGAACACAATAGCCATATATAACTCGCCTCATTTCGGGCTCCTCATCATGGTTTGCTGAAACATTTCATCAAGGTGAAATAGCTGAAACCAAGCTGAAGGCTCAAAAAGCATCTACATGTTAAACAGTGATTAAAAATGCATGAATTTCATGCTTTAAGTTAGAAAATATTCAAATGTGGCACACAATGATTGAAAGAACTTGTAATTGGAGTTGTTTGGCCCTCTTTCCCAAACACATTTTGCCCTGCCTGACACCCCACCTCACATTAACATGCTTCTGTCATTAACACCATACTGAACCGCCTGCATAAGAGCTAGCACTGGATGCAGGATGGCGAGAGTAGCTTCCACTTACTTTTTTTTTTTTTTTTTTTTTTGAGGAGCATTTTTAATGAATGATTGATGCTAAGGGAGCACGATCACAAAGATATAATCACGGTCTAACGAACGCAGGGCCTTAAGAAAAATATACTGCAGGAATGCCATCAATTTATAAACACCCCATATATTAATATATAAGTGGCACATTGAATATTCACAAAGAGGGAGATAACATCATTTATCCAACTTCATGCTTTATATTTTCTCTTTCCACCCAGGACGATGGTAGTAAAAGCTCAGAAGACAAACTTTTCCTCTGCTCATTCATCCGTAGCTTACATACAAGCTATTGCCTCCACAAAGTATATGAAGCCACCATTAAACATGGTCATGTTCTTTGTCAGTAGCTAAACAAGTTGCCATTCTCTGTGAATGGCATGTGTTTTGTGTGAAGGCGTGTGGTGCCAGCATGGCTAGATAACTTCATTTCCCAGCTTTGAGCACAGATGAGGGCCCGACAGTTGGACAGTGTTCAGTATATGAGCACCTTTCATGGGACAAATGGAATGTCAGTCAAGCACTGGTACACAGATGCCCTCTCCCCTGTGGGGCTGGAGATGCTTTCTGGTGATGCAGCTCTGTTGTTCCAGCCCTACTCTGGCTGCATTGGGAATATTTGTCCTTTTACCCCTCCTCGTCCCCTCACTCCATTTCAGATCTCCTGACTATTAACAATTTCTCCTGCTCCCCAAGTTTGCCTTTCTGAGCTTTTCCTTCTTTCCACACAAAGTTCATAACACCTTTATTTTCAAAGGTTTGCCATATGACTCTTATTTTGTTGGTTTCTACATTCTTTTATCAGCATGCATTTCCCAGTTCCATCAATTGGCTCCCGTATTAGGGACTGTACAAAAGTTATTCGGGTAGGAACGACGGGTGAATGACTATAGCTTTACTTTCAACAAAAGAAAGGCAATTAATTAGCCGAAAAATTCATGGTGGCAATGAAACAGCCATGAATGAAAACTGTGCTATCTGTTATCAAAGTCAAACCACATGTGGGACACAGTTTGCAAATCAGTCATAAACTTTACTGAGCTTCATTTAATCTGAGTATCTGGTAGAAATAAAAACTCTCACCACAGAATAATTATAAAACCACTTAATATGATGCGATCGGAATTTCATAAAGACGGGATTTCAGTTAGAAACATTTCCTCCTTTCCAAAAGTTGTCAATACAGTTCAAGAGCTACCATCTAACCTTGTCATTCTATCTCACCATTCTCTACTTCTCCCATTCTTGTACAAGTAACTAATTATCCAAATTATTATTGTTAAGTATAATTATCGCAAACTCATCTAACATTTATCCTCGTCCCTGCTAAACTTGCAGCCGCTTCACTTCCTTTTGCGATAAAATTACGATCCAAAGTTGGATTGAGAAGAAATTATAGAATTGTTTGCACTTAGACAGCTCAAGACTTTGTTATTAAAAACATGACAACCCATTCACTTGGTAAAGGTGCTTACTCAAGGGAATGCAGCGAATGGTTATTCTGTGATTAATTTGCTGGGAGGAGAACTGAAATTTCCCCACTCATGAATATGTGGATGACAGGGAGATTTCTCCATGGTGACAAGTTATCTAAACTACAGGGCAAAACGATTATGCTAATATCAGGTTGTAGTCATCAATCATCTTGTGTCGATGTGGTGTCAAGCCATCACGTTACTGATCCCCCCCCCCCGGGCATAAGCATTGCGTGGGCATGTGTGTGTGTGTGTGTGTGTAGGCAGCTGTACGTGTGTTTATTTGGAAAGAATTGATCATATTCTCATTACGCCTGGGGACTGTCGGGCTGTTCTCCTCGATGAGAGTTGATATAAACCCGGGAGAGAATTAATTAGGTAAGTTTCTTCGTTTTGATGTGAACACCGGGCTACATGCACGCAGCTGACGTCAGACAGGCGCGCCTTAAAACCAAAGAGCGCATCAGAGAGAGATGCATGGTTTGATCTCACACACACACACACACTTTCCATGGATTGTAAGACAGCAAAGGTAAAGGCTGCATCGGCGAGGTGAATGAGGCGGGACGGCGAGGACATCGTCAAGAAGATACTTTGAAAGACTGTTTTCGTGGAGCGCAAAATGAAAGTGGCGCGTAAATGTCTGCGTCTCCTTATTTGAATAAGGATAGAAGGTTTTACATTCATTTAAAACGTGAATATTGACTAGTAGACGAGTTTTAAACTTGTGTCAGAGGCAGAAGTCTTCCCTTGACACAGACACTGTTGGATGTCGTCCAGGGTCCGCGCTCCAGCGTCTGTCTCTTTTCTGTTTGAGCCATGGCTTACTCTCCGCTGGGATATTCCTACTCCAACGCGCCGCAGGTACAGTCAATATTGCTAACATGTTATTAAGTCCTACAAAATGGTAAATTGTAGAAAATACCAAAATACCAACGAGAATGTCAATTGTTTCATCACAAAGTATGACAATATCCGCGACAGTGTTCTCAGTTTTTCAACTTTTTTCAACTTAAGAGAAAATCACAAGAATGAAATAAATCAAAGATTAAAGACGGAGTGTAAAGAGATTCATTTTCTTTTTTTTTAAAGTTTCTGATGACATCCAGCTCGTTGTCCGGTTGCTTGGAACCGGGGACGCCTCCGTCACACTCGTTGCTGCGCTCCCCGAGCCAGCCGCTCGCCTCTGGCAACGGCATCGGAGTCTACAGCGGCCCTTACCCAAAGAGTCAAGGTTATTATAACAGCGGCACCGGCGACGCCACCGCGCTCTATTCCAGGGTACGTATAACTTTTGACTTGTATTTATTATTATGCTACCGTCATTCCCGTTATTTAAAATGCGTAATTACGCACGACGGATGGAAGGTTGATAAGCAACTTGTTACCCTGTAGTGTTTTACATGCAGACTAGACATTTTTCAATAATATCTGAGTAGTATAAACACATATGGCAAAACAGTAAATGTCAGGCAAGATTATTTCTATGCAAATATATAGGCATATTATATTATTATAATATTGAAAGTGGTGAATCTGAAAGATTCCAATTAGGTGTGGATTTAAATTATATTTCTCCATATTTCCAGGGACCACTGGATCCCAAAGATAGAGTACACGTGGGGACATCCCAGACGTCCTACTATCCCTATGAGTATACTTTTGGACAGTATCCCTATGATAGATATGGGTAAGTCAGACTCTGCATACTAACTGAGCGTATTCATTTTCTTGTTTCTAGTCCCAATTCAAAACATCAATATATGGATATCTGACAGCTTCTATTAGGACTGCTGAATTCATAATAAAAAAGAGCATATATATATATACTTGTTATTTTTCCACCTTGTTACATAAGTGTCAAACTATAAGTATAATATTTATAATGGAAATTACTGGTGTAAGGTCTTTCGTATGTTATAATATGGTCTCAATCTCCATACCATTCAATATATAATTAATAAATGACTTAAAGGCAAGACTTACTCAGAATTTCTTCATAACAAAAGTCAAACATGTATTTTTGGTGATGTCATATTTAAATATTTTAAACGTCAACATTTTGCTCAGGTATTCTAGTTCCGATGGTGCTTCCCGTCGTAAAAATGCCACCCGAGAGACCACCAGCACTCTGAAGGCTTGGCTGCAGGAACACCAGAAGAACCCCTACCCCACAAAAGGAGAGAAGATCATGCTGGCTATCATCACCAGGATGACCCTTACACAGGCAGGTTTTAGCTAAATATTATAGAGACCTGGATTGCTGTACCTTGAAGTGAAGCTCTCACCCAATCCATTCCTGCTAGCATTGAACTGTTCATTGTTTTGTCCTTGCTTGATTA
Source organism: Brachionichthys hirsutus (assembly GCF_040956055.1). NCBI lineage: Eukaryota > Metazoa > Chordata > Actinopteri > Lophiiformes > Brachionichthyidae > Brachionichthys > Brachionichthys hirsutus. Next base: position 6,628,780 of record NC_090909.1, on the reverse strand, counting down.
TTTCAAAGCGTTTCTTAATCCTCTGTACTTTTTCCTTGTCTCCTTCTTTCTTATCAGTGCTTTGTCATTACTGTGCATCCTCTCTTCACCCCTGTAATATATATCGTTTTCTCCTGTTCATATGATTGTATGTTTATTTTTCTTTCTTTCTGATTTGTTCAGGTTTCTACTTGGTTTGCAAATGCACGCAGGAGGCTGAAGAAGGAGAATAAGGTGACATGGTCACCTCGGGCTTCTAAAAGCTCTGATGACCGAGGATGTGACGATGACAATGAGGAAGCAAAGAAGGCCCTTAAAAATGACAAAAACTGCCCCGGTGAGAATCTCTCAGCACATTTTACATTCTTCAAGATTTTCTAAAAGTCGAATTAGCACAAACATAATGTGAATTCTATCAATCGTTGTTGCAGATCAACAGTGTGCCGACCTGCAGAGCGACCTGGAGGACTTCGACCTGCTCGAGTCAGATGGTTCTGATTGTGAACGGAAACCACAGTTTCTTTCCGAGGACAATGGTGCCAATAAAAACTCAGACCTTGCACGTGGGCATCTTGCAAACACGCTGCATGGAAAAGAGAGATTGTCCCCAGACTACCCTAAACTCACATCGATTCAGAAACAAATGCCAAATGCCTTCTATCCAAATTCAGACTTTCGCAGCACAGACATGAAGCCAAAGATTTGGTCCATTGCTCACACAGCGGTGTCTTTGAATGCCAGCTTGCAGCCAGAATACCCTCCGTGCATGCAGTCGTCGAATGGCTCTTCCTCTCCAGGGTATCAGGCAAATATGGCGCTAAGCAAAGTGGAGCGGCAACAGGAATCGCCCGTTGCCACTCTGAGAGAGTGGATGGATGGAGTTTTCCATGGCCCTCCTCTCCAACAGCCCAAACCAGCTGAAGTGTGGAAAGGCTTGAATGATGCTATGGTCGGCATCAGAACACCTGGACGATCCTTTGAACTTCTTAGGTCGACACCATCTTTGTAGTCCAACTAGCATATGGACAATGGAATGCTATGAAGATTCCTGGACATTATCGAACACATTTTGCTACTTTGACTGACGCAGTTGTCTGCTTGCTCACACCAGGTGCACATTGCCGTTGCATCTCCTGTCAAACTTTGCATTCTTGCACAGCACACTGTGTTCAGATCTGCATAACAGAACACAACACACACCTTTAATCAGTTTACGATGAAATAAGGGGAGAAGATTCACGATAAAACTCTTACTAAAAAGGGAAACAATGATTCCTTGATGGCTGAAGTAGGGTCCCCCCTTTAAAGCCAGCAGCAATCAGTTTTGCTGTCCACAATGGCAACTGTCAGTAGCAAGATTTTTATAGCCATAGCTAGCTTTCAAATGGAGCTAACCTTTCCTTGGGAAACTAGGCGCAAACTGACTTTTTAATGTGAGCAGCTGATTCTTGTAAAAACCATTCTTGAACATGCCCTTGTTGGAAACATATTGGACATGCTAAGAGTTGCTGGAGAGTTAAAGCCCCCAAATCATCGTAGAAGCAAAGCGACCATCTGACTTTGCACAATGTGAAAACTCAATGACAATGTGCTGAATCATAAATGTACAATCCCGCAAACAGGATTATTGATGCTATTTGATTATATGCTTCTTGGCAACAGTTTCTGCTTACTGTAGATAAATGAGGGAGGTGGACATGTTAGTTATTGCAACTTACTTTATAGTGTAAAAGCAAAAAGTAGGAAAAAAAGTTGGAAAAATCTGAAAAATGACACCACCCTCTAAAATGAATCAAATACCACCCATTTTCCACACTGCAGTAACAGATGCAACACTTCCAACATGTGGAAAATGCCAAAGTGACAGACCTGGTGCGCAACAGTCAAGGTTTCATCAGGATTTGACGAACGGTCAAATAAGAATTTATGAGGATGTTTTAACATCTGGAAAGACTCAAACCTTCTTACAACAGGCAAAACTCTAATGGGTGCAAAAGGTTCTTATCAGATATTTTAGAGCAAAAATACTGTCACCACAAAGTTCTTGCAGAAAGGCTATGCAGTTCACACACATGAAAAATATACAATATTGTTCACTTGCACAATAATCTGCACATGCACTGACTCACAAAAATGAAATGTGTATTTCATAGCATGGAGGAGTTCTCTGACTGTCCTCTTATAGCCGCTCTTCACTGCAGCGATCGCTGGTGTCAATTTAGATCATGTAAACTGTGTTCAAGAATATGTGGAAAATACCTCTGCTGCACTGGTCATGTGTTTTTAAGTATTTGCGTGTGCGCGTGTGCGTGTGTGTGTGTTTTGAGGGAAGAAGGGAGGAAGCGAATGGTATTCAGCCATGACTAATGGAAACACGCAGAGGAGGGTGCTGCTAAATTGTTAAATCGATGCCACTTCCGCCTCGGCTCCAGATATAGCTGCAATCAGCGGTGCGTCCCTTTTCATTAGGCTTTTGACTTTGTCAACCTGGGACAACAAATCCAACACGCACAAATTGCTCCATAAAACCTTGTAGATAATTTTAAGTATCTCTATTTATTGACTTTTTTTGCACAAACAAATAACAATACACATTACTGAAAAAAATACAAATAATGGATCATTAGGCCCGACTGCTTTATTGCAAATCTCTTTTGACTTTTTTTTAAATTAACTTTAATTAACAAAGAAAAACTTTGCACTGAAGATGTATATATTGACACTTTCTTAAACAAAGCACAAAAAGAAAAAGGGAAGAATCATTTTTTTTCACCCTCCATCTTTTTCCTCAGTCTGTTTTTCGATTTAGGAAGAGCAATAAAGTATTTATCAGAACAGAGCAGGGATCTGCCTGGGCTTTGTATGGAATTAACCATTTCAGATTAAATAATTTAGGATGAATTCAACTGAGAATTTCATTCTGTTTCTGCCTCATAAATAAATGAGATTTAAGATGATAAATAATGACATTGGACTTCTTATTTCTGTGAAGTTTTCTTTCTTCCACTGGCAGTCCAATAGAATCTGATTGTAGTTGGCAGAAAATATATTTTTATACTCAAACTTTTCTTCAGTGTGTGTAAATCTAATATATTGGACATTGGAAAATTGAGTATTCTTTTGGAAAAATCTGATGCCAAAAGAAGAGGTGGATGGGTTATGAAGTACATTCAATGGTAATCAGATAAAAGGTTGACCAAGTGCTGAGTGGGTTAAGAGACGGGGTATTCTTGCTGTCACGATTAGATGTTTGCGACATGATTTGTCGCAGACACGAAAAGAACATGCAATCTCCTCACAGGAAGACTGCAAGTCGGATTCAAACCTGTGATCTTCTTGCTGTGAGGCAACAGCGCTTACCACCGCAGATAAAGCTAACCCAACGAAGCTTAGAGATCATTACTAATCATTTTTTACAAGCCCAATTTAAAGAATCTCCATCATCATCTGTGGTCAAAAGTCCAAGTCAAGTCTTGAGTCTTTTAGGGACCAATGAGTATCATGTCTTTTATCAGAAGTCCAAGACAAAGCAAAGTGTTTCAAATAGACTCCAAGTCAAGTCAATCATTTTTAAAGGGCATGTCAATTGGACCATGCATTTAGTCAGTCCTGTCTAGGACACAGCATAATGATCATAATGATTTCAAAATACAAATTGTCTTCATATATTATCTGGATCACTGGATCAGGATACATTTTCTGACCCATGCTGACTTTATACAAGCTATTACACCAGACCAACCAATGCATAGAACATTTCACAGAACTTGATTGTACAAACCGGCTGTCCATAACTTTTTTCTTAAAAGCATTCTCAATGAGGATATAATGCATGTATCATATATGGCAGTAGGCAAAGATGAAGATGAGTAGAGCAGGAGAAATGACAGTCCTACCTGCAGAGACAGATAAGACAGAAAGAACACTCCAGGTTCTCCAGGTTCCGCCCACCTCCAAAAACATACAATTTACGTGAATTGCATGTTTGTCTGTCTATGTGTGTGGCCCCGTGATGTGCTTGCAACCCATCCATGGGGTGTACCCCGCCTCTGCCCATAGCAAGCTGGGATAGGCTCCAGCAACTCCAGTGAGCCGCTTTCGCAGAGCAGAAAAGCGGCAGGAAAATGAACAAATGAAGAAATGAATTTGTGCCCTGTAAACATTTTATCTGAACAACGTATAGGCTTCTAAAGTTTCTGCTCAGGAGGCATTGACAACTTTAGGTTCATCCTCTTCCTCCTGATACCTGTTTCCTTTCATCACCTGTCACATACACAAAGCACACACATATACACGGTTTTGAGGTCTCTTGTGTCTTGTCACACACACACTTTGGTTTCTGCTATCAAAGTGCTGGGTTGTAAACTCTACTCCAAAAACTGTCACACGTCGCCAGAAGTGTCTCACTCCCTGTGGCAACCCTCCGAGCCCCTGGCACAAGAACAAGTCATTAGTTCCACGGTAAAGGTCAGAAGCTCTGTCGCCTGACGCTAAAGTGGGGCTGACTGGAGACGACCTGAGACAATGACCAAAGGTCAGTTTTCTGTTTTCCCTCGTACACCGTGAGGTTCGGCGGATGCACCGCTCCTCAATCCGCACAGGAGCTCCTTTTGGTCACATAGTGGCTTTCCAGACAGGGAGGTTCGGATAATTGGCTGCAGGGAGCTCCTTAATGAGCCTGTGGGTCTGTACTATGACACATCTTCAGGGGGAAATATTTTAATAGGGCAATTACAGTACCAAGAAGGATGTTTTGCGTGGAGTGAGTGATTGTTGTGAAGGGGCACAGTGTTAAGGAATCCAATGGCATTTAACTCCATCATCTACTCTGTGGCTCAGTCGTGAGCTTTTCAGTGTGGTTACACTCTTATATTAGCTTTAAACACATGACTCCACCGTGCGGGTCGCTTTTGTATATTACAATTATTATGCAGAAATCAAACGAATGGAGCCAAACAACAAACGTCTCTTCTGATGATGCGAACGTGGAGCTTCAAGCCATCATCCTGAAATTGAGTGTAATCCAACATTGTAATCTGGAGTCATTTATTAACATAGATGATTTTGATGAATATAATTATCACATTGGTCGATGCGGGTGGAAGCGGTGGATGATTCAACAGTGCAGTTAAACCCAGCATAAAAACGCTGCACTGTTTAATTCAGCACAATTCATATGCTCAGTTTCATCTGAAGATTTTGCCTCTGGCAGTCAACCAACCAACCAACCACCTCTGAACTGCTCAGACTTAACCGCAAGACCACGTCAGCTCTCTGACACGCTGCTCTCGCTCGCCTGTCTCATTTCAACAATATACCTCGCCTCCCTTCAATCACCCCAAAAAAGGTCTGACTATAGATGAGGTTAACTACAGCATAAGCCTCACTTTCAGGAGTCACCAGGGCCAATTATATCAGCCTGACTTCTCTCCTCAACCTGAGCTCTATGGTGTGGAAAATGCAGTTCCACTGGCTGCATCACTGGGGACAGCACAGGCCAGCGCTGTCTGGAGCCCCAGCCAAGTACAGGCCAATTTGGCATGCAGAGGTCTATGGAGGATAAGCCTGATGAAATATATATATATGATCTCCTTCAAACATGTATTGTTCCGCACTAGTGTGTCTTATCCGGCCGGTTCGCTCTTGACGCCTTCCCGGCTTGGCAGAGCAAGACTTTTGTGTGGGATGAACACACAAGGAATTCTGAGGCGCTCCTCGCAGTGAGCAGCAGAGACCGGACACATCTCGGCTGCTTATCAATGGAAGCACTGCAACTACAAGATATCGCTTGTGTTCCATGATAACAATGGAGCGGATACCATTGTTCTATCCACTCCATTAAGCTTTCTTTTTAGAGGTTAGAGCATTCAGAGATTTACTATAGCACTAAAATATGTCAGAGTTGATCGTTAAAACAAAAAGCTTTATGTAACCGGATGGGATGTAATTAGGCAGGCAGGTGTGGGAGGGAGCACCTGTGGCCCATTTGCCACTGATTGGGGGGTGGGGGGGGCATATATAGGTGCTTCCCCTCCCTGGTTCCTGTCTTTGTGTTTTCCCCGTCAAAGGCAGGTTGGCCGTAGACTGTCGCTGTCTTGTCTCTCCTCTTCTTCTGTGTGCTTACAGTGTTTTTAACGGAAAGCTTGTTTTAGAGTCTTAAATAAATATTTTGAATTGTTGAATGCCGTGCTGGTCGTCACTGTGAGCGGACCTGTGGTTGGGGAAACCCGCTAAAATGAGCTGGGGACCAAAGGAATGAAAAAATAGCTCTTTAGGTTGAAAGTCCTAAAGTGGCGTTGTCGGCAAAGGTCGGACCGTTTGGCCCCATATGCCCAACGCCACATTTAGTTTGTGCAATTAGGGGAAAAGATTAATATAGTTTTTCTGCTGCATCGTCTCCAGAGGGGAGGGGAGGGGGGGGGGGGGGGACTGAACCTACCTATTCTACAGGACATTGCTGACCTCTGCCTGTCGAAGTGGGGAACTGCACCTTATAAATCAGTAATCAAGGCAGAAATACTCTGAATCCCTCGCAGCAGGTACATTTCATTGAAAAAAATGATGTTACGAATACATTATTCAAGGTGACTCTGTTACTTGCAGTTTTTGAATTGTGTCCTGCAAACCCTCATCTGGGACAAATTCTACTCACAGGATGACACGCACACAAAAAAAAGAGTAAGAATAAGATAAAACTTCCCATGCAGTACCACGTTGTATGTGGAGACTTTTCAGATTCATTGCAAAATCCTGGAAACTAAACAAACCATCATTAATAAGAACACACTCTGACAGACGGATATAATTTATTAATCACAGAGAAGCAAAGCAAGACAAAATGTTTCAGTGATGATGCTTCTGCTTGAACTGTAATCCGCAGTAGCCACATGTGCCTACTCTTGTGTCTTTATCCTGGGGAAAGAGATGGAAAATGATAGAATGAGAAAGTGTAAATGACTCATCTGCTTCATGCGCTGTTAAGATGGTTATAAATAATTTAACTGTATTTGTCCGGGCTCGGGACCGGCCCAAGGGAGACACTGACCGTGCTACCTACGAGGCTGCGTTTAATTCAGAACAACTAACACGTGGTCAATTAATCCCCAGAAACAGTTTAATCAGATTAACACCGAAGTAGTGGCTGGTTGTGAAGCAACAGTGCAGAGCAACCATGACACAGATGACTGAAATGCACTGTTGTGACTTGTCCTGTGTGTGTGTGTGTGTGTGTGTGAATATATACTTCAAATGATCAAATCACCATCCGATGATATATATATTTTTATATTAGTATGTGCAGGGTCTCACCAGGTTGATGTAGACTTTGGGGTGGCCCAGGGCTCCTCCACCGCCATCACAGGAGACCACCCTGGCCTCAACATCTCTCACTGGCTCCTCTGCCACCAGATTGATGGCGAAGTTCTTATTAACCTTGACACACACACACACAATGAGATCTCTGTATTTATCAGCACAGTAAAACTAGAGACTGAGGACTGTCCCCTACGTACACTGTCCAGCATGGGCTGTGTTTTCCATCACTGGACATTTGTAATGATGAGTCTGAGTGATCAAATCTGATTGTATGACGCAATATCACAGAAGGAACATAGTGACAAATTGAAGATGCATCTAATTGCAGTGATTCACATTTATAAATGTATTGCATCGACATTTATGCATGCAACAACAAAGCAAGATTTGGTCAGGGTTAACCGGTTTCGATGAAACCCCGTGTATATTTTAATCTTACCTCTTTCTGCCTGACAACGAATCTTGCTCTCCTGTGATCATTTTCATCGAAAACCTGAGAAAAGGCGCACATACTTGTCATCGTTTCTTTGCTGTTAGTTATAGAAGCCCCTATGAACACAATATTTTCCCCTAGATTCATAAATAGCATAAAAAACGAGATGTTCTTTAATGTAAAAGTGTCTGTTTACTCTACAAACAAAATGTAAAAAGATAAAGCTCTCCATGGACAGCTGTCCGACAATGGATCTACTAGCCAAACTGACACCTTGGGACGAAGCTAATGTTGGGCAACCAAGATTAAACAATACGTGACAATCCAAGAGAATCCCTTTGATGCCTACCTGGCCTGTGTGAGTAATGGGCTCGCCGGTACTGGAAATCTCAACGCTGTAGCAACGAGCAGGCACAGCAGACAGCCTCAAAGGTGAAACAAGCACCTTTTTACTGAAGGACAGCAGCCTACCCGCAGTGGCCGCCATGTTTAGTTCAGCAGAGTATTTTCCCAAATGACGTTGACGTGTTATACGAAATTATGGCCAGAATTTTGCCTGTCAGGTTCACAATGTATAGCTCAACATAAGATTTACATTTACATGAGTATTAAATATATTTACATTCACGTTACGCTATTCACGTAAATATTATAGGGATAATTAATAGGTAATAAGGAAAATAATTGACCAAATTCAACATGCCAAATTTCCTGACCAGTCGTGCCGTGGGGGAATAAAAACACCTACTATTATGACAAACCGGAAGCAGTTGTATCGCCTAGCTCAAGAACAGTGCAGCGGTCGCGTTGTGGCGAATAAACCCCAACCTAAAGTTCAATATAGCTGCTTTTTTTTCCCTTCAAGAAATTTCGTGAAGGTTTGTTTACATTCTAAATATGTGAGAGCGTTTTGCCATTCGGGGACGAGTCTGTAGGTCACTTTGGTGTGATGCTGTGGTAGCGGTAGCAGCTAAACATGCTAATATGTCGATACATGCTATACCCTGGGCTAGCATACAATGCCGTCCTACGGTAGAATATATACATACAGTATATATTGTCTTTTATAAATGTCTCATGTAAGACTCTATACTGTGTTTTCACGTATTGTGGTCCGTCGTCACAGAATAATTTGTAAACATTTAATTTGATACCTGGTCGTATTAAGCACCAGTACATTCGTGTCTACGATATTTATTTTAATAATCGCACAGTATTTTTGATCCTAATTGTGTTTTGTTTAATCCAACAATGTCAGGGTGAATGGAATGGTGTTTGAGAAGGAAAACTAAAATGTCCCCCACTCTATTCTCTTTTAGCTCTTGGCACCATGGCACGTCTCCTGTTTCAGCACCTCACTTCCAAGCTAATTCGCCGAGTGACCCAGATGAATGGGTTACGTTTGATCTCTTCTCCAGTCTCTAGAGCTTCCAGGTGTCTTCGCACCCTCGCCTCAGCTTCCTGCACGCCGCCCCTGTCATCATCCCGGCTCTGCACCGCTCAGTGCGGGCCATCTCTCTTGACGCAGTGTCGGCGTTTTCCCTGCATCGAGCAGTCGGCAGGGATGAAAACCAAGTCTTCTCTGAGGAGGCGCTGCAAAGACTGTTTCTTTGTTAGACGGAGGGGACATTTGTTTGTGTTTTGCAAGACACATCCGAGACACAAGCAGAGGCAAGGCTAAAATATTGAAGGGATATTAAAGAGATTGTATTGTGATTGTGCACATTTGGAAGAACTGTGGTACAAAATAAATGTTTTGGGAGAAAAATATATTTTGCTCTTTTCCTTTCACTTTGTTTTTGGTTGTAGCAGCAATGACTCAAAAATAACGGTATAAGATTTTACAGCAAATAATCTGTCCTGCAAAACTTGCAACGCTCTGAAACATATATATATATATATATATAAAAATAAAAAATAAACACATGATTAAGTAAACAAATGTGGGATTAATGCTAACTCGTTTGTATTTCACCTTTCAAGTGTCAGTTGGTCACTTTACAGAGTAAGGAAAGTAAGAACTAAACGGAATCTGGAGAGAAGGTGATGGTGTCCAAAGCTGGGCTATTGCAAACCTCTCCTGGAAGTAATTCCCTGCAGGTGGGGCTGCCGCAGGTTGATGGAGGTGATACATAGAGGGTTTTATACTGATGCAGGATTTAACTGGGAGCTGATGAAGGTGGATGTTGTGAACTGAGAACCCTGAAAGCCGATTGGATATCCTTGACCAACTACATTTAGTATCAAAATTATTTGCATATCTTTCATTATAGTAAAAAAAAAAAAAACGCTTTTGAGATGGGCTTTAAATTACAGATGAATAATCAACTCAAGTTTTTGTGCTACATCGTTGTTCATAACAATAAAAAATATTATTAATACTAACTTTTTAATTGATTCACAGCTAGCACATTACATAGCAGTCACATGGGTACCACTTAACTATGACGATTGTGGACGTATCAGAACCATCTATGTTAGTTTTCCACAAGAGGGAGCCAAACAGACTCCGACCTGGGTTACACGCAGATCTTATTTTATGATCACTGTTGTGTTATCTATTTTAAATTGGCTCTAAATCATAAGCTCTAAAGCCAACCTTTTACAGTTATCTTTTTTAACAAAAAAGATAAGATCTACAGTACACTGTAGACAGACCGCATGCAACTTTGAAACATAAATCCATTTTTCAATCATCATAATTTCAAGTGTTCACTTGTATTCAAAAGGTTAATGTAATGAAAGATCAGCTCTTTTTCCATTGGCCGGGTCGGGTTCAGAGTACTTTAGAAACGCATGAGAAACGTACTTTACGGCAAAACACTCTAATTTCTTACTGGAAACGAGTGACGCCGCGGAGCGCGGTTTTCAGAGCTAATAATCCTCTCCAGAATAAAAGCATGGAGACATTGTTTGGCAATCTTAGGTGACACGATTACCGTGAAGTGGGCTACGCAAGGATTTAAAAAAAAAGGCACCGCTCGTTTTCTGTCGCAAATTTGGAAAATTTTATTCTTAAAATTTGGTGGTACAACTACATATAAGTTAGCTTTGGAGATCATTCTGACGTTCGATTATACAATCTTGTAAGAATCTTGAATCAAGTCTGAAAATAAAACAATGCGAGAAATAGGCAGGATGGTTTTATTTAAATAATTTAGACTAATCTTCATAAATGACTTGTTCCTGATACCCAGCATCCGTATGAAATCCTCTACGTAACACTACTCCGAATCTGTGAATATCGTGCCAACTTTAACTCTCAGGGCATCACTTCCAGCAGAGGTTTGTGAACAGACCTGTATCATGGACTAGCATTTAACAAAGCAATCTGCACAACAACAGAAAATATCACTGAAACAACATTTTCTGAAATAATCAATTTTTGACTTTGTCCAAACTGCAGACAAAACATTGACGGGAGTGTGCTCAGTCGAGATAAGCCATATCTGCTCTCGCCCCTGATGCTGCTGTCAGCAAGAATCAGAATAGATCAAACTCCCTCTTATTTGTGCTGTTGACATTCCAAAAAAAAGACCTATTTCACATATGAGCCAATAAGCCAGATTTAGGTCACTTTGTTAGCTCAGTTTTAACGCTTGCACCGACACACGCGCTTTATTGTGAAACCCCAAACCGGAAGTCCAATCGTTTCTTTTCCGTTTTCCCGCTAGCTTGTAGTTTGTGTGAGCCGCCCTTCTCCCACGCCCGGCAGGACGCTGCTCGTGTCGCCAGAGAGTTGACTGAGAGCTGAAGAGGGACACGGGACGAGAGCGACGCCATCAAACCCCGTTAACGTTACCGGATACCGGACCGCGTCGCTCGGGTCGGGAACAATGGAGTCATCCAACAGTCGGCCCTCGAGAGTGAGCAGAAACCCTTTCGTCCACGAGCTGAAATTCACCAGGAGTGATTATTTCAAGGTAAAACATTTATTAACTGTCGATAACTTGACTGCTGTTAAGCTGAACTTAGATCACCTTGTCAGGGTTAACACTAAAGTTGATGACCTTATTTTTGACACTTTGATGACTTAACTACACTTTATTTTACTAAAACATGGGCTAATAGTCAAAAAAAATATAACTTTTGTTGTTCCCACATCTTCAATAAGTGCTCTATATGGCATTAACGGGTGAATAAGTCGACGTCACGTGACTGGCAGTCAGTTTGTGAAAGGAACAATAATCCTAATTCTGTATTCTGGAATAGTTCATCAGGAAGAAGGAGAAGGTTCCATTTTAATGAAGATAATTACATATAATTTAGATGCGTTAGAGCTTTGTTCTCATGTGGACTCAGTCTATCTGTTTTTGATTATTTTCTGTCTGAGTCAATGACAAAGGTCAAAATAAGAGAACAGGAGTCCTCTGAAGATGGCTTGGGAGCCCTTGGGGCGGGGGGGGGGGGGGGTTGCCATGTGTGTTAAAGATCCCATATTATACTCTTTTCCCACAAGTTAACGCAGTTCTCAGACACTTATATGAAATATCTGTGACAGTCTTTGGTCAAAATAGCAAACATGCTGCAGGACAGCGTCCCTCATTTCTGTATCCAACAGCCCTGCCAGAAAAGTCTCTGAAACCGAAACGCACGTGCAGCTGCGTGCACACAATGAACGTGCATGCATGTGCACACACATCTTGTGCACATTTTCGTACTGTCTAAGAGAGATTTCTTCCAGAAGCGTTTCTGTACTTGATTACAGAACTACGCAGGATTGACTCGGTGGTTTCGGAGTGTGTCTCCTCTGAAATTGCTAAAATTCAGTTGCGCCAGAGGCGCTTGCGCGCTTCCTGTGCTGTGCCCCATCAGGTTTTTCTGTTTTCTTATCTCCAGGGCCGGCCCAGAGGCGCCTTCATTCTAAACACGCTAGTTTGGCTTTCAGAGTTCTCTCCATTTAATCCAGCGGTGGCTTTGTGGAAGAAACTCATCATTAGTACACATCTGAGTTCGCTGCAGATTGTTGGTTAGATGGCTGTGACAAACATCGGTGATGTAAATATAATAATATTATTATTAATTGTATTAATTGTCATTATTGACGGCGGTCGTTCATGTAAAATGGACGGCGTGCTCTTCTGTGCCAGGTTCACACCTCCCATTGGAGCAGCAATGTGTGTGTTTCCCAGAGTGTGTGTGTGTGTGTGTTAATAAATCAGAGGGATAAGTACAACGTCTCCCCTGGCCATCCCAGAATACTTCCTCCTTACTTCTAACAGTCATGATCAGCAGGGTGCCGTCGACCTGAGACCGTGACACGCATTCGAGCTGAGTCACACATTGCTGAACTGTGATCGTCACGCAGTGCATGAATGACTGCCAACTCACCATACACGACTATTGGGTGTATTAGAGGAAAAACTGTGATATCTCAGGAATACCTTCTTCTAATTCTCGAGTTGTTCATGAAATAGTCGTTTTTGTTTCAGTATCTAAACCTGTTCACACACCTGTTGCTGGTTGAGTGTGAGCGGATGCTCGTTCTAAATTCCTGCCAAAACTCAACAAACCAGACGGACGGGTGCAGTGCTGGTCTCCCAGGTGGAGCAAAGTTCCCTTGGCTCATTGTATAGAATAAACTCATAGCCATTGCCCCCCCACCTCACTGCAGAGTGCAATGAGCAGTCAGCAGTGGGCTGGGCCACATTCTAGCATTGGATGCATTAAATTAATTATTAGAGCATCACTTTAGGCCTGTAAACAGTTCTTCTAATTTGTATTTGAATCATTACAGCGTAGAGTTACAGTTTTCACTAAGCAGCATTTCTTGTTTTTAAATGAAAACACTGAAAATAACTGAGTTAGATGTTTAAAATGTTTTTTGCTTTGTAAGAAGATCTGACTTCATATCCAGAAGCAATGAGTTGAAGCAATAGTGTTTAGTTGTAGCAAAGGTTGAGTGCGTTAATTGCGGTTTGTGTTTGTCTGTTTGGAGATGACCGACCTTTAGACTCTCCTGACCAGAACTGAATGGCCAATAAGCCATTGGAATGTACTCTGTGTGCAAGTTGATCGAGACAATAAGACATTTTCTTTTTACTTTTAAAAATATATATATTCTTATTAAACTTATTAAAGTATTTCACTTTTATTCGTGTTATTTTTAACTTTAAATGGAAGTTATCCCTAAAATATCTTCATAGTAATAAATGAATAATTTCAATAATTGATAAAATAGATAATATATCTATGCTTTAATTTAAAAAGGACTTTTCTACTGTGGACATCTCTCCTTCTTTGTTTCTTGAACAGTCAAGGATTAGTGATTAACAAAAATAGTATTGAGCCGTAAAGTAAAATTTGAAATTAGTGAATTAAAATAAAAAAAATACTTTGAACAACTGACACAAAACAAAGTGTTTATGAATTCTGTTAATATGAAAATAGCTGATGTGACCTAACATTTGGTAATAATTTAGGGCTGAGTCCTAAAAATGTATTTTTTCTTCTAAAGGCCTACCTCTTCCTTCCTGACCTACTTTTGTTCCAGCTGTTTGGAATTTTGTATCATCTCACGTAGAAGAAGAATGCATGGAATCAAAAGTTTCAAAATGCATCCTTGACCATAAAAAGAGATTTAGAGGATAAACTTTTACATTTTGAGAAATAATATGCAGAGCATCACAACGATTTATTGCACTGAAACAAAGGCGGCTGATAGAGGGGAGGTGTGTGGTACAAGCAGTCCCAGCACTGCAGAAGAGGGGCTTTATGGTTAATGTTGTCTCATCAGTGGTGGCTGGGTGCTCCAATTAAACGGGAGCATTCTCTCCACTTTACCCCCCACCTGATCATTCTCCGGGCCGCCTCCTGAGAAAATGTCAGCGGAGGCTCCCTGATGGATTTGTTGAGCGCTCACGATGAGTTCAGTGTGCATTAGGGGGGGTGGTGAGGCGAGGTGTTTGTGTCGTAAATCACTCGCATTGCTGTTGATTTATTAATACAGGCCTGCAGAGTGCACCTGAGCTCCTCCACACAGGAAAGACAGGCCAGGAAGGGAGGGGTTTAATGAGACTCCCCAGAGGAGTCACACAAAACGGCTTGAGGGAGGGAGGGGGGCAGCATGAAGAATGGAGGTGTAGCTGAGAAACTGATGGCTGGGTAACTGGGGAGAGAAATTCCTCTGGGTTGGGAGATCACTGTAAGGTAGGCCGGGAGGATGATGAGGGACCCGAATGAAAGTAGGGGATGAAGAGATTGACCCACGGTTCAACAAACGGGAGACGGAGACCGAGTTATACAGCCTGAATTTACTCTGGAGGCCATGACTTTCTCACCTTTTTAGTGTGTGTGTGTGTAGCGCACACACACACACACACACCAGCTCTGTCATTATGCAGTAAAAGAACAGACATGATAAGGCTGTCAGCTGGCGTCTCATCTCTACTGTGGCACTCGGGCTTTATTGCTTTTTATTTCAGTGTCGAGGCTTAAAAGGCTGCTGTATAACCTCGGGCTGGACTTAGTTTTATAAATGGTCATATTACTGCCGTACTGTTGGATCATAAAACCTCTGTTGTGCAAAAATATATTTCCAATTCTCTCGCTGTCAGAAAACCTCTGAATTTGCAAACATTTGTTGCAGGATTTTAAATTAACCAAATAAAAATAAATGAAGAAAGAAGATATGTGCACTTAAAAAAAATCGATATATACCGAATGCAAATTAGTATATTTACTCACATGGTTTGAGACTACTGGAGATTAAATATAAATGACATTAAACAGAACCATGTCTCCGTTCTTTCCTGTAGTGAGGCAAATGAGGCCAGTGGAGCTGCTCCTCAATCACACCACACACTCTAAATACAAGTTTGGCTCTCCCCTTCACAAGATTAAAAATAACAGAATGACCATTAATCTCTTTATAATGAAATCATTATTTACTTGTCATAAGAACTTCATTTTTTCTCTTTTTTTTGGAAGATGTTGGGTCAGATGAGGATGGATCTCGGACAGCGAGAAAATGGTTTTTTATTCACTTTCTATGATGACATCTGTTCAGATGTTAAGATTCAAAACCATCTAATGTGCTTCTCCCCATCGTTTCTCCATCAGCAGTAGATGACGAGTATTAATCCATAGCTGTTTGTAATGTTGAGTGTAATTCGAGTGTGTCTGAGTGAGTGTTGGCCGTTGTTCCCTGAAGGCTGAGATGGAATGTGCTCCTCCTCGCTGACCTTGTAGGTCAGGCTGACTTATTTACCTCCGCCAAGCTGGTTATGTTTTTGAGGGTTTTTGTCTGTCTGTTAGCAGGATCACGAAAAAACTTCTTGATGGAGAAAAAAAAAAAATATCTTAAGCTGCGTCTTGGTCTAACTAAGATCACATTTACATTTTGAGAGCGATTCGAAAACCTATCAGGATTTTCCCATTTACTTATAATAGACCCCCCCCCCAAAAAAAGAAATCATATCTCGTAAAATCTGCATTGAATTCACCAAAAATCAGTCATAATATGCACTTTCATGCAAAATGTATTCAGGATCTGATCCAGAATGAGGTCAGGAAAAAATACAACATTTTAACATTGAAAACCCATTTACGGATTCAAAAATGAGCTAAAAATACACAGCAACTCCGATTCACTTGCAATCACTAAAGATAGCAAGAAGAATTCAGAACCTTTTAATGATGATCGGGATCACCATGTGCACGGTGCAAATCCAATTACGGGAATTAGCTGCTTGGTGCTGGTTTGCATTCTCCGAGTACTTTTCTAGTTTTCTGCAGGAAAACGTACAATGTGTTCAATACAACCAGTTTTGTTTAACAGTTTTCTATCTAATAAATAAGCCTGTTTGTATCGGAGCAGGTTGTGTCAGTGTGGAGGAAGAGCAGAGCTCGTAGCTGACTGTATTCCTGTTCTCTGTCCCTGCAGATCGGACTGATGTCTGTCACCGTGTTTCCTGTGCGACTGTTGCTGGTGTCCTTCCTCATGCTGCTGGCGTGGCCTTTCGCCTTCGCCGCCTCGCTGGGACGTTCGGAGTTCGTCATTGAGCCACGGTCATGGTGGAGGAGGTGTGTGTGGCTCATGTTGTACTGATAAAGAGCTAAACAACACTTGAATTCGTTGATCAGAATCTAAATCAGATTAAAAAATATATATATATATATAACCGTGAGGATATAAAATCAACTCAATGTTCTCATTGCACATGAGGACATTGAGTTTTTGTACATGAGACGGTATTGCACATTACCAGACTATGAACTGAATGCTCGTGTTGAAGTTCTGGTGGTTGCGAGGTGCTAAAGGCGGAGGAGAAGTCTGCAAACGGGACCTACTTTAAGTGAATACTCTCAGGTCACTGTGTGTCTAAAGTGAAAGAATACGGATTGTCTGTGCTCCTCCTCGAACAGGCTCGTCAAGGTTTGTCTATGGGCGATCATGCGAGCCATGTGGTTTTGCGGAGGTTTCCACTGGATCAAAGTGAAAGGGGAGCGGGCGCCGCCCTCTGCGGTTCCCATCCTTACTGTTGCTCCACACTCCTCCTACTTCGACGCCATCCCAGTCACCATGACCATGTGCTCCATAGTCGGCAAACTGGAGAGCAGGAGCACTCCCGTCTGGGGTAGTGAGTAGCAACATTTGCGTCTGTTTGCTAGCAGTTTACTGAAATGACAGCAAACACGTTTCATATCCAACTCTTATGTCTCTATCTCGGCATCGCATGCGTCCAAAACCTCGCCTCTCTTCATCATTCCCAAAAGCACTGATCAGCTACATCAGGCCAGTGTTTGTGTGTCGGTCGGATCAGGACTCCAGAAAAAAAACGGTTGCGGAGATCAAGCGGAGAGCCCAGTCCGGGGGGGCGTGGCCTCAGGTAACATGCGGGGATTGGAACCAGTTTGAAACGGTGAGTTTGAATCATGTGTATCTGATGTGTGTCTGTTTGTTCCAGATCATGATCTTCCCAGAGGGGACGTGCACCAACAGGTCGGGTCTCATCTTATTCAAGGCCGGTACGTGTTCGGTTCCCCGTCCTGCTTCATGGCGTCACTAAGCCTGGTGGAAAGTATTAGAAACATTTCACTAGATGTTCTACATGCTGAGGCCAGGGAGGCCCTGTGATCACATGTAGTGTTCATTTCATTGTCTGTCCTTGATAATACTATCATTATGCATGGGGTCGGCTGCAGTTGTGGATAACTTTGCCTATTAATTTCATATCTGGTGGTTCTAAGTGGTTTGGGTTCCGTGTCTTTCTTACCCAATCCTTCTTGTTTTCTAGTCTCAGCCTTTGGGTGTGTGTGTTTTATGTTGTCAGCTATTGTTCCCCGTCGACTCTGTCTGATCCTCTTTCTTCCAGTCTGCAATTCTGTCATTCCTAGTAAGCCTTGTTAGTCGCTCTCTGTCCGTGTGTGTGTGTGTGTGTTTAGCCAGCTTGATCTCCCTGTTTTGTTTTACCAGTCTCTGTGTCTCCTCTAGTTTATATCTCTTGACTGGTTCCCAGCACAACAGAACGACAAAGTGGATGTGTGTCTGTGTGTGTGTTTCTAATGTGTGTTGTGCCACCTGTGCACAATGCGCTCTATAGTTACCTCCTGTTAATAGAGCTGTCACTTCCTGGCATTCTGCATATGCATGTGTGGGGATTGTTAGAGGGAACCATAGTAGGGTGTCAAAATCAAATGCTGGTTAATGCAATTTCCCTCCTCTGTGTTTCTCAGGTGCTTTCATACCAGGGCTCCCAGTACAGCCAGTGGTCCTACGCTACCCAAACAAACTGGTAAACTCACTTTGTTTTAACCCTTTCCTAACCCACCAACCTAAGAGTTCAAATACGGCCTGATTTCATCCATTGATTGAAAGTGAGCACAAATCGACATTTACTAACACACACCTGTGATGTAATTGTTCCTTCATGCTACTGTGTGCTCCTCCTGTGCTGAATGACTTCATGTTCTAACCGAGTGATATTTCATCCCTCTTTCTTTCTTTCACACATGGGTATAATCTCTCTCTCTCTCTCTCTCTCTCAGAACCTTTCCTAAACTTTCATGAATTATTAAATTCATATTATCTCATTTTTTTTCTGCTTCCCTAGAAAGCTTATGTCACCATTTGTATTTGGCTTCAGTTTGGTCACTGTGCTGACTCTGGCAGCTAAATGAGGCTGCGCCCCCCCCCCCCCCCCCCCCCCTCCTCCCCATCAACGGCCCTGCCTGTGACTTAATCTGACTCTCGTTTGCTAGTTTATTCCTTTGCCCAGTGTGTATGCTCAAGATCTGTCTTTCAAGGTCTCCTTCAACGGAACGAGTCCGTCACGTTGTTCTGCCCTGTTCAGCTAACGCCCACTTCATGTTCAGAGCAGGATGAATGACATGAATCCATTAAGCCAAACAACTCATCCAGACCATCTCACATCTTAAAAAAACACCATGGCCAACACGTTGGTTTTGTGACTAATGCCTTCAAGCCAAAACAGAAATTATTGCTGCTTTAATGGTTCAGTACTTTCTTCCTTTTTGTTCACAGGATACAATTTCATGGACGTGGCGAGGCCCTGGAGCGTGAGTTTACCTCACACACACACACACACACAAACGTGTACCATTTCTACTGCCCTCTGCTAAGTATGCAGTAAAAACACTACCTACCTGTTTACCACATGATATTACAGTCGTGCTGGAGGGAACCTGCCATTATCTCCGTTGAGTCCTGCTCGGTCCGGGTCTTGTTATGTACAGACAAAGCAACTCTTTTGTCTTTCAGCTTCAAGCTCTTGTGGCTCACTCTGTGCCAACCTCATAATCCCATGGAAATAGAGGTGAGTGTATTTATTTATTTTTTTTACTAGAGCTCACATATCTTTACTGTCTATCAATTTTTATGAATGTTCTTGAGTACCTACACAATGTCATGGCCGGCCAGCTGGATCGTGCTGATATTCTCTGTATCCACCTAGTATTTGCCAGTTTACACTCCATCAAAGGAGGAGAAAGGAAACCCGTCTCTGTTTGCTAACAATGTCAGAAGGCTCATGGCAAAGTAAGTGTGTCTTGGTGTATTTGCATGAATGTTTTATTTGTTCTGGATTGTCTGTACGTGCTTGTTTGGGATGTGTGACATGCAGACGCAGGTGAAGGTCCTGTAAACCTTTCCCTCCGTCCTGATAGGGCGCTGCAGGTCCCGCTCACAGACCTGTCCTTTGAAGACCAGGCGATCGTCCTATCACGGGGGCCCCTGGCCATATGTAACTACAGCAGTCTACTCGAGTTCAACCAGCTTGTCTGTCGCCTGAGGTGAGTTGAAGGAGACTGGATTGACTGGTTGGGCTGGTGGTCAATGAGTCAGATCCAAGACTGAGGGTGAAGAAACGCTGACACCTGCTTTTTTCAGGTTAGAAATGCACGTAGAAGGATATCTCCTCTGGCATAACACAGTAATAATAATAATAAATTAAATATTTATTGCTATATAGCACAAAATAAGGCTAAGTATTATTAATACGAGTCACCATAATGCAGTCAGGTTTAACATCCAGGTCGGTTAACTGGATACCTGTACTCATCATGGGATTATTTTGTTGATTACACAAGATATCCTCTGCAAAGTTTAAGGGGTTCTTCCTCGCTACATGCCTGGCTCTTCTATCAAAGTTAATCAGTCTTTCAAATAGTTAATATGTGATAGATGGAAATAACTAAAAAGTAAAACGCTGCATCTTGCATTGTTGAATTATTCTGGATTCTTCTAGATTTAATTAGGCATGTTCCTAAAAATAAACTATCAAAGCCGTCACAACTGTTTTTGTAGTTTTATGGTTTGTTACAACCAAAAATCTTCATTTCATAGCACAGTTTAAATTTAAGTGTATACTAAAAGCTCAAAGTAGAGTGAAGTAGTGGGGTAAAATGCTACGTAATGTCAATTACTGTTAACATTTCTGCTGAAATATACAGCATATTAGTGCTTGGTGTGATCTCTATGCATTCTCTCTTGTGCTCCTGCTTTGGCAGGTTGAGAGCAGACATTACAGAGGAGGCGCTGGAGGAGCAAGGCAGGAGGGCCAGGAAGTTGCAGGGAGACGGTCTGAGTTTGGAAGACTTTGCTCAGTTCATCAACCTCCCAGTTACAGATACCCTCACACAAGTTCACAGCTTCTTTGACAAGGTAAAAACAGACGGGATGAAAGCATAATAAGATTAGTTTTTTTTCCTACAGACAAATGCTTATAATAACAGACAAACAGGGAATATATGACATCTGGAGCGGTCTAATATCTTAAAATGAGGCTGAAGTGTGTTTCAAAACATCCTAAAACTTTAGGAATCTGATAGAAACAACCAAGTCATGAGCTTCAGTGGCATTTTTTTGATTGGTAAAAGACATTTAAATAAATCTACCGATTCCCCAGTTCAAGCTTCTGCAGGCCGAGCTGAGCTACACGGGTGAAAAGGTCTTTGTGCAGCAGCAGTTTAGCTTCAGGGTTTCTGCAGAGTCCATCCAGCATGGAGGCTTTACTCGATTCAGGTCAGTTTTGCTGCTGGAGGCTGGAAATAATTTTACTATTAAAACAAGAAACCAACATCCAGCAAAACCACAGGCCAGCAAAGGCCCTTTCTGAACAGGCACTAAGGGTGCTAGTTTGTAGGAATTCCAGTAAAAGCCGAGACATTTTGTTTCGTATTCTCTTGGATGCTGTTGACTTGCTGATGTCGCTGAGATTTTCTTCCTGTGTCTCATTCCATTCCACCTTTCTTGCAACAGTGATGCTGTGAAGAAAAATCTGTGGCACCAAAAAAAAAAGAGCATCATTTGAAGCTGTGGATGTTTTTCTATCACCAAATTATGATCTCCATATCTCACTGCTCAGTTTACCAAAATCGGAAGATGTCTTTGTGCAGCATGGATAAAATCATTTTCACATGGAAGCGTGATTCCTTTGTAGCTGTACTCACTAAGGCGATTATGTTCACAGAAGGGAGATGGGCAGATAGACGGCAGACTTTACGTCATTGCTCTGTCTACGGTTCATCGTCCATCGCAGGCAATGAAGACTCTCAAACTGGCCTTCAAGGTGAGAACATTTACCAAGAATTCTAGTCCATTGTAGGATTTCAGCCAATGCTTTAAGGAGATGTGTTTGTGGGCAGATGTATGCGAGCGAGGAGAGCGGTGAAGTCCAAGAAGACGATGTCGCTGCCATTTTGGAAATAATGTTAGGAGTGAAAGAGGTGGAACTGTCGGGTCTGTTTTTATCGCTTGACAGGCCTGACAATGAAAGGATCACATATGGTAAGACTTACCTTACCTTCAGTGTGAGACCATTTCAGAGATGACCGACAGCATCTAGCATTGTGTTCCTATTTCTTCACTGGGCCACGTTTTATTCTTTTCTATTAGCATCCTCCATCAATCAGCACAAAATAAGCATTGGTTAGTCTTTTTATGGATTCAAAAATGAGTCAAACTTAGATTAACTTTTACTTTCATGGTTGGTCTATAAAGATGCCAAGAACAATTTAGAACCTTTTGATTACAAGAGGAATGAGCTGCTTGGCGGAGGTCTGCACTCTCGCAGTGCTTTTCTAGTATATTTATCCAATTATAGATATCTTTTTAAAAATTAAACCAAAAATGAATTCTCTACCAAGTCAGTTTTAATTCCACACTTGTCTGGTTTTATTTCTAACAAATATTTTCTACTGTACTTCAATTATAGCTCCTGTTTTAACCACATTTTGAAGCCATTGATTTGTCTGTGCTTTTGTGTAAAGTACCGTATGTTGTTGGTGTTCCTGCTCCTTTACATCCACCATCTGCCTTTACTAGAAACTGTCAAAGCTTTTCTATCCACTCTTTCTCTATGGACTGTGCAGTTGCTGCTTTTGACGTATATACGACTCCAGCAGGTTTCCCCATCTGGACGCAAAGTGAAATATTTATTTTCTCTGTAATGGTCGTAATAAAGTGATTCCACAAATGGAGACGTGAATCACATTAAATATAAAATGTAATCTTTATTCTGCGACCAAAGTAAAGAAAAATACATCGGACATGTTTATTTAAGAATTCAAACTAATTACATTTAATTGAATTTTTCCTGTTTTTCTACCTTTCCAGATGAACTTTGTCATTTCATAGAGCGGCATCCGTACTCTATTCAGGATTTCCTGGATTTTAAAGACCATCCACGCGGGTTCTGCTTTTTCGGCCAACCTCCGAGCTGCGACATCCAGAACAGCAAAGAAGACTGAAAAAATGGACTCGAACCCAACAAAGCAATTTACCTTCAGCAATGGCGTCTCTGTGATGCACCTTGCTCGCCACCTCCGTGCCTTCAAGTGCCTGTAGACACAGAAATGGAAGAGTTATAAAGTAGTGATGGATCTCAATTCTCCTCTGAGCGTTTTGTTTGGCTCTGAAACACGTTTCTCTGATCTGCAAACATATTTATTTTAATAATTTTTTTTCCTATTTTTGACGTAATTGCTACTATTTAAGAAATTGGCTGATAAATTTGAGGGGTGTTTTTAACCTCTTAACATTGATTTGAAGTTTAGTACCACTGACGGGGAAAGTATTTAAATGTATACACTGCTGGGATGTTGGCGGACCAAACTGTAACAAATACTGGCTAAATGCACCAAAACAAAAAAATAGTTGTTCCTTTCTTAAAGTTGGTGATATGCGAATACTTTCCAACCAGTATCAGACAAATAACTGGTGATTGCTGATTGTGTGGGAGTGGATCCCCTAGTGATGTGAACTCTTACCCTACCTCTCTGTCAATGCTGGCTTGTTTAATGCAAGTAGAAATAGAGTCTGCTGCTGTGCAGCAGCTCTCGCTCATTCTTCAGAGATATAGTCCAGCGTATTTTAGAAACTCACTGCCAAAGAAATTCCCTAGACTCAGTCGTCAGTATGTTAGTCTAATTTCCTAACCCAAACTAAATAGCTGTTGCTGCCATGGATGTAGAAACCAACATTTACAAAGCTTTTTGGATCAGTCATCCACTTGTGTTCTGATGTGGTTATCCAAAGGTTTTTTTTTTTTTTTTTTGTAACATCAGGGAAAATTGTTTTAAATGTATTTTTCCAAGAAAAACATTTAAAGGGAGATATGCTATTTTCTTGAACGCATCTTATACATTTCCAAACACTTGGGAATGCTGGGTCTGAATGGTGCTTGTCTTGTTGCTTTTCTAAATTAGCAGCTGCTCTGAGGTTTAAACTCCACTGACCCATTTTTTTTATAAGTGTGATTGGATGTTCCTGTCATGTTTCCTTTCTCCGTTAAATGCAAGAACCAGCCAGTTTATAGTTTTTAGATTTTCTTTTTATATCTACTGTCTTTATCCACCAGGTGGCGCTATGTGTTCACGCTCACCTCGATGTGTTTGGGCTGTTTGACTTTTGCCTATAACAAGTGGGTTAAGTGCCATGAACCGTTCATTGTATGAATATAATTTACAGCTTTATTTACTCAGCTGTAGACCCTGTTTGTATATTTGTGTAAGGCTATTTGTGTTTCTCATTTATCACTTGGTAATCACAGATTAAACCACATCAAGGTTTTGCTTCGACACTGCTTTCATCGTGGCTTCTTTCCACATGGTGGCGCTAGCTCCCTAAACTGTACACACCAGAGATCCTATGCACCACTGCCCACCTGATGGACGGGAAAAGCATTACCTCATCTCTTCCGTTCATTCCTTCAGGTAAAAATAGAGAGATTAAGCCTGTGCTTTGATGAGAGAAACCTACCGAGGAGGTGTGGAAGCAGGGAAAGGGAGAGAGGGAGAGATGGAGGAGAGGGACTAAATGGATCGTTCTGCTCCAAATCCAATTCCTAATAGCTGGAGGGTGGGTGGGAGGGAAGGGAAAAAAGGAGAGGGAGAGTCGAGATATCACGTCTAACAATTAAGACCTGCCTTCGGGGTCTAAAGAAGAAGCTTTGTTGAGAACATAAATTGCTCATTGAGCAGCGCCTCTGCAGTCTCAGACACTCCTGCCTCGAAGGGATCTGCCCACAACCCACCACATATGAGGGCTGGGATTTGTTCGCAGTGATTTACTCTTGCCATCACTATACCCAAGAAATCCCCGCTTCTACAGTAAACACAAATCTGAACCTCATCCCAGTGACTGGTTGCAGAGAACATCGCAGTACAACTGTGGTTCCTGTACTTTGCAGGGTTAGCGGTCCAAATGGTTTTTGTATAGGATGCTCTTGATATGCCAGTAAATTAGCCTGTTTTTTTTGTTGTTTTTTTTAACTCTGGGCCAGGTTCTGGACGCCTGCATGAACAGTTGCAATATAGTGATTTGATTATGTTATGATGTGTGCCTTAAGCCGTGGGCCTTCTCACGATTTTATTATGTTTGCATAATGATAATAAAGTATCTTGAATCTTGAAGATCCAGAATAATTTGTTGCAGCAATAAAGTTTTTTTTTTTTGCATCAAATCGGGTCTGCAGTCTGAGCACCTACCAAAATCATAAAAGTACTCGTACTCCAGGGATACCCTATATGAGTTTATGGCTTATAATCAAAAAAAGAATGAACATGATTGCATTTACGATTAGCATGTGAGTTTACATAGCCTGAAGTATTGGATAAAATGTTATATAAAATAAAAAAACCTAAAAGTTTTAAATAATGGATACATTATTCAAACAGTTGGCAAAAAGATAAGGTTCTGGTGGGGGTCTGAGGGCACGCCCAGCAGTTGGGGTGGGTTCATGTCTGTCTAGAACCAGTTAGAGCCTAATCCCGAACCCATTTTGGTACCAGAGCCATGCAGGATCTATTTTTCCCACTCTCACCAAGTTTCCTGTCACCTCCTCTCTGCCTTCTCTATTGAATAAAGGTTCAGCTGACTTAGACATTTTAGCTATTTAGTAATTTTCTGTCTCCTGTTAAACTGAAAACATTCAACTTTATTTAGAGCGCGTTTTGCCACCTGCTTCTGTTTCTGTCGTCGGTGCCAGTGTGAAATGTATTTTCGGACTCGAGTGTGATTGATGACGCATTGATGAATAAACATGTCTGCTGCCACTTGGTATCAAGTTGTTTCATCATATTCATCATCATGGAGTTTATTAACAGAACATACAAAATGAGCCCCACAGAATTTCTTTATTTACAACACAGTCCTTGTTCTGGAAACAAATCGGCCTCGAGACACGAAGTATTGCAGAACTGATTTACGTGAAGGAAGATCTATTTCTTTATTTCCTACAAGGACACAAGGGTGATTCTCCATCTCCGCTGGGAGTGACTTCTGAAAGGCAATGCTTCCTTAATAATGTATGGATCTTCATGTCATATTTGCTGCAATTCGTAGGTGTGAGTCAGGGTGAGCATCCAACCTGCTTGCTTTTCAACATCTTTTCTTTATGTCGTAGGATAACCGAAAAACAAATTTAAAAGGCAAGGCATAGGTAAAAAAAAGAATTCCTCAGCAAAAACGAAAAGGCATCTTTCTACTTGAGGAACAGTGATTGCATTACATCCACACAGCAGCAAGCGGCGAGAGCCACAGACAATGCAGCTTTTAGACGTATTTATGTGTCTTTTTTTCACTCCGTTTTTACCTTCTGGAATCCCTTTGATTTGGAGCACACTAAGCTTGCAGCATTGACAAGCTCAATGAGCGGCTTGGGGATTTTATAATGGCCCTTTCAACTTATAGCCATTTGAAAAACGCACCCAAGTATAAAGCTGCTGAAAATGGATATGTGCACGTACTTGTTCCCTGATTGCTGCATGATGACGGCCGATGGGATGAGCACGGTGAATATTGCCGCACAAGTATAATTCATAATTTTGTGTTTCTTCCTCTATGTTGCAGTGAAACATGGACTTGATCAAGATGGCTTCACAATGAAAGACACAGCGCTCTGTCTGGAGTCCATTAGGACGTGGCGACAAGCAGGCAAGGCAAGGACTTGTTTCCAGAGATGGAGAGATGTGAGGAGAGCGAGTTTGTGGCTGAAAGGTTCAAGGCGAGTACCACGAAAATAAATCAGAACTTGGCTGACGCGCCCTTCAATGTGCAAACAGGATGTGTGGAGCCTATCAGGTAGACCAGCCCGCGAGCAGCATCAGAGCGCAGCGCTCTGTAGAGGAGAAACGCCAGGACAAGGACAATTACTGTGATGACAAATGTTATAAATGGTGATGGGACACTGGGCCTGATGCAAACACTGAGTGAGGTTGCTGAGGGAGAGTACCCCCCCCCCCCCCACACACACACACGTTTTCATCCATTTACTACAAATCATAAACCTCATGCCGCTGACTTTTCTTGTCTATCTTTACTGCTGACTGCGTTGCACTCTGTGTTTGAGGTTTTCATACCTTTATGACAGTCAGTGGCTTCCTGTAATTTGCATTCATTGTTAAAATCAAATGATAGAAATATACGCAGAAATGTTTTTCTTTGTATCGATAAGATTAAGAATATGTATTTATTTTCAGGAGTTTAGTCAGCTTTGATTTACTGAGAGGTCTTTATCGTCTGCATCATTTACAGCTTTGAGAATAAAATGCACTTTGAGTTAAATTTTTTTGTAGTCAAACGAAAGTTTAATGTGCCTGCTACCGGAAATTGGTTTTTTAAACCTATTTTTCTTTATGGAACGATGAATAAATAAAAAAAACTTTGCTGAAGTGTGAAGGAAAATGTGTTTAAAAATATAAGCTTTTCCTCTTTTGTTTGCGAGCACAATACAACCAACATAAACAATCTACAACCAGAGCCGCTGCTTTGAAAATAAAAAAATCTAATTTTCACCTGGAATGTCCTGTTTTTCTTTTACAAGGACAGATTTTTGAAAGATGAAGGTTTATGTGTAATAGCTTTACGGTCCCAAAAATCTCTAAAGCTTGTTTGAAAGAAGAAGCTGGCAATATTCCATGTTTCCATCATCAAAAAAAAGATACTCTAAAACAGTGTCTGTGTCTCAATATTGAAGTTCTGACTTTTCTTTCCTGTTTTTAAGAGGATAAATGCATTTTCCAGCTGCATCCAAACACACTGCATCCAGATGGGGGCTGGAGCATTGTGTACATGTTGTAATTATAAATACTACTAAATATGTATGTGTGTATATACACATACAGCATTTTATGGTCCATAGGACGATACAGTATAGGGTTTGGATAATACTTCATATTATTGTTGGTTTGGTTTCCATTTAGATTAAATTGACTAACTTCTTTATAAAATGTTTTATTCATTAAATTCAATCATTTCCCAGAAACCGTGACGCTGAATTCTTCTGCGAGTTTCTGGACATCACACATTGTTCTGTCGCCCCCTGCTCTGCGATGTTTTCAGTGTTTTTCTGTAGCCCACTGTGCAGCTGTTGGGAAATGTGATGCTGTGGCATTTAATGTGGCTTTCCTGAGTGAGCTGCAAGATGGGGTGGAATAAAAGCGCAAAAAAGCTGGTCAGATTGCCTGTTGTTATTGGTAACCCATGTTGTCTTATAATAAGGATTTATATCAGGTTTTCATTGACTTAATGTCAGTGTAAAGGTCCCCTATCTTTGTGCTGAATATTAAAGCAGGTATGCAGGTAATGTGCAGCTGATTAGAAAGCGGATGCAGGTCTAATTTATCATATCCAGTTCAGCAGCATCCTATTCCCATCCCACCGCTAAATGGACAGGTCGTCATTTTGCCTGCAGCAGGCTGTCAGGCCCGTGTGCGGGTGAATGTTGGTGTGTGAACGTCCATCCGGCCTTCAGCGTCAGTCCTTTTCACTGTAGCGATAATTACCACTGTCTGAGGGTAACCAACAGTGGCGGATCTCATTATGCCATGATATGGGTCGCGTCTGCATATACAGGCTCTCATACACTGCCTATTTACATATGAATGTACCCAGTTTTACACACACACCCACAAGCAGGCACACGCCTCTATCCACCCACACAGACACACACACAGACACCACATTTGCATATAAAAGCATTAATGCTCACGCCACACACACACTCGCACCAGCCTATTCAAACATGCACCTCACACATATGGGCTACTCATAAATTTAGACACTTCCGTCAGAAGGCCCTCACCAGCCGACAGGGATATGAACCCAATATAGCATCCCAGAGATAAGCCAGTGACTCTGGAAGCAGAACTAATATTATTTGCACGCTGTCGAACGTTTATCTGGCGCCGCCTGCAAAGTGATGGTTCGGTGTCACTTTTGTTTAATAATGATGTGCCAATAGTAATATGCCTGCTGGCTGGAAACCTATTACAGTTCAAAAGATTATCCAAATACAATCTAATTTGGAATATTGCATTTTGACAGCCTGTGACTGGAGGAGGTGGGATGGCAATGCGATATGTTCGTTCCTTTAAAAAAAAAAAAAAATTCCAATTAACATTTTTAATGCTCAACAAACCAATGGTGACGGCAAATATGCAGAGGTGTTTGACTGTGCCAAATCTCTTGATGTGTTCCAGACAATGGAAAGAGAGAAGCAACTTCTTTGCACAATGCAAACTTTTGATTAGGTGAGTGCCATGTTTTGGGCTCCCCTGTCAGTTGACATTAAATTGACATTGTGGAAAAGAGATATTTAAATATAACACAGAGGAGGAGCCCCGCCAAGCTGTTATAACCTATAAATACGAGACAATCCACCTTTTCCTTCATTATTCTTGTCAGGGATGACAGAGTTGCTTTCCTGCCTATTACCTACTTAAATATCAAATACTGTACTCAAAGCCTGCACATTAGTATCACGCAAATACTGCTTATTGAGACACACACTGTTATAAATCTGGATAAAGGAGGAAATTAGAGGCAAACATCTGCATCGGGTATTTTAAATGTAAACTGTATCACTTTATTGAGACTCGTTTGTGTGTACCTGCAGCCTTGAATTCAGCCACCTCATTATCACACTCCTCACATAAATACTTAACCAAGGCAGAACTACACAATAGATGAAACTGCCAAAAGAAGGGAAGTATTAAGTTATTAATATTGAAATTAAAGTCTCCCTCACACCTTCAAACATTGTGTTATATCATTATAATGTAATGTTTAATGTTACTTTGTGATGAAGTGCTTTAATTAACTTTTTTTGGTCAGACTCACTTCCCTTCAAATCGCCTCATCGGAAGCACATCCTCACGTGATTTCCTGCTCTTCAGTGAATGACTTGATACAGCTGCCAGAGGAGCGGGCGTCCATGGGCTGATGCCACAACAGCAGAATTTTGTGAATCTGTGTCAGAGGTCTTGCAAAATGAATGTGCAGTCACTATCATCTTAATCTTCAATGACAAAATAAAGCTTTCTTTTTCTTTTTTTTATATTGAAGCAAGACTTTGAGGGGCCAACGTGATTAGGGCATTGATCCCATTTAACCCCAACTCAAGCCAAACCCACATTTCCCCAAACTAAAAAAAGGTGTGTGTCGACTTCACGGTCGCGGGATGAAGAAATCAGGACAGTTTTAGAATGCACTGCCTTTTTTTATTTTTATTTTTATTTATCTCACTGTAGAATGATTTGCACGAGTCCTGCACAATTAATTACTCTGGATCAACAGGTCTCGAATAATATTTGGATCCAAATGATGAATTGAAGTGTTCTGTATCTTGTGGGGTTGTCCAAACATTATCCATGAAGTTCGCAACTACAATGATTCATCTTGTAAAATTTGGCCCTGTAAATTGGTAGTCTTTCACCTTCAAATCCAATCCACACACACACACACACACACACCTACACACACACACACACACACACACACACACACACACACACAAATATCTTTAGAGTAACAAGATAAGCAACAGCAGCAAAAATATATCCTCCACCAGGAGGTAATTAAAGTTTAACCTCACACTGTTCAGTGCAGCGGAACTTGGAAGTAATCAACATCCATTTGCTCTAAATTAATGTTTGTTTCTTCAATTAGCCGGTCAGGTTTCTAAATGAAGATCAGAGTTTATGTTTATTTATTCTGCTATCGGGTTCGATAACGTCTTTGAAATCAACTTTTTACTCTGCATTACATCTGAACAGCTCTGCTTCCTTTTTCCAAGACGCGATCGCGCCTGCTCTTGCAATGAGATGCGTGGCTGATGAAACTGGGTGTCCGTCTGCACGCTGGATCTCCTTTCATCTTCAGAGCCTCAAACGTCAGCTGAGTGAAGGTTTATTGATGGTAGACTGCAGAGATCTTTATCTCGAATGAACAGCGAGTGCGTGTGACCGCTGATGCTGACTAACGCGTTGCGCTTTGAATGCTGGAGCGCAATAGTGGAAGAGCTCTTAGGGTAAAATGATAGTGGAGAAGCCACGGCTGTCTCCATATTGCTATGCACACCGTGAACTTTCTGCACACGTACAGTATGTGGACGGTAGATGAGTATTTCACGGTGATGGGCTGCCCGGATAACATTTTGCCCATTTCAAATGCCTAGGTTGAGTTGTGTTTGTGGAAGGAAAGAAAACTCCCCCCATCTCTTCATGTCGTGATGTGGGATATACTGTATGTGTGTGTGGTCAACCGTTACAAGCTCTGGAATTCGGATGAGCTCATTGGCGATGTGATCGCCTGCTGTTGCTTCACTTGTAATGGAGCTCCGTGCATGTTTAGTTCATTTCAGCCTGAAGGCACCTAATGACAAATGAGAATGTTAGCGAGTCTCCCTTTGCTCTTCTGTCTCTAATGACATTCTTTTCCTCTGGTCCATGTCTCATATTCCCTGCAGCACTTCACAATGGCCGCACGTCTGTCTGTCATTTGCTTTTCAATAAGTACATTGACATCTTTTACTAAATTCCCCAAGATTGCAGCATCTTGCTTTTGCTGTTTTGCACATGTTAAACACATTTTAAATTGCTTTGAATGTGGTAAGTTACTTCATTGTTGCTCCTCAAATAGATCCAAGCACCACAAGTTGTTTTTTGGGGGGGGGGTGCGGGGGAGCACATAAACATCATCCAAAGCGGGAAACAGAAGACGGAGGAGCAGATGCAAATCACAAAGATAGCAAGAGACACATAAATGCAGAAGGCAACAGATGCCATTTTAAGTACGGTAATAAGGAGGCAGCGAGAATCACATGAGAGAGTAGCAGGTAGCAGCAGCAGAGTGAATGATGGTCGGACGATAAACGCAACCTCATCCAGCGTTGGGGATGTGAATGGTGATTGCCAGAGTTCCCTTTACGATCCATATGTGTAGCGTAGCGGCACGAAACACCTCGGGTGTGATCTAATGTAGGAGTTCTGACTTTAATGACGATGAGAAGAGGAAATGGGGACTTTCAAGCACATGTCTATAAACAAATGTCAGGTTTGGACCTTTTCATTCATCTGAACAGTCAATAAATAAAGGTAATTATAGAATGTGCATAGGGGTATGTGGTAGTGGTCATATTTAATTCTACCTAATCATTTGATCATAGCTCTATAGATGATAATGTCACTCGTCTACCGCTGTCGAGGCTAAAACATTTAAACAACTGGAAGAATTGGCATGAAATGTAATGCCGATATTTACCTTCCTCGTTTTATTTCAAACATCAGCATTTGCCTGTAATCATGAACTCGTCGTTTACTTGAAATTCTCTTTTTTTTTTTACCTGCCACTGACCTAAAATGAGGCTCCACTGCTATAAACATGCAAATGTGGTGTCACATCATTTACATTATCGTTTGAGGGAATTGGCCGACAAAACAGCTGTTGTTTACAAAGACTTTAAGATGGTTTCCTTTAAAAATGTGATTTTTAATAAGTGCAGTGATTCAATGCACATTAGCTTAATTGTGTTGTTTTGTACTCAATGATGTTTGTGCCATTTTTCTCAGGCTGAATCCTTTTGTTTTTTTTGGTTGTTGTATCTTTGTCGACCTTTCCTGGCTCTGGCTAAATAAATGGTTTATTAATCATGAACAAAACGACAGATTAATGACTGCAGCAGAGCTGCTTTTATCCAAAGAGTACACACTCAGTGGCGGGGAGATGCTCCACATTCCTGTCTGCTCTCCCCAGCTGAAGCGGCGTTACAGTATCATATCAGTTAGACTCCCAGCATTCACACACAGATACTGGGACGATGGCTCTGCCAATCAGCCGTGCAGACTGGAGACCAATCCTCCACGGCTCTGTCCCACAGCAGCGTGACTCACACTCTGGGCTTTGCATCCGCTGGAGCGTATCAGCCTCCATCTTCACAGGAATCTCTGCCACAGCTTC
The DNA here is from genome assembly GCF_040956055.1 of Brachionichthys hirsutus. Classification (NCBI taxonomy): domain Eukaryota; kingdom Metazoa; phylum Chordata; class Actinopteri; order Lophiiformes; family Brachionichthyidae; genus Brachionichthys; species Brachionichthys hirsutus. The sequence continues at coordinate 6,595,856 of NC_090909.1, read as the reverse complement.
CCCTTTTCTATCTCATTTTGCACTTACACACACTTGCTATTAAGCCAACGCGTTTAAATCAGCCATGGAGACATGTGCTCAGAGTGTGCACGGGATATCTTGACAACGTAGATCGAAGATAGTTTGCGTGACGGCAGTAATTTGCAGCACTGATTGGACGATTTTGCCACAGGAGGAGGAAAGAAAAGCAAGAAAGGAAGAAAGTCTATGTATGAGCATATAATAATTGTACTGCAATTTGCAATACAAAATATAACACTTTGAACCCCTGAATATAACATGCAATGTGCGTATCATCTGTAATGTTGTTTCAACCACAACTTGAAAAGAGTTTCAAGTTCATGTTCTCCCCGTGTCTGCGTGGGTTCTCTCCGGGTTCTCCGGCTTCCTCCCACCACTGAAAACATGCGACTTAGGACCAGGTCATTTTTTAAAAAGATAATTACTGTAATTCTCAATTAACTTACCTGGTTAAATAAAGGTCAAATTAGGAATTAATACACACTCTAATGCAAAGAACACTGAGGTGAAGTTGTGACCTTGAGCAAGTGTGCATATGCATTTTGGAGAAGTGTGAGACGTCTTAAAGTGAACATTAGGTGATTAGATAAGATGAGTCACACTCACAGCTGTGACTCCCCATAGTAACACAATGAAGTCACACACACACACACACACTCGTGTGTGTATCCTTAACGACATCTCACTTGTTACATCTCACAAATGGTATATGGTAAATTATCTGATTATATTTGATCACTAATTGAGAATTATTAACTGCTTAGTATGTATTACTTATTGATGGTTCTGCACCCTTTGATGCTAGTTATGTTCAAATTTACAGAAGTTCTGAATAATAATTGTCGAACATATCATGTCCAAAAACATGTTTTATCTTTGTTAGGTCCAAGGACAAGGACAGAACTCACGTTAAGCTGCCATTTTAACAAATATCCAGTAAAATCCCTGAAGGTCATCCATAGATATTCATAAAGCCGACAATTCCCACTGACATACCGTAAATGATCCTTTTCTCAGTTGAGTAGTTTTCACTGCATGTCTCATGAACCAATTTATGAATACACATTCATGCTGTAAATCTATAGGGATGCCTTAACTGTTCGTTTTATGCAATCATCAGGTGAACATTTTAATTAGTTTAATACCTGAGCTGCTTTAAAAACTAAAATGAAATCATGTTATGATTTCTTTACAAGTGGAATGATCTTGTTTCTTGGAAAGATGAGTTCACTAGTATAAAGTCATCTTCTTGCATTCACTGTTTATTTCCTGTATTTTAGCAGCAGCTCTTTATCTTGCTGTGTGTTCAGTGCATATTAAAATGCTCACTTACTGTGGGTTAAAACAGCTTTGCAATATTCATGTGGCAGTGGAACCCAATAATGAAACATTAACACAGCTTTAACACATTTAGATATGCAAATCACAATTTTATTTTGGTCATTTATTTTGCTCCAACGACGCTTCATCCTCATTTTATTCAATTATCTTCACCAGAGCCAATAACGCAATAGAACAAAGAAACATCAATACAACATCCAGTTTTTTTATTGACATTTTTTCCAAACTCGTAGCCTCTCTTTTTCAAATCAATTTAAATAAAATCCAACTCAAGTGGCTGCTGAGGTGCCAGTGCAAGGTGTTCGCCTCTTCTTCATCGCTTAGTCGCTGCTGGATGTAAACAAACAATCTGATTGGCCCCACACTTCCCCTCTCCTTATTTTCACACCAATCAGCGTTTGTTCGGAGTTGGAAATAGAGCACTTCAAGCCTGACTGTTGCCTGGAGACACAGATTGCAGGCAATTAGGAAAGCAGATTACAGTGGGGAGAAAATAGGTGATATTTTCAATGGAGCACGAATTTGTGCATGTGTGTGGATGTGAGTGGATGAATGCGAGTACGTGTGACTGGGCATGTGTTGATCGCAGCAGTTCTGAATCCTACTTTCGCTGTGGATCCATTGGATTGGTTCATTTTGCTGATTTAAATCCTGGTGCATGTGTGTGTGTGTGTGTGTGTGTTTGTGTGATTTTAATATCTAACTACACCATCCGTCTTACAAAGCAAATTCTCATATGACCGTACGGACGGTTGGTAATAAATTAAAACACGTCCAAAACCAATCATAAGAGCAGGTAAATGATGCCTTGGGATTAGAACCAACGACTACACAAATCAGCAGGAATCCCTTTTTTAAGAAGTTGGCTGCACAGTTTCCACTTTGGACACTGTGGATGGTATTTTCCCCGCCTCCATTCCTGGGGGCTCGGAGATCAAGTCCCGATGAATCTTCCACTTTGACCCCAGCTCCCCCCTCCGTTCTCCTTCCCCCCCTAAGTGGAACAGTGTTTCTTTTAAGTTGGACTTTGGGAAGACCCAAACGGCAACTCCCATCACCACAAGGGCTGAACCGAGGCAGGAGAGTGCAGTGCCAGCCCCAGTGCTCATGTGCAGCCCCCTGTTGAAGCTGATGGCCTCGGTGTCCACAAAGAACAGATCTCCCTCTCCAAATGACTCTATTTTATGAGGGGTGGAGTAACCCACTGACAGGCCAACAATACCAGCAGTTAGCATGAGGAGACCCAAGGCCAAGGACACCTGGGGGGGGAGACAGAGATAGAAACATTAATTGGTAATTTATATCATGGTGGTTGCAGTAATCTTTCCTCAGCACTCGTAAGAAAGGTCATTTTGTTGTTTGTAATGCAAAAATTCCAAATTGCCAAATGGGCAGGGGGGCCTATATGCAATCCCTCACCTTTACAAATATCACCACACCACTGCCTGCAGTTCATCATGCAGAGAAGCCAATTGGAAAGGCACTGTGTGTACAATAAGTATATGAGAGCGTTTTTATGCCGGGGGAAGCTCATTGTTGGCAGGAGAAACTAATCAGTAGAAGACACCGTGCGCTCTTCCAGAACACAAAGGAAATATATCCTTAAGATCAGAATTTGGGGAAACACAGAAATGGCTAACACAAAAAAAAGTGAATATTTACGTATTGTTAAAATAGCGTGCACTTAAAGCTTTTACAAACACAGTCAGCCCACAATGGACTTTAATAAGTTACAGTGATTGATGTAGTTGCAGAGGAAGGGATGAGTAATGAATCCTGTTCAAGTCAGCCGTAGAGTAGGAACAGTGTTATAATTAGATTGCAAATGACTCAGAAATAAAATAAAGGCCAGTTATTGTTCACCAATGATGATTAATGAATATGAGGCCTTCCAGCAACAGAAAATTATGCATTAGATAAATCTGTGTCTCCTTTTGTTTTATGTCCACTGTCAAGAAATGCTGAAATCCCTTCCCCAAGAGCCGGAGGATTTTTCCATCCATGTGGGAATTATGTCACAAACACAGCATCATTAAATATTGAATGTGATACGCATTCTTGGTGTTCCCCTGCCAACAGCGACGGTCTCTTTCCCGCTCCTCTTGTAGTTGGTAGGTGTGGCATTTAAGGCCCAATCATTATATGTGAGCGTTTCTATGGTTACGATGATGCTCTTGTTTAAAAACGATGCAAATATTTGATAGAAATGTGATTGTTTGTTTGAGCACACTCTGAATCTTTCTCTCTAAGTGTTTGGATTGCCATACTGAAGGCATTGAAATATGAATGACATCAGATATGATAAAATGCCGTTTTCTTTCTAAATATTATTATATTGATAAATCATTATTATAACATTTTCTTTATATTTCACATTTTCTTTATATTTCACACAAAAATGCTAATTATCTACATCAATGATATAAATTTGAACAGAATTTAAGCTCAAGAGCAAATAAAAGGAAATGAACAATATCCCTCCTAACCATACAAGTCCAAAACTACCAGAGGCTGTGCACTGCAACCAGAACATATTACAGTGTCTTTAAAAAAGTAAATCAATTACATGTGAATATTTAAAACATTTAACATGATAAAACATTCATAAAATGTGGCTCAACAACTTTTGATTTAAGAAGCTATAACATCCACAAACTCAGATTAAGTGTCAGTAAATAATGATAACAGACCGAAGGCTGCCGCTCCTTTACCTTCCACACGGCCGAACCCCACCACAGCGTCGCCCTCCGCCTCTCTAATCCCCGGTCCTCCGAGTCTCTCTCCAACACGGAGGACGAACACTCCTCGTAGAACTGGTGCAGATAGGAACGGACCCCAAACTGAAGACAGCTTGAACCTGCCTGGGAGGATGATGCACGCATTTTAACTGATGACATTAGGCTGAATCTCTCAGGTTTGTAGAGGTTGCACATCAGATTACAGCTCAGCAAATGTAATCTCATTCACAGAGCCGCTGAGGACCGAGACCGGTTTGAATGAGTGAAGACATACAGGGTATATGTGCACGTACTCATTACGCTTTGTTTTAAGCACCCGGTAATAATATATCTTCTTTGATGACTGCATGCATAAAAATATAACAGATATATATATATATTATTGTAATGATTGCTTCTGTTTGTTTCTGGTGTGAAACGTCACACTTTTCACAAAACACAAGTTCACTTCACCTGAACGACCTTACAAAGCAGGCGATTGGTTTACATGTTGCACTGTTGTGGAAGTAAATATACAAAATCAAAGTAAAACAATGTGCATCGGGGTTAAAGTCTAGGCTTTATTGGGTCCTGTTTGCCTCCACTGTAGGGCTAATGCTTAATACACACAACATTGATGCTCATGGTGATCCTGGAGGGACTTCATTTATAGTGTCGTTTATTTTAAAGCCGTGACAGCATGAAAAATGTATTGTTAGTGTTGCCAAGATGCCATAAAAAAAATGCAATAAATCTTAATCATCACCCGGCAAAATAAAGCTCACCTCACTCCCGGAGGATTCTCCTCCTGAAGAAATGATGCAGGCCTCAGAGCGCAGCGCCATCACACCACACACACCTTGTGCACCTGCAGTAACAGACACTCATATAAGCATAGAGCTAGGTAATATATATTCAGATAGATTGATGTGTGTTCACATTAGCTCCTATAGGTCGCTGTACCAGAAACACTGTTTATCTGCTGAATATGAATTTCCCTCAATAAGAGGCTTCAGAGACTGAATATAAATCTCAGCCTGCATTGCCAGATTGCCCCAGTTATTGTTGCCACATGTGAACGATGCATGGCTGCCGTGGCCCTGTGGTGGCTGTATTACCGCCCACGGGTGAGTCACGGGTGAGTTATTCTCCTGATTCCATTCCTTCTGTCCAGGCAGCCATGAATGCCTGAGCTCAGCCTGTGTTAAAAAAAAAAAGTATGTTTAACCTGACTGTGAATCAAAGCCTGATGAGAGAGCATCCGTATAGGGAGGTGCACTGGAAAAAAGATGTCTGCAAAAGGACCATCTCTGAGAATTGATACATGTCACAAAAGAGAATATAATTTCTTATGTATCTGCTGCGGAGGTAATTTAAGATCATCCAAGTCCAAATCGTGTACTTCACAGAGAGTGTGCTTCCCAAAGTCTGTCCAATTTCAGGGAACAAATGGACGATGATGAGCCCTGTGACCTAAATCCCACTGACAGATTTAGAGGGGAGAAGAAGAAAAAAAAAGAAGAACCAGGAACATCTGTGTGACATCAGTAGGTCGTATGAGTCCATGAGGAGGATGATTACTGCTGCAACCAATGCTTAAAGCGGCCACAATAATTACTATACGGGGAAAATGCAAGTACAATGTTTTTGGTGTCGTTTCTGATTAAGTTACAGTTAATCATTACAAATTAACAATATAACACAAACAACAACAAAACATTGTTTGTTCACACCACATGAATTTAAACAAGTCCTGAGTGCTCAGCTTCAGAAAGTTCATAGCAGTTCTGTCAAATTCGTCCCAAACTTTCTTCCAGACTCACACGGCTTCAATCCGGGTTGAACCCTGTTCAGGAATGAAAAGTTTCAAACATTTAATTTATATTAAGAACACCCTGCAGGAGCTCCAACTAATGTCGGGTCTATGACTTCACCGGTTCCCTCCTGCAGCCAACTGATGAGATATGATATGTCGTGTATTATTATTATTATTATAGAATCCCGGACGACATATACTCATGGTGGTTATTCCAATCTAGCGCAGACAGAAAGTGATCGCCGGTACTGGACGTCAGTGAAGCGTCGCGGCCACGCAGCCCCGTTTCACGCTTAACCCCGTCGCGCCTCCCCCCCCCCCCCCCCCCCCCCCCCCCCCACCAGCCTCGCACCTTGCCGCTCCCGCATCCTCCTCCTGTCTCCCCCGCCGACGAGACCTCGGGGGGGGGGCTCAGTCTTACCCTGTGGATGGTAGCGGCCGCTTTCTCACTGGGCATCCATGCACCTGTCGGACCGGTTGATCTCCTGCGCTGCTTCTGATCTGATGTGAATCAGCTGAACGACGAGCACACTGCGCATGCGTGAAGACCGAGAGAAATATATATGTATATGATGCTGATTAAAGAGGACAACATCTACTTTATTACTTAAGATAACTACTAAGATAACCAATGAGTGGATGAGATCCACTCATTGTCCAACAACACGTAAATATTTGTCATGACATTTGTGGTCCCACTGTGCTCATTTGTAGGACATGTTTAGTTCTTATGTCTCCATCCAACTTTTTTTTTCAGCTTGATTATTTTTCTATTGCACTTTTCCATACAATCCAGTTGTTATTTTAGAATTTTTATCAATAAAGTTTTAAAATTATTTACTCTGACGGTTTTCATAATGAGCACAAACTGGATACAACATGCTCTTGGAATTTCAAAAAAAAATAAATAGGTGGCATGTTTGGGCAATATGATGGCAAAAATTGTTGCATTGCAATAAGAAGAAGGCTTTTTGTTCAAATCCCATATTTTTTGTCTTTCTATATTTAGTTTAGATGTTCCCCCTGTGTCTCTGTGTCTAAATGTGTCTTTGCCCGGTGATCACAAAAATGATAAGTGCTTAGTGGTTGCACCATGTCAATAAAGTGAAGAACCCTAACTCTCAGTGTCTCATTTCAGGATAAATAAATCCAAATGCATCTTCTACATGTTGAGTGCAATAGTCCTTCTATTCCCTGGCTGAGTCATTTTAAGTTTTCACCAACAATGAGATGATTATTGAAATGTAAGGTATGTTTTTGTGCAATTTTGGAGTCTCTGAAGTGTCCATCAAATGTCAGTTTGATGGAACAGTCTACTTAATATGACTGCTGCTTTCACCAACTGTTACTGCCTGATAATGCCTTGAGAGAAGGCAAACTACAGGAACAATTCTGCCTCTGCTTGCAGCAGCGCTCATTAAAGCGCCGACTCACTTCAAGGCATGATTCGCAGCTAAACCGGTGTAACAATAAACAACCTTGCACACACACACACAAAAACACAGATACGCTCCATTCTTGTTCTTTAAATATTTCAATGTCTTCTGTAGATGCATTATTTATGCAGACTGTCAAAACACATCCCAAATGAAAAGAAAGCAAATACTGTCATTTTCACATATTTACCCAACTGTGTGTGCGAAAAGTTTGTTTGCTTGCTTCTAGGCAGAACATAGATCTGTACTGTGTGTGTGTGCGTGTGTGAGTGTGTGTGTGTGTGTGTGTGAGACAGAGAGAGAGACTCATCATCCTTGCATATTTATTATACAGACATAAAAGGCAGGATTAGACAGTTTCCAAGGTGCCCCGTTGTAAGAAAGACATTTCTATTTGTTGTACTCTCTCACACTCACTGGTGTTTTTGAAGCATAGCGCTATCAGAAAGAGGAAATCATTTCCATGGTTACGAGTCCAGCAAGGTCAGTCGCAGGAAGTGAGTGCTAGGTGTTGATTGGCTGACAGATAATTACACTTCCCTTTAAGATGATATGCAAACAGGACTTTTTTTTTATCTGCTCTATTTGGAAGCCATTGTAAAGCATTATCAGTTATTTCAGCTGCACGCCTTGGTGCCCTTATTACTTCCTTATTCACTCGCTTGCTAGGGTTATTATGTGGTGTGATAAATTATGCATTGTACTTGTCTGGTATCTTAAAAATTACCTGTGCATCAACCCACACCAGACTATAAACCACTGTCAATACAGTGGAGCATCCAACCCATCATGTTAATTATTTCTGAAAAGCCTTTCATTTATTGGCTTGTCAAACAGAAAGGGTGGAAATATTTTCCAAAGCCACAATATTTAGGTTTGATGACAGACGCCAGTTTCAGTCTTTCCTTTTCTACACCTGTCCAACCTAATCCAGGGTAAGGATGGTGCTCGTTATCTGGGAGGACTGTTTTTGACAAGCTGGCAGTTCAGTGCAGTGATGCTTGAGAGATATATTATTATTTTTTTTTACTTCATTTTGAAACTTCCACTTAAGAATTGGAATACAGTGAAAATGTGAAAAAAAAAAGAATGAAAATGAAAAATATGCTCGCTCAGTTTCTTGCAGAGGGAAACATGATATTTCTGTTTAGCATGAAAGAAAGCTTAAACAGAAAGCTACTGTGAAACCTGACAATAATTATGTTCACACCAGCTACAAGCTTTCCTACATGCTGTATCTTACTGGTTTAACGAACACGTGACATGCTAATTATTGTTTTTGGTGCAAGTAAATGTACATTTCTTAGCTTTGTACAGAGCCAGGCCATCAATTGTTCCTTTCAGTCTCTTGTAGTCAATATTGAAATTCACAAGTCATTCTCAAAATGCTAGTGTAGATGCATGGTGCCAATTGTGAATTCTCTTGTGAATACTCTGTGCGCAGTCAGCTGATCACACAGTCCTTCCTTGTGAGACATTTATTCTCCTCACTGTAAAGCTGCTAAACATGTATTTATATTAAGGAGGTGCTAAATGAACAGAACAATTAACAAAGATCTGTGGCGAGAACAGCACTGCCTTGGTCAAATTGGGGAAGCTTTCCAATATGTTTTGCTTTGAGGCTATTATGGAGGCCATTCAAATTCAAGTGGCTGCAAGTGTTGAGAGTGAACTTCCACATTACAAAAGGTCAACCCCAGGAAACATCTTCAGGTTATTCTTTCCGAACTAGACAAAAACTTTTATGTGCGCCTTTATTAGTAATCTAACTCCAAATAACATATAGGAGGTCATTTTTCTGCCTTTTAAGGGCAACACGGTGGTACAAGAAGGTCACAGGTTCGAATCCGACTTGCGGCCTTTCTGTGAGGAGTTCTCATGTTCTCCCTGTGTCTAAGTGGGTTCTCTCCAGGTTCTCCGGCTTCATCCCACCACCAAAAACATGCAAATTAGGTGAGTTGTTTGCAGTAAATTGCCTGTGAGTGTGTGTGAATGATTGTCTGTCTATGTGTGGAACCTGCGAGGAACTGGCGGCTTGTCCAGGGTGTATCCTGCCTCTCGCCCGCTGACTGCTGGGATAGGCTCCAGCACGCCCCACGCCCCGGTAAAGGCGGTTTGTAAAATAAATGAAACAAACACACACACACACATATATTTGAGTCTATTTTACACTCTTCTATCTGTCTCATACCATGCATGTGGATTTATAAAAAGCACATTACAACTTAAAACCTTTCTATCATTGTCTTGAATGAAACCAGGCTTTGAGTTATCTTTTAATAGCACCAAATGCTTGTTAAGTCAAAGTTCCTCTTTTTCTTCTTTGTGTCATATCTCTCTGAAACTCCAGCATATCATCAGGATACGCCAGCCTATCTCAAATACAGGAATACCTTTTTAATTGCATCATTAAATGCTGGTTAAATTCACGCTGCTGCTTTCTACCTCCTTTCATAAAAGCACGTATTGCAGATGCACAGATATGGTTGTGGTTAAACCTCAAGTCTTTTTTCCCTTTTATCTTCAGTGTAGCTACGCTTTTAGAACGCACACATTTTAATTGCATAATAAAGTCTCTGCATAAGGCACAATCCCTCTCCCTCTGTGTGTTTTATATGAAGCAGAGCTGCTGCAGTGCTATAGGCAGGGTGACGGTAGCGCACAGTTCAGAAGGTCACTAGATCTGCTGGTGGGTGGGGTGGCAGGCAGCGATTGCGTTACATCATGCAGAGCGTCAGATAATGGCACATTAACATGAATAATGCATCCCATGTTGACAAGCCGAGGGAAACACACAGTCTAAATATTCTATAAGGAGAGGAATTCATAGAATATAATAGCACTTTGTGAGCTAATGGGCCGTCAGGTGTCACATCCTATGATGAAGAGCCGGAGCAGTGTGTGAGTGTGTGTTGATGTGCTCTTGCATGGCTGCAGTGCTCGTTAATGTTCAGCATGAGCTATAAAACCTTTTTAAGTTTATTCTCATTCTGGGCTTTCTTCGCCTGCACTTGTCAGTAGGGAAAAGTCTCTTTTTGAAAATATTGTAAGAAGTATGCGTGCAGAATTCATCGTAATTTTCATTCCAGACAGCAGAAGCCAGAAGGAGAGGAGAGGCAGAAATAAAGATGTCATCGTCTGACCATGCCTTGGCAGGATCCAGATTATTTAAAAATCCTTCAACTCAGTCACTGATCATTATTAGGATGATTATTTGAAGTTGCTATCGCTGCTATTAGGTTATATCATCACCCACATTTGTTTGTATAATCATTTGTTCTCATGATGACATGCCTTCAGTGAATTACGAACGAATTTACTGGATTCAAAATCAGGTTCTGGGAGATTACAAAATAGATTTTGAGCACAGGTGCAGACACGGCACCGATACCACATTTAGAGTCACATTATGAAGTATAGCCTCTTAATTGATTAATCATAAACCAATGTTGATAAACACATGATTCCAAATGCTAGAAAGAGGCTTCATGGAAATTAGGCTGTATTACCTAATTTGGGATTATGTGACGCTCATGTGACATTGTTTGCTATGCCCTGGGTCCAATCTAGTGATATAGTCTTTTTTTTTGTCGTCAGTGGTTGAACACTTGTTAACATTAATTTGGCGCTACTTCATTCAAACATGAGCAGCACATTCTTAAACTATCAAACATTAATGTCTCCTTCAGGCTGAATGCCTTGCTATTATACGATATTCTAATGGCTTCCTGTTGCAGATGTGTGATTGAGGACGCAGCATTTTGAAGGCTACAATTAGAATTATCCTGAGAAAATCTCATTAAGTCAAAAATCATGCCGACCCCTATTAAAATGATGAATGGTCAGCAGCAGTGCCGTGTTTTACTGAATCTTTCTGCGACTGGTTTTCTGCTGTGGATTGACACAAATTTGGGGCTCCAGTATTTGCTTGCAGCAGGGTGGTGTCTGTGGGAATGAATCAGAATAAGAACGGGTCTTGTTTGAACATGATGCAAAATCTTATCAAAGGAGAGCAGACGCTCTCTGAGCAAAGACAAATACGCAACGTCAGGCTTTAGACACACACTGGTATGCAAGACTGGCTCGTTGACTCGGATTGCTTCATGTGCAGATGTGGCGGGAGCTAATTTTGACCAATCATTTATAAGATCATGTAGATAGTTTTTAATCTGCAAAAGAGTCCATGGCTGTCAATTAAATATCCGTGAGATAAAGATGCGATTTCATAGCGTGTAATGCCCCAGATCTTTTATTTTTATGTTTTTTATCATGGATAGAAATTCACACTGGACAGGAATCTTTACAATACATGCAGCTTTCAGGAGTCATGGAAGCGGTTCTCGATGAGATGAGATAAAATCATCATTATTAACAGCTCTAGTCATGTTCCAGCTGCAGGCTAAAATGTTTCACAAATCCTGTTAGATTCTACATGTAAGAGGATGAAACACAAGCAAATTAAATGCTCCTCCTTAAAACCCTGAAGCATGGCTCCTCTTTATCTTTCACCCCCAGAGGATGGATTTCATCACTCAGCCAGTGATTACCATTTTAACTCACTCCATTCCATATTCAGACAAGGGACTACTCATATCTATCTATCTATCCATCCATCCATCTCGTCTCTCGCCTCCTACGGACTGACCCACTTCTCCTCCTTCAGCAGGAGCAGACTGCGCCTGGAAGAGAGTCTGTCCACGACATAAGGCCACTGCAGAGCTGACTGGTTCAGGGGGTCCATCTCAATGGGCTCCTTTGCCTCCCCGTCTCCCCTCAAGTCATTACAGGGCGAGCGAGCAGACAACGGGAATGGATGGCTTTCATTCCAACCAGCCGCTTCCACTTTGCCTGATCATTCAAGGTCAAATCGGGCAGATCAATAAGACAACACTGATGTATGAGGAAGTGGGTAACGTCTTGCGTGTCCCTGGGTTACGCCGATAAACACCGTGGCAGGGTCAGATGCAGGGCGGTAGCTCCGTTCTTATATCAGGCACTAGATGTCGGTAGAATGCAGCACAGGGCTCTCTGTCAGCTCCAGCGTTTCAGGGCAGGTTCCTTTGTTTCTCAAATCCTCCGCTCACTATTGAATAGCAGCAGCATACATATTTAAAGTCGATGTGTTTTGTCGATGCAGCTGCTTCACTCAGAGCTCGAGGAGGATTTTCGTGAAGCGACAGTGCGGGTGTTCACACGTTGAGGAGTTGACTTACCAAGTCAAATTTGACTGTTGTCACAAATAAAACAAGAGGACAACATAAAACTAATTTAATTATTTCATGGGAAGTCATTACTCTAATAACAATTTCTACGATGTCATTTTGTTTTGTTTAAATCTGCCATTCTTGTGGAGATCAAAGCTAAATCGCCATGTTTGTCGCTAGAAGTTTCCTTGTCTTTCCAGCATGAAGGAGCAACTACATAAATGTTTCAAATCACGCAGCTACTTCTGAGATACCTTGAACGCATCAGTGGTTTCGAGGCTAAGTGTGTCATCAATATTAAACTTTCATAGAATGGCGTCTGCTGTCACATTTTGCGAGACATCAGAATCTTACTATATAGAACCCTGAGTTTTAGTGTAATCAAATAACAACAGTGTGATATTACAGTAACATGTCGGAGTAATTAAATCAATAACAGCATTTATCATTGATATAATTAGAGAACGGCTGGATGTCATTCTAAACTGGCATATATAAATTCAACCCCTGTACCCGCCCCAAGAAATCATTAATGTATCCTGGTGTAATATTATCACATGACTCTCCTCTATCTAATCTAATTCATCAGTCTAATAGGTCATAATTAATTGCTCAATTATTAATCGAATGATGTCATACCTACATGCCTGAGGGTGAAGCGAGCTGTCTGTCATGAGGAACAGTCGGTGTGTATGTGTGCCGGATGCAGCGGTCATAGTTTGGGCTTCACCTGATGTGCAGCGCCCAGAGGTGTCGGAAGCCCATCAAACTCCATCGTCCACTGATCAAATGTATCCCTGTTCTGCGTGGCCGTGTCATTACTGCCGATTACCTCAGGTCAGGAGGTTCAAACATCATTGGGGAGGATATTATGCCACAGTGAGACATGCATATTTATTCTCATTCTGGTGATGGTCTCCTCTTTGGTTAACTCGAACCAGAGGAGATGATGATTAGCTGTGCCAGACAACGCTAACGACCCAGGATGGATGAGAGTGGATGGCCATCGAATATGCCAATGACATGGCGTGGAGGAATCAGGTGGTGGAGTCAGAGGGGAGGGGCTTCAGCCGGTGTATTCAAACTTAATATAGCTATGATCCTTCAGATTCATATTTGTAACCACTATACAGTAGTTCACTGGGGTTTGGACACACACGCACACACACACACGCACACACACACGCACACGCACACACATGCACATGCAAATGCATTTTTTATCCACCGTGCCAGAACTGGCATTGTATCATTGTCAACCATCTGCCCCTTTGTTTCAAGCAGCATTGTAACCTTTACCAGAATGTGTGTGCGCGCCAGTGTGTGTACTTCTCTGAGTCGGTGTGTGTTATCACTGGCGAGCACACATGTCTGCATATCCAGTGTGCGTTGTGACTGCCAGACGTCCATTTGGTTGGGGAGTATTGCCAAGGTGAGGTCGAGGTCAACTCTACACAGCTGAATCATTGAACAGCGCTGAGCTGAGCTGTTGCCAAGGCTGGCAAAGTAAAGCATAACACAATGTCATCATCTGGGTACAAAATAAGCACAGCGTGGACTGCGCCTCCAAATGTTAGTGGTGAGTAATGGTTTACACCGTGACAAATTCATTTCACAGAAAAATGGCTAATTTACTTTTGCTGTGTTTTTCATCTGAGTTTTGATATGAATTAAAAAAAAAAGATATTGTCTCTTAGCAAACAGATCTGGTGGTCAAGGTTGTGTGTGGTGTTTTTTTAGTCTGTGTGGGGCCAAAGATGCGCAGTTCCCACTGAGCTTTCCTGCTTTCATCCTTGGATCAGATCAATAATGGATGGAACTCCCACAGCTTGCAGGCAAGGATTGCTTGTGGGAAAAAAAAAAACATGGAAAACCAGCCACAGTTCTGCTAGCCCCAGAGTGTCACGCTGGAGACAGGGCCGCACTTGGCCGCCAATTAGCACCAACATTTTACAGTCGCTTGCTGGGTGCAACTGTTTGGAGCCACACTCAAAAACACACACAAAATGCACAACACTGACAGCCACCTCTGGAGAACCGCTGACCTACTCCCCTAACCACTTTATTGATCTGTGTGGGCCAAAGATGTGAAAGCCTATTGAGGTCATCATTAATGATTCATCATATCGAGAAAATGTCAAATGTGGCTTGGGAGCGTAAACACGAAGACGTCAGATGTTATGGACTAATAAACACGTGAGAGCTTTGAAGAAATCCTCCATGCATCTATATGAATCATAGATGTGAGGATGCCGGGTATAGAAATGGCAATCAGATGGCGTGAAGCAACCATTTCATCACATTTTGTTCTGCAGCTGTCACTCACTTTCCTCAGGACTCCCACAGAGACATACATGTTATCTTGAATAATCTTTCTCTTGTTCCATATCGTCTCTGTGCATCGTGTGGAGAATAATCCGACCAATAGGATGAGAGCATTTGTGTAAAAGTATGGGGTTTTCTGTTATTTGATGCTTTTAGTTTCTGCGTTTTCCCTCTCATAAATATTCTAACACACGCACACACATACAGTATATATATATGTAACCGGATGGTTGCGATGTAATTAAGCAGGCAGGTGTGGGAGGGAGCACCTGTGGCCCATTTGCCACTGATTGGGGGGGGCGTATATAGGTGTTTCCCCTCCTTCGTTCCTGTCTTTGTGTTTTCCCCGTCGAGGGCAGGTTGGCCGTAGACTGTCACTGCCTTGTCTCTCCTTTTCTTTTGTTTGCAGAGTGTTTTTAAGGAAGTGTTTTTAGAGTGTTAAATAAATATTTTGAATTGTTGAATGCCGTGCTGGTCGTCACTGTGAGCGGACCTGTGGTTGGGAACGCCCGCTAAAATGAGCTGGGGACCAAAGGAACAAAAAAATAGATCTTTAGGTTGCAAGTCCTAAAGTGGCGTTGTCGGCAAAGGTCGGGCCGTTTGGCCCCATATCCCCAACGCCACATTTATATACATTATCTATTCCACTGAGACCCATGCACGTGCATGCTATCCCATAGGGACAGATTGCGTGTAGCAGCCATGCACTCTGAGACGTACAATCATGGATTTTGAGACTCTTCGTGCAGCCACACCAAATAAACAGATGGTCCTCCGTGCACTGCAAGAGTTTCCCTTTAGTGCTTGGAATGACGCGAGAAACTTCTCAGTTGTTTTCTTACAAGGCCGCTCCTGGAAGTTCTGTCATTTGGGACCCTCCCTCAGCAGTCTCACAGACAGGGGTTCCAGGGTCCCGCACTGAAGTGCATTAAAACATTCTTTGTTTAGGATTTACGGCTCAGGCCAACCACAAGCCGGGCCTTGAGTAGGAGTCCCAGACACACCCAAGCAGAGGGACGTAAATTTGACTTTAATAAGGGAATTTGTTCAACTCTAAGAAATGTAATTTCCATTTAAGGAAGAACATTGTCGAATGCATCCCATTTTTTACTGGCTGTTTTTCCTCTTTCTTCTCTCACACGCGCTCTGTAAAGTGCACTGTGTATAAAAGATGGGTTCTGACCGAGACACAAAGTTCTCTTCCGCTAAAGCGCTGAGATACTGAGCCTCAATTATCGGACGCAGCTTCAAATCAGCTTCTGTTTAAAAACAAAAACCCAATGACAAACATAATTTCAATTCTGCTTTCCAAGTGTGTTTCTTAGCAATTCATGATTCTGGTGCTGGCATGCTTATTTCACAGAAGGAAAAAAATGATTTAAATAAACCTTCAATTATGCCACGATCTTTCAACAAATATGTTTAATTATTTCATTTAAAACCCTGAGAATTTCCCCTCTCATTGGAAAATCCATGAATGAAAATGAAAATGCTTTTCACAGTAAATGCTTGAAGCTCCAGTTTTATTATGCATGTGAACTCACGTTTGCTCAATAGTCGGTAATGATGTAGCACAGGAACTATAAGATGTGTCATTCACTGCAAAAAGTTAGGCCATTCAGACATTAGCAGGCACTTCCATGAAATTTAAACCCTTTTCTCTCCTCGCCGCTCCAGTGCGAGCTCTCATTAGGCCGAGCCCATAGCTCTAACTGAACAATGACTTCATGTCTCTGCAGTTAATTATCTGTCTGATCCATACCATAGAGAAGAATGAATGAACTTCAGCTCCGTGTTCCATATACGTGGGCCACTCTAATGCTCATTCCATATAGGCAGGCACGCGCAGCCGTGAGACGGAGCTATTAGGCCAATGTAATGAGTTTACGTATGAGTAATGGCCACACACTTACTCACACAGTGAGCTCTGTGCATGTTGTTTCTAAATCAGTTCCACTCCGCTTTGACTTTGAATGCAGTCCATCTTTCGATTAATTTTTGCAGGGAGGGAGAAAAATCTTGAGCGAACAACTCCTGTGCAGAAATCAGTGTATTGCATCGTGTTTGACGGTGCTCTCCTTCGTCTGAGCTCATATTTGTGCACTACATTGGCCTGACATGCCATCATGGTCCCTGCTGTGATGCAGTGAATGTGCCAGTCCTGCATCAGTGCCTTTAAACACCTCAGCCATCATTCTGCAGCGCTAGTGTTTATTTAAATGGATCTGTCCTGCTTAGGCCGTAAAGAGAGAGGGCATAAAACACCGAGAGCTAGTGAATTACCGGCAATAAAGCTACGAGTTGAGCCTGTTGATGGAGCTAAGCCGAGGTGGGCCAATCTAGGCCGAGCGGGACGACCAAATCCCAAAGCTTGCTTCTAACTGCAGCCTGAATTTGTGCTAATTGTGTCTCCTTGTCATCCCTGTTTACTCAAGCCCCACCACTCTCCCTGCCATAATGGATTGAGGGGCCTGACAAACCATGTTTGATTGATTTCTCTCCCTGTCCACTCAGTGTAAGGACTCGTGGCTGCGTGCCAGCTGTACAGCGGCTGTCCCTGGTGTGTGTGTGTGTGTGTGTGTGTGTCAGCGCTGGCACACACAGTCTCATGTCTGCGTGCACAGATGGAGCCAGTATAGCATAACCGCCATGCTATAAGTCTACAGTAGGATACCATGGCGCACGGCTCCCTGCCCGGAGGGTGTCATTAACATTTAGAAACAGCCTCAGCATCAGTCACACTGCCTTCGCTTAGGTGTGTTTAACCTTTCTATATGGAGAGATACAGCAGCCAGAACAGAGGGGGGGGGGGGTTCAATAAAGAAATAGATCTGCTAGAATGGAGGGAACTATTCAAATGTAGAGTGAAATTTAACACAGGGTATGGCAGAGGAATATTATATTTCCATATGTATTTTTTTTGTGTGTGTGTAAGGTTGTGAAAGTCGAAGCAAAGTCGTGTATGTTTGATTTACGTGGTGGAAAGAGCTGGATTGTGGCACATATCATGTTTAAAGGCTTCTGCTCTATCAGGTCGGACTCTTTCGTCTCAGGTTCCGTGTGCGTCAGGGCTCAGCAGTTCTCATGACGGATGTTCAGGGCTGACATCTCCAGATCGCCTCAGTTAAAATGATAGATCCAAACTGAACGGAGAGGTCAATTAAAGTTCACAGCTCCGGAGTGAAACGTGTGCCACGCTTTCCCGTTAAGTCACCTATTCTGCTGATGAAGATGATGATGATGATTCCTCTCAGATAGATGGATGGGTGCGTGTCATACCGAAGATAGATGAAACCGATGGGCTTAAATCGCCGTTTCTGTTGAACATCTGCACAATATGGATGCGTGTGAGTGTTTGTGAGAGAAAGAGACAGAGAGCTATCCTAATTATCGCTGAATAACTAAGTAAACCCATATCTGCCAATTATGCAGCGTGGCTGTCAAAGTTGTTAACATACATATGCACAGATGTTGTGGCAAATCACTTAGAGTAAATCCACATATTGCATTTTGCTCTCAGGTGACATTTAGCTTCATGTTTAGGCTTTAATAACAGTAACATAATTCGATCCCATAAGGTGCACTTACATTGATCAGTATCTAATATTGACTCTGTTTATGTCACAGGTGGAAACAGTATATTGCAGCTCTTACTATAAAAAATAAAATAAAAAAAGGCAGTGAAAGCAGAGCAACGTATGCTGTATGCTGAGCTTAACCCAATCATGTAAAGGTAAACTATGAAACATGCTCAAATAAAAAGGGGGCATTAGCCATAGCTGCCATCTCACACTGATTGATGGGCCGCACAAGTCGCGGCATCTAGGGGGGAAGTATTGAATGCAGGGAGCTGTGAGTGTGTATGCAGCCATTATCAGAGAGCTAAATCTCTCTATGAGGTAAGCTTACATTATGATTAATGTAATGCAAGGGCATACTGCTCAGTATGTCAAATATAGAAGACCGTCAATATATAAAATTATAGTCAGAGACTAATCCTTCCAAGTGTCTGCTGATAGAAGCTGATATATCCGATTTCAGCAGTTCTGAAGCGCTCAGTTATGATAAGATCCTCTAATTCTGTGCCTGCTTGGGAATAGACTCACAATAAAGCCAATTAGAAATGACTCTAGGAGGAGCAGTTGCTTATTACCGAATGTATTTGCTAATTTGGAAAGCACAAGCAAACATAGCCCAACAGTCTTACTGATAAATATGAAAATCTTGAAGTGATTCTCCATCTGTAACAAAGGACAGGTTGAACATCTGCAAACTTGCTTCCTAGCTCAGAGTTCGATAAGAATTATCCCCTTTTATCTGTGCAGCATAAAAAACATACAGAGCGTCAGTAAGTTTTTTTTTTGTTATTTTTTTTTTAATGCACTGGGTTCTAAAATAACTTTACTATGAGATGCTCAGAGCAAGTGCATATTGTTGTCTTTTTGACAATGTGACATGCACCACTTTTACCCAGGAGACCAGGGATCATTCCAAATATATATGTATATAAATTGATGACCTTTTCCTGAACCTAAATATGTATATATATTTATAGTGACTAAACTGAGGCAAAACCTTTGTTTCCAGCTGACCATAAAAACTAAATCTAGAAGAGATACCAACATGTGTGATAAATATATAGTCGGGTCAGCAAACATATGTCTCTGCCTTTGCCTGCAGCGTGGCTTATAGTGCGCCTATCCTTGCTACAGACTGTAGCTCCCAGGGTCAAAGGAACAAGCAAATTCCTCCAGCACATTCAGGTGATTCTTTCATGGGATAATGAAAATCCACTGGATACAGCCTGGAGATATCACGATTGTCATCCTGAAAAATCCCTCAGGAGCAAAAGGGGAAAAACAATGCCAGGAGCGGAGAGAGCCAGAACTCAGTTCCTTGACCAAACAATTTACCTGTCTAGGCTAGCTGTTATGCTCTGCTTCCAGTCTTTATGCTAAGCTAGGCTAAACTAACTGCCTTATGGCTATGCCATGATATCAACCTCCTCATGTACTGTAACTCTTATGAAAGCACACATTCCTCTTTATTCCTTTACAGCTGAGAACTATACGAAGAACAATTAGATGTTCTTAAACAAAAAAATCAGAAGCAACTTTTCTCATCATTAATGAGAAAAAACATCTCGCTGAAACAAAAACGTTTAAACTTAAGAAACACCCAATGATGAATTTTCAGCTTCCTTATTGCATTTAATTAAAGTTACATAATTTACAAGTTATTCTTGGTTTATCAGCTGGATGGGATGTCAGAGTAATAGATGAGCAGTAGCTTCAGCACCTCTCTTATCTGTTCGTGTGTTTGGGACTGTATCCTATTGGTCCAGTTCCCATAGTGGCTGCAAAGGCAAAGGAAAGCAGGTGGAGAAACTTACACGTCAAAATTAAAATGCAAAAGGAAGAAAGAGGACAGGTGTGCATTTTGTTTTTGACATAAAGAAGGAAGAAAGAGAAAAAAAAAAAAAAAGACCAGGAGCCTGTATCTGTCCAAATGGAACTGGAGAGGAAACACAGGAACAGTTAGGTCGGAGGAAGAGATAGAAAGATGATGATGAAGAAGTAGAGTTGGCAGATTGAGGAACCGGCCTCTGCAGTCTGTCACTGTGAATCTAATGGTGCCGGTGCCAGCACAGAGTCTTGTGTGATGTGGATTAAAAATAGTATTGCTCTGCAGTGTGAAAAATCAAAATCAAAGATATTCACCTTCAATTACGTTCCTCTTTCTTTTATTGATTTCTCCGCACTGACATTTGAGATGACTGCAGCAAACTTGAAGGTGCACTCGAGGCCGCCGGAGGACCACAATTCTACCGCTTTCAATGGATATTTCCCATGTGGCTTTGCTTTTCATTACTAAGATTCAGCTGCACAACAACGTCTCTCAGCATGTCGCAAGCATTAAAAAAAAGTGCCTTTTATTCACACACACACACCAAGATGCTGCTGAGCACAGCGTCAAAGCCCAGCCCGAGATGCTTCATGATGCGCTCAAAGAAAAAAAGCATAAACACAATGAGCTGCAGACGGCAGTTTGAGGAGCCAACCCGAGACAGGCGGTCCCGAGGGGTTTGATTACAAATGCTGTAAGCTTCTCACCATCACAAACAAACAACCATGTGCTCAAAGAGGGAGTCTAACTCGAAGTAAAACAAGACACTAACTATCATCTTCGGGAGCCTTGATTGAGCAAAAAGGTAAATGGCTCAGTTCTGAGAGCAGTAATGCTACCAAAGCTGTTGTTTTTCTTTTTTGCTTTGATATAACAGATGATTTGTCCTAATTGAGGAAATACTTTGTGGGTGACAACTGTGGAGGTGAAAACGTGACATCTCCAAGGCGACGGTTTATTTCTGCCACAGGATGCAGTGAAATCCACAAAACAATTTGCAATTGAGTCTTTTAGAACGTCTGCAGAACTTAGAGGTATGCACTAGAAGCATGGGATCACAACTCTCATCACACCCAAAGAGTGTGTAGGTGTGCATGAAAAACGTGTCACCTTAGCACCTAGACAGCTCTGCTTATTCCTAGATGAGGAGTAAATGGGAATAATTTTCTTTTTGAAAAGCTTTTGCTTAAATCTCAAATGCCTGCCTTTCAATATTGTATGATGACATCATTTCCAGGTATTTTCAGATATACTCAGGTCAAATGCTTTTGAGATATTCACTGTCTACCTGAGCGTCACTGTTTTGAATTGGTAATTTTGGAGAAACGACACATTTAAAATAGCCCATTTCTATGGTGTGAAGAGATATTGGCGATTTAGGTCACAATAGCTCGTGCACCCATTTTCTCCATCAAACACCCACCGAGAAATGCATTCAAATCTATACAGCCTTGTCTGTCTCTCCATTCAGAGCTCATTTAAGTGACAGGAAGATGAGAGGAGTTGAGCGGCGAGCGCTCACACAGTGGAATGGTGCAAAATCAAACACACACACACACTACGGTGTATCCAAATAGAGGTAGATCATTTGAAAGAGTATTACAGCTGCAACTTAAAGCTGGAGCCGCGCCAGCAGCCAAAAGACTCGAATTTCACTCTTAATCTGTTGCTCTCTCTCCCTCACCAACACATGATTTCTTTCCTTTCCAATCTCATTCTCTCTCCCACCTCATCATCTAATCCAGCCTGAGGATAGAGGAATGTGTGTGTGTGTGTGAAAGATGAGCTGGTCTTAGCCTCACTCTAACCCCTAGCTATCCTGGGCCCCCGGCACACACACACACACACACACACACACAGAAATGCATACATGCACTCATGAAAATGCATGCCTGTTTTCATATGTGTGCTTACTGCACATGGGGATCCACCTACACAGAAAAGACTCACACGCATGAACATACTGTAACACACACACACACACTTTGCTGGCATGGCGGGTTTAGGTGAGGGCGTGCTTTGCCTGTGATTAGAAGGGCAGGGGTTATGATCTAGGCGCTGAGGTGCGACGCTCCATGTATTATACATTGAACAATGAATCGTTGGAGAAAATGGTAATCCAAACACAGATGAAATATTCATGCCGCACGGTTGTGCGGTTCACCTCTTTTTGCTCTTTAGCCAGATAAGATCCATGCGGGGTTAAAGCAGAGGTAAATGAGACAGAGAGAGGAGGGGAGAGGAGAAGTAATGTAGTGAAGCATGAAATCATGGCTGGCTTGTGTAATTTAGCTCTGGGATTGAGCTCACTGGCCAGAATTTCATTCTCTTTTAGGCCTTCTCGCACACAGGAACACGCATATTCACGCACACACACACAATGCAAAGTGAACAGGAGCATTTTTCTTCTCCGCTGAGTTTGACAGATTTGCAGGCATCCCCGAGTTCATTAAACAGAAGGCTACCTGCCTGTCCCACCACATTCATAGCAGCGTCCTCTTTGTCCGCTGTCCTTCTAGGATGGACAGAGTGAAAAACAAGAGATGAGTGTTTAGGGTTTTACAGGACTTGATGGATGTCAAGTAAAAGTGAGTACGAGCCGATCAAGTGGAAAACAGGGCAAGAATTCGGGTTTCAAGGTAGATGAGTTCCACCAAGGAGAAACGGCTGGTAAACCTTAATATCAGGCAGGGTCAGAAGGTGATGTGGGTGTGTGTGTGTGAGCATGTGCATATTCAGAAGACACGTTTGTGACGCAAGGGGCTTGGTCCCATCTATAGCATTTAACATTTAGTTGACAGTGTGACAGCAATGTTAATTCAGAGGACACACACACGCACACGCACACACACACACACACAATTTACAAAAATGTGCTCTGACGCAAACACACAAACAGATGTATAGCGGTAGTCACACACAACATCTATATGACATCCTATTAGGCTTTATCCCATCATTCCTGAGCCCACCTCATCACTGACCTCACGCTGTAAAACTTTAACACACCTTGCTGCGCATGGACACACTCCTCGGTGTCATTACAGCAGCTCTAACAG
Organism: Brachionichthys hirsutus; assembly: GCF_040956055.1. Lineage (NCBI taxonomy): Eukaryota > Metazoa > Chordata > Actinopteri > Lophiiformes > Brachionichthyidae > Brachionichthys > Brachionichthys hirsutus. The sequence continues at coordinate 6,572,531 of NC_090909.1, read as the reverse complement.
GGTTGTGCTTGTGTGCCGGCTCCTCGGGCTTTATTTGCTCTGTGTTTCCTCTGCAGACTTGAGGTTTCACAAGCCCGGGAACCTGCTACTGGCCTCCTGTCCCTGTCCCAGTGAGCTGCGTTAAATCTATAACCAGCTGACAGCTGAGCAGATAGCGGAGAATTCTCCATGAACAATAACACAGCAAGAGAAACATTGCCAGCTATTAGCTGGAGAAAAAAAGGGGGCAAGTCTTTACAAGCTACTCAGCAGACAATGCTGATGATGATTATTATCATGAGCTGGTTCACTGCTGTGCCGCGCTGATACCAGATGTGTGTGTGTGTGTTTATGCGAATGTGCATCCAAAGTCAAGATAGGCATACTACACTGGCGACAATAATGGGACCCAAATAATATCACACTAATGTGCACACTTCAGCACTGTTAATATATGCATGCGCAAAGCCATCGATTCACCATGTTTCCTGCAACACACAATGAGAGGCCGCATTCGTGGTTGAGGCCATGCACATTACAGAGGATAATTGCCTATGCATATTTTCTCATGTGTGCTCCCATGGCCTCCCCGACTAGCAATGGATTGGATTCAAGCGGCAGTTGCAGAACCATTAATAGAAATTAAGTGCCTACGAGAGCTACTGGAGAGAGAGAGAGACCAGTGGAGCTGGAATGGAGTTTATGTGAAAGATAAATACATTTCTACAGAAGAGTGCCTCCGATTATTGGTTGGGAAATGCACTGTGATATGAAAGAAGGGCAACAAACGAGTGAGGAATGGGATGATATGGCTGAGGGGGAAGGGAACTTTGGAGAATTAGAGGCCTGTCTTGAATGGGAATTGCGCGACAATTAAAGACCAGTTGAGTTTTACATTTTGGATCGGAGTGGTTTGTTCGGATGCCTGGAGATCAAACTCATACACTTAAATGTGACAGATGCACATTTAGCAGTTAGTACTTCAATTTACCAAGAAGCAACAGAAAAACAAATCAAGCACTGCTGCCATACAGACATTTTGGGTTGCTCTCTCTCTGTCCTGTGAATGCCGAGTTAATATCTTTCATCCCTTGAGTATCCCCCCCCCCCCTCTTGGCTGGCTGGTGTCAAACAGATTACATACTCATCACACACACATGCAAGCGAACATGCATGCGCACACATTCACTTGAGCTAATGAAAATTCAGCCTCATCCCGGGCTGTCTAATGGACCCAATAACGGAGAGTCACTAGGGGCCTAGCGCATGTCAGGCAGATTACAGGACACACATAGACTAGACAGACAGGTCCTTGGCTTTGACACACCCACAACGACACATGCAAAACACCAAAATCCTGAAGTGCAGATAGGTGCAATCACCTCTTTGTCCACTAGGAGGCAAGGGTGAGCTTTACAAAAGCACGGCTGAGCCACTGAGGCCCCTCATAAGAGGCTGCAGCAGCATCTTCAATCGCACACATGACTTAACCCATTGCTACGTTGTTCTACTATAATGCATACCTACTGTACAATGGTTCTTACTGTCAGCACATTGCTGTTAAGTTGCATTGCTGTGTATTTCTGATTATACAGCGTGTTTCTGATTTACATGGATGGATTACAGGACGGGTCTGCTGAGCTGAGTCCCGGGGGCCCATGGTGTCAGGGGGTTCTTGGGGCAGGACTGCTCTCTGAAGTGACGGTTAACATTTCCTTCTTGCGAAGTAATAGAGCTCATATTGAAGAGGCAATTTCCTCACCACATTCTGTCGTGCCTCTGATTTTTGTTCATGATTTTCTTCACATTACAGCTGCACATATGGAAAATAATGAAAAAGACACTAAAAGGTTTCAAAGAAACACAAGTAATCACACTGCTTTGTAATTTGAAGCAGATGCGGCACTTTTTACATGTTGTCAGAGGCCAATTCTCTGATAATCCAAAAAAAGCAAGTGAGCCAATGTCATCTGTCGACGCAGCAGCACGTTTGATCAAACACACAGTCCAAGGAACAGGGGACACAATGACTATTGCCGTTGGGGGGGCTTTGAGCTGGGAGGCTGATCCCATGTCAAGAGGAAGCCTGGGGAGACTTTCACATGTTGGCTTAGATGGGGAAAATAGAGCGAGGCTTCCAGGCCTGCGTCTGAACTCTACCTGAACTCCAAGGAACGTTCCCTTCCATCATTTAAAGTCATCAAGGGAGTGAGAAGAGTAGGGGAAGAGGGAGCGTCAGGATGGGGGGGGAGCTGAGGAAGGGACAGACAAAAGAGAGAATTGATGAGGGACGAGTTGCAAAGATGTGACAGTATGATCAAATGTGCACCATTCCAAAACGACTGGGGTCCAGGATGAGGAAGAGGGATAGACACTGAGAGGAAGATGCCAAGGGAGGAATAAACACACACATGCCTTCCATGAAAGACTCCTTAGAGTTTCTTTCTTGACCCGCTGTAATTCTTTTTTTTTGTCTTTTTTTCTGTAATTCAATGTTGAAGTAAAAGTGCAAATCTCTCCTTCTCAGCCACCTCTATTGATCAGTGGTGTGTAATATATGGATTTCTACATGGGCTCATGTGATTCTCTCTTGCTCTGTAGTTAATATTGTGTTCATTTAATCCAGCTCAATATGAGTAATTGAAACCAACTAAATGTTTTTGTTCTTGTTGTTTTTACAGATTTTCCTTAATTGTCTCTTTTATGAGTGAAGTGAAGAAGAAGAGAACTGGAGTTGTTACTCAAACAAGGCTTAGACTAGAAGGTCATTGATGTTTATAAGGTAAATAAACACTGCTCTCCAGTTGGTCAGAAGTATTTAATCACATAACATAGTAAGTTGTAGCTCGAGGTAGACTGGAGGGAAATAGTTATAATTGATCACAACTTGGATTTCTTATTTCTGTAATTCTGGCATTAACCTTTATGATTTATTGTTTCTCGGATCTGGAAACGGGTGATAGCATTTTCATTTGGTAGATGTAGCTCAGGCAGTAAAAAAAAAAAAGATTGTTGGACTGCTTTTAACTTTTTAAGTCAGTAACAGGTTATTTCAGGAACAAAACAACACACATCCTGGTCTCTGATCATACAGGATCCTGGTCTCTGATCATACAGGATACGGGTCTCTGATCATACAGGATCCGGGTCTCTGATCATACAGGATCCTGGTCTCTGATCATACAGGATCCTGGTCTCTGATCATACAGGATACGGGTCTCTGATCATACAGGATCCTGGTATCTTGGTCCTCTGTTTAGGCACCTACAGAAATGATGTTCCAGGTTAACTAAATCGTTCTAGGGTTGCCATGTTGAGATATTCATTTTGTTGAGCGTGGCAACCGGCTGCCTGACTTAATAATAATAATAATAAAAGAAGATTCTCAAGTACATCGACTAATTCTCCCTCCTTGGAAAGTATATTGTGTGGTCTATAAACATGCCAGCATCCTTTCTAAAGTTGAAGTGCTGTACAGCAGAAGTCTCACACTTCATTAAACATTCACTCCTCAGTGTCTGCGGGATTCAAGGATTCAGGTTTACAGCATCACATTTAGGTTGAATCTTGGACAAGGACTGGCTCTACTAACACCACAGTGACAAGATCTACAGTGAGAACAGAGCGACTGTTGTCCTGCAGCGTATAAATAGGAAAACAGCTGGCATCAAATTCTGACCACCCATCACTCTGAAGCTCCAACATGTGACAGTAAACAAAGCGTCATTTGAAGTGAAGGCAGAGTCAAAGTTTGAGGACAGTAGTTAACTCCACACAGTTCCTCTGAGCAAACTGCTGCCGGAAGACGACATGAGACCAAGATATTTTGCACAATCCCGCCTTCCTTCTCCCTCTGACACCCCCAAACCACACACTCTTCCACTTACAGCACCTCCCCACCCACGCTTGTGCCTCCCCCCCCCCCCCCCCATCCTGTTCGTGTGCTTGGACATGCTTCCCAGCCCACTGCCCACACATTTCTCAGCTGCTCTTCTTTTGTGGACACTCGTACATTTATAAAATTATTCAGTGCAGTTCACCCTCTGGGACATCCAGGATTACTGCACAGACTGAGCTGTGGTGAGCAGACGATGTTGGGCACGGAGGGTCTGGGATTCGGTAGGCCTGGACAAGGAGGACTTTTCAGTGGGAGAATCAAATACAAATGGAAACAAATATATATAAAAAAAAAGACGAGAGAAGAACCAAGGCTGTTTTTTTCAGCTTTTCATTTGCCCCATAGAGTAGAATATGTGTGTGTCTTTATGTGGCTGAGCCTTGTTTGAGATGTCAGTAATGTAAGGCCCTCTTTTGTCCAGAGGAGAGACGGGGACTATATTGGTAGAAGGATGCTGAGGATGGAACTGCCAGGGGACAGGGCTAGAGGTCAACCCAGGAGAAGAAACATGGACGTAGTGAGGGAGGACATGAGAGTGGCTGGTGTTGAGGAGGACGATGCAAAGGACAGGGTGAAGTGGAGACTGTTGCTTTGCTGTGGCAACCGGAAGTAGAAGAAGAGAGATATCAGCTGCAATGCAGCTTTGAGACGTTTGACAAATTGAGAAAACTGAGCTAAGCTATAAGCAACTGGCTCCTTTCCCAGTTCTAAAGTATTGGATTGTGGGGAAAATTTGGTGTTTGCACTACAAAAATATAATAAGTAATGAGTCGTGCACCAGTAAGGTTTTGTTTTTTTCCATGTTCATTTGCATTTCTATATGTTCCCCTCCAATTACCAACATTACTCAAAGTCAGAGCCTCTTCCAGCACATTTTTCAGCTTTCATTTTACTCCCTCTAATCCATTAATTTGAATATCCCGATCCCAACTGAGTGGTTCCAGGGAAACACGGTGGCGGCAGTAGAAATGAGCCAGACCCCAGGTGGGTTGCACCTCTCTCTTTTTGTGTTTCCCCCCCGCTTCCCTGCTGCTACAAGCACTGAAGGCGTGAAGGAGACAGATCCCAGGAGTATGGTTTGGTCTGGCACTGGTGTGTCCCTGCCCCAGGGGAGTCTGGGAGAATGAGTCCCATTGGAGTTGGTATAAATGCTAGAGGGACTGTTTGCCCCAGACAACCCTCCTGCACTAATGGATATGTCTGTGTTATTGATAGTAGGACTGCAGGAAAAAAAGAAAATGTATGTGGGCTTTTTCATGCATTCATTACACCGTAGAGGGTGACGTGTCATTGCCCTTCTGGGTTAGAGCGTCGTCGTGGAGCGAGCAGTTGGAATGATCTATATTACAGCGGCTCTAACTCACGTTAGAGGATAGTTTCGCATGCCCTTTAATAATTACCAAATGCAACTCCAAAACTGTACTTTTCGTTGAGTTATGTCAGCGTGATCAAGTTGTCAGTGCCTGGAGCCAGCAGCACAGCAGCCACACAAAAGGCATTCCTGATGCATAGATCAATAGATTGGGATTACTAATAAGTGGCACTAATACGTATGACTCTGGAAGGGTTGCTCGTGTCGATAAAGCCGCAGAATTACGAGGTTTTGACACAGCTCCGCCCATGTCAGTTTTAGCTCCTTGTTTTGGTCCCATGCTTTGCACCGTGACTGTTTCTTGTTTCTCCCACAGCTCCAGTCAGTCTTTGCAGCAAAGCAATCTGCTGATTTATCCAAAACTCTTGCACGAGGTAAAAGTAGAGTGAGTGAGTGAATGGAGGTAATGGAGGATTACGACTTGATGTTTCTTCTGAAGCCCTGGTGCTCCTGACATTTGGATTCATCTCTAAAACTGGGATCCATTTGTGAACTAGAACATCAGACACAAAGATCTAACTATACCAACTGGTCTACTCCGTTTTTCTGTTTTAGGATTATAGCAGAAAATGTTTCTCTAACATGAAAGTACTAATTTTACAGCAATAAATCAATTGTATTGGGTGACATACACTTCAGTTTGAGAGTCAAAAGCTCTAGGCGCCCTTTAGCAAATTCTTTAGTGACGTTTTTCTTCTGCGTGTCGGCAGACTGCTGGTGAATACATGCGCTTCACCGTACTGCACCTGACATTTATGTTGAAAAGCATTTATCTCTCCGTCTGCATAGTTCAAACTGCTTTCATCTCTCACTTTCATGCAGACAAAGTGAAAAAGAAAAAGAGAATATCCTGTAAGAGTGGCTTCGCGCCTACAGCTGATGATGCCTGCAGGATACATGATGTCATATGTTACGCCCGTGAAGGTGAGAAAGTGTTGCAGCCAATATCTTGCCACGTGCATCTCGCTCTCCTTGCTGCTCTCTCGAGCGAGGGAAGAACTCGAGGACTTGCGGATAGTTGCGGGCTCTTCTCTGACACGATGCATATTCACTTGAACTTCCTCAGCGGCGGCTCCTGATAGCTGCTGGCAAGGTTAGCTCTGTTTATGAAACCATCAATTACACATATTTAATTTAGTAAGAGGAGAAACGCAGCCACGCTGACTGAATCCAGACCGAGTGTCCCCCTGAGCACTGGGATAAATAGAGCAACGGAAGATGAGGAGGCAGGAGGAGTGAGAAAGAGAGAGATAGACTTCATTAATTCTGTCGTCCATCTAATTGGAGTCCTGTTGGACCCTACAGCTAAAATGAAGGCCGAAGCGAGTTCTAATGAGAAATAAAAAATATGAGGGGAAAAAGTTATAAGTAGCATATCTAGTGAACAACCTTGGGCAAAATCAAGACTTCATGTACAATGCAGACCCTTGGGATGCCCCCAACTCCCTTGGCTGGACAGCGATTAAAATTGTGTGCTTTTCCTTCCCAAAAAATTAGACCAGCGGTCCACCTGAAATTTCTAATCTGAAAACTAATGCCGCAGACTTTACTGAACAATCTATTTTATATGAATAACCCTGACACATATCTTTACTTAAATATTTGCAAATCAATCGTTATAGGTAAGCCAAAGAGAGAAAAGTATGCATTTCTTGGTAATTATAATTCCCTGGCTGCATATCAGAGCCCCCCTCACCACCCCTCCAACCCACCCCAGAGTCCTAGTCATAACTGTGGCATCAGAGGCGACTCTGGTTGTAATGGCATCAGTGCACCAAACCTTTGTCTTTCATTATGGCTGTGACAAAAACCAACAGCTCAACCACAAATGAGAGGAAACTGAGCTGAACAAGGACAACAGCACAGTCACATAAACATGAGATCTGTTTGACAGAGCAGAGAGGAGTTTAAATAGAGAAGAGGAGGGATGAGCCCTGTTGCAGAGCAGGGTAGAAAAGAGTAGAGTTACAAAGAGGAAGATTTGCATTTGATGGATGGATTGTAGTCGAGTGTAAAGTAAAGTATAGCACAAAAGAATATAGAGACGAGTGTGATGGAGAGGAGTGAATAAAGAAAGGACAATAAAGAAGGATAGAAAACATCAATCTGTCTATTTCATGTAACCTTTGTATGCATCCATTTACCCTGTGTGGGTGGTTTGGGCAAGGGGCTGGGGCAGCAAGAAAAACACTCACATCCACAACTATTGGAAATTTAGAGTGGCCTACTTACCGCTATGAATGTTTTTGGACTGTGGGTGGGTAAGATGAAGATCGTTTTTATTGTGAGGCAACAATCTGCAACACTGTGCAGAATGCACAGAGAAGGAGGTCAGGGTAAAGCGGAGTGACAGACAGCAAATGTGACTGTGAAATATGACATAAAATGGAATATTAGACAAGAAGAGAGGGTAAAGTAGAACTCCATCGAGAAGGGGTGTTCATCGAAAGTAGAAAGCAGCCCATCAAAGTCGGCTCTCTTCCACTGCTGAGGTCTTCGTCTGAGAACCTGAAACCTAAACCCTGATCAATAATCAGATCTAATGATTATAACATGAATAAACTAAATATACATATCTACAATATCTATATATCTTATCTTTTCAACAAAAACACTTCACTTGAAGCCATTCTTTTGACTAAAACCATATTTCACATTTTCCCCAGCATCTGGCAGCATGCTTTCTTCACACACCCTTTGATGACCAGATTTAATAATAACCCTATCATTTTCTCGTCATGTGAAAAGGCTTCGGGGTCCACAGCTGGCGACCTCTTATCCAGAACACAGGATGAATAGAGCAGAATAAGACAACGTGGCAAGAGGAAAAGTACATGTTGTACATTCAAATGTATAGTTAAGTAGCATAGCGTGGAATACAGTAAAGAATGAAGGGGAGAAAAAAGTAAAGACAAACTGCAGCAGATGGAGAAAAGAGATGTACAGATAAGTAAAGAGGAGGAAACATCTACAACTGGTTTTAATAGGGAGCGTAAAGTGCAGATGATAGATGATAAGAGCAGCAGAGCAGAACATAAACACATCCAGAGGAGTGGAGAATAACCGTCTAGAAAAGAGGAATAAACCATTAAAGTGAATTAAGAGGACAAGAGAACTGTAAAGCAGTGTTGTGTGCGCACTGCATGCAGGCGGCTGAACAAATTGTGCCTTGTACAGGATGTTCAACTTTTTCTGTGATGTGACGGCAGGGTGGAGTGAGGTTCGGCTTCTGCTGACTGTCAGCATGTTACAGACCCCCCCCCCCCCCCCCCCGAGTCAAGCCTCTACATCTGAGCTCTCGTAGTGAAAATGATTAGCGTAATCCAATTCATCGCTGAGTGTCGCCTCATCTCCATTTCCAGACCTATTCATGGACACACACACATACACATGCACGCACAGACACACACACAATGTCCTGCGCTGTGCATCAGGAAAAGGCATACTGTTCAGTGGCATTCCTACCGCAATCCAATTAGGGTTGATTTCAATTCAATTACTGGCCTGTTAGGAGAAGAGAGTGGAGATCCATTGAATGAACTTTACTTGGAAATTCCATTACTGCTGAGAAAGTCATTCAAATAGAAGAGAGAAAAGCTGATGTCCCCCCCCCCCCTCACTATCTTACTTGAAATGAAGTGGAGGAGTCCGGCGTCGGGCGCCACAGCGCTTCTAATCAAACATGGAAATCATTAAGGCGCTGCTACCATAGCAAACTGCTAGGCCTGGCACAGGAAGACATCTGCTGCATGCGAGACCACAAACAGCAAACTGTCAACAACTATCTGCTCCCATAACCTCCTGCGCTGTGTGCGTGCGTGTGCACGCAGAAGTGCATGTGTGTGCAGCACTGTGAATAAAAGAACAACAGATAAGCATTAAGGCATCTCAGTGGCAGCGTCTGTGACCATAAATTACCTCCAGTAGATAAGAAAACACTATCTTTTCCAGGCCGCTGCAAAAAATAAATAAAATAGTGTAAACATACTTTGTTATTTCCTCATAATTCCCAGAGATTACTTTTTGGTTTGGTAATTACCAACAAAACAGACAAAGGTGTGAGAGACAATTTGTTCTTTGTTGATTTCCAGCAACCTTTCATCTCCCAAATAAATATATGTTGTTAATACACTTGTTCGGCCATTATTTGTTTCAATTTATTTTTGGGAGCAGTAGAAATAAAGTATAATTAATATTTAAAAGTTCATATTTTTACTGTAATTGATGAAAAACAAATTGCATTCTTCGCCGATGAAATGTTTTTCATTTAAAATAACAAAGGAACTTTAGGGAATTTCTATGTAAAATTCTTAATTATGTGGAGCAAACTATAATCAGGTTGAAATACTGATACTGGGTTGACGCTAAAGCACAAAACCAGAGAAAATGTTATGTTTTACAGTTTCGAATTTCTTTCATTGGGTATTTTTTACAGCATGCAGAATGATAACATACCTTGGAGCATAAAGGAAGTTCCCAGATGGGGGCGCAGACAGCTTCTGTCACAGATAAGAGCTGATGTGGATAGATAGCGGCTCTGATATCCATATTCATAGATGAGGAAGAATGACTTCACTAACGTTTTAATATCACCGTTATAAAAAAACATGTTGTTTGCGCAGCAAACTGCAGCTCTGAACCTGTCTTTGTTCCCTTATCTTACACTTAGACACATGAGCACAGAAACTCTGCGCTGCCGACCAGCAGCCGGCCTGTGGCTCTTGCTGCTGTCTCTGAGGCCCTGACACCTCCGCACCTGGTCTATTGATTTTGTTGCCTTATCCTAATGAGCCTTGCATTATCCATCACCGCTCCACTGGTCACACTCGGACTGCCTGGGTGCCTGGAGAACTGAATTAAGGAGGGACTAACACTATACCTTGCCTTCAGCTATCTATCAATGAATGTTTCCTGAATACCATTTTTGAAAGGCATCAACGGTAATAATAAAACAAAAAACCCATAAAGCTTGTGTGTCTGAGCTGTGCGGAGTGAGAGTTTGCAATAGGACAAGTGCATTGTGACGTAATTTCAGGCACTTCAGCTGATGACTTTTGACCCCCGAGGCTCTTGCCTTTAACACTCACTTTCCTCATATCAGGAAAGTGGTTTGAGGTGGAGACTTCTGTGTGTGTGTATGTCTGTGTGTGTGTGCGTGTGCAGCCATGAGTGTGTATGCTGTATAGGGCTGACCATAGTGATGATGGGGATGTTAGAAGGCAGCTATAACCCATTACATAGTTACACCTTTCTGTATACACTCTGGCGATGAAACGCTTCCACACACCATCGCTCCTCCACACCTTCCATCCATCCATTCATCCACTCGGTTGTTATAAAGGCTGTCCTCCTGCTTTATGTCAACTCTGTGACTCCAAATGTTGTCTTGATGTTGCTTCTTCACTCAGTGTTCACACATTTGCAAAGACTCAGGGTGCTTTCACACTGCACCAAGAGGACTCGGTTCCTTTGGGAGCAAATTCCTGGATTTATAATTAGTTGAAAGGTCTGCGTTCACACTGTGATTTCTTCACGAAACGAACTTTCGGAGCAACGTCGCGTGGCTGAAAGGGGCGTTCGTCGATTGGACAAAGTAGAAGGGGAAGTCCCGCCCTCTCCCGTGTTTTTTTTTTGAGTGCGCAGTTGCGGCTGCTGCTCATTCAAGGAGGGCAGCTCTTTTAGTTCTGGCCTAAATCATAAATGTTACACAACGCTAGTCGTTTTTAACAAACACAACGTCGCTGGGGAACCGTAAAGTCTCCGGATCAGTTCAGAACAACGGAATAGCAAATCAATTATAGTTCAATGAGGAAAGACAAGTGAATGAAATAAAGATCTTTTTTTTTTTGTAGCAAGTGATATGCGGTAATAAGAATGTCAGAAGCTTTTTGATGCTGAGATTGTTCAGGGAGACACTGACTGAAGTAAGATATAGACCATACTCATTACATTTTCCTTCCAGACTGGTGGTGGTGGCGGCTGATGACATTGCAGGGATTGATGAAATTAAAACATTTGATTGTCACATACATTTATCCATAGTACACTCTGGTCACTTGTCATCAGCCCCTTATCCGGGTCGGGTCCTGTTGGAATCTGAGGCTCTTGGATCAGGATTTGTTAGCGGCTCCCTCGTCTAACCTCCAGACGGTACGAGGCTGCTATATAAATACACCGTCTAGTATTGTACACTGGTTAACTATTATGGACTCGATTTTCTCCAGCTTTCCTACCTCTATTCCTTAACACGAAATCAAATGTATATTATGTTTTGCTTCTTAGTCAGATTTATATTTTTAAATTGCTGCAACTGATGATTTTTTTATGCCGTAACAAAATCATTTCCCAGATCTGGGATAAATAAAATATTTATAGTCTATTCTATTCCATATTGTCTTGCTCCAGAAATCGTGCATCCCATACACTTTCTTCAATCATTGATTCTGCACACACCTATCACAGCCGTCTTTCTTCTTCCATGTTTGTTAAAATGCCTGTGAGTTACAACCTGCATCATCCTTTCTACATATTACACTTCTTCCTATTAGAAAGAAATTTGTCTTCATCTTTTGTTCTATTTCCTCCATCTGCATGCAGTCAGCATACAGTACATGGGATGTAGGCAGTAATTGGATGCAGATGTCTTTAATGCCATCCTAACGCCTGCTCCTGCTCATGGCTTCCAAAATAGAACCAATCCATGATGAGCAAATAACTGTGTGTGTGTGGGGGGGGGATCAACCAAAAATAGCTCATCGTCAGGGGGGCACTTTGGTGAAAATTGCTGGTCTAATCTTATAATCTTATTAAATGCTAAGTGTTGCCACTATTTACTGGTTTTTAAAAGGATAAGCTACTTGTGAAGGGGTGGGGGGGTGGCGGGGGAAGGAAGAAGTGAAACTATGTTTAAAATATATCTCTCAATGCCACTCATGGTACATAAGCAAACTGTTCATCCTCATGCCATGTGAGCACGCCTCACAAGCCAAATACTATAGTTTACAGAGTGCGTAAAAAGATTATGCACAGGCTGCACTGTTATGTGACTTCAGCTTGCCATAAAAACTGCTTCTGAATTAACCGTAGCATTAGCAAGCGTCGTTTCATGCTCTCTGTGCCACATGCACACATTAAAGGAACATTAAAGCATGCATGCATAAACACTTAGGCACAGAAACACACACACACAGAGGCACCAAAGAAGCCAGCAGGCTTTGGGACTGATGCCCTGACCTCTGCTTCTCAGTCAAAGGGGTGCTGTTCGCCAGGATACAACAGCGCCACTGATCCCCTGTGTTCCTCTTGTAAATTTTGCTCTTTCTCCTCGGGGCTCAGAAGAGTCCTGTGTTGTTTTGTGAAAAGGAGGAGGAGGAGGAGCAAAAGGGTGGATTCGCAAGAGAACAGAGAAGTGAAGCCACTGTCTATGTGAGACTGTGTCTCCATGAAGGATGGGATTGTGCATGTGCTCCTTTGCGTGCATGTGCCACCCTTTACAGTACATGTGCGCAATAAAAAGAAGAGAGAACAAGGGGCCTTTAGTCTTGGATGAAAACATAGGCCAATGGTGGAGGCCAAATAAGATTAGCTGGCTCACTGGACACACTTATTTTCATTATTCTGCATCGTTGCCACAAGCCAGAGAGAACAGGCCTGTTACTGCTATGAGAAGTCCAGCGGCAATGATGTCCTCATGAGAGGAGTCTTCACTCCAGACATTTCTAATTTGCAAGAATTTACCCATTCATCTACCTCAACAGGGTATCCCATCTATCGTGCTAATTTACTCATTCAATGTATACGCAAAATCCACTAATATACTAATAATTTATTTTGTCCCTCGGAGGGCAATTTGGTTTACAGCAGTTACACTTTCTAACTGTAGTCTGCTGCTGGTCGCCGCGTGCGCCCAGGCAATGTGGGTGAAGTGTCTTGCCTATGGACACTTCAGTGTAGCGTAACGACAGTGTAGACATGTGCCTGACCCGGGAATCGAACCGCCAACCTCTCGATCATAGGACAACCCTCTGCAATATGTGCTTGGAATCGAATACAGTCCTTTCTTTATTACAGTTAGGAATATAGGTCTATGCAATTCAGCTAAATGAATATAAATAAATCAGTGATCTGAGGGAGGAGCCACCCCCCCTCCCCTCTTTAATCTGGCCCTCCTCATTAACACATGCATGAATATGCAAATGAGATGAGAAGGCTTGGAAATATACAAGCCTATTACACAATTAACATGACTGCTTGATTAAGTAATATAGATGGTTTATAATATCGCCACGCATGCTTCTGTATATGCTCACACATTAAAACGTGTTTATTGTGTGAGTAATTGTCTTCACTTCCAGTTAAAAAAATAAATAAAATCGAATCCAGAGATATTTCACAAAGCAATCAATGATCTATAGTTTAACCTTGAACCAAATACAAAGCCCCAAATCCAGGTGATTTATGTCCCACAGCCATATGGGCCATGTGATGCGAGCTCATTGAGATTAACAGCATAACCGTATAACTTTACATCTAATCCTATTCTCCTCCTGATTACCTAAGAGCCAGATACCATCTAAATCTGCTCAATAATTGCATTGCAGACGATAATCAGGCTAGACGGAGAGAGAGTGACAGTGAGGGGGTATTGCCAGTTTGACACGATTGCCCCGGGGGGGCCCATATCTTGATTTAGATTAAACCGCGCTCGTCAAACGGAAAGCACCTGTATTTAATAGGACCGTATATCAGCCGCCGCATAAAAAACTGAGATTCCATCAAGTCCGTGAACAGTCCGTGAGAGCGTTGACTAAATGAAGAAAGACGTAATGAGGAAAAAATAAAACTCTGATGGTGATCAAGGGGAAACGGGGAATGACACCCAGCGACCATACTTTACTGAATATAAATTGATGTGACATTTTGTACCAGATAAAACTAGACCTGCAAAATTGCAGATGTAAAACTGGGTAAAACAGAGAGAGGGATGACGTCAACAGTCATCCATATCTGTATCTGCAAGATTTATCTTATTCTTATTCAAAATAATATACTGAGAGGAAAACTAAGAGTTAATTTGGTGAATTAAACCGCTAACTCCATCAGGTGGATTTTCCACTTCACCAAAGACATATTTAACTTTAGGAATCGACTGGTCGGAGACCATTGAACCACATGCTGTTTTTTCCCACTTTGATTCTGCTTTAAATTCACTTATAAAAAAATGAAAGGGCATAAGGAATAATTCTTGATTTAGAATTTAAATAATGAGACTTCCAGACCAAAGGTAAAAACAGAAGAAAATGGATAGATCGATATTTAAAATTAAACTGATTCCGCCCCTATGGCTTGATTACCGCCAATGAAACAGTAGGTAAACTTATTAGTATGTTTCACTATGTCATGAACCTGAAGCTGCTGATCAAACTCACAATAACAGGCAGGCAGCTCACACACATCTGCAAAAACGCAATGTGACACGAACCGAGGAGGACGAGGCAGCGCTGAAGGAGACACAGCACTGAGGGCGAGAGTTGACGGAGAACCGCAGAGAGTCTGACTTTTCTCATGGGACGCCTCGGTGAAAGAAAAAGATTGATCGATGATCACATGAAAATGTTCAATCACATGCAACACATTAGCAGGGCGTCCGCAACGAAGCAACTTTGGTTGTGCTCGGGGAATACAATGGTGCACATTGTGTGTGTAGAGAACAAACTGCACAGTCTAAAATGGGAAAACGGAGGGGTTTGGACAAATCTATAAATTTCACTCAATAATAACTTGGTCCAACAATTGGGATTAGCTTTGGACAGAGTTGATCCAACTTACTTTATTGATTCTTAGCAAAAGACATACCAAAGTAGAACATGTGAACAACTTGAGTTTCATTACAACCGCATGTCCATTACTCCAACCCCCCCCGCACACACACACACACCACGCACACACAAACCCCTGATGGAGAGAGTTTATAAGTAGGCACCAATGAATGTAAGTCTGGCATAGAACCACCTACACCACCCAGACTACTGCACATCTGATTTTCAGCTTCTTGTTCAGCATCTGTCATTTTACTTTCTCCGTGCAAAAGGAAAAAAACCCGAAAAGGGTGTCAGGTAATCAATATAATGATGAGGGCTGTTGTTTTGGGGCCTGATACTGCACACACACCAAGGAGTAATGACTACGATCCACGGGTACTGCAACAGTCATGAATTATACTTTATTGGCTGCACTTTGTCAGACATATGACTCTCCTGCCTCCTCATATGTATTCTGCAGCTGACAAGATTTGATACATACCCGAGCACGTACAAGCACACACACAAGAACACACACAAGAACACACACATACACACACACTCTCTCTCTCTCACAAAAACACTGATAACGCCACATTCAATAAACTTCCCAGCTATGACCCAAGGCTCAGAAAAGAAAATACACGCTTTTAAAATTAACAGAAGAAGACATTTTCAAATCAATACTTCTTTTCAGGTTTTTTTTCCCCCTTCTTGAATGACCCACGCCATTAGAACACAACATTGTTCATGCTCGATACTCAAATGGCATGAACAATGTTGGTGCTGATTGTAGGAGCCCCCTGTATGCACCTGGGGGGGAGGGGCTAATAAAGGGGCTTGTTCTGAGTTCCATTTTCTCTTTACTCATTTGTGTTCAGCTATACGTGGAGATCAGATGTAGTGTCCCTGAAGCCAAGCTGAAGGTGTATGTTTTAAGTGTAATGAAACTCAGTGGCCTTGACCAGAAAACACACTGAAGACTGAACACACACGGTGCTCCACCGACTAAATCAATATTTTATACGCCACGCTGCTACCTTCTAAAGAAATGCTAAGAAATGCAGAACCCATGAACCGTGTGGCACATATATGAACAGAGTGCGTGTGTGTGTGTGTGTGTGTGTGTGTGTGCCCATGCGGGAATGTTCGCTAGCGAGCATTATAAAATAGCATACACCCCATAAATGTTAAAAAATGTTGCGATTTCACAGGTTGAAACAGGCCCATACATCTCTCCATCCCAAATAAAAATAAAGTGGCTGTAGCCAGGTCAGCAGCATGAAAAATACACTCTCCTTTGTGATGCACTCACACACGAACAAACAGCTGGCTGCAGAGCCGGAGGATAATTCGCAGGTCTTCCATTCGTCCACAAGCTCCTCGATCACACAGAGCGCCTCAACTCCACACGGCTTGAACATCCAACCAGTCCACGAAGCGAGTTCATTCATTTTGCCTGCTTGGCTGAGAGAGTTGGCCAGTAATGACATGACAGAGGAGCTCCATGCAAATAGCCAACATCTGTCACAGCGCCAGCGCCGGTCCATATATTTATTTGCTGATCCTACTTAATATTTTTGCATATTACCCGCCTGGCTGTTTGTTGGAGGCGGACAGTGATGCATGTTCCTGCATGACGCTGTGCAAAAGAAAGCAATCTCGTGCAACCGTCCCGTCCACTCCGGCTGCTTCTTCTAAATGCATATTTTGTGCTGGCTTTGCAGCCCGCTGAAGGTCAGGGCAAAGTAAGCCCCGCCGTATTGTGGAAATGGGAGAAACACATTTGGTGGAGTTAATGTCTACAGCATTTATCACAACACATTAAGAGAAGGCTAGTTATTATATCTCATGCGATGTGGAGTGAATATATTACATGTAGGTGTTGTGATGGCTGAATCTCGGCGTTATCTACATCTATTTAGCTTTAACTTGAATCATGGTGACATTCAGATTTTGAAAATCCGAGGTGACTTATTTTAAACTCATTTCACCATGTAAATGCAAATGTTTTTATACCCACACTAAAGCTTTACGAACAGGATGACTCTCTCTTATCTTTGAATAGGGAACCGGCCAGATACCAAATCGTCCTTAGATAGCTGTCAGTGCCTCATCACCTTGCTCCCTTGTCTTCACCAACTTCTTTTTATTTTCTGCATGCGGGGGTGGGGGTCAAACGTCGAAATGCCGTTTTTTTTTTTTCCTGTTTCTGATCCAGTGTCAGCCTTCAGAAATGATCCCTCTCCAACGCATGGCTGTCTCTGGTGCCCCCAGCGCTGACTGGCAGGCCTTGGAAGTGGAGAACTGCTTTAGCCCGATGTTCAGTCAGCCTGCTTGCTCGCTGACACATTCAGACAGATACATCACTGAGGGCCAATGACAGCTCGTTATTGCTAGAGATGATAAAAGCTCACCACGGGGATTTGTATGAAAGCAGGAATGTTTGTGTGTGTGTGTGTGTATAGAGTCATTAGATGAGAGGTGAAGACATGGGTATATGAGTACTGCCAACTATTTTTTTTAACCTGAATATGGAGAAAATGATCCATACTTTGTGCTAGAAAGAATTCGGACATTCAACATCGAACTAGCTTTTAAACCCCAAAAAACATCATTACTTTTCTTGCAAAGGGAGTTTTTGGCAAACCAAATCTTACAAACGGAACTCAAGTGTCAAACTCAGTTTGATGGTTATGGCTACAAAAAACAATATGTTTGCTTAAGTGTCGAAAATGGAAGAATCTAATAATGTGTTCCTAATAAAATATGTGAAAACAGAAACACGTGCGTACAAACAAACCAGAAAATAAAGACGGAAATATACTGAAAGATCAAGTGTGAGGCGTTGTGGAACTACAAACCTACCATAAATATATTAATCAAGATCTCTTTCAGAGATCTACCATGACCTGGACAACTGAGAACCTTCACAGATACAGATGTATTAATCATCCATTCATAATTGACTGGGTGAATGAATTTAAACTGAACATGGATGGTGCTGAGAAAAACACAGAAATGATCAATACATTGTGATAATCCCGTCCAGAAATATGCAGTTTTCCATTCAACTATTCATCATACACATACATACACAACTCAGATTAACTCACAGACATCACATAATAGCAAACAACCAATGACAAGGTTTTTATACGTCATGTTGATCAGAATCAGAATCACTCATTCATCTTCCGAACCGTTTTGTCCGTTACCGGGTCATGCTGTCGTTTTTGTCTTTGCGTTAACCGTTAACTGCGATTAGTTGCTAAATCCCTGGTTGTGACAGCAAAGATAATTCATCGCCAAAATGTCACGCCGCTGTCCTCCTGCTGTCCTTGTCTCACAGCATTTCAATGCAACTGGCTTAATGGCGCTCCATGGCTAACTGTGATTTTATCAGGTCCACCTTGTCCATGCTTTCAGTTCTTACTTCCACAACTTGTTTAAACGGTCTCTATGTGATGTATGTTGCTTACTTGTCTTTGTGTGTGGGTCTTTGTGAGGGAGGGGGGGAATTATCATTACCATCATCATCATCATCATCCCATAAAACAATCAATCGGCTACAATAAGCCCCTTTCATTCATGCAAAATGAAGCGTTCATGTGCAGACAGTGAGGGCTATTGATCTCAGCTATGTAATCTAAAATGACTTCGGTTTTATTACTTTTTTGGGGGACTCTGGCACAGATATGGCATGAAATGAGTGAGCGTGTGTGTCTCTTACTATTTTTATTGCTGAACTCTGTTATGCAATGTAGGTTATTCAACATGTTAAGCCAATGGGAGGGTAACGCCCTGGAGATTGTGTGTTTGTCTGATTAGTTGCATTTGTGCTGATCAAAATATGCTTTTCCCTGTGTCGCATTATTTTTCTTTATTGTTTAAGGAATCATCTTCGCTTAACAGTTTAGGATCAAAAGTGGGGAACAGCGGAGGAGTGATGAGTCATGTTCTATCTGAATCCGTGATACATATAACCACTGAGAGAGAGAGAGAGCGAGAGAGAGAAAGAGTCCTGCTGTTACATTGAGTGAATGGTGTGATCGTAACCAGATCTGCTGTGCGTTATAGCCTCCTGCTCTTGATAATAACCATTTACCACATTAAAGACTTCATCATCTTCTCAGCATAACTTCCCCACCTCAGCAGTGGAACGATGAGGGCAGCATGTCCACAGACGGATCTGATTATGCTCAGTATCATCTCTGATCACATGGTTCACGTCCACAGACGGATCTGATTATGCTCAATATCATCTCTGATCACATGGTCAGAAACTATTTTTTGCTCACACAATTATTATCTTTGATCTGTGTTCAGCACAGAGGGGCAAAGTCGAATTATCATCTTCAAGCATATTAACCTCATTTTAAATGAATCCCCATTACTTAGAATTTATTTTAGGTCATTATTAAGCCTGTTATCAATGTGGCTGTTGACATTTATTCGTAGCGCCATTGCCTTTGGTTCTGTTTATTACACTCTGGTTGAACCCAATGCATTTTGTTTTGGGTCCAATTATCCTTGGGGCTATTTAGCTTAAGTGTAACCATGGCTGGGTCCCTCATGGTTTAGGTTTCTTGAAAATAAATCCAAACGAGGCAACAATTTTACAAATCAATGTGTGTTTGCAAGTCATGTGGGTACGAACACACACAAGCAGCCCACTTCTTTTGGCTGCTTGATGATGGCAGCCCAATGCTACATTAGCTGCTGGTAGCATAGCTTTCCTAAAGCACTGAACAAACTGCATGTAGTGGCATTGCAAATGTGCAGGCACGAGGATTTGATGACAAAATAGAATAAAAGAAGATTATACAGTAGTCACACAATCTTATAGCAATACAAAGCTACATTAATGCTATAAACATTATGGATCCATGTTGGTTTTCCTTCCAAGATTACTTTCACTCACAAAGATCAAGTATATACGAGAACTGCTGCATTTAAAAATGGATTGTAATTTGGTATTGGTGTCTGGTCAAGATCCTAAACTTCCAATCCTCTGATTGTTGTAAACATGTTGTGCAGTATGTAGCATAAGAACATGGCTGCAGCAGTATGTCGGCCACAAGGCGGCCGTGACGCCGTGGCCCCTCAACATATTATAAGGTGTGAATTGTGCCAGCCATACGGGATGACATGCATGTCCGTAAATCCCCATGACCAGACTTCATTTTATTTTCCCATGACATAGTTGTTACTGCTAATAGGCATGCAATCACAATGAGATCTGCAGCAGCATAAATCTGGCTCTCAACATCAGATAGATGGTTAGTATGTTAATTGGCTCTTCTCAGATTGCTCACTTTTGTGTAATTGAAAGTCACAGTTACACAAGAGGCCAGTCACCAATTTGATTATCGGGGCTGTGGTGATCCTAGAACTGCGTGCGAGGCCATGCACAGCACCATGATACCTGCGATCTGAGAAAAGAAATCCCATTGAACAGTGTGTGTGAGGTTTGAGCATGTGTGGCATCCTTTGGGAAATGGAACTGTCACGCATGCAGAAATCACCACTTTAACTATAAATACTGCTGATGTCCCATATTTCAGGTGAACAAACAAAAGTCAGCTTACAGTGCTGGATTCAGCTCTGTACTTATCAGATTATTAAAGTTTAAGTCTCTTAGATGGGAACTGAGTCCCATCAAAGTTCGTTTTTGTGTGCAATTTCAATCACACAGAGAATAGGCCGCCATGTGTGTGTGTGTGTGTTCATGTCTGTCTGTAATGCTCATCAGTATTCATCTGCAAGAAATATGCATTTTTAGAATGGGCAATCGTCTGGCTGTGAAAGTCAGATAACAGGAATATTGCACCTTTTTGAAAAAGACTTAAAAGGGGACAAATCTTTAAGTACTTGACCCTCTGCCCTGCTAAAGAAAATAGCTAAGTATGTAATTTAAAAGTGTGAAACATGATTGCATGTTTTCTCGCGGTAAAACCACTTGCAAAACCATTTTGAGATTTTCCCCGTGCTTAGATAAGAGACTTTGAAGAAGCAATTTCATGTGATGTTAGTCCAAATCCATTCCCTGAAGCCTTTAAGCTTGGGCTGAAATCTCGCTGGTGTGAGGAGTTTGTGTCTTACTGATCAGCTAAGCCCCGTGCCTCTTTAGCTGCCACTATTCACCGGAGCACTTCCTTATTGGGACACACTTTATCCTTGCGCAAGTCAGAAGTCAGGCTGGAAAATGGCAGCAAGCAGTTCAGAGTGAACTGAAAAGAATTTGTATTTTCCACATAAACAGGGGAATACCCTTCAACTATCAGCTGCAAGAAAATCAAAAAGCATAAAAGATGAGGAGGGAGAACGCAAAGCTGAACGGTCAGATAGTCCATGCAGTCCAATAGCATTTGTGATCCCTCAGTCTGAAATGTGCTCAAGTGTGTACATATCCCTCACAGAAGTTTCCCATAGTTTTAATTAGCATCTTGCCTGCTACCAGTAGAACATCACGTCTGTTCAACTTTATCTCCAGCTTTGATTGCACGCTCTGTGATTCTCTCTAAACTCCACGTCTCGACTCTTCTTTGCCTCTCCATCGTGTTTTTTTTTTTTTTTAATCCCTATCAGTTTTCTCTTGTCTTTCTTTCTGGTGATCTATCACAAAGAAGAGAAGAAGAAAAAAACAACAACGGAAAAATAAAAACAACTCTGCAGTTGAAGCATGGTAAATAGTTGCATGGCAATTGCATGAGAAATAAAACAAAAAAAATTGACAAGCCAAGACAGCCACAGTTTCGAGATTGTCATCTACAGCAGCAGCACGTAGGTTTCCTGATTTAACTCCATTTGCACCGTTAGGAAAGACAAAGAGGAGATGAGGAGCTATTCTACATGGAATTGCATGTTGTTTGTCTGTGCAGCCAAGCTGATGGAGGAGAGAGAGAGAGAAAGAGAACGAGAACGAGAGAGGTCAGATGGTTAAGTGAAGTTTGAAAACGACGGAGAGAGAGAGTATATACAGAGACAAAAAAAAATGCAGGCGCATCAGCCTGAGGGAGGAAACGTTACGGTAAACCTGATGAACTCATGTTATCTAATCCTTACTGGAATACGCACACTCTCTCTCTCTCTCTCTCTCTCTCTCTCTTTGGCTTCTTTGCTATTCTCTGCTACCTTAAATAAGAACACTTTTCATCAAGTACAACACCACAGTGATGAATATTTTATCTCTGTCTGCACCCACTGATTATGACACTGGCTGAAGCAAGGATTTGAGCATTACTGTCAATTATTAATGGTGTCCAGAAGAGCACGGTAAGGGGGGGGGGGGCTTCAAAGAGAGTAGGAGGAATATCCCATTGTAAATAAAAAAAACTTTTAATAGTGTCCAAAGATTGTATGATTATGCTTGGTTAAAATAAAAAGGGATGAATGCTGCTTTATTAAAAATATACACAAACAAATACTTATATTGTTGTTGTTTTTATTTTTATGCACGTTAATCACTTATATCTGTAAATATTATTTAGTAAAAGTAAATTAACAGATAGGGCGGCTCGGTGGCGCAGTGGTAAGCACTGTTGCCTCACAGCAAGATGGTCGCAGGTTCGTTTCTGGCTTGTGGCCATTCTGTGAGGAGTTTGCATGTTCTCCCCGTGTCTGCGTGGGTTCTCTCCGGGTTCTCCGGCTTCCTCCCACCACCAAAGACATGCAGCCTAGGCTGATTGGTGACACTAAATTGCCCGTAGGTGTGAGTGTGTGTGTGGCTGGTTGTCTGTCTCTGTGTTGCCCTGCGATGGACTGGCGGCTTGTCCAGGGTGTCCCCTGCCTCTCGCCCATTGACTGCTGGGATTGGCTCCAGCTTGGCCCGCGACCCGATAGCGGAATAAGCGGTTAGAAAATGAAATGAAATGAAATTAACAGATTCTAGAATTATGATGTTGTTGAGGTTGCGCAATGAAGCTAATGTCGCCACCTTTTCATGCTACAGTTACACATAACATATTTTTATTGGAAGAGCATCTATTGAAATTGTTGTATTAAGGGGAACAGTAGAAGAAACAAAAACACAAAATAATTCCCTGGACAAATAATATGATGGGCATCTTTAAAAATGCTCACATCTATACTAATATGGATGGATGGATTATTGATTGCCTGCATTCTGTCACCACAGATTCAGCTGTAGCAGTTTGATGTGGGATGTTGTGATTGAGTGAGACCTTTGTGAAGATGAAGGCACAAGAGTGTCTGATTCTCTATTGTTCAATGAATTGTATTTAATGCATTTTATGCTTGGAAGTGGAATAATATTAGCTTCTATCTTTCTGCTCTCTTTCCTCTATCACTACTTGCAGAGATGTCCAGACAGTTTGTCTTGTCCTTGTCTTCAGGTCAGGCACCCTTAATACTATTTGCATTTGTACAAATGCCGGAGGCATCATTCTTAAAAAGAAAAAAAATAGTCAAAAACTGTGGTAGAAGTGTAATTCAATATAAAGAAAATGGTGTCAAACTTCATGAAAACTGAGTCTGAACAGGCTTAAAACCATAATCCAAGAACTAAAATGAAATGCAATTGTCAAAATTTAACATTCAAAATTGTTATAACCTTGCGTAACTTTCTTGCTGCCTATACCTCTCCACCACATGACCACGTGCCCTCAGGCAAGGTCTGGGCAGAGAGAAGCAAAACTCAGTACTCATCTGTGGTGCTGGAGCTTTTAATGCAAAATCCAATAGTTTCAAGGTCACCTCATTTCTGACAGCATGCCTGGATGTATTATTCAGCGCCAGCGGAGGTTCAGGCAGCAGAAGGATTACAGACAGGCCAGTCTGTACAAACAATTTAAAAAGTCCAAATGCATGTATTTCAAACCAAAAGTCCACAAACAAAAACCATTGTTTCTTTCTTCACTGTGTGAACACATTATGCACATCACAGCATCAAGACAAAGCTGCCTAAAAGAAATCCAAAAATCAAAGATGGCGTCTGACCACCTACAGCGTCATGTAAAGATCCTGTTCCTGCTCACGTATCAGGTATTGACATTTTGTTTTTATTGCCGTCATGTTCAATCATCCCTCTGGAGAATTGGGTCAACCCCTCCTTCTCCTCATCTTTCTATCTTCCTCGCCATCCTTCACTCCGAGCCTCCACCCCCCCGCCATGACACAAAAAGGTCCATCCTGAGACGTAAACCATGCTGTTAATTAAAAGATTCCTCAATGGGCATCTGTGCAGTAGTCAGTGTTCCCCGCATCCCAGTTGCACATGGATCATTTGACAAACGCACAACTACCCATGCATTAATGAATGCATAATCGTCCATATACACGACTGCTCTGGGAAGAGAGGAGAGGCAGGAAAAAGGGGAGGAAAGATTGATTGTTAATAGTTTTATGACTGATAAACAAAGCAATCGATCAATCCGTGTGTAGCCAGAGAGGCACTTACATGGGTTCCTGGGTGGCTGGGAATAATTTGTCGTCTCGCGTTGTTAACCCTTCCAAGCGTGGAGGATGTGGATTAATTGTGAGATGGGCGAGAGGGATGGGCGGATTTCTCCACCATGCAGAAATGATTAACGCTGCAGTTAGGTTGAGCCACAAACATAACAGCTGCAATAAACGTCTGAAAGGATATGAATAATTTGGTTCGTGCATGTGTGCGCAATTATGGGCGTGTCACATTAAGATGTTGCTGCGAGGAAGTGATATAAGATGTGTGAATATAAATTGTTGGATTGTGTTTTTATATATATATATATATATTATTTTTTTAGAAAAGACAGTAAAACAACATGTTATCATAAAAATTTGGGGTCTTATTATCTTTATTGATTGCAGGGAATGTTGGAAACAATGAAATGCACAGCAACTTTCATGCAAAGTCTAATATTTTTTCCACAAATGATTATTGCATGCTGTTTGGGTAGGAGTGAAACTGTCCCAGTAGAGGCCAGATCATGCGACCATCTGCAACATCCCATCTGGGATAGTCTATCATAAATGTTGATTTGGCCAAGAATACACACTCTCAACACAGCGCACTTTGCCAAAGAGAGCAGTTGCCAAGATGAGGGAAACATTCTCACAGTTTTCACAGCTAATTGTAAAACATCATCATTAGGAAACGACCAGAGTGCCAAATCCGTCATATCAGCACCACACAACAAGCAGAACTTTTGTCCAGGAGTCTACAGAAGTCGCCAACAGATGCAAAGAAGATAGAATTTATTTCATGACCTGTGCTCATAAAGGATTTTTGCTCATCAGCCATGAGGTTTGAAGATAAATAAGGAAGTAGCATCCAGTTTGCAGCAGATTATCAGCTGTTCTGGTGCTGAGATGCCTAAAAAAGCATGAGCTACTTTTACTGCATTCACTTTCTTGCTGAATGTGCACCTTTACATTGCATGCATTTAGTATCCTATGAGCAAAACTAGCAACTCAATACAGTACAAAATAAGATGCAGGACTATATTCTAAGGTTGCCCGCATAATAATAATGCATTCAGAGACTGGGTCAGAACTGGCATCTGGAAAAGAACCAAGCTCATATTATTGGAGCGATTTGAATTCGTCCAATCCATTTAATAGTCTTAACTTAACTTAACTTAACATAGAGCATTTCTAATATGATGAGCACTCAGATTGCTTTTCAGTGTGAACAGCATTCATTCATTCATTCATGGTGGTAAAGGCTGCCATGCATGCACTGCCAGTGAAAGCAATTTGTGGTTCAGACGCTAAAAGGACATTCCAACGTGCAGGTATTCGAGATCGAGCGACTGACCTTCCGATAAGTGGACAACAGCTCTGCCTCCTGAGTCACGGCCTGAGAGGCATCGTGATTCAAATCAGCACCTAAACAAACAGACCTTAGTAAAACTTTTTATTTATCCAAGCCTGGAGTTTTTTTTGTGTGTGTGTGTGTGTGTGTGTGGGTACAGGAAAACACAAGTCATTGATCTTTTCATTAAAGAGGTCACTTAGTTTTTGTGCTAAATGTAAAAATAAAGTGTGGTTTGATGTTGCATGTGTTAGAAAGGCTGTGTACGCTGCACACTGGCCACAGATGCCAGAGGCTGCGATTGTTTTAGCACAAATAATGTTTTTCGAATGTTTCCATGAACCCCCTCAAATCACCTTCACACCAGGATTATGGGCACACAGAGCTCAACCGTAGAAGTAAATGAATGTCATTTCTGCACATTACTATGTGTATACCCAGTGCATCTAAAGATCTTTGAAGATTAGTGGGATAATGTGTTTTTTTTTTACATTAATTTCTATACACAAAGATGCAGCAAAGAATTTTCTTGAACGCATATCTGATATTATTACTTTAGCAGATGACATAACTGAATGCATTAAAAAAAAAGCATGCCAAGTTACAAATATGAAATCCCAAAGGCTGATGCAGCAACGATCAGCAACTGAATGTTTTGTGGTTATTTGCAGATCTTTATTTAACAGGTGATCACATTGAAATTCATTTCAATTCAATTCAGTTTTATTTATATAGCGCAAAAGACAAAAATAATATTCTTGTTTCTCCTCTTTACTCGCTTTGTTCTCTCACTTACTAAAATCTTCTTCTCATGTTCACACTCTCTTTATAACTGTCACTTTGCAGAATTGTTGCGATCAAAGGGTACATGTAACTTTCTTTTAATGCCAATATAAACCATACAATAATAGCAAAGTGAATCTAAACCCTGGATCCTCCACTTGAAACACACATAATGTTGCTGAATTCTTAAAAGGGCTTCGGCTATGTAAATGAAGCCTTTTGTTTTGTTTAATTAACTATCATGAACATTATTTTCCATGACTGCAATGAGAGGACAACGAGACGATTTTGCTGCCACTAAATCAACAAGCAATTGGCCATGAACGATTCCGTTCACTGGCTGGCTGGTGCAGCAGGTTTGTCTCCATCTCACCTGCTCCGCCAGGTAGGGTGAAGAGATTGCAATAGGATTTTGGGTAGAACTGTATTAATAAAAACCTGATGTTTTACACTTTGACCAAAACTGGACTAAAATATTTCCCTTTCTTCCTTTAGTCAACTGAAATTTGATTCTAAAAAAACAACCACACAATATTGACTAAATATGAGTTTAATATAATAACATGAGACACAGGTGACAGGACTAATTATCAAGGAGGACAGCTGATGAGATTAACATTAGCATGAAGCATAACAGCGGTCATAGATGTAATGGTTGCTGTTTAACATGTGCTGCTGTAATCATTGGCGATTAATGAGGCATTGAGGTTGATTGACGTGTCACTTATGACATTTACCCAGAAGGCAAGGTGTGGCTCCCATATGAGAGCAGACACAAGTCACTGATCTTTTCCTAAAACAAGCCACCCTAAATGTATCTAAAGTGCTGTTTGATGTCGCGCGTGTCAGGAAGGCTTTGTGGTGAGAAGGCTTCACAGGCTGCGAGCATAGAGCTGAGATTGTTTTAGCACAGATAATCCAAATCCATGAAGGGCCCCATTGAACTGTAGGGTGCACACTCTGTTTTATTGCTTTTCAATTGTAACTAGAGATTCTTGTTTATTCACAAATTCTTCTTCTTTTTTTTTTTTTTAACTCCTGATGCTTGATCGGATATCTGTCATTGTCCACTAATGTATGACTATCGAACAAATAAAATTGTTTCCTACAGTCATCATAAAATATATTATCAAACCAAATCAAACTAAAATGATCTACAAGCCTACGTTACCCCACATAGTGTCTCTCTTGCCATAAGGAAATTTGCATTTAAATTGGACAACATCCTTTCGTGTGCACGAGGGAGGCTGGGCAGCAGAGAGTAATGTTACTCCAAGAGGGGGGGAAATGGAACGCGCATGCAAAGTAACATTTTTAGACATGAGTTTATTAGAAGCTGTAGTTGCCAGCAGCCAATGATGGTCTACAATGACAGCACATTGTCTGTGCACCTTCTCGCCTCACAACATGCCAGATCCAGAAGCAGGTAAGGCTTCTAGCGGCCGGGGGGAGGGGTGGGGGGAGGGCAAAGCCTGTTGACAACAAGTCAGAGTGACAGACTTTTCACCAGCACCTTCACTCTTCATCATCACCCTCACCCTCCACCACCCTCCCAATAAAGGCTCAGAAAAAAAAAACCCTGAGCGGTTCCACGGGGTGCATTCATGCAGAACAGCACTTTACACCAACAGCATTCAAATGTTCATGTGTGTTCAAACGCTAGGGCGCCCGGGGCAATGTTCTATAGATCAGTCGCGATCAATGCCTTTTTTATTTCTTTTGTCTTTAAAAGCAGCACTCAGCGTACACATTTGGTGAGAGACTAATTAAATGTTCCAGTGAAACGATGTAGGACTAATCACTCGCCCAGCCACGGCCTCTTGTCATGAATACTTCATCGGAAATAGTTTGTATTCGTAAAAAGATTGTAATGACCTCGACTGTCTTTGCTCTGCAGCAATGGGAGTCAGTGGATGCTGGCTTTCTACTTCAGTGTGTTGCGTGTTTGTTTGCAAGCATTCTGCAACACAACACGTTCCTTTGCGCTAAAAAAAAACATTTTCATCTACGAAATCTTGTCATGGTATAATTTTGATGGTAATAGCATCAGACATGTGGTTTCTACTATGGAGGAGTGCTTTATTCTGTTTCATGAACTGTATAGTTCCAGAAAAATACTGATAATATATTGTGTATTTTTAAAACACTCAAATGTCTTGTGTGGTAATAGAAAAATATACAAATGCATCTGTCCAATCATAAGATCATGTTGCCACTTTATTTTCCAGCTGTCCTGGTTTACTAATAAAATCTGTTTAGCGCATTGGAGGTGTGAAAACCCTTTCACGCATCAAGTCAGGGAATATTGCACATTGTCAAACTTCACATCTTTCAGTTTGTGTAATTACTTATTCCAATAAACTGACTTCCACACAGTCTTCAGCTGTACGACTGCCGTCTTAGCTGCAGACCTATAACCTTATGCACTTCTTGAAGGTCAAAACGTATAAATGTTTTCAAGTATGCACCACAGTTTAATACGATACAAAAAAAACATGCTAAGATAGACATTCATTTTCAGTGTATTTGAGTTTGCAAATGTTGTCACTGGTGTATGAGTCTGGGAATAATTAATAGCTCTCACATGATTTACATTTTATCATTATTAAAAACTTACTAACCAAGTGAGAAAAATGTTAATCTGCAAAAACCCACACTGACATAGCTTATATTTAGCTGACAGGGTTAATACCGAGTTAAAGGCAGCATCAGCTCTGGCTTTAAACGTCATCCTATAGTCAGAAACATGAGTAAAGTAGATCTGGATCTGGCACGTGAAAATGGGCAAAAGGTTAGTTCTCTGAAAACTATGACATCACATGCTTTACACAACCTTATTCGGAACAACAGCCGCTGGGCTAGATGCTGCAGCACTTGCTCGGAGGTGTAGATTCTTAAATGCTTCACTGCCAACCACATTTATGTAAACATTCAAATTCAACTTAAATGCTTCATGTATTTATTATCTAATGTATGCATGAGACAGTCTTTGCAACCAATCTAATCTTCCACTCGAAGCGGAACATACCCTAAATCTTACATGTTCTCATCCTGCTGCAATTTGTAGTCAGCAGCAGCGTAAAAGCCCAGCAGGACAGATCAGCATGGCTTTACTTACACCTGGGATGGAAATGTTTGAAGGGGCTGTCATTTCAGGGATGCGCACACGTAATGACACAGTGAACCTAAGGTGCTGCAGGCTTCTCGGCAATGAAGCCACACATTAGGCTTTTGATTAATGCTGGAGAGTGATAGATGAGTAAATTGTCCCTGACGTATGTCTTCACAGCCTCCCTGCCTGCTGTCTCTCCACTCATCTCATTCTCCTTCCCCGTGCACTCTACCTCACCAGCAGCAGCAGTAGGGAAACTGAGGATGTGAACACACCCAGACACACACACACACACACACACACACACACACACACCTCTTTTCCAAGCCTCACAGCTCCCCTGGCACCATGCTGCAACATAACACCTTCCAAACCCTCCTCATCCCTCCCTCGCACAGCTCCCCTCTCTCCTCTTTCAGCATGGCAAAACAGCATGTTGGATTTTAGAGGAGCGAGTGCTGCTAGGGTTTGACCTTTGAGGACTTTCAAGGCCAATGCTGATATTTTTGGGATTTTAGAGGAGCGAGTGCTGCTAGGGTTTGACCTTTGAGGACTTTCAAGGCCAATGCTGATATTTTTGGACGGAAGCTGCTGATAGCAAGAACCTAAGTATTTTTTGTGGCTGCTCCATCATTTGTTGATAGTGGGGAAAACCTGTGAAGTGGTATCAGACTATGAGAAACGAAAATGCTCCATTAAAATTAATGACATTCCTGTAGTTGATTCAGCTGCATGGGCTTAGTGAGACACTCAGGCTTCTGTGGTTCATTACAATTTCGCAATTTTTGTCCATCATTTCTATATGTGGATTTTTCCACGAAAACGGACTTATCGTGGTTCATTTGATGCTACACAAGCCAACAGAAACAGCGACAGGCACCTTTATCCTAACCAACATGGACAAATTGCTGCTTTGCAATGAGGAGAAAATTGCTTTCATAATTTATAATGAGATTGGGATCAATTGTTGAGATCTTGGCTGGAAACGACATTGTTAATCAGGCTTATGTTTAGCCAGACGATGCAAAACAGTGTATTTCAGGGTGAAACGAAAGCATGGGCCAACAAAAACGTTGCTGATATTCACCGTGCACGGGAAAACAGAATGTGCAACTCAAATGCCGGGACACAGTCAAAGCAGGAAGTTTGTCTGTGTGTAGGTTTAAACCCATTTTAGCAAATTTTTACTTCCAGATAACTTTAGCACCTGGTACTTCATTTAAAAACCTGCCATTGTTTCTTGCTGCCTCAAACTTTAAGAAATTTGGTTGCATTTCCTAATTTGAGTATTTCATCTGTATAGTATTACTTCATTAGCTACTTACTAAATAAATTTAAAAATGTGATCAAGAATGGAGCTAGTATAATGTAAAACTAAAAACACAAAAACCAATCTTTCGCTACGGACTGAGTTGAACTTCCTATATTGAAACCATGACAGACTAATAACTGACAGGCCAATATCGGCTTGGAATATTGGTCTCCACCGAGCAACCTTTACAGGATGTGCTTGCTCACTGACATGATTCTCTCTGACCAGATGCCTCCAACATTGTAATGACAGTTTTATCAGTTTAACCACGTTTGCCATCTCCAGGGCCGGGCTGCTCTCCAGCCCTGTCCACTGTGTGCTGCAGGCTCATTCAGCTACAGACCAAATTCTAACAAGAACCCCTTTTACATCCATTACGCTGATCTACCATAGATCCTGCTGTTGACGTGCATGGGCTGTTCTACCATGTGCATTGAAACCTGTCCAGGTCTAGCATATGGAACCTGCCTGCCAGCACCTATTTCCCTGACACATAGCCTCCCTCCAGCTGCAGCCTAGCTGTGGTGTGTTCTGGGCGGTGTGTAGGCGAGTTTTAAATGTAAAAAAAAAAAAAAAAAGCACAGTCTCAATCACGCAAATGAGAAACACATTTACCAGCTGAGCCTGATTAGTTTCCCCCCCAATAAATACGAGTTCTGACTGGCTTGCGTCATTGTAACAGAAAATGAATGCCGTCTTAACATTGGTTGGATGGAATTCCACCACAAATATATTGTGCTGAGAGAAGGAGGTCGGATGCAAAGGGTAGCTCAGGTCAATAAAGTGTAAACTCAAATACTGTCTTATTTCATCTTGAAATCATCACCAGATCTGAACCAGCATTCACACCGCAGCTCTAAATCTAACGTTCCTCCCACCTAAAGAAAGACTCCGGCTCTTTTTATAGAGGGCTGAGCTGCAGAATTGCATATTCTATTTCAGACAGCCCGGGCTCACATCATTGTTTGTTTTAGCAGACGAACCTTCCCTATGTATTTATAGGTGTTGAAGCCAGGAGAAAGACCACAGCAGCTCCATAAATAAGCTGCCCGGGCCTCCAACAAGCCTCCCTACCAACAAAAGCCCAGTCATTTCACACGCCATTACCTGGAGCTGCCTTGCAGGGAGGCTGGCCCGGCCTCTGAGGCAAGGGAGGGTCACGCAGCTTCGAGGGTGAGTTGTCCCGGTGGGAGGAAGGCAGATGTTTGGATTAATAATAAATATGGTGATCTGTGAATCGAGCCTGTGAAAAAGCAATGGAAATAAATATCAAACTACCATGTCCTGTATCTGACACTGTTCAGTGCTTCGGCTCACGCCATTTTCACCTTCATCCCTCTTGCCTTTCTCCCCTTCCGTTTGCTTTCACCCGCTCAGACTGCATCTCTCGCTCGTCTCCCTCCGTCTGTCTGTCTTTCACTGAACTTTTGGCCCCAGGATCCTGCTGGAGCCGAACCCAGATATTCCCTGGCTCTTAAAAATAGATGAACTAAAAACACAGCCAGATCAAATCCACCCATGACGTCATGCATCTGCATGGTGTGTGCGCTATGTGCATGTCACTGCTTATCTCTGCCACCACAGATACGGTGTAGAAAGGCCAGTCAGCAGAAGCCACGGCCAGCGTCGCTCCACAGCCTCTCTTGGTTGCCAGACCTCGCTGCTCTGAGGAAACTGCACCCTGGAACAAAAACAACCCATCAGCCACTGCAGCGCTTCAGCGTCGACGGCTAATCCTGGTACCTCCCCTGCAAAGGACAGCACTGCAGCACCCGCATAGCTTTATGAAATGGATGTCGTCCACCCCCCCGCCCCCCTGGATTTTATAAGGATAAACAGAGTGATGAAATATTCCAAAGCATTGTTTCCTAGGGCAATTCCACAGTGGTATTTTCCCCTAATTATTGCTGTGCTTATTTGCTGGACGGCGACAGTGATGATTCCATAAAGCATGTGAATGGGTGAGAGTTGTCATGTGGATTGTGGTGAAGACTGAAGCCTCATGATCTTAAATGTTACGCGGTGGGGGTTCCAGCAGAGCGACTACAACCGCTAATTTGTTTCAGAATGGCCCTTTATGATTTCAGGGGCGCCATTACTGTTCGATGAAGATGTTTTTTTTTTATGTTGTGGTTATATTATAACCCTATGTAGTGTGTATGTACAGATAAGAATGAATGCATGCAAGCCATTTCTTTGCCTGCTCTGGTACTATCTTCCGGTACCCACAGTTACAATATTCTAGCATTCTGTGAATTTGCAGTATGACCACAAAAATCATGTCAATTTTTAATTCAAAGTAGGACAAAGTGAATTACAACGGGAGGGAACCCCTGAATTATTCAAGCCGATGGTGGAGCAAAGGGATGGCAAGTGTCACTGTGGTAATAAGGTGCCTGAGGATTCTAAATACGATTATACAGGACTCCTAGTGCAATAATATTGAGGTTGGTGCTGAGTGATGGACTGTAACATAGTACTAGTACACACACATTTTGATTGTTGCTTGAAAGCATTGATTTTTGGTTAAAAGTTGTTAATATTGACCAATCAGAGAAGGGGCTGCTGTCTACTTTACTCCCGCCTCCGTAGACTCAAAAATCAAAGCAACAGGTATATTTCACATCCTCATGTTTGTTCAGATACTGTTTTGTGTGCTTGCATCACATCTGATATAAGTATGTTGACGTATTTGGTTTTTATGCAGGCTGGTTTAGATTTTGGAGACTATGCCATATGCCTGTGGCTCACAATGGAAAAGGAAAATGCAGCCTAATCAAAATATAGAACAATGAATGAGCAACAACAAACAAATTACATTTCAAATTCTCAAATTCTCAATATTGTCCAAATATTATAGCTTTATCTCAAGAAGAAGTGGAAAGTGGGGAGGGGGGGGGGGATAGCAAGAACCAACATGGTGTTAGAGAAAAGCTGAAAATCAATGTAGAAATAATCAACATGCAAGGAGATCCTACTCAGATAAATATGAACGTGTTCATATATGAGCAAGAAACTGAGGATTTTTCTGGCTGTAATAATTTGGCTTCAGACATTAAAACAAACATTCTCACAGTTTTACTTGTTTTCTGAACATAAAAAAGCTCCAATATTTTATACTAGAGGGTTTCATGGAGGTGATGATGAGCTGCGAGCTACTTGTGCACACACACACACACAAATGCACGGCTTCAGAAATGCCAATACAGACCCCACACTTTTCTTTATAGAGCGAAACAAACAGTCATTAGAAGATGTAATGGATTAGCCATGGATAGAGTGAAGGGAGACAGAGAAGTGAGGGAAGAGGGGACAAACCAAGATCGAAATGATGGAGATTGGCAGATGGGTAAAATGGATTGGATAGACTGCTCTTCGGATGAGGAGACAGGATGGAGCGCCGAAGCCTACCGCCACGAGGAGAGATAATGGAAACCGATTTCAGGAGAGAAAAAAAATCAACGAGGTTTCTTTCATTCCAGGAGCAATGCTTGAAGACATGGCAGTAATACGATTGGTGAGGTCGCAGATCTTGATTAAAACAGTCAATGAATTGGTCGACAGTGTCAACACGTAGCGTGAAGAAAGAAAAAAAAAAAGCACAGAAACAGGGTGACCGAGGACAAAAATATGAACTGGAGACTCAAATGACAGGAACTGTGGTTTTGTTTTAAGAGTTCTTTGTGCTGCCTTCACCTCAGAAACTGCTCTGATGTTTACTTCATGCCTCCCTGGCTTATGTTCATTTGAAGGAGCTCCAGGAGACAAACAGGATGTCTGTGGGAGGGAGGACGAATGAGAGGGGGGTGAATCTGACGAGGAAGTTTGTGCATGTGCTTGTGTCCCTGGGAGCCTGAATTAATCCCCAGGAAGGACTTCCTCTCTATCGGAGCTGCTTGGGAGTTCTGTGGGAGTTCCAGACGTTGACACGGGAAGAAGCAGAGGGAAGAAGAAAGAAGATAAAGAAGAAAAGAAAGACGGAGATGCAGAGTTACAGGAGAGTGAGAGGGATCAAGGGCAGTTACACTCAGACACACACACACACACACACACACACACACACAGGAAAGCCACCCACGCAGTGAGGTTTTGATAACAGCAGTGGTACTGGCGTCATTATGAGCTGAGGATGATGAACACAGGCACACCTCAATGACACACAAGCAGAACTCACTCAACACTTTGCCTGAATGGAAGCGCCTCCAAACCTCTGGCTGAACAAACACACCATTTGACCTGGAGCGAGCTGTGGGTGAAACGAACCCTCATTGTTGTTTTTCATCTTCTGGGTGTGCCTTGTGGGGGTGGGGGGTGGGGGGTGGGGGGTGGGAGGTCATGTCAAAAGCACAGCACTTAAAGTCAGGAAACCAGTTGTGTCAGGGAAACAATTCAGTGGGGAAACAAATGAGCTCCAAAAGATGGGGGGCAGGAATACAACTACAAGACAAGATAAAAATTGGACCATGTCTACACCAACATAGCAGGAACACAGCAGCATATCAAACAGTTCCACTTCTATTAAACAATAAAAAGATTTCTATATTTTTTTTAATAAAAATATTTAATATATTTTATCGTCATTCGATAGCTTTGTTCTGACCAATGGTGTGTGTGACGGAATACAACCACAAGACAAGATAAAAATTGGACCATGTCTACACCAACATAGCAGGAGCATAGCAGCATATCAAACAGTTCCCCTTCCCCACCTGGGACAATCTGATGATACTTCTTTGTTCCAACCACTCCAGTACCCCATTCATCAAACACATGAGGCCCTCAGTTAGAACAGTCAAAATCCGGCCTTGGGGGGGGGGGGGGGGACTCTGAGGCACAGCAAGACTTTCAACACACGGATTGCAATGTTTGACTCTGTCCGAGTTATGATTCAACCTCAGGAAAGTTTCATCTTCCGCTCTATCCTTGAACTCCATCTATGAATATTCTACCCTGACGTGTCACGCTGCACATATCGCTTCTTCACCAGGAAGTCTTCAGAGGTTGTGTAACCAACAGACCCACAGCTTGTCCTCTAATTAGGCAGGAGGAAAATGTTTTGCCTGTAAACTGCTGCATAATATATTTCAAACTCTCTCATAAGCCCTGCCTCTCAGCTTCCTTATGGCCATGTGTCAGACAGAGCTCTGGATATACCACACACACACACACACACACACACACACACACACACACACATTCATTCATTCCATCATGTGTGTGCTGACTCATCATCCTTACCACCACATCAGAGAGGACTCATGCACAATACATTTGTCTGCCAGCCAAATGTGGAACAACCACAGCAAGAAGACCAAGGAGACCATCAAGGCCGACCCCCCCTGATTTCTAACTCAGCCTGCTGAATCATAAACTATCATAGCCTCAGAAGTTCACTTCAGTAACTAATCCTCTCACACTCGAGAAGAACAGTGGCTCTTGCTCTGAAAACATCTGTCAAGGCAAAGATAAATGATAGGGGTGGGGGAACCCCCCCCCCCACACACACACACAAATGTAACACTTATCATGCAGGAAAAGAATGACATTTGATGTGTTGAATGTTAGAGCTGCCTGGTCATGAGGTATCAAGAACTATGACAAGGTTAATCAAAGCCTGCTACATTCTCTCCAAAAACGCTACAGGGCCTGCACGAACAACACTTTACAAAACCAATTATCTCTTTTGAATAAGGGGTGTTTGCCTATCAAGAGTGAGGCTGTTAAGCAGGGTCAAACACAATTTGCTATCAGCCTTTCAAACATATCAAATTGTTGTCACTTCCATTTATGACATTAATGTGCACCTAGTAAAATTGCACAACCGCCTCAGACTGCTGGCAACAGCTAATTGTAAATGTCACAGTTATTCATGCACATCTCACCCTGGTGCATGATTAAAATAAAAATAAAAAATCACCTATAGTTCTTTTCAAATGTGTGTAAAAGGCTGAACATATATATCCGAGGGGGTGCACATAATTTACATTCAGTGCTTGAGAAAAAGCAGAATGCATCATATAGACTCGGTCAGGATCAGGAGAAGATGCATCTATTAAACAATAAAAAGATTTCTATATTTTTTTAAATAAAAAGATTTAATAGATTTTATCGTCATTCTATAGCTTTGTTCTGACCAATGGTGTGTGTGTGTGTGTGTGGCAATGATTTGTTTTCTCTCGTGACCGTGATTACAGGTTGTCAGCCACGCTTTTACTAGAGCTGATGGGCAATTTCACTCTTCTAACATGATTTGGAGTTGACAGCTAGATTGGCACGCGTGGACACACACATGCACACACATGACACAGGCACAAAAACACGCACGCTTGAGCACCCAAGGGTACGCACATGGCACAGGGTCTGCAGATAGACAGACAAATCAAGTGCCATGTCTATTAAAGTGGACTAATCAACAAGGCCTACGTGTTCTATCACAGCTCACACAAGAACATTACGGATAATTTGTGTCTATAACATTGCCTGCAATTATCGCTGCATACATTCCTGTGTGCATGGTATTTAATGAGCCAAGCTAATTAAATATGGAAATTAATGAGATACATAAGAAATGGGGAAAAGCACAGTCCTGATGCATTTGAAGGAGTCGCTAAAAGGCTTTCATTACATTCGGGACTGGGAGGGAAATACGCCTTCCTCTAAAGAGACTGTTAACAAATGCAAACACCACACAGCCCAGGACTGTGTATTATGCACTGTGTGGCGCATTAACAATGAACTATTAAAAAGTAAACCACTCTGTTTCTCATTCATTTATTCTTTCATTAGAGTTTTTACCTCCACCGAGGCGGGGGTTATGTAATTGCCATTGGTTTATTTGTCTGTTTGCCACATAACTCAAAAAGTTACTTTCAGAAATTGCATTGGTTGGAATATTACCAGGAACAGATTATTACATTTTGGTGATGATCCAGAAGAGATCCTGGATCTCTCAAAAAGCTCTCTCTGAAACGCTCTAAAACCGGAAGTAAAAACACATTCATAGCGAGCAGCTGCGCTAGCATGGGAAACCGTGAGTCGACTTTTTTTTAGCATACACTAAAACATTTTTGCCAATTTTCATTGTTTCTTGGGGTGGTAATGACTCAAAACCACCAAAATAGTGATTTCTTTTTTCATAATATGTCCTATTTAAAATCAACTCCAAATCACTTTTACTTTTCATGGCTGGTGTTTAAAGGGACCAAGAACAATTTAGAACCTTTTGATGATGATCCAGATCACCATGTGGACGGTGTAAATCCAATTAGGAGGGGAACGAGCTGCTTGGCAGAGGCATGCGCCTTTACAGAGTCGTTGTTGGTAAATGGACACACAACTAGCTTAGTGGGATGGTATTGCGAGCTGGGTTCACGTGATGTGATCTGCTGCTTTGCACTTGCCATTTCCTTCTGAGAGAGAGAGAGACATAGAGAGAGAGAGAGAGAAAGAGGTGGAGTCTCCAGATGGGGAAACCTCCAGACGCTCCGGGTCAGTCATAGTTTATAGACAAGCTGACTCCACACAGAAGCTTCGGGAGACAAGCCGGCCCGAGGGTGTGCACACGCACCTGGAAGCAGAGGGGGTAACTGGGGGGGCGGAGGGGAGGATCGACATATGCCATGATATTTTATGAAAGTGTGTCAAGGAGAAAGCTTGTAGAACAGTTAAATTGTGAATGTGTTAAGTTTGAAATGTAGCTTCTAGGAGTGAGAACCCCATTTTCTGTAGATGTTTTCTTTCCTGATTAATTGATAGGTACCCAGGTCACGTAATTGTCATTCAACTTTTTTATTTTTTTGATTACGGAAGGTTAAATAAAACAATCGTTTTGGTTCTCGGAGATGCTGAGTAGCTGGCTGTACTTGAGGGCAGGAGAATCGGGGTTCACCATGTCAGTTTAGAAATCGAGACACCTCTTGGATGAGAGGTGAAAGGTCTTCAACCAAACTTGAACAAGTCCAGGTGATTCTGAATTTTTGCTCTTTGTGATTTGCCTTAACCTGGCTGACAGAGAACCTACACAGACTTATAGAGTAGCAGTAATTATTGCAACGCATTCTTTAGCTTCAGCCGACAGGACTGAACTCAGACAGGCTGAACTCAGACAGGCGCCATGAAACTCTCCTGAACACCTCATTGTGTTCACAACTCATTGAAAAGCTCTGACAGGACAAATCCCAACACTGAAAGTGTTTCTGATTCATGTTGATAATCAAACGATTACTAAAGCAAAGTGACACTTTTCCCTTATAAATATCTACAAATAGCACCTTTGTATAACAAACTGATGCTGTTCATTAGGCCTAATTTTATTGGCCGTGGTGCAGCCCCCCCCCCCCCCCCCCCTTACAACCCTCCTTCCCATTATCCATAGGTGACTCACAAACATGCACCTAAGCAATCAATGCCCCTTCCGAGTGATGTCACCGCTTATGTCACCCCTCGCCCCTTAACTCTCAGTCTTCTGTGTTCATCTCTTCTCTCGACGCCTCACACTGCAAAGAGAATTGACGCAGGAAAGAAGCGAAGAGGAGGTTGGAAGAGGTCGGAGGGGTTTAGCAAGTTAGCGCACACCTCTCCCATCGGGATTACCTCATCACTCTTTCCATTCCCATCCCTCCCACCTCTTTCCCTCTGTCTCTCCTTATTCATACTGTATTTTTCTCTCTCTTCAATTTCTGAGTGTTCCACTTAGAGCAGAATTATTGGCTGCATAGCAACAATGAAATTCATAAAAATAAAAATAAAACAATAATTGACCACTAGTCCTGGTCACAACAGGAGTTAAAATAAATTCAATTCACTCCAGTTAAATAAAACCACTTGGTCCATTAGGTCAAAATACAGTTCAGTGAACATTCACCCACAAATTTGTGGGTGACAGCGCTGACCTTTGAAGCTATCAAAGCAAATTAACGGTCTGTATCCACCTAACGGAATAAACTCCTCGGCTGGAATTAAACTGCTGCAGAGACACATGCATGAGACTTGACTCAATGGTACAAATACAGAAATTACACAAGCTGTCATTGCTCTGTTAGTGAAGTTATTGACTGTTTTGCAGGTAACAAACAAAATGACTTGCTAACTATAATAGTCCTGCAGTGCTTGAACCAAATTTTCCTGAACCAAACATTTTGCAAAAAAATTTAGATTTTTTTTTTTTGCCAAGAAACCTCCTAGTGCATCTAATCCCATGAAATGTGACAAAAAAAAAAATCACAAACACACTCGAACTAGAAGGGCACACAGAGAGTAAATACCTTCGCCAAGGCCAATCGTCTGCTCTCTTGTGATATGCAAATACACAAGAACAAACAATAGTCTTTGGCTGAGCACCTCCAATGGTTTGAAAGTCATGTCAGTATAAGACTGTGCCTTTAGCAAAAGCGTCCGCTCACGATCATTACCCTACTCTCAAGTATGCCGGCCTTTGCCTATGATTTCTTCTGGCCATTGTCATTATTTTGTGACGCTGGGGTGTTGCTGATGCTCACAAACACCCCAGCATTATGTATTGACCATGGATTTGGATCTGCTCCAAAGTTTAAGGGATGCTTTCTTGTTTCCCTTTTTCCCCTTCAAAATTGAGGCTTGTAGTTTCAACTTAATCCTGCTGACAAACACACAAACAAGGCATTACCTCATTTGCAGAGGTAAAAGACAGTGGTCATACATTTTTGATGCCCTTTTTGCTGTATGTATACAGTATTTCTATACTTCTGAGCTCAGGTGGGTTTGTCCTGCAACACATTCCTTGGTGTCTTTAATACCAATGATTAGAAAAACTGGTTGGATAAGTATGGGCTACAGCCTCTTTCTACGAAGCTTCATTATCAGTCTTCACAGAAAATGTCAACTACAAACAAAAAAGCATCATTAGTTTATTTGGTAGAAGAAAAACAATATAATCATTAGTGTGTTTTTCTATCGTCCTTTTTCACCATGGCTCCAAGACAGCTTTTCTTCTCGTGCGCCACAGTAAAAAGGTGCGTTGAATATCTCTCCCAGCGTCTCCCCTTTTTGCTCATAAGTGCACACTAACTGATTTGCATAGATAGCAAAAACAACTGATATGAAAGGAAAAGTTATTGCGACTACACTCTCCACCCTGAGAAAACACAAAACGTTATATATGCAAATTCGTAATTTAATATGATATCTAATTAATGGTATGCAAATTAGACGCTGCCATTATTGGACCCGTTTGATATGAGGATTGGAAGTCGTATTGGAAATCCTCGGGAAAACAGCAATCCAGTGCTGCCACTCAGCACACACAGGAAATCAGTTTGGTTAATTGTCAAATATGGAAAATGAGAGATGAAGTCATGCGTCGCCACGGCCGAGGCAGCTAGTCACTGTCCCCGGAGCATGGGAGCAGGAACACACACACACCGCTGTGAGCACAAACACACAATAACACACTCCTCTTATCTCATCAGCCCTTCAATGTGGCTGGTATTCAGTGCTCTGTCCTCTGACACAATGCATGGCCTTAATTACCAATTCCCATGATAAGAGCATTGCCCACAGAATACATGATGGGAGATGAAGGGTCTGACTGCTCGGCCACAGCTATTGAAGAATTCCAACTACACACCACTTTGAAAATTGGCTTTCAATCAACATAGCAAGCACTGCTTGATTCTGCCACAGTTAGGAAGCCTTGCTTGTCTTCCCACAATGGCCCTCTGAAACAGCTGCCGTCCAGACAGCTAATGGCAGAGGACAAATACCTGACAGTCTCCTTCATAAACCGTGAGGACAAAACATTCTCATTCCCGCTGTGCAAGGATGTCTGGAAAGGCGATGGACCACATCACCTTGCAAAACACCATAAAGCATTAATCAGCGAGACCAAAGCAGAGAAAGTCACAGCATTGTTGGCATTCTCCTCCACTCTGTGTGACTAAAATGAAGATAAAATTCAGGAAGGGTAGACATCACACTCAAGATTTGTTTTCTGGTTTTTTTGAAGGGAAATTTAATTGAATTTGTATGTTAATGAGGGCTGTGCATAGCTAACGAGCTCAGTGTGCAACCCATTAACACATTGAATGATTGTTTTGCCCAGGGCAAAAAAAAAAGAGGAAAAAAAAGTAACCTATAGGAGCTAAAACGCAAAGACAAAGAGCCAAGCTGAATACATTATGGATTCATTTACATGTCATCTAAATTGCATAGATGTTGCACTGATATTTGTCTCAAAGTTTATTCATCGGAACTTGATTTAACAGAAGATGATGAGATGAGATGAGCAAACAAAGTATACGAAGGTAAGCTGGGCCAGCAAACAGAGCAGCCATTAATAAATCCACATCATTCGTTTCATACTCATTGAGTGTTTTAGCTCAATGATGACAAGTTCTCACCTTGTTGGAGATGAGGGTGATTCAGTCGCCCCCCCCCCCCACCATGACAATGTGTGAAGCGCAGTGAGATCTCTGACATGTCATTACAATGAAAGCAACACTTCCTGAAAATAGATTCTCACTGAAGAAAAACAAATGCATGTCTGTCTATGTGTAATCACAGGCACTTTTTTTTTATTGTTACCACCACTGCACTAATAAATACCAGGAAGTCTAGTAGCAGAGTTGAAAATGTGTTTTATCCAACACGTCCTCGCTGTTGAGTGTAAGAAAATGTATTTTTCGGTCCAGGCTTATGTTGGAACACTTGACATTTAACGAGAAGACCGTATCTTAGCCCAGCCTAGCAGGCCTCTCACTGAAGTTGTAATTCCATGGTTCAATCATTGTAGAAAAATGAAAAGAAGACTTAGCTGATGGCCAGTGATAGTGTTACTGGCATCAGGTCTGTTAGTTCACCACTTTGGGCTGGCCAATTATCTCGTAAACCTAATCCACTT
Source organism: Brachionichthys hirsutus (assembly GCF_040956055.1). Classification (NCBI taxonomy): domain Eukaryota; kingdom Metazoa; phylum Chordata; class Actinopteri; order Lophiiformes; family Brachionichthyidae; genus Brachionichthys; species Brachionichthys hirsutus. The sequence goes on along the minus strand of NC_090909.1, from coordinate 6,529,641 downwards.
TTCAAAGATATTCATTGTTCATTCTAGAGGATGTCTTCAGGACAATGCTAAAAATAAAAAAATACAAATAAAATACCCAGACTTTGTTCGTACTTTCTTTGCAAATAATGAAATTCTCTTTTGTTGGATAATACACAGCAATCAAATGAAAAAATAAAAATTAAGCATGGCAACAATATTCCCTAATCCCAACATTTTGGCTTCGCCATTGTTAAAAATGCCGCTGTGTGAGTGTGTCTATGGACAAATACTGATTATTTTTTTAGTTTGTTTTTCCTGACATGCTGTGTGATATTGGAAATAATGATTCATCATGTTCACACTAGTGCATTTACAAGAACAAGGTTCACCAGTAATACATAGGCTATATATATAGACATGATCAATCACTCTGCATTTGCTTTGCCCCCACCAGCTCTGTGTGTCATGGCTTCATTGGGCTCTCACTATTGGACTGTAGCGTATGGCTGCTTCAGCAGTTGTACTGCAAAATTAATATGAGTCTCTTTATGGTTGCTGTGCAGCAGATAGGCGAGCTCTTTGAATAAGTGTAGACATCTCTGCTCACCTGGGGTCTTATTCAAATCGCATAGATTTTGGAAGGCTAATCACTACGGGCTTTTATAATGCACACACTCAAAGCACATCAAAAGCACCGAGTACATGGAAAGTTCAGATCAACCTGGACGTATCATTCATTCCTCTTCTCTCTTACACTCCCTCGCCTCCTCAGCCGTTATATAAATGTGCATCCGCCGACTCTGCCTCCTTCCTTGCCAGGTCTTTCTTTTCCAGCTTAATGGCTGAGTGTGTATGTATTGACACAACTCCTCAAAGGCCAACAGCAGTGTGAGGGCACAGCAGTACAGTTGAGGGTCAACTTAATGATAAGGTTAATGAGGGTGGCCATGACTCAGGCATGCCTCCATGAGAGATCACAGGAGGAGGAGGTGGAGGAGAAGAGCGGAAATCTGAGGAGAGCAACCGAAAGGAAGTGGAGTGACAGGAGAATAAAAGGAGAGTCGAGGAGAGGAGTATAGAGAGAAGAAAAGCAGAGGCGAGGAAAGAAAAGGAAAGGAAGAAGGGCGAGGAATAGAAAAAATGAAATGAGAAGCAAAGAGTGAAAAAGAAAAGTGTAGAAGGGACTTCACTCAACAGTTAGGAAAATAAATAATGGCTGAGAAAGAATCGGATTCACATGAGACAGTAGGAAGGAAGGTAAGGGAAATAACAGGGAAGCAGAGGAAGGATCAAAATATAAAGAAATAAAGGGAGTTAGCCCAAGTGAATGTTATTAAAATATTCATAATCAAAGATCATAACTAGTTTAATGGTATTTACAATCTGTACACACTCTTAAACCCTTAGTTATAATGAACAACTTCCCGATGAAGAAACAGGGGATGAGAAAACACAAAAAAGGAGGGAAAAACAAAAGAAAGGTAAGGTAAGAGATCATAGAAAATAACGTAAAAGGGGAAAAAGGGAGGACAGGTGAGAATAAATAGGGGCAGAATGTGTTGTCAAGTCAGAAGAAAAGAAAAGACAAGACCGGATGGGAAAGGGCACATTCAGGCTTAATCATTCACCAACAATGGCCCCGACATGAATGCCTTCCTGCCCTGTCCTTGCGGTTTGTTTCACTGAATGGACAATAGAAGACACTTAAGGAGCACGTGTCTCTTAATCATCAGGCTGGTTGCTGGTAAATAAGCTGTCGTGCTTCCAGCAAGATGCTGGCATACACGCACACACACACACACACACCAGCACAAACACACACACACGTGCTCCTGACAGTCCTTATGGTGTAAATCCTTAACTAACAGACATATTGTGGGTGTCCGGGCAGAGATTAGCCCGTTTTCTTAAGTACTCTGTTAAGAAAAAATCCTGAATCAGCTTCAGAATACGGCTGATGTTCATCTCTAATAGTTTTGATCTTTTTGTTTTTCATTTATTTACGTCAGTTTAGATTGAAATATTGAGTTCACAACTGATGCTGCATGAAATGTGCATGACATGAGAAAGTGCGTGGATTGCCAAAGTCACAGGGTTCAAGAACCGAGCGGCCTCTTAGTGGTCCACAACAGAGAAGACCTGATATATACTATTGCAATATTGCAGTAGAAGACACAGATCTTGAATTTAATTAAAGTAGGGAAAGTGAACATTTAGTGTCTAGCCTCTGGGGGGGAGTCTTGGGACTAACACATATAAAAACAAACATATTATCTGATCACAAACAGAACACAGCAAAGTGTCTGATGTATTCAGTTCAGTCTCTTCTGGCTGCATCAATTGATGAAGCCAAATTGCTCAGAGATTAAATGAGATATATATATATATATTTTAATCTGTAATCTCAGGTAACCCCTCAAATATACATGGACCATTCCTTTATCTGTGAGTTTACACATAGTTCTGCATCCCCACACAGATCAACACATGTCCCGTAGTGTTGTTGACAATTGAATTGTGTATGGGTAAGACAACGAATCGCTTACTGATATAAACAGTGTCATCTCTGTTTCCTGTTTCTCTTCATTCATGTTTCAGTCATTTGGTCACATGATACGGGATGATGACGCATTTCATCACTACAATCCAGCCTTTTCCTCTTCGTGCTAACAAACCCAAGCGGGCCCTCTACACTGGCAGGTCAAGCCAAGGTGACATATTGGTTACTGATTGGCCCTGAGGGGGGGGGGGGGGCTGTTTTGCATAATGGTAACATATTTTTTCTTGCTGCATATATGACTCACGCACCTCAAGGGATTTAAAGCTAACTTTGGAGTAGAGGCTGAAAGCACAGTTTACACAGGCCTAGATGTTGTTTGGATGTTCATGAGGCTCGGGTTCCCACGGAGGGCTTCAGATAGGCATGTCAAACTGTCCTTGTTGTGGTACATGATATCAGCGTCAGGTAGCAACTCGTAGCTGCCGTAAGAAAACATCTTGTGTTTGAAACACTGATATTGGGTGTTTGCAGTTGTTTTTTGGGCCTATCACAAGAACGAGTGTCAAAGCGTCGGGGGCTCCCATGGTGCTCATTGTGCATGGCAACTGGTTTCCCTTTGTCATGTGCCATCGACTTCTACGTCTTATTATTGGTGAAAGTAAATCATGGCCTGCCTACAATTGGTGATGGGAGCCATTTGTAGCAAATGAGTAAAACGAAAACCTGAAGTGATACACTTTTGACCAAATAAATACAAATTCAACACAAGGAAAAACTAAATGTTATCAAGAATTCATTAATAATTTCACGTTAAACCTAGCCTTCTTTTGCCCTTGTCATCGTCCGTCACTTCAAATTCTGGTCCCACTAGGAAAATCTTGTTCGCAAGAGGAAGTTAATAAGAACCCCTTTTTCCAGCTCACCACATAATAGACGCCAGACGTGTCCTTGAACACGGCACTTAGCCCCCGATTGTCGCATGTGCAGCTCAGTGACCAGAGAGTAAATAAATGCACCAGGAGGCTTGTAAGGGGTGATTTCTGTGAAACATGGCATTGATAAACACAAGCAAACAAACAAAAAACATTCAATTCAGCACTTGAAGCCGTCTTGGTTTACTTTTTACTTACTGAAAAAAAAACTACTTTAATTTGAGCATTTGCAACGCTACCAAGCGTCTGCACAAGACTGACTGACCGCCATTAGTAGCCGGGCTGTCTGATTACACACATCACTAGTCTGCTGGCTCCACAGCTCTATAGTCAAGGCCTACTGAGAGGACATAATTGAGTGTGTGTGTGTGTGTGTGTGTGCACAGACCTGTATACAGTCACACTTCATATGAACAAACATAATGGCTGATCAAACATGTGAACACGATGCTATACAGAATGCTAAATGACTCCCTATCCATGTTTGAAAGCTCTGTGTAGCATAACACTGTGTGCTTTGTATGTGTTAATGGAACATGTGATTCCTGGCAGGGATATGAGAGTGATGTGAGGTCAGCCGACCTTCATACATCACAAAGGACACTGCATGTTCGTCTCCAGGGAGGTATACAAATGTGTTTTTACTTTGTCTAATGAGAGCAGATTCTGTTCTGACTACACTAACTGCTGCACATGTCAACCGCAGTTCTCATCCAGGGTCCATAGCACCTCGTCTTTACGGTTCAATAACCAACAATATAAAAACTATAGTAACAGTGGAAAAACATAATTCACTGTTCCTGTTAAATGGTGTAACACACTTTCTCTCTAGTGAAGACACTTAGTGGCTTATTCAGCAGCAAACTGCTATAATTAAACCCCTTAAATCTCCTGGATGTGTGTCTCGTAAATAATATGTAGATCAAATAAAATGTCACAATCTGGTCTTGTTCTACCAAACAGCAAAAATTCAACACACTTGAAAAATACTGAAAACCACACACACACACACAAAATAAATAAATAAAGAGCATTTCAAGCCTACACACCCAGTTCATGCCATCTGTAGATTCACGTGGCTCTATATCCTGACAAATGAGAAGAGGAAGAATTCACACAGCATTTAGTTTGGAGGTTCTGATCCTATATGTGACATGATATTATGACAACGTGCCCCTACAGTGTGAAACAGATCCTACTTCATCACGCTGGTGCTGAGGAGCAAACACTTGATGAATGACCTGGATAAATATTTATGTCTCCATGACAGGGCCTGCTAACAGGTCACTGGCTAACAGGGGAGTGAGATGTTGGAAGCACTGAAAGGAAAAAAAATAAAAATCTTCACCCATTAAAAAAAAAAGACTGTATGAAAGGACCAATCCAGATTCAATCAACTTTACTTTAAGCATAGTCTGAAAAGAGGTAATTCTATTCTGACCCTGGCATCCAGAGGGCTTGGAATGGCTTCAAAACCTTCAGCGGGGCAAAGACAAAAACATAACAGTGCAGCATAACATAGCCTAAACACAGGGAGAGAGATAGATGAGGATGGCTGGAGAGGGAGAAGGAGGTGATGAATGGTGTTGTTTTTGTCTGTGCAGAGGATAACTGTATCCTCCTCTGGGAGTAGTGGAGCCAGAGCGCATCTGTGAACACCAGTCATGTGTCTCAGAGACAGCCAATGGAATTGTGGGGATTTGGTTCATTCGCAAGTTTACTGGGTCAGAGTCAGGAGGAGGCAACAGCCAATCACAATGCGTAGCAGCGTCTGGAAGATTAGCCAATGAGGTTGGTGTCTGGCGTCTGGTACCAGTTGATGTCTGACAGTTAGACAGACTGTATCTAATTACCACAGCCTCGGCTCAGCGTGGGTCTGTGTGCATGTGTGTGTGTGCGTGTGTGTGTGTGTGTGTGTGGGCGTAACTGAGGAGAGAGGGAGTGAAAATTAGAATTAGAAAGGAGGAAGGTGGTTTAGAGGTTCTGGCAAAAGTTGAAAACAAGGCATCATATCTGGAGCAGCCATATGAGAGGGAAACTGTGTCAACGGTGTGGATATAAATATACAAGCTCTCAATTCAGAATGATTTCCTTTAATTGAGCTAGAGCTGGTGCTACAGTCCACAGCTCCACATACTTGCTATCAAACAAAACAATTTCTGGTAAAGTGTGTGAATAAAGGAAACGTGTGGTGACTGGACTTGTGTGTTAAAGTGTGGGATGTCTGTATATTTCTCTATTTCCTGTATGAGTCAATAGGAGTTGAAGAGATTGCCGTTTCCCACAGTGCAATGTGCTATTATTGTCTTTAACACATTGTTCTTCTCACTGTGGGCAGCTTCAACACATTCAGACCTATTAGTGACTGAACAAGACAAAGATTGCCAGGTGCTAATCACACGCACGCACACACACACACACACACACACTGTATGTTCAGCACACAGTCCAAACTCAGCCAGAGGTGAGCGGGGTGATAGACAAAAGCAGCTGGTTGGTGTGTTTTTTTCCTGTTTTGACGGCTTTTGTCTGGGCAAAAAATGCTGAAAACACACACACACACACACACACACACACATATGCCAAAACTACTGTCACAAGATAACTTTGCATTGTGACTGGCACGGCCTGTTTTTCCCTTCAACTTGAAGTTCTGATATGTGTATCCGCAGCTCTTTAGGAAATGACACCACATTAAGATAAAAGAAGTTCACTTCACATATTGTGAGGTGAAAATAGTCAATTACAGGAGGAGCTGGGAATATGCTGATTCCAATTTAAGACGGATTATTGGAGAAGTGAAAGAACTCTATTTGACTGTAGAACTTCCTTTTTGTCACCTCTTTGGAAATTTGTTTTTGCTGTAGTATAATTAAAGCTTCTCCTTTGCATATGCTGGACAGTGTTGGCATGAACCACGCAGGTTTTGTATCCGGCCAAAGGCCTTCATTTAAACTCATCTCCCCTCTCTGCTTCTAGAAACGTGGACCAACAAAACAAAGTCTTAAAAACCCCTGATCGAGGTTCAGCAAAATAACAATAATCCTGTGTTATCCAGTAAGAACAGAGCTTCGGCACTGGTGGAGTTCCAACCCAGCGAAGGGCTGTTGTTGTTATTCTTTGATCAGACCAGCAGGAATAACAATCTATAATTCATAATTCTGTCTAGTCTGGGAACACTCGGTACTGCGTCTTTAATTATTGATCAAACAGAACAGATTTAATATCAATCACTGAAGCATGGGCAGAAGTGAGCAAAGTAGGAGAGATGAAGGAATCTCTCGGGCGCTGCCGTCTAAGCCCCTAATGAAAACAAAAAAAAATGAATACCATGCAGTTAATAGTGAGGTGGTGGTGTCAAAACAGGAACTCCGGCTTAGCTTGGTTCACCAGGGCCACAACGCACAAGGTGCGCAGTATGATATGCGAATCTGCCAATGATCCTTCTTTTACCAATCATTCTACACATTTACTATTTCCATGAATATAAAGTGGGAAAAGCCTCCAATGCAGCAGAGTACCCACTGGAAGCAAGTACTCTGTGATAATATGCACCGCAACAAGAAGAGCTATAGCTAGTACTGCAATTCCTACCACTGATTTAGCACGATTATATATGTTTTATGTATTAATCCAGTCGCTGCTATAATGCACTGTTACATTAGCAACTATCCATCCGCTCATCGTAATGGCGATTTCTTGCCGCTAATCACATACTTTTAAATTTCTGAGAGTCCATCATAGCTCCTAGTCTTCCTTAAAGGAGTATGTCGTTAAGTGAGGACCAGCTATATTTTATTAGAACACAAAGTCTACCTTCATTATTCATAATTGAATGAAGACATGGCAAATATGGTGTAAACGAGTCCTTTCTACTACTATTCCCTATTTGACTCATACTACTACGATGTCAAAAGTTACCACTGTGCTTCTTCCTTACTGCAACCGCTAATTGATACTAAAACATGGACTTATGTAGAAGCAATAGAATGAAAATGGATGAAGTTGGTTCACACTGAAGTTCGTCCATAGTCCGGATCATTGATTCTATGAATTATCACGTACATGTGATGTAAAATATAACATGCATCATAAATGATCATCAGCATCTCATCCAGCAGTGTCGCAGTGTATTTAAACCCAAATTGAGACGTCAGAAGGGAGCATATTGAGGGTTTAGTCCACTGAGTGGGAGACGTGCAGCTGAAGTGTACTGCTTACATTGGGCCTGCGAGGGCTTGCAGCTGCAGAAGCAATCACACACACATGAGAACACAAGTAAGCACACACACAGCACATAAACCCCAATGTACTTGCAGCTTCCTGCCTTTTACTGTCTATTGTTATATTTAGTGACATAGCCCTCACAGAGATCCCTCGACACTCAGGGTGCAATTAGAAACGGACACACATTTGCTCTCACTCACACAGTCAGACACATATAAATATAAGAGAATTCCTGCAGTGTGATGGGGCCCAAGCCAGCCATTCAGTACAGCAATGTAAGGAGAGAAAGAGGGAGAGAGGGAATGGGACTTTCCCCAGGATCTCAGAAAAAATGAGGGAGAAAGGAAGCAGACAGTGGGAGTGACAGTAGACAGGAACAAATACAGGAGGAGGGAAAATGGACGGGCTGTTGTGTATGGCCTCACTTTTTGTTTCCCACAGTGGAAATGACCCAGTTATTACTGCTCACTGTGTGAGAAAGGCCTTATACAATTATATGGAAGAAGATATGATCGCAAGAGACTGTGTGACAACGTTCCATCCACTGAAAGGTGAAGTTGTGTGGAGCTGCTGAAAGCTGTCTCACTCTCTGTTTGTCTGTCTAAATGTCTCTCTGTCAAGGTTAATGGTGTGTCTCTAGAGCTTACTGCAATTGCCACCGGTGTTCTCATTGATCCCATACACGTTACCTCCCATATGGCAACCGCTGACGGTGTGTGTGTGTGTGGGAGAGAGAGAGAGAGAGAGAGATAGGGATCAGTAGTCTTGACTGTGATTCAGTTTGTGGCATGAGTATAAGTGTGTGTGGTCTTCTTGGTGAGCCAGCTGCTGGCATTTTATGTGTATGTACGTGTGTGTGTGTGTGTGTAATAGTAGATGTAAACCTCTTGACATTAGTAATCATCCAATGTCAGTGTCTCAATCCAGGTAAAAATACAACGGATCCATTCTTCCTCATGTGATGTGTGTGTGTGTGTGCGTGTGTATGAATACACCACCAGTCAAACTGATAGGCAGGCAAAAGAATATCAGGTTCACCCACAAAACTAAAATAATTTTTTAATGTACAAATGTACACATTACAGCTAACATTATTAAAAGTATATGATCTTGTAGCTTTCTTTTTTTAGTGTTGCTTAGTGAGTCCATTCTTCTAAGACGACAAAAGGCTTTATTTTGTATATATGTATTACACAGTACAACGTCATAAAGCTTGTTCTCTGCGTTTTTACCCTTCCCTGAGAATCAGTGTGCAGCACGTTTGAGCTAACCAAGCCCATTTGTCAAGTCAGTCCTTGTGGCCCCCGGGCGGGTCCCTCTCCGTAGGCATATACATGCGTTTCATGCACCTTCACCGTACTAATTCTGAGTTATTTCAGATTTTACCACAGATCCAGACTCCCTCCGGCCATATGTCTGTCAGGTAAACTCAAGCATGTCTACAGTCTCCTTCTCTCCATCAACTCAAGGATTTGTTCGTGAAGTCACCGTCATACAGAAATGCTTCTGTCAGCTACGTGTGCGGATCCATCACTCATGCATCCTCCACGGTTTCATTTCAGACTGCAGCAGACAGCTCTGCCTCAGGTAAGGATGAAGCTACAGAAAGCTCATTGATTCAGAAAACGGTTACAAAATCACCACATTACTGAGAATGTAGTAACAGCTGGTGGCGCCAACACGGGTCCACCTTAACATCAGTGCGTCTGTGCATGTGTGCCCTTAAATTTACGAGATAATGAAATGAAAAAAATGAGCATCATGCCGTATTGAAGAAGACTCTAAACTAGTGACTGAGTCACATGAACTGAGAAGTCGAGCTATTCTCTCATAAGAGCGCATACAATTGGGTTACTTAGAGAAACCAGTGGAGTCGCCCCCTGCTGCCACTTACACTTGGGCAACTGTTTATCATACTGTGGCAGCTATTAAAAAAGAAAAATGAAAAAAACCCAGCTGTGGCTAAGTTTGAATAGTGATTCACATAAAACCTTTAATTTTAATTCTGATCAGCAAACGGTCATTTCTGATCATTCCCATACAGATCCGTTAATGTGGGGAATGCAGTGCAAATGTTAAAATTAATCATCCATCCACGTAAATTTGTAAAGCAATGATGGATAAATTAAATGTAAATAGTTCATTGGCATGCTGTGGACAATTAAATGCTTATAACTGAAATTTCACAACCTTAAAAACATTAGGAAAAAACCTGAAAATATCAATTGAATGTTGAATCAGGCCAACACACATCTTTCAACACATGTATTCTCAAGCATTCATTACAATCCCTTCACAGCTGATGCCATATTGTAATTGAGGCGCATTGCTGCACAGAACTCCACGCTAACTCTCACAAGTTCACCAGATCAACACAAGACTGCGGTCTCTGTGAGACCACCCACCGGCGGGCTAATCCCTGTACGCTGCATATGAGTCGCACGCTGGGTAATATTACACTGCATCTCCCGCAACTCGCCTAATGAGAAGCAGGATGTTGCTGCATAGCAGCTGTCAAAGTCTTGATGTCAAGCTGTATGTAGCTCAGATATATACAGTATGTGTACATGAGGCCCAACATCAGGTTTATGACAATATTTGATGTATTAAGCCTCAAGTATTTTTTAACATTTAACACGGATTAACAGCAAAACGATTCAGAAACTTTGGAGCTTTGACAGGTCAGCATATTCCATGCAAACATACGTGCATGCAGAAAGACTAAGATAAAAAGAAAAGAAAAAGAACTGCCTCTGTGTGAAGATCAGGTTCAATGCAATAGCTAAAAGATAACTGCAGGGCTGACCTGCAATGCGATCCTCATTATGAAGTCCAAAAGGATTCTGGATCCAGCTGTGCTGCACGCTGAGCACAGGGAAATATTCCTGCAGTTGTCTTCTCAGGGCTTGTGGGCGCGTTTTGATGGCACCTTCCACGGAGGCCAGTATCCGCCCCTCCTTTCCTGGTGAGCAATTCACAGCGGGTTGTTAAAGAACTCAAAGTTGTTCTGAGACATTTTTTAGTCCCACAGCTTGGAATTTTATGTGACTGTCATCTTGCGGCAGATATTAAGTCTAGTCACTGACAGTCTTTGAAGGAATAGACTGTCAGTTTAAATAACTGACAACGCTGAACAAGTTTTCCGTTATACTGGGATGCCATCGGAGATCAGATATTTAGATAGTTCACGTTTATCGGTGGATTTATTGAATCATTAATTTTCTAATTAAATAAAAAATGTTCTGTGATTGTACACCATCATAATCATGTCTATGGTTAATTTAAGTCAACGATTGACTTGCTACATGCTTGCATGGGTTCAGGGTCTCCGTTGTTAGAATAGCACACACACACACAGACAGGGGGTTGTACTCTGACGCCACTCTTAAATACCAGGGATCGGCACTCTTTAGAGTCTTTCTGTCTGTCTTCAGACTTTAATTTTGACCTTCTGATGATTCACTCATTGAAAATGATTCAGCCTTTTCACACCAACAATGGAGCACTCATTGCCTCATGACGAGGCATTTATGATTAGCTCCAGTGGCAATAATTCTGCATTAAACATAGGTCAAAAATATGATGAATGACCTGTGTGTGTGTGTGTTTGCTCGTGTTTTTCTGAGACTGCTCATGAGTATATGAATTCACTATAACCAGCTGCAGACTGTGTGGGTGTTAGGGTGGGGGGCTACTTAATTTCTCCCCAGAACATATAAACCCAATTGTAAGTATGTTTAAACTGAACTATAGCAGCCAGGATACCAAAGAAAGATTCTGAGAAATTAATTTGAATATTTTAATGAATATTAAAAACTCAATTTTAGTCTTTCTTGACAACGCTAACTGATTGTAAATCCACAGATTCCCTCAGGAATGCGTGGCTCAGCTAGCACTAGCTGGTGTTTTGTGGTCTGCATTTTGACAAATGGATTACTGTGTCCATTCATTCCAGTTAGAGTTGATCAGCCGCATTGTGCCACTCATCATGACACATTCTCATTAGTGCTCTTCCTGGACTCACCATCACATCCCATAGACTTTACATTATGATGTTTCTGGCAAAGGCTCAGTGTATGTGTAGCTAAATATGTTTTCATTGCCCATAATAATCAACCACATCTGCCCTTCCAGGTGCCCTGTCAGCAGACTTTTTTTAATGGCTATGTGGAAAAGCTTTTTTGGGGTCAAACTTGGACATAGTGTGCTGTTGTTTCTGCACAGTGGTGGACCACTGGGACAAACTGGTGGCAAAGCTGAGATGCTACATCCAGCTCTTTTAATAAATCTGTGATGTCATGCCAAGCCATATTAAATGAAGCGTCTCTTCTGCTAGCGCTTAAAGATTCGGTAGTTCTACATAAAAGGTCTCCAATACAAAATTACACTTTGTAATTTGTACCTTTTCTTTCTGTTTTTGGTGTATCACTTGGTTTCTAGAGAGGAAATTGGAGGTTTGAGAGAAAACAAATTTGGAAATTTGATCAAACTTTGATGAAAGTTCTTTGCAAAAACCTACTCTTAAAATAACTATAACTAACTAAATACCACTGTTATCAAGAACTTTGAGTTGAAGCTTCTTTTGGAGGTTGCTCTCTTATTTTTTCAAGTAAATAATAAATACATTTACTTCGGATCAGCCTCTGTAGTATTTTAGTTTATCAGACCTGTGTCTGTTGCGTCCATTTCCAGTTCACACGATGCCACATACGAGGGTCAAACACGGTCCAAACACGGCGACAGATTATTTTACTTGATCTCATAGTCTCTATAATCACAAACTGGACCAGCACATCTGTGGTGGTTATCTGAAGAGGAGTAAAATAAACTAAATATGATGTCTTTTTGCTCCTAGTGGTCAAAATGTGCACTGCATTATTAGATACTCCTAATAGAAGATAGAGTTGCAGAACACATTTTTCACAAAATAATCTTTACGAAAAACCATCTTATTATTATATCATCACTTTTTGCTTATTATCTAGTTTGCTACATTCGATGTCTTTCTTTGTACCGTTTTGTCAACTTTCACATCTAATCTCGTTATACATACCTGAATTCATTTGTCAAACTATGAACTACTCCTATTAACATTACAAAGAAAAGGTTATCTTCTTTTCTTCACAGACAACCGAGACAATGAAACTCCATGAAACAGAATTCAGACGTCTACTGAAGGTTCTCTGATTGTAGTGCTCAGATATTTTGGCATCTTCTTATATTAGTATCATGAAGATATATATATAGAGCGGGCCTTTAAAGACCCATATCAGCTTAATCCCAGCTGGTGCGTGAGAGAGGAAAAAGTAGAAGACTGCAAACCACATCTTAGCTTGCCAAAAATCACATTTCCCCTCCAGTATAGCTGGTTTACATTAAATCTTGCACATGCATGGCGAAGCCCAAGTCCACCCACTTCACATTTCATTACCAAGTAAAAGCTCAAACTGCTATGCAAGGCTTTCCAATATAGCAGTGTGATTTCATCGAAGCTTAAGATGAAAAGGAACCCTAATGTGGTGGGGGAAAAGGTACAGCAGGGGAGTGAATCACTATGAATTCATCCCTTGGGATTAGAGCAATGGAAACTGGAGAATCTGAAGTCAAAAATGGCCTCTACATGTGTGATATGTTGTCCAGAGTAGTGCAATAGTAATGGAAGGGGAATAGCCCCATATCACATGTCCTTACCGTTGCATTACAGCACAATAACTTAATGAGAGGAATTCTGCAGACTTTAGCGAGACAGTAGAAAGCCTTTCTGAAGTGTACAGCATACAGAAGCTCTACAGTTTAGGGATGTGGATGCATGAAGGCATTTTTTTTATGCTGAACCAAGTTGTACATTAAATTATATAATGTGGAGATCTAAACATTACACCCATCAGTAATTGCGCAACATGTATTTCCAAAACAATTCTATACACGCCTGATAATTTCATTAGCTAATCTTGGATTGTCAAAACGCATTTTAGTTCACCCTGGATACTTTTTCTGTGTTAGTGTTACTAAGCTGATGCATGGAGATTGAAATGAGCTGATCATTTGGCAGTCATATACTTCATTCATTACTTGGATGTGCAGAGTTTGTTGTTGTGAAAGGTTCTCCAGTCTCACTCTAAATTTGATTTTAAGTTGTTTATGCTCTTTGAACATTCAAGCGTCCATTGGGCATGGGTTTACAATTTAATTACCAGTGGAGTAGTAGACATGCTGATAATCTGCTGGGGATGTGGACATAACATTAATGCTATTTCTATGGGATGTCTACATGAGTTTGCTATTAATACCAATTATTTGAGATATTAGCTGAAATTGTGAAATGTACTTACCGGTACTAGTTTTGATTCAATCCCCCAAAAAATTACCAACATTCTGTGCATTTTAGTCAAAGAAAGCTGTTCAGTTTTAGTCAATGAAAAGTGTTTTTAAGAAGCTATTTCTAATTTATTTATCTAAATTAAACAGAATTGTGTTTTTTAAGAAACTTATTCTAAAGTTCTATCTTTTTTTTTAATTCAGGAAAAAAACTAACCAGGATGTCTGAATGAACGCAGCTTTGAAGAAAGACATTTAAACTTGAAGGTTTAAGAACAATCTGAGATTGTTGGCTTTACCACTGAGAGACCCAGAGGACTGGCTGTCCAGAGGGAACCAGCAACTAAATGTTCCATTAGATGCCTTCACAAACAAATTAGGACAAGAACAGACACCGCAGATGTGCAGTTGTTCTGTTTGTTATGCTTTCTGTGGTATATTGCAGGACTATACACACATACTATATGTGGGGTATTGTGCAGGTATGCACCATCTCACAAATAGAGGTTCACCTGAAATCTGCACATAGCCTGCACAAGCATGCATGTGGCTAAATTGTTTGTATATCTTATGGAGTGATCTCAAAATACCCGCCTCTCTTGTTCTGTCCCGCTCATGTATTGATTCATTCATTTCCTATACTGGCGTGTGTTTTAATCAGAAACATTGGTGCCAAAACAGTGAGTGAAACCCAATATTTCAAAAGAGAACATACACTAGCGAATACGGTACATCTATATTTCAAACTGTATTAAGATGATAAAGTCGCTCTCTCAAAGCCCATATGGATCAGTTTAAACGCACCCTGCTTTGGCCCACTTTCAGAATGTCACAGGACATTTATCTTTATTCCCTTCTTCCTCTCCACACCATATAGAAATGTCTTTTACAGATGTGCTCTCTGTACATTCATCCAACCTCACTCGCTCTCTTTCTCTCTCCCTTGCACTTACTTACATGGTTTTCGGCCACGTGCCTTGCACCATGCGTGCGCACTCTTACAGAGCTTTCCATCTGGAAAACATATCCTTTCCGCCCAGCGCTTCGATACACAGGGGGAGAGGACTTCCATTTTCTTTCAGACCATTTTCTTCAATTCCTCTCCTAATCAGAGATATAGTGCAGCGAAATCCACCTCAAACCCATTTATAAATACCAATTATGATATGATGATAAAAATGTAGCGTAAAATGGTTTGGGTCGTGCATGCAGTTGATGTACTTAAGTCCGTTTATGTAATTTTAAAGCAGCATTTGTGTTTCATTGAGAGAAAAAGGTATTGGATATTTTTAGAAGGAGGTTAGGTGGTAAATACAGAGAGAACATACTTCCACCAACACCTTGTCACTAAAAGCCGACCAATCGGAAAATAGCTTTCTAGTGTAAATGCCATTTCGGCATTCCCCCACTGCATTGGGGCTGCTGGGGGGATATTGGCCACATTCCATTGTTATCACCATGAAGAGAGAATTATTGTCTCACCGTACCCGATGCCTGTCGGACGCTACCGTGATGCTGCCATGACGACGTTGCTTTACTCTGATTTTATCATCAGTAGTTAATGAGTTCAGCAAACACATGATTTTCAATGGAAACAATCTGTGTTCATTTATCTTCTATATAAACTTCTTACCTTTCAACCCTTCACATATACATTAGGAAAACATCTAATCTAAAATGTAAAAATCTAAAAAAAATGATTAATGACTTTAGAATGTGTTACCTCTGCTACATGTTGGGATTATGGGATGGCCCCTTTGCCATCTGCATGTACATCATGGTTTGTTCATCACTGGTTATTTTTGTTAGGACTGGACATGTTAATCTAACAAAATAATAATAATAAAATGGTGAAGCAAGTAAAAAACATAAACTAAAATCTGCATTAAAACTAAACAAAATTTAATTAATCTCAATCCATTGACAACTATTTGAGTCATGTTTACAAACAACCAAAGTGGGTGATCATATTGTCATGATTCCGTTCTTCTTGATAGTTTTCTCTGTCTGAGCTCGAGCAGGGGGCGGGGCTGAGCTGGAGCAGGAGTGGCAGCCCTGCGCAGCTGATTCCAATCGAGCCTCGTCTCCTCACTGGCACCATAAAGACTCGGGCCTTCGCTCCACGCCTCGCCAGAGTGTCAGCTCGGCCCAGCCTCCGTGACACATATGGCCTCCTCCAATTTTCAATCCATTAATTCATCTGTCCATCCATGCATGAGCACTGTTTGTCATAATGATAAAGGCAGTGAAATCCTGGATCCTTGCCTTAATCCGGATTCGCAATAAATTCAATGGGGTCTATTCTATGACATAATCTCACCAGATTTAAGGGGAATCTGTTCAACAGCTTTGTGTAATACTGCTGATAGCTAACAAACAAAATTCAAACAAACAAAAACAAAGAAAGGGACTTGGATGAAAACACATCATCTTTGGTTGAGGTCACATTATATTAACAGTAAAAATAGTGCAATAAGAACGGCATAATAATGTCAACAGACAGGACAGCAAGTTATTGTCTACACTGTAGTGTATTAGTGCTTATTGAATTTAGGTTACCATGTATATGATACATGCCCTCTTAGGAAAATGATCCTAGTATGCTTTGATTGGATCTAATACCTGTGTCACATCAAAGGTACGTGAAACATAAAGACAGGCAGTAACACGAATGAGCAGTGCAGTGATTTACGTGTAATGAGCAGTCAGCCAGCCCAGACACCAAAGAGTCCAACAGCCACACATCAACACCGAACAGAGACTGCTTCGTTGGGCCAGTCATCCCAAACCCAATGTAGGCTCAACAAGGACGCTCAGGGCACAGGAAGTCGACCAGTGTCACCAGGGTGCATTTGGCTTTCCCAAGTCAGCCAAGAAATATAATCCCTCCAACATGTCCTGGGACTACCCCCCAACCAGTGGGGCATACCCAGAATACCTCAACAGGTAAATGTCTGGAGGGCATCCTAACTCAATGCCTGAACCACGTCAGCTAACTCCTCTCGATGTGGAGAAGCGGCGCCTCCACTCTGAGCCCCCCTCCAAATGACTGAGTTCCTCCTCTGAGAGGCCCAGCCACACACTGGGGGGGGGGGTCACCATAAGTGTTGGCAGCACAACGGACCTGTACAGCATCTGCGTACTTTGAATTCAATTCATCTATAAAGTAATGAAACCGGCAGGCGAGGTTGTAACAGATATGAAACGACAACCTTGAATGTGCGCTCTTCTCCTCACATGGACTGGCCTTTTTTCAGCTTCAAGTTCCGCCAAGTTTTCTAATATTAACCTTGATCAGCATCTAGACAAGTTGTTTCCTCTCCTATACTCTTCACCAGATCTTATGACCCCGCCTGTCTCCGTTCCACTTATATAAGGAAAGATTACACAAGCAAAAAAAACCTCACTGTGAGGAGTAGGCAAATATAGCTTGGTGACTCTGTGTATCTTTGATCAAGTGTGTGAGCTACAGTATTTGTGAGGGAGCAGTGTGTTTGAAAGAAGAAGGATGTGCATGAATCTGAATGTAAGAGAGCGGAGGAGGCAGACAGGCAGCGGTGGAGGGAGGGGGAGGGGAGGGGAGAGGAGGGGGGGGGGGGGGGACTTCACATCGTCTTAGAAAGAGCAATTTATCATCTCTGTGCGGCTTGAATGCATAAACTGTTGGAAATTAACATTTTATACAACGACTTTGGCAGCATTGCAGCCGATTACAGTCACAGCAGTCAAGTTATTAATGCACTGAATTAGTGCAAGAACAAAACGAGGAGGAGACAGGGAGAAGAGCAGAAGGAGGTGTGCAGAGCGGAGGTGTAGCTTCGACTTAAACAGCAGAAGGACTGCTAGAGCTGCTTCCACACTTCAAGGGCTTTAGTGACAGGGAAGCTGCTCCATTCAGCACCGTCAGCGGTTTTGCCAGCATCTGTGTGTGCGGTACGTGTGTGTGCAGTATGTGTATGTGTGCTTCCACAGGGAATGAAAAGTCGGCGTGTTGTTCTTCCATAAAGCAAGGACATGTTCTTAGATAGGCGTAAAGGACAAGAACACACATGCTGTTACTGTGTACAATGATTCGCTGGACTGCTTAGGGGCTGTTTACATTCACACACAGCAGACACTCATTTCATCCACCTTGTGTCGAGTGTTTGATGACGCATATCCAAGTTGTGTATTTGAGGTTATCATCTGAGGAGGCCATGTTTTCAATGCAGTTTGAGTAGAATGGTGGGAAATCTACTGGTTCCATCTTCATGGAATTCTGGAGATGAAAGGTTTTTGCATGTGGTGTCTGTAGCCAGATTTTAATATCATAGATGGGCGGACTGTTGGCCTTGGCGTAGTACAGTATGCGCTCTCCATGTAACCTTCTGGTTTGATGCCACTTCACTCTAATTAACTCTCAAGTGACATTTTGATTGGATTCAACAAAAGTCTGCATTAATATCTATTACTCAGAGTGGTGGGTTTGGCAAATCGCATGAAAACTAACATTTATTTCACATTATATTTGAATCTTGATTCCAATGAGCATTTTTATACAGAGTATAGTGAGTAATGAAACATGTTATTGATTTATTCACTTCAAAAATAACAGATTACTTTCCATAGCCACACCTCGTACCTTATTACGCATGACACTGGGGTTTAATAATATACCTCCAGCCCTTGTGCTAAGATGGCACATACTGCAGAAGTAATGAAGACAGAAGAGACAAGGCCAGTGTTCAAGCTTCCAGGATTTTTATTAGCTGAGTAATAACATAGAAAAACAACATAAAATACACTGATTGGTATTTATATTTTTATTTTAAGTAACTTCTGCCAAGGAGGTGATGTGATCGACCTGTCTTTGCTCCCTACATACCTGCATCATTTAACGTCACCCCACCGCTGTATCTTTCTTATGATTGGAGCAACCGATCAAAACAAAAGGGCAGGAATGTGCTTCAGCAAATCAGAATATTAGTCATTGATGGTTTTGAGTTGCCTGATTCAAGTGGTTTTGTTGTGGCATTTCAGAACTACAGAACAGGTTTAACTGCCATCCTATCTGTTAATTTGCTGATTGTTTAAGAGAGAAAAGTTTCATTGCAAGCTCATGTCACTTTACCGCGCTGGATCATACCAAGTTAATGAATGAATGGTTTAAATAAGCAGTTTTATTCACCTTCACAGAGTTCTGCTTTAATTTCCTGGTTAACACTGATTCAGAGCTTCATGGGATCTGTCTGCAAAGCTGAGTCACACATTTGTTTCACATCAGCCACAGTTCATGGCAACTCACAAGCATTAGCTACAAGCATTAGCGTAGATTCTTTGTTCAGAGGGATTGCACAGGGAGTGTGGGTCGGTGGAGGGGATATCTGCTCCTTGTTGCAGAAATCCAACACAGTACGGCAGTCTATTCTCTGAGAAGACATAGAATAAACCATTTTCAACTTCCATCAAACTCCTGAGGTAGCAGATGACAGTCTTTCGTTTTGTTGAATTGATTTGTCATTCTCTCCTTCTAAATGGCTCGGGTTCTGTTTATCTGCTTATTTATCATTCTCTTAATGTTTTGTTGCTGTTCTCCATCTTTGATGAACTCACCCAGACAAATTTCCATCTGCCATGGAGATATGGCAATTAAGCAGCGAATCTTGAATCAATCATCAAAGAAGCCAAATATTGCGGGGAAATATTTCCGTACTTAATATGGTATTTAATGACATAACCCGAGCATTGATTGGTTGGGAAATATCTGTTTAGTAATCTGGACAATTGCTGACTTCAAACCAGACAACCCACCATACAGTGTTGTCAGACCCACACTCTTAATAAATGATACAAAAGAACAGAGAAGAACGCTTTGTATCATTTTGGAGGCAAAGATGTCTGAAGAAAAATGTCCAAACACGCACTTGAGTCTGTTGTACAGTGGCACCCAGCAGAAAAGAGCAGCCATCCCTGGCTGGCACATAGGACACCCATTCACTCCGTGACAACGTGTCACACCACATGATTTATGACGGGTAATTATGGCTATGGAAGTGACATCATATCCTACTTGCTGACTCCCTGCATGTAGCCATGCTGTGCATATGTGTGTTTGTGCATGTGTGCATGCTCACACGTGTGATCGCGACTAATTAGTTATGCTGTCTGGATCCAGCAGCGACTGTCTTTGTTTCTCTACAGAACGGAAGACAAGGCATGTCACAACAACACATCTCGCTGTTCCTCCAGACGTGGAGCAATGCACCGGCGTGCACATGCACACACACACACTATTTGCACATATGGGTACATAAAAGATTGCCTCGGCTTAGCTTGCACGCTTCATTTGTAATGTTTTTGTTGAATCCAAGAACTGATTGGATTCTTTTAATTTTTTATTCCTTTTTTTTTTTTTAACCACAGGTTGCGTTTGAAGTGGTGAGACAACAGGAATAATCACAATTCTTGACAGAGCAAACCTTCAGTTGAGAAGCATGCAGTCAGAAATCATTACTCTGCCACTAACGCCTGCTGACAGGCATGGACACGGTAGATGAGAAAATGGAAAGATTATAACATCATTTGTCTGTCGTGTAAACTTTTAATTAGATTTCCAGTTCTAAATGGATGCACTCAGTTAGAAAGCGTTTGACAAATCGTCTGCCTCAGAGATGCAGAGGTCGATGAGGACAGAGCGCTGTTAAATAATAAATAGATCTAAAGCTGGAAGGTAGTTTTTAACATTAGTTTTTCTAAAAAATAAATAAATGAAATGATAGATAGATAGATAGATATCACTGTGAGACATAAGCGTCTCAACAATAAGCCAGTTGGAAGACAACAATGTGATGCTAACAAAGGAAAATAGATTACACACACTGCCTTGGGCCACCACAATAAATAGCTTTGCTCTTTTTACTCTTGAGTGGACTCATTTCAGTATTTACTCAGAAGCCTGGCCATAGCCACAGGGGCATCGTTTAACAACGGGCTTCAAAAGTCCATATTCGAACTTTACGCTGCTATTAAGGCAGCAGCCGAAAATAAAAACAACCTATTCTCTCCAAAGTCACCACAAAGCAGCATTTAGATTGGCTATAAAACGCACCACTTTGCTCTATGACCCTGCAAATATTTGAACAAATTGAACTTTCACCCCTGGCTCAAGTGCCGATGAAAACTTCACAAACTCTCCGGCCCTCGCGGATATTGCTGTTTTCAGCCAGGGCAGCTTAAAAGATGAACAAACTGACCTGAATTTTAATTCACAAAGTTATAAGGAAACATTATTGCTATAGTACTACTGGGAAGATTTCCAAAAATCTTTTTTTCCTCCCCGGCATTACCATTGGTAAATGTTATATGATTATTTAAAAAATGAAACGAAAAGA
Source organism: Brachionichthys hirsutus (assembly GCF_040956055.1). Lineage (NCBI taxonomy): Eukaryota > Metazoa > Chordata > Actinopteri > Lophiiformes > Brachionichthyidae > Brachionichthys > Brachionichthys hirsutus. The sequence continues at coordinate 6,508,333 of NC_090909.1, read as the reverse complement.
CTGCTCTACTGTACCTGATCTCGCCCGGTACGCCTGAATGTCGGCAGTATGACTCCTCATACAAGGACAGCGGTTTGTTTGTATGGTTTGGGTGCTTTCACACTGTCACTGTTTGGTCCCCTTTAAACGGACGAGAGTTCCTTTCCTCAGATGGTCCGCTCCGTTTGGGCAGGTGTGAAAGCTCACAGGACCCAACACAGGACCAAATGCATGTAGTAACGCTACGCAATGCGTCTCCGGTACAGGAAGTACAGCGCACACTCTAAGTTGCTCTGTAAGGGAAGCTCAGCTTCCAAAAAACAAAAAGTGGTGCAATATGTACCGCTGTGTGTAGATTTAATTGACTAGATATGTGTTATAATACTTTCATCTTTTGTTCTGAATCAGCTACTTATCACAGGTAACTGGCACGACTTATCCCAGCAGCGCCACGGTGCTCTAACACAGTCAAGCGTGAGCGTAGAGTGGGCTGTTCCACAGCGCGAAATACTGGGCTTTGTCCCACCCATCAGCGTCTCTGGGGCATGATGATTGAATGATCTGTCTGAGGCGGAATCCATTATTGATTGACAGTGAAATAAGCGAATCAGTGATCTTGGATTATAAAGTTTTTCATTCCATTGTTCTGAACTGACCCAGAGACTTTACTGATCCCCAGCGGGGATCTTTGTCTTTGTTAAAAAAGCTGCCTAATTTTGTGGACGACACAAACACTGAACAATTATTGATGCGAATAACATTTCTTTTGAAATGGGGCTCTTAGAATCAGAGAGTCGTAGAAAACAAACAATATCATGCTTTGTAAGGTGAGCTCACAGGTAATAGTCCCTTGGATTAATATACTGAAGGAAAAGACAACAGCATATGCTTCTCAAATCCTGTGTTTTTTTTCAGTACATATATAAAGAGGAGGCAGACAGTCTCTGACCATGGAGGAAAAATGTCTTACAGGAAGCATAGGGGCCCGACTTCTGAAAGAAGCTGCCTGCTCATCATCCCTTGCAGATGAATGGCTCAACAATGAACCCAGCCGAGTCTGCAATGCTTTGATAGTCCGCCATCATCCCTCAAATAGCATGAGAACATCTCCCAAAGTTCACCAGAGGGGTTCTCTTCCCAAGGAGCCTGCATGTAGCTCAGAGCTACACAACCAATTCCTGGGTTTAGTCATAAAAAAGGCGTCCTCACGTCCTCCATTCCTGGCTGCCTTGGCTCTAAGCCCTGCTGCATAGACACTCAGGGGTGGCCAGCTGAAGGAAAGGATGGGACAGATTGTCCGTCACGTATCTTATTTCTGTTTTCAGGAAAAACTTTCATCTCAGAGAACCACTAATCCACTGAGGAGACACCTGAAGAGTTTTGCCATGTATTGGCCTGCCTCCGTCTGGTATCGGCAGCCTTCCAACACTCAGGCCCCTGCGGAGCTGGAATGCTACAACTGGAGCATTTTAGCATATTCTGTTTATTAGTAGTCTGCTCTCACGTTTTCCAGCTGCTTAATTGCGGCCTAAATCAGATATCCTGCACCAGCCTGGGTTGACAGCAGAATAAAAAAACAACAACATGAATTTGCAGAGCAAAAATGGTAAAATCATCACATGTATTTGTTAAAACACATTTAATTATGCCTGGTATACCTGTGCTGTGCTGCCTATTTCTATGCCTTCCAGTATATATATAATTTTTGGAGTTCTGTCTTCAGCTACACACATTTTAATGTCTCAGATCTGATTGTACATAGTGGTGATACATCAAAGGGTATTTTCAATTTGCTCAACCTATCATTACTTGAAAATTGGCCATATTGATCTGGAATCTGCATCAATACCCAGACCTGCATCAAAAAATTCAAAAATATATATTTTGATCCACTTTTGCACAAATTGCTTTTATCAAAAAAAACTGACACATGTCAAATCTTGTTGAATCTTGTTGAAACTGTGAAACAATCAGACACGCATCCATGGGTGATCATCACACTACCTCCACTGGATTGACTCCTCAAGCCCCGTACTGTCTTCTGGAGTTCATACCCATTTCTTAAATTTTCACATCCAGAAATTATCCCAATCATGGACTTTAAAAGTATCATAGCCCTGACTTATTAATATTAACAAAGTCATAAAAATAAAGATTATGTTCAGTTATACTGTCCCAAAGCAACAAACAATGTTTTGTTTTGGTTTACTTGTGAAAAGATGATGTTTTGGAGATAAGTGGCTCCTGAAGGACGGTGCCACAGAGAAGAAGGGACTTCAGACGGCCTGCTGTAAGGAGCCGCCTGCTGCTGCAGCTTGTGCTTGTGTCGCAGGTTCACGCTACCTTGCTGACAGCCGAAGGAACCCTCACCAGCTTCCACCCCCACAAACACTGGCAATTCCCTTCAATGGGAGGAATGCTGGATGCAGCGTTGTCAGAGGGTGAACAAACAAGTCTATTCATAGCACGCCAAGTATTTCTCCACCTGTGTGTACTTTGTTTGCATGATGTGAACAATTGTGTTTTCCATTAATTACATTAATTAAATATGCAACTAGCAGACACTGGCTCAGATTAGCTGAGCACTAAAATGAACACTGTCCAAGAAGATGATGTAATTTAGGTTGTGTCACAAAAACAATGACACATTCCATTAGAAGATCTTAAATTCAAACACATGTAGGTCCCTTGCTTTGGGATGCAGTTTAATCTCAGCTCCATATCTGATGCGTCATGATGCTGTCAGGGTCAGCGTTACCGGCTTACACAACCATGTTTTGACCAATGTTCTCGTCTGACAAACCTGAATTTTCACATTTGCCACATAAGCCTTCACAGACTTGGTGTTCTCAGAGCTTGTCTCCCTTTCCAAGAATTGTACAACACCTAAAAGTGTGACTCATAATTCCTGTACCATGCTCGCATGTTTCAGTGCAGTGCTTAACAATGAGTTCTCTATGTGGAGGACACCATGTCCCACAGAGTCTGAATGAACTGATGCCCCTATCTGTAGGTTGGGAGATACTGTCTCTTGTGTATCCTGCAGCTTTCATGAGCAGGGATTGTTAGAACCTGCTGCAATTTGCCTCTGTCTGCACGAATGACTTTTTTTTTTCTTTTTTTCTTATTTGCCTTCAAAAATAAACTGTGATGAACTCGTTACGTGACTCGGACTATATGACAATTGGTCAGATGTGGCGAAAAAGGTTAAAGGAGGTTTAGCATACATATATATATATATTTATTGTTTGATCCTATACTAAAAATACATGATTTGCATCTTTGACTTTTTTTTTTTACTGTCTAGTGTGCCAGGTTCAGCATCTTGAATGATTCTCTCAAGAATCCAGGTAAGGTTTTTTTTTTTTTGCATACAGTGCAAAAGGTGCTTAAAATGCAGCCTCGTGGGTAATGTATAACTTATTATTCCATTTCAGCAAAAGACACTGAAGCATTTCATGCATGCTGTGGCTATAATAATAATAATAATGCCTTCACTACAATGATGCTAAGAAATCTAAGTAATTACAATAATTAATTATTATGAGTGATATACATTTTATTACAGTTTTCATCTATAATTGACACCAGTGTGAGATTTGAGATTTCAGCATAAATCAAAACATGCCTCCTGAAATTATTTGCTCTTTTAGTTGATAATCATGAAATTATCATTTTTTAAACACTATTTTCTCCAGAGGAGGGGTTAGCATTTAGAAAGAGCGAAATGTATTGTTCAGTCTCTCCTCCTCAGCCGGATCACTTTTATACAGTCCCTACACTAACATCACCATCAATCACTGGCATCTGCTGCTTCAAGCAGAGCAAACGCGACAGGATTTGTTTTAACTAGCTCTGTTGTTGAAAGACATGCTGATATATGACATGTCATGATGTGCACACTGCGATGAATGATCTTTATACTATACAAAAAACTGCCATATGTTTACAGTCGATTTTCCGGTTTGTGTCAATCCACAGTTTATGGTATATGCTGATAGAAATGTAATGGGGGCACTCTTCTGTTTGTCCAACAACAGCCCCAGGGCAAATATGTCCCCTGTGCTGCCAGACAGCATTTAACCCTGGACAGTAACTGTCCAGTCAATTGGATTGTCCTGCAATATGCACTTGTGTATTTGTCCGCCCAAGCCTCCACTCATATGCAGACAAAATGATCAGTGCATTATAATATAATAATATAGTACCATTATAGTCCAGGTAAAAGAATTACATATCCACGGATCCTCTAAAAACTACATTCACTGCACTGAAAAACGACAAAAGAAGAAAAACAAGCCCACAATCCCCTCTTGACTAGATGCGTCTTCAATTGCTGAAATATTAGATGGTGTTTTTATCTGTGATGTGACGTTTACTCTGGTAACATTAAAAAAAAGTATAAGGCTTTTAACACGTTACTAGTAATAGGGGTGTGTTTATACCTGTAGAAGTTCTGCTGGTTTCCAAGTCTTACTGCTTCCACTTGTCTGAATCAACATCCATCTTGGGCTGGAGCGTTTCCTTTGTCTCCGCTCTAAATGCACAATTAGAATAAGAGTTTCATTTCTTCACAGACTTCTGTGGGATTAAATGCTTTCCAACTAACCTTCATGTTTTATTCGACTCATTTGCAAGTTGGCTGGAACCCAACTGGTCAAAATCAATGGAGCATAGTTGTGGGGCAAAGACAGTGGTGTTTGTATACATCTTCGTCTGGACCTGAATGTGTAACTTCGTGCCCCGCCTTCAACTTCACCAGCAGCGGGGATGAACCCCCCCCCCCCCCCCCCCCCCACCATAAAACTTCAATATTACTCCTTTAGGGACTGTGAGTGCATCTGTGATGTGCGATTATATGGACCTAATGGTATTTCTATCTCCTCTACTATCGATATACTATTCTATATTATTCTTATAATATTCCCACAGGGACTCTCAGTCTATCAGCTCCGCAGTGCTGCTCACTGAGCGTCTCTCACTTTGTGGTGTATTTGTCTTTCACAGAATGTTTTCACTATAATATTTCAAGGGACTCTGATGTGTGTCTTGTCAAGCCACAGTTGACATTAAAAGAAATGATGCACTCACATATTGAAAGTAGCCCCCTCCCAAAAAAGGAAATTATGCAATAATGGCATACGATTAAGATTTGCAATATGAAAAATAAGCATAACAAATGTAAGGGCTCATAAAAACCGACATAGGGAATTCCAAAGGTCATGGCTGCTGAAAATAGACAGAGGACCTTCCAGAAAAGTCATTAGATGCATATATAGTGATATATTTTCATTAAGTACTGAAGCAGCCATGAAACAATCCATAAGAGGGTTACATTACAAGTGTATGTCCTAATTAAAAACAAATTACATTAGTTTTATTGCTGTAAAAAGTCAAAGTACTCATTCTGCATTTTGTATCGACCCTTTGCATTATATATGATATTATTAGACTGTTTGAAATAAATATAAATTGTTTCTAGTACTAGCTTTTCATTAGTTGGATTTTACAAGATTCATAAGTTGACCGATGGGACAGAAACAAGATTTTTTTTTACAAAATTAAAATTGGGAGAAAATGCCTTTTTTTTCTTGAACAACTTGTTTTAGATACACTTAAAACAAGCACTAACATAAGTCAGTGTGTTGCAGCCTAGCTATTATTTTAGCCAAACGGTTCTACATGTTGTACTTTTCATTACACATGTGTTTGTTTTCATTTCTGAGTTGCATTAAAGTAGAAGAATAATGGAACAGAAAAATAGAGGTATTCAGGTGAATCTGTCGCTTATCCCTTACCGAAGAAATTGCTTATTTTCATTGCTGGTGGAACAAAACTCACTGGCATCATCAGTAATACTGTGATTTGGTAATAAATTAATAAAAACTGATGTAACAGAATCAGACCTTTGTCAAAGTCGGGGGGTGATTGAAACACTTTGTCTAAAAACAAAACAAAAACATCCACCTCAAATGCAACTCGCATGTCAGTTCCTGAGTGATGTCAAGCTTATTGCAACCATCGGGGGGGGGGGCTGGGGTCTCATCTTTGGGACAGTGTGTGTAATGACCATGTCTTATCTTTCTCATTACCCAGCCCAATATGTCAGAGGAAAGCTGGAGACGACCCTGCTCCCCTGACAGACAGAGACATGGAAATAATTACCAATGTCTCTTGTGGACTAGGGCGTAAATTGATACACACTAAATACTGTACCTTAGGGGTCTCTCTCGCTTCTTTATCTTGCTTTCTCATAAAATGCACGAGACAAATGAATGCATCCAGAAGGAATTAATTGGATTTGGGAGCAGCCTCTTGCACGATCCACCAGGACAGACAAACACCCCCCCCCCCCCCCCCCCCCCAATTCTCCCATTGGTGCACACACCCCTCCTCATCCTCCTTTATTCCAGTCATGCCTTGCAGAAATGTCTGACACCACAGACACACAAACCTACCCCACCCTGGCCAGATGGATATTGGTGTGCCTTATCCCTCCCTCCCTCCCTCCCTCCCTCCCTCACACACACACACACACACACACACACACACACACATACAAGCAGCACAGCACAACGGATTGCAGCTTCTCTCTTGGATACAGTGTTTCCATGGCAGCCACGTTTTCTACAGGTGTAGAATCAGATGGGATAGGCAAAGTGAGAAATGAGAAAGAGACCACTCCTATTGATGCACTGGCTGGCTATTGATTAGCAATCTGCAGCAAGCACATGCACGCAAGCATGCATAGCATGCACAAACAGTCCAGCCAGACATCTAATATTAGATCGGATCTTCTGAATGAGGCTCAGCTACGGAATGTGATAATGAAGACTCGTTTTCTTGGGCATGCTCTGAAACTAGGTTTTCATATGTGAGGCTGCTCCATCTATTGTCATATTTTTATATTTGCAGCAACAACAACAACAAAAACTGCTATAACCAGCTGATGATATTTACTAAAGTGCTTTCAAACAGATTGAGAGAATGAATAACCACAAGAGAAAAACTCTTTACTTTTCAGTTCCAGCTGATTTTATTTCCTTCTTGGAAGAAAAGAAAAACAAATAAAAAACAACAATCTGTACAGAGGTCTGAAAGGCAGTGATTGACCCAAACATTGGCTGGTTTTGAGCTATAAACATCAAATGATATTGGCATAATTGGACGAAACATGATCATACACAGCATATTGCACAAATGAAAAAAGAAAAAGGGACAATAGAAAAGATGTCTCAAAGGTAAAAAAAAAAAAGAAACTCCTAGACCAATCATCTTAAACCTAAGGATGTCTAAAGATGGCTGTCCAAGTGCCTGTCATTGATCATCATCATCATACATAAAACACACAATCTTTGCTTATAGTACAGTCAGTTTACATAAATATCTTCATGTTATTATTCTTTTAAAAATCTTAAACACAACAGCTATAGCTACATATACCTGAATCTGAAATACAAATGCTATTTGCCATGCCATAATATAGGAAAACAATTAGCCTGCTATACTTAGCCAACAGGTACAGAAAGGTTAAATACTATTTTCTGATGCAATTTGCGCAATAACAGATGGAGCACTTCGTACATCTCCCTTCCTCCAAAGTGTAGGCAAAGTGGAATGAATGTGAAATTCCATCCAGTGGTTCAAATAAAACTTATCTTGATTTTTTTTTCTTAAAAAAAAAAGCACACAGAGGTATTAGCTCTATCCAAACAGTGACTCTGGGATCTTCCACTCATATACTTTGTCTACGTGAACTCAAACAGTCACCACTCAGGCTGGGAGCCTCTGTGGTGGCTTTGTTTACTTGGCTGGTGAAACTGGAGTCACTGTGCTATTAAGAAGCATGTGGGTAAAGACTGTAAACACTGTGTGAGGTCAGATTGTGCCAAACAACCCCCCCTCCCCTTCCCCCTGCACATCTAAACATCAATGTAGATCCAAACAACAATGTTGTAGGCTACCCACTCACCGGACCCCCCCCCCCCCCCCCCCTTCTATAGATTTTATACAAAAATACAAGTAGAAAATCATGACACACTCAAATCTCCTGAAAAGTGGGAGACGTCAGACATTTTAAATAAGATACACTTCTAGCCCTTCCGCACTGGAAACAGACAGGTGTATGTGCACAAACACAAACGAGACCTGTACGAGGAACAATACTTCTATGTATAAAAAAGTTTGGCCGGTATAAATACATCAATATAAAAAAAAAAAACCGTCATCTGACACAGGAACTACAAAGTTGAAGCACTAGGCAGAAAGGATGCGCGTCGGGGGGGAACATTGGTCCTGAATTGTGCACTGAGTGTTTAAAAAGATTTCAGAAACGGTTTCTGAAGTTTCGCGTCAGTCTTTGTTTTATGTCCTGCCGTTAAAAGAGAAGCTGGTGATCGTGAATTGTGTCCTGTGGGTCACACAAAAATGCGTAAATTACGCAGCAGTGAACTTTTTTTTTTTTTTTTTTACGCATTAAACAACAACAAAAATTATCCTCATCGGATGGCATGCGTGTTGATATTGAAACGGGTTTTGAGTTTGGAAAAAGTGACACCTGAATAGCAACTCGGCGGTCATTATGAATTTGGCAATATATTTTAGCAAACCCCAGAATGAGGAGTTCTGCATTAAATGCCCGCCTTCAGTCCAGACCTAAAACAAAAGTTCAGTCTCAGTCCTCTTCGGATTGGATCGAACACGTGAGCTGATGTCCGTGCGTGTCACTGCTCGCTGCTTACATTCACTCCTCCCTACATGTCCAAATGCAATCTCAGCATTTCCTCCTGCTGCGCGTTCTCGTCTCGCGTCAAGCGCACCAAGCGCTGTCCCAAGTTTTTTGAGCGGCGCGTACCTTGGGCTTCAACGCGCACGTAAAGGCGCACTTTTCCTTTTTTTCACTCCCCCCCCCTTATTTAGTGAAAGAATTGCGGAAATAATGTGGTCTGGACGCACACGCCTGTTGGGAGGGTTGAACAGTTCAAAACGTGTGTGTGTGTGTGTGTGCGCGCGCGCTTTTCAGTAAGTGAACACCAGGTTGGAGATGGTGGATTCGAGCCAGTCTCCTGAGATCATCTCGCTGACCTCCGGGGTGCAGTAGTCGGGGAAGTCGAAATGAGATCCGGCACCGCACTCCCCGAAACTCCAGTCCAAGTCCCGGTCCGCCTCCGCCTCCGCCTCCGCCTCGCACAAGCCCATGCCGCGGAGCGACATGCCCTCAAACCCGGGGCTCGGGTTCAGGTCGAGCCGCTCGTCCTCAAACTCTTCATCCGACGACGAGGATGACACGCACGAGGAAGAGTGCGATGCCGACGGCGTCGGGGACGAGGCGCGCGTGTACCTGAGGCGCGCGGTGTGAGACGCCTCGCTGGCTGCGGGGCTCTGCTCCTCGTAAAGGCTCAGGGGGTCGCTGGACTCCGCCGAGCTGCTCAGAGTGGGGCTGGCCGGGACCCCCACGGAGGGGGGGCCGCTCTCCAGGCTGCCTGCCCCGCCGAACATGTGGCTGCGCCGCCCCTCCCCGGTGCGTTTCTCCGGGATCTGTCGAGCGCCAGACACTGACCTGGACTTGAAGAGCGCCTGGTGGTCACCGGGAGAGGCATGGTCCTGCCCTGCGTGCCCCGCGGCGCTCTTCACGCCCCCCTGCTTGTGCGTCCTGGCCACCCCTTTGGACGGCAGGCTTCTTTTCACGCCGGCTTTGGCGCTGCGCTCCCCGCTCTTGTCCCTGCGGTCTGCCTGCTTGCCGGCGCCGCTTCCGGACTTGACTTTCTTCCTGGGCCGGTACTTGTAGTCGGGATAGTCGGCCATGTGTTTGAGCCTGAGCCGCTCCGCCTCGCGGATGAACGGGATCTTGTCCGTGTCTTTCAGCAGTTTCCAGCGCTTGCCGAGCCGCTTGGAGATCTCCGCGTTGTGCATGTCAGGCGACTGCTCCATAATCTTCCTCCTCTCGATCTGAGACCAGACCATGAAGGCGTTCATGGGTCTCTTGATGTGCCCCGTCGGAGTTTTGCACCACGCCAAGTCGCTTCGCTGTCCGGAAGAAGGGGACTCGGGGGTCGGAGACACGTCCATCTCCAAGTCCATTTCTCCCGTGTCCGTGGAGTCGCCGCCGCTGCCGGGGGAATGCGCGTGGGCGCTCTCCGTCTGGCTCATGTGCTGCACCATCCTTTCCTCCCGAGAGTCTGATAACACTGTTCAGCGCAACGATTCAATTGCGTAAAACAAATCCCCACTCGTAATTTAGAGCTCCTTAGAGCACTGCTGGACGCAGCTCTAAAAAGTTCATCCAAAAACTCTCTTCTTCTTCGAACGACTGGTCTCTCAACTTTCACCAGTGCGCGCTTTTAGTGGAAACAGCAGAAATCCCGACTCTTAACTCTCAGCTGCCTGTTCGGCTGAAAACTCGCCCTGAAAGATGTGGAACGCGCCGCTGTGGGCAGCAGCGGTGTAAGTCCCTTATGTGAGCGCGTCCGTCTGCAGCGCAGCTTGTCTGTGCGGTGGAGGAACCATGTGGTTGAATGGAGCGGCTGCGCGTTCTCATAGTCTCCCTGTTTCCCGTGCGCGCTGCGATATGACTGTAAACATAACAACGGGAACCTCGCCGTTATATAGCCTCAACGCGAGATATAAAGGCCAATCAGAATCTGTCTCCATCCTGATTTTTCCAGTGAAACCACGCCCCCCCCGGCATCCCATTGGCTGAATAAAAAATAAATAAAAAAAACGGGCAATAATAATAATAATGTGCAATGAAGATCGGTGTGTCTGACCTCATTCCTATCAGACTCCATTGGAAGAAAGATGAACTGTATGTGTGTGTGTGTGTGTGCGTGTGTGTGTCCTCGCTCCTGTTACATAGGTTGATAGAATATACATGGAAGAATATTGATTCAATATAGATGATGCCTAATGTTTTTGTGTGTATAGTGTTTCAGTGTGTGTGTGTGTGTGTAGGATGCACATGTTGTGTTAGTCAGACTTCAGTTAGGTAAGGCAGCGATGGAGCAGAGAGTACACCCACCCAAACATAGCCCCCCCCCCCCCCCCCCCCCCCCTCCAACCTGTTATTTACAAATCATTACAATACCAGGTCCCATTGTTACGTCATAGCGGTGGGTAACAGTGAGGTGTATTTATTTGCACTCTGCATCGGTGTATTATGGTCAACCAGACAGTTGGCAGCTAGTAATTATGAATGCTATGAAATTGTGTGGAATTAGGTCCGAGGGCCACATGTAAAGTCACCCAGCAGCCTCCTCCTCCTCCTCCTCCTCCTCCTCCACAGCCCCGTTATGTTGACACGTCCATGTCATGCAGGATCACAATTACAGCCTGTGTCGCTAGATGTCAGGCTAGAGCCAAAGGGAGCTACTGAGGTGTGCATTGTGCATATATATATATGTGCATGTACACGTACAGCAAAGTCCTCTCCATCCTACATTCGGATGCTTTCAGGTGATGTCATCTGCTGGCCGCAAATTCTCCCACTTGCATAACTGACTTTTGTTACTGCCAAAGAGAAATCAGCCACAACAAAAAGATGGCAAAAAAAAATGCAATAAAGAACATTGTTTGCCTTGTCTGATTAGAGCTGCGTGTTCTGTAACACAACCAAACTCGTGTATTTATGACGTGTATTCTTACGTTATGACCATACGTCATAAAACAGTCATAAACTCTTTAAAGTGTCACAACTCAACCGTTTAACCCCCCCCACCGCACCCCATTGGCACTTCCATAACTCAAATGTAAATAATCAGGAGCGGCTTCATCAGTCTATATCTTTAGTTGCCCCAATTACAAGCATCCACCTGCCACTTAGATTAGTTTGCTATCCCCGTCTCCCCCGTCTCCCCCGTCTCCCCCCCGGCTCAGTGCCTACACACAGGGCTGCATGCACACATGCAGGCTTGTTTAAACAGGTGGAGCAGGTATACCTGTAATCTTATCTGATATGTGAGGAGCAGCTGTCAGGCAGCTTTCCACTCTGTCACCAGCAGATGTAAGGCTCTGGCAGCGCTGGGACACCAAGCCCCGTTGCGCCGGCCTATCGTTCTGTCATCTTCAGAGCTGCTGGAGCCATGTGCTTACCCCAAAATACACCGGCACTATGTCTCAGCTCTGTTGACGCCTAAAGGGATTGTGTCATTATAAGAGAGTGCTGTGGGAGGATGGGGCGATTACAGCGACTTCTTAGAAGAGCGTTCGATGGAGTTAGACTGCTATTTGAGGATAATATGCTGATGTTGGTATTTCTGGGTTGTGTTCTAAGTATTTTCAGGAGCAAAAACATTAAAAAAAACCCACACAGATGTTTTCTCACACTGGAAAAAGTGAAATAGTACTGCGTTGAGTTTGAGATGAGAAATTAATTTCACACCACAGAAAGCACAAACATGGGGATGGGAAACACAAGTAGAGGGGAAAGTGTGTGTGTCTGTGTGTGCAGACAAGCAGAGGTACTCATTACCATCTACTTGCCTTTTTCAACACCCGAGGAATGACGCGCCACTTTGACTTGACTGCTCGTCGTCTGGGGTCAAACACAATGAGGCCTTTGTATGTGTGTGCGTGTGTGTGTGTGTGTGTGTGTGTGTGCGCAGCCCTAACTGAATTGGAGCTTTTCCAGGGATTGAAAGTTTGAAAACAGTGGGAAGTCCCTTCCACCACGGAGTAAAACTGAAAAAGTGAACAGTAAGCACTGATTTGCATACACACACACACTCTGTCTGCCTCTGCGTGACTCATCTATAGGCAGTTTGTCCTCTCTCTGTTTTGTGTGGAGGTGGCAGACAGCGCAGGTGGCCGTCTCACCATATCACCCACCTACTGCTGTCAGTCTTTACGCAACAACACGAGCAAAGTCAGTTCTTTTTAAGTTGCCATGGAAAAGACACTAATACTTCATGCATTCTTTTTTGTGTTTCTTGGACAATCAAGTCGAAGAGCATTTAGGTGCTTTTATAAAGGCTTAAAAAAAAAGTAATCTACCGGTAATCTAAAAACCCTGAAGCTGGAGGGGTCTCTTCACATCATTGGTGTTTCTGTTGCCTTAATTACCAATTTAGGTGCTTCATATGAGTTTACAGCATAGAGTACATGTATTATGTGACTTTATTAATATATTGCTGCCTAGAAGTCTTGGCTTTGCAGCTCTTAATCGAGTAAATCTTTGGTGATACAGAAACAGAAATAGTTGTTAGAGGAACTGGAGTTTCTCCTTCCATTGTTCCATCCTTTCTTACTTGATCCCTGTCATTTTTTTCCCCTTTATTTTTACTTTATAGTCACAGACATGGAAAGATGAAAAAAAAAAAAAAACAGCACCTTTGATCGTGCAACATGAATAACCCAATGCCGGCGTGAGCGGTGACTGCAAAGCAGTGAAAGAAATTTCTTGTTGAGAAGCGGATGGAGAGATTTTAGAGTCATTGCATCCTTTTTTCGCTTTCCACGCCATCGCTGCTGTAATCCAGAGGATTCGGTCAAGGCAGGGAAAAAGACATGGAGTCGGATGAAGTGGAAAAAGACGTATGAATGAATGAGCACAACACAGATGTATATTGAGGTCGGTGATGCCACTCCCAGGGAACTCCCAACAACCCCAGCTCAAGGAAATGATGACGAAGCCGGTCAGATGATCGCTGTGTCCCGAAAATGCAGACAAACACACTTGCACATGCACACACTAAAAGACGTAAATGCACGAATACACACAGTCCCACAGTGAGACAGATTCACCCAAGTGCCAGTGTACCGCTGTAGGACCCAGACATGCTGCAGAGTCGAATTGTGAACGCACACACACTCGCCAAACGTACACACACTCACTCACATACACTCAGCCAGTCTCACAGCTGCACTCTACTCCACTCAGACACTCTGATACAACGATCGTATTTTTGGGGCATTGTCTAAAAGCCAGAGGAGTGGGAAGGAACGGAGAATGAGAACAGAGGAAAAGGAGGTGGCACGGGAAAAGGAAAGGAGAGCAGAATGAGGAGATGGAGAAGTCGTCAGAGCTTTTCGCTCTTTTGTAAAATTCATCATCTTTTGGTACCACGGCTTCCATCAAAACGGCGGTTTGCATTCGACGAGTGGAGGATGGGCATTTTAGATATTCTGCATTTTCAGGATCGACCGTCTCTCGGCTCTGGATTCGAATGGTGTGGCACAGGAACGGATATACTGCAGGAAAAGAAGGACAAAAAAGCTTTTTTTTTTTCTTTATAGCTTTTGGGAAGGGAAGTTGCGTCTCAGTTTGGAGTTTGATGGGTTGCTGTGGCTTGTTGGGAAACGTCAGCGGCTGCAGACATGATAGAAGCGTGTCTGGGTAGGAGCCAGAAAAGCAAGATGAAGAAGTTATGTAGCGAGTGAAGAAAGAAGCAGAGTGTGTGTGCAGGAAGGAAAATGCAGCGGCAGTATTGCAAAAAAAAATCCCTAAAAACCTTTCCTTCGTGCTGCGCCAAGGAAACCGAGGCTACTAAAGTGCTTATCGACCCTGGATCTCCTGTATCTTTAGCTTTCGAGCTGCTTCTCCCCGCCTCCATGTGCAGCTATGCGTCAGACCAACATGCAAACATCATACGCTGACTATAAGCCTTCGATGGTACACAGAAACCCCATACAACCCCACTCCTCCTTCTCCTCTCCTCATCCTCTTCCTCCTCTGTTGCAAGCACATCCTCCTCCAGGCATTTCAGGTCAGTCGGGCTGGTCCTGTCCTCACTTAGCCCACGGAGCAGTGTCCTCAGCTCGGGTAGCCGCTGCAGGGGTCGACGAGGACCAGGCGTGGAGCCGAGGCTCTCTGCAGCTCCAGACAGGCGCCAGACGCACTGACCTACATCAGCCTCAGTCAGACTGAGTGAGATATGGAGAGAAAAAAAGTGAGCGAGAGAGAGACAGAGAGAGATGTGGTGGGGGGTGCAGAGAGAGAGAGAGAGAGAGAGAGAGAGAATGATTGAAAGGATGGTAAGCATGGAAATGGGTGGAGAGCCGCTGTTTGCGATATGTATCGCAACATTTATCAAAAAAAAAAGGCGGAGGCACAATATGGGGTGGAGGGTAGAGAAGAAAGAGAGAAAGAGAGAGAGAGAGAGAGAGAGGAAGAAACAGAGAATAGACTATTAAAATAAAACTCTCCACCTCCTTTAACACTGGTAGCACTTCAGAAATCCCCTTTTGTCCTCATCATTTTGCTAATCTTTATTCTCGCCTCACTTTCTTTCCCTTTTTGCCTCTCATCTCTCCCCATGTTGCCTCCCTCATCCTCTCCATCTCTCCCTCTTTCCAGCTTGGTTTTCATCATATGCCATCTCTCAGTGTGGGAGGATTAGTCCGTCTCTGGCTGTCTGCTTATCTGTCTGCCCTGGCTTTCAGCTACAGAGCGTGAACAGGAGGGCGGAGGACAGGAGGTGGAGGAAGAGGAGGAGGAGGAGATGCATGTCTGTGCAGCGGAGAGGAGGGTCTGGCATCTCTTGCTCTGCTGTTGTGGCTGCATCAGCTCGACTCAGCTTATTGCGAATGCGCTTATGGTGTCGTGAAGCAGCGGAGGCTCTGCAGTGCAGCCGGAGAAGCGAGAGAACATGTTGTACTATTGTGTGTGTGTGTGTGTGTGTAGCAATATATCCTAACTATGCATAGACTGACTGTCCCTGCATTTCTCCGGCAGCGTCTGTCCAACTGGCCGTATGTAATCATTACTCGCCAGTATCAGCATCGACACTAAGCATGGATCAATACCAATAGCGAGGCAGATAGATCAGCCTGACGTTTGTGTGGCTCCCTTGGGACCTTATGCGGCAGTGGAAGTCAGTCTCTAAAGAAACATAGCTCAGTCACACTAACAATGCCTCTATCCTGAGGTGAACAGCTGTAGGCCCCGGGGAGCTGGGGAAAAAGAGGCGAGTGTATGAGAAGGAATGATGAAATCCAGCTAGGTCGGCGTATCCTGGTAAGGTCAGTGACTCACAAAGCGATTTGAAAATTGGAGACTGTCCAGCCATTTAAAGGGGTTAGTGTAGATTCCTCCGCAAAAGCCTCCCTGATTGATTGAGAGCTGTCATTCCTCGTGGTCATACATGCAGGACTAACCCCTGTGCTATTGAAAGAAGTGGCTCGGTCAAATTGAAGAGATCAAAGGACAATCAAATGACATATTGCTTGACAGAATCCTCCATCGGCACCGCTACACAGCTGGCCAGAAAAGGCATTCGAATAATAGTAGTTTTCACATAAATATCACCCATAATGGTTAAAAAATAACAAAAAAAAACGTTTTGGTGCTATAGTTAGTCATCATGTGTAAACTGTGCAAAACAGAATGTAATGTTTTCCTCACAGAGGGGGGGGGGGGGGGATTCAGGCTGCTAGGCAACCAGCAGGGAGGAAGTCACTGCAACCGGCAAGAAATAGTTACAGGTTACAGCACATACTCCTAAAACCGGAATGAGTCATGTTGACAGTTCTATTTTTGCACAGATGAAATAAATGAGATTTGTGCTGATGGTGAGCTTTAGAGGTAGAAACACTTTTGAACTCAATTCACACTAGTTGTTTACCCCATCAAGTGTTTTTTGCTTGACTAATCAAAGTCAGTCATCTCCTTACTTTAGCTCCTGGCTATAGCCAAAGTTAGCACGCAGACGTGAAGGTGAGCTTGCTCTTGTGATTAAGGGCACTGTCACAATGACAAGCAGCATGCGTTCACAACCGGTGATAAAATAATTACCGCTGAAAGAATGCGCCGTCATGGCGAGGAAAGACTCAACCTGAGCGGCGTAAAGCAGAATATCTCTCTTCTCATGTCAGCATTCTCTTGAATGGGTTATAACAGTTACACAGCCATAGCAGCGTAGCTGCAGCATCTCCTCATTTAGCATCTATGCTTTTAAACGATGTAGTGATGGCCAGCTGTGCTGTCACAATAGCAGCATTACACCGGTTCATGGCAGCTTTAACGTCTATGTGTTGATCGGTGAGGCTGAAAAGTCTCATCATGTCAGGAAAATTATTTTAAAACTCACAGGATTTGATTTGAAGATGCTGTTGGCATAGCGAAAACTCAAAACAGAGAGTAAAGACTTAAACAAATGACATGTTTGAATGTCTAAATGGTAAATGCGACCATCAGCAATCGCAAAACTACACAATGGTGCAATTTATTCTGGGACGGCTTTGCAGGAGCTCTCGGTTCATTCCGCATGTAACGTAAACCATCCACTTAAATGCTCACAATCAAGACCAGCTTTTAAAACAGCAGCAGTCCGTACTGGAGCTTATGCCTATCCAGGATGGCGAGGAGCGTGCTGCTCATTCCTCGTGGCCCAGTCCCCTGCCGCCTGATTATGGATGAAACTCGGGGCTGCTGTTTCAAAGTCAGTCCAGATAGACAGAGTCAGAGATGGCACTGTCGAGATTATTTTCCCTTTACTGCTATAGAGAGAAGTTATCAGGTCCAGATGTAAAGAAAAGTGGGTCACCGCACTAAACATGTGCCAGACCCTATACTTGCCCATATGTACAGGGACCTACTGCTTACACTAGTGCACATGCAGTATGCACACTTGCCAAGTCAGGCCAATTTTCTTCCTCGTCTCCCAAAATAGCACTGAGCAGGCCCAGAGTGAGTGTGTATGTGTGTGTCTGTTTTCATCTGGGGTATGTCTTACATCTGCACATACATCCCTGCCTGTGTGTGTAGCTCCCATACAGTAAATCGCACAATTCTATCACAACTACAGGGTGTGTTTTACATCAAGCGTTCAAGTTTGCCTGTTTTCTCTGCAGTCTTTTGTCTTAATGTCCTTCTCACATGACATCCAAACTAGTAGCTGCCTTAAACCCCCAGACCCTTTCATGCTGCGCCTCTGCCATTGCAAACAACAGGAAAATGACGGCGGCGGAGGAGTGTGGTTTGGAAGAAGAGTTTTTTTTTCTTTTTAAATGGGGAGTTTACAGTTGAACAAGCACTTCTTTTTAAATAGAGAAAGTTTAGTATTTATGTGCTCCAGAGGTCACGAGGAACCATTTGGGACAAGGCAAGCTCCATTTCAGAAGGTTTTAGCATGCAAAGTCAGAGAAAAGGAGCAGTGTGTCATTGGAACGGCTCAAATAGCCTCTGGCTGGGCACTTCATATGAGTATATGTATGTCTGAACAGCTGAGCGCGATCCATCAAAGCCCTCAAAGAGTTTTCCAAGAATTGCCCAGCTTGACCTTTTTCTCAGAACAAAATCCCCCTTCAAAATCCATGACACACTTTCTCTTGCATCTCGTTGCCTTTAGCTTTTTGTGCGTGATGGTTTTGCACTTTGCAAATTGTGACAAATGATGTTGCTGAAAGTGTGGCCAAAGAACAGCAACATCGCTGTGAAGCCAGAGCACGCAAACATTTGGTGCAGACAAACACACCACTGGGCCAGCTGGGAACTGGAATGTGATTGGAATGGACAGCAAGTGTCAACCCATGGGGCAAATCATCTGTGTGTTATGATGCGTAATCGCTCTACCGTCTGGGGAGGTGTGCATGTGCATGTCATTCTGCCACACATGAGGGTCATTCCCCAGCAATGCCCAGGGTGTATTGCATTGATTAGTGTGTGTGTGTCTGTTGTTATAAACCCCCTTTCTAACACAATATTAACCCCGAAAAGGAAGGCACAAAGAAACACACTGGTTTAAAACAAACGGAGCTGATGTTACTGTTGATAGAAACTACTCTTCTGAAGAAAATCAGAATTCTGAAATTAAATCCTGAATACTGAGAATAAAGTCTGAAATTTCAGTTTAACATGCGGCATTGATGTTTTAACTCATGCAAGGCTGTTACTTCAAGAAAAAAAATAGTGTATTATTACGAATAAAATAAAATGGAACAAAATAAAAAAGGTGGGCTTTTTCTCTCTCTCTTTATTTGCCTGGAAGAGAACGTCAAAAACTCTCGATTTCTCTGGGTTTGGATATTGCTGTAAGCATTTTAAGTACACTTAAGTAAACAGTACACTGCAGCAATATTCTCAGTGCAAACACTGCATATTATATCTTTTGTAGTGATGGATGTTCAACCAATGGTTTCTGAATATATTTGCTAAACCTACCTTGGTTTTTTTCCAGGATTGGATTTTTGCTTTGCTTGTATCGACAGAAAAATATCCCTCAATTTGTTTTAAGAGTGAAACAATACAAAGCGTAAAACTTTATCAAAGACGAAATAGCTTGTAAGTGGATATTTTTTTTATTTCTTACAGTTCTCTTGCGAAATGCGATATTCTTGTTGAAGTGTGTTGCCAGCATGAGCACATAAGCAGTGGGGAGTCCGTCTAGTTGTTTGTTACACAACATTGGGTGAACGGTGCAGAACTGTATGTACAGTAATAGCAGACCATTGACACTGGCACACATACAGAACGGGTGGAAGACACACATTTTTCTAATCACAATTTAGCTATGAGCGCTTTTAAAGTAGAAGGAGCCAACCAGTTCACGCTGACCCAGACTGGCCTAACTAATAATATCGCAATGACGCCGAGGCTTCTGGGATGCATGAATATCAAGTCTTGAGAGGAGAGGAGGTGAAGACAGAAGTATCAGATGTGAGAAAGAAGAGAGGTTGTCTGTGCTTGTTACCCACATGCAGTATGTGTGAGTTGGTGCGCTCATCGTTCCAGAACAGCACATTCTAGTTTTTTGCCTCCGCACTTTACACTCATGCATGTCAGACTCGTCTCCCCATAGGCTCTTTGTTGCTTTTATAGCCCAGGCGGTCTTATCTAACCGGGTCTCCTGAGGAAAGCAAAGACAGATATAAAGAGAGAAGGAGTGGGAAAAGAGAGGCTGCAAACTGTAGAGCGCATGCCAGGGACGAGGGGAAAACTCATATTCATATCAACAGGGCTCCTCCGCACTACAAAAACATCCATCCAAGCTAATGAGTCACAGAGTCTGCACTTAAAATTGCATTTTCTTCTGCAGAAAAAAAAACACAAAGTGAGCGCAGTGCAGAACATTTGTGCCTTTATAACAAGAGCTGGCTCGTTTGGAGAAGCAAGCCAAGTTGGTTGGACATTTTAAAAGAGGGGAATTTCTAGGATTTCTCAATTTAAAGAGCTAATTGCGGCATTTATGTGAACTTGGCGGAAACGGATTCCTCCGCTCTGGGCCAACTGTGCACCTGTCTGGCTGCCAATCACAGCAGCAGCTCAATAAAAAAAGCTGCGGTCACACAGGTGAGAATGGAACCCCAGGGCGGTTCTCGAGTTTCAGAGGCAGGCTGCGTGAAGATATCATCAATATGCAGTGAAAGCCTCGAGTCTAAATTCCATCACTAAATTCAAACTCTGCTTGTATGGGCATTAGAGCTTATTTGATTTGATTGTAAACACTTCTGGGCACTAAGACGGAGTACATTATAAGTTAACATATGATTATTGCCTTTAAAGTTCATTCTGGTCTACTTACACCTGTTTTTTCCCCATATTTTTTATACCTAAAGAAGTAAAAAGTGCAAATATTTCCGAACTGGTCTGGTAAACTCCTTCAATCGACAGCCGGGAAAATGTTAGCAATGGTTTCAGCATAATCCCTTAGAGCAACTACATTGATCTATCCCTAAAAATGCTCGTTTTCTTTTTCTTTTTAACCAATGAGGGGTTCAGATTGTTATTTTGTCTGTGTCTGAAAGCGTAATGGAATGGAACCCTACAGTGATAGGCCTTTCTCTGACAGAGTACAGTCCTTTCAGCCATGGTTCTCGGTTACCGCTGCTTTGATTGATTAGTTTGTGTTGGAGATTTAACATGTTAACTCAGAGCAAATTGAAGGCTTTTAAACACCAAAGGCATCACATCATTTAGAGCTAACGTGTGTTCAGTGTAACACTCCAGAGAAATTATTCTGGGTCTAAAGAGGCCGACGATCCAAACTAATCTGGTCTGGCTATCAACTCATAATGTCAGCCTGCAAAAACACGCAAGAAAAAACAAGACATAACACTTTATAATAGTTGAAACTCCCTCCTGCTGTTACAAGCATGTTGCTTTTGTCACCTCTTTATGCTGCTTGGATTCAGGTAGAAGTGAGATCCGGTTTTGCCTGAGAAAGACAGAGAGTTGGTAGAGAACAGATTCATTGCAGAAGTAATCAGACAGCAATCAGCAGGCGGCTCTAAATATCTGTATGTGTCCCGTCCGGCGTCCGCCTCACATTGACATGCACAGTTAAGTTAATGCCACACTACTGCGCCACAGTATGGCCTCAGCATCACATTACTGGAGCGCGATGTTCTCTGCTCCGGGGCCAAACTCTCAGACTCCCTTTGCTGTGTGTGGGTGTGTGTGCCTGTTCTCCCAATCTGTTTGCAAACTGCTGAGTATAAGCCAGTAAAAGAGTTCACACTGGATTAGGTCTGAGTTGGCTAAACACCAGATAGCTGAGATAACAGTGGTTGCATGTGTGTGTGTGTGTGTGAAGAGGAGGGAGCAGCTGATATCAGCAGGAATAGGGGAAAACACTGATAAGGCTTTTTCTAGAGCTGCAGTTCTAATGGTTATGACGGTTAGATGCTAACAAACGAGGCTGATGTTTATTGACCTTTATTGCGAGATCGTGTTTATAGAAAGCAAAGAAGAGGGAACAAAAGGTTAAGAAGGAAGGACGGGATAAAAACAGGAGGTGAGAAAAAAAGAAGGAACGACAAACACCTGCAGAGCAATATCGTTCTGATCTTTGCATTCTGATAAAGAATTACTGGTCATGTCACACATGGACCAAGTTCCTGTTCTTAGCGGAAAACAAAAATTTACTCTGTCGCTATGGAAATATATTTCAGGCTATGCAGTAGGTTCTGATGCCTTTTCACCTTCAACAAGTGCACGTTTGAATTTGATTGAGTTAATAATTAACTTGACTTTTCTAGAAGTTTCTTAAAGAACAGCATGTGAAAATTTTCAGCCGCGGCTCCAGGAGGCTTTTTTTAAAAATATGTCTGATACATATACTTACAGAATTCATACATTTGTGTTTAACCTGCCACCTACATTGGTGTTTAGGGTCCAATGAAAGAAAATGCTTTGGTATGTCTGACTAGTGTCACAATGTTTTTGTCGGTATTCCATGTGTAGGTGATAATTACTGATTAGTTGCTATTGCCCCAAATTGAATAAAATAAAATATTAGTCACATGCAAAGAGAAGAAAGGAAACTGAAGGAAGTTGGGATAGAAGTTCAGAGGAAAAGAAGGGAAAATAATGACATGTGCATGTTTTTGTTGATTACGAGAGAGAGAGAGAGAACTCAGATTATTTCGTCTTTCTTCCTCCTCCTCCTCTTTGGCTGGAGAGAAATCCAGTGGGAGGAAGCCATCATCTTCACTTTGCCTCCCTGTCCTTTCACTCTTTCACCTTTCCCATCTCATCTTTTCTCCCAAGAATTAAACCCATCAAGATGACTCTTTATCTCCTCGGTTCGTAGGAGGGAAGGTGAATCTATAAAGACTTTGCCTGTTCCAGAGTTGATCGATGGATGTTGAAGTGTTTAACTCACAAAGGGCTGCATAAACGGCTCAGGAGCCCTCGGCTTATGCAGAACACCATGCAAATCTGAAACAGGACTCCATTGATGTTGCTTGTTTT
Organism: Brachionichthys hirsutus; assembly: GCF_040956055.1. Taxonomy (NCBI): domain Eukaryota; kingdom Metazoa; phylum Chordata; class Actinopteri; order Lophiiformes; family Brachionichthyidae; genus Brachionichthys; species Brachionichthys hirsutus. The sequence goes on along the minus strand of NC_090909.1, from coordinate 6,485,730 downwards.
ACCTGCTGCACAAGACGCTAATCCCCTTGATGTGAACCAAACGGAGAGGACGTGATATGTGCAGGGGCGAGAGGGGTGGCCCTCCTGTCTGTCACCCCCACAATGAACACACAAAGCGGCTCTGCTTCACCTTCACGATGCAGGAACCAGAAAGTGCAATGCCAAGAAATGCAAAACCTTCAGCACTAAAGCACAAAACATATCATTCATAAATCCCATAGAGCTGATAAAATAACCTTTTGGGACATTTCTGTATTATTTATGGCACTAAGGCTCAAAACTGGGAGCATCACTAAAATGATTAGCTGCCTCTTCGCCCTTCTAAAGCTGCGCATTATCTAAAGATTACATTTGCGATTTTAATTTCTATCACTATAGGGAGCTGGTTTTACTATGAGTGCCCCCCCCACACACACACACACATACTGGTCCCGCCTACGAGAATGTGCATACATTCAGGTGGCGAGATAAGCATTCCAGAATGAGCACACACACACACACACACAAACAATTAAGTCTAGTGAGTAACACTGAATAAAAACAACTTTCATTTTTGGCACCCTCAAGTAATGCGGATAAAAAAAAAAGTAATATCCTGTCGGCAACAGAAAGCAAGCGATGGAAAGAATGCAGCATTTGTCATTTGTTCAAAAGGCTTAAAAATAGCTGTCTTTATGTTCAGTAATAAAAAGAAAGGGTGTGAAAAATAAATAGTGTGATGTTTTTATCTACCCCCCCAGAGAATTCCCAGGGAGGAGGTCAGGCTGGATATTGGTTTCTTTTATTCATATTCCCCAGTCTCTCAAAAGTTATCTCAAATCGTACAGTGTCTTGAAATGGAAGATGGTGGAGAGATCCATGGAGGATCCCTCAGGTGAAACGTTATGTTGGTTTTTATTTCTGCTTACTGTGTTTGTGGGGTTTTTTTTATGCATGATGTCCATTGGAAACGTGGTTTAAAATCTTTAAAACCAGCAGCACCATTGGCTTCCAAAAGGTCGCTGAAACTGCACTTCCAAAGTCTTTGTCACCTTCAGAGACACACACACGCACACACTTTATATGTAACAGGGCTAAAAGAGAACGCCTCCGCCTCCACCAAATCCCTAAAAGCTGTCATTGACTTCAAACACTGTGAATCTTTCCACAGTGGAGTGCTTCTGCAGAGTGACAGAGCTGTGTCTTTACATCTATCGGATTCTTTTGATGCGGCCTCTGCAGTCCAGACCCTGAGCTCTGAAACATAAAACTGATATACTTTCAATTCATCTGGGATGTGCTGGAAATCCAGGAGTGTACTTTATATAAGAATGTCCTCTCTTTTAGTAGGCAGCTGAAGCTGACACAATTATATTAACACCTAATGAGTATAGAATTTCTTAACATTTGAAAGCATATTTGTGAATACTGAATATTCACATGTCAAATCTACAGAATGATCATTTACCTATTGAAAAACTGACTTATTTTGCATGTGGCATGTGTAATTTATGAGTGGTGTGGGATTGTATGTATCTATCAGTGTCAGGGTGACATGTGTGGGGTGATAATCTATTCTGTGACCCAAATTTATATGTTGAAAGGCTACAAAACCGCGCTCCAGCCCTCCCTTCCGATTTCACAGCTCATCACTGTCAGTGCAATATACTGTGTGTGTGTGTGAGAGAGAGAGAGAGAGGGGGAGAAAGCGAGAGCATGATAAAAGGAATGTGTTATCCATCTTATCCAGAGGAGATGTTTGAAAGGAACTCTGTTATTAATAAATGCATGAGAGCCAACAGAAAGACGTACATTCTGCAGCTTTGCAAAAATAGAGAGGCAAAGGAGAAAAAAAAATCACTCCTTGTTAGCATTCTCTAATTCTCACAGTCGCTGCCTGCGCTAGGAGCTACGTTCTCAATGAGAGACAAATTATCTCTGGTCAGCTTTGCTATCTATTATTCACAGCTCTGTGAGAGACACTGGTGGCGGGATGAACAGCAGTCACTTACAATATATCCTGGAGCGACACCATCCTATTCATGTAAAAAAAAAACCTTAATAATAATAACAACCACTGCTAGAGAGAGGAGCAGCTGCAAAGTTGGCAAAAGCATGTGGAGGAACGGGGCTTTCATTTTGGCTGCTGGCATGGATTTTACAGAAACTAGATAAACCAAAAAAAAAAATCACACATTTTATGTATTTATTCAAAAAGCAGGTAATGTATGTCCATTGGGTTCTGGAAAAGTTTAATAAAAAGGAATCTGGGTTCTCCTTTGTCGGAAATATTGTCAGGGTTTTTGTTCATTCAAGTCTGCAGCTGGCTTTACAGACAGCAAACAACCTCTCTGTCTTATTGCTTTATTGAAATCTCTCGACCTGCAGGACACACAGAGGCGCGGAGCAAGCATGCAGGAGCGTCTATAGGGTGAAGATTCACCTCTGAAATGTTAATAAATTTAAGAGGAAATTGCTTTGTGTTTATCTGTAATGTGACAAAACACCTTGACTTTGAGCCCTGGCACATGTTACAAGCTCACAAACAGACAAATGCCATTTCATATGCTATAATTCCCCATTGTGTGCATTCTTATTAGAGGATATATGAATGCAATATGTGCTGTGCACATGGACAATGAAATATGCGACAAACATATCAGACAAACTCATCTTTTTGTCATATTGAATAATATATCATAAACTACTGGCCATTTTCTAAAGATGCAATCGCTTCTGTATCAATAAATAATGCGCTCTGTTCATGTTTGATTCTCTGATGATAAAAATGTGAATAAAGCTACAGTTTGAAAAAAAAAAACAAGCACAGCTGCTGGTTTTTGTACAGTGTTTTCCTCATGGGCTGATTCAAGCAGCATTTCTAAATCGGTTTCTGTGGAAATGAATTTGGCTCTGAGTGCTGTAATAGCAGACAGAATATTTAACAAGCCAAATAGCCCTGCATATTTTTCTCCCCCCTTTGCTTTTTAGGTACTCGGCTGCTGTCTGTTGCTATGCAACTGCATCCTCCAAATTGTGAGGTTCAGGGCCACCCCCTTCAAAAAAAAGATGCAGAGGGAAAGGTACATTCTACATGAACTGATGCATGCACGGCGCAGCAGCACCCTCATTTGAATAAATACAAATATTTGAATATTTCAGCTCTACTCACAAATTGAAATTTTCAAGAGCTAGTTGTACTCCTTACCAGCTCACCTTTGTTTGGTGCACATCCTGTTTATTCTGCATTTATTCATTGGAGCTGTGCAATTTCTCTCTCCCTTTTCTGATGTGCTCTTCTCATCAAAAATCAGTCTCCCTCACCGTGCTCAGCTTTGTGCCCTCTCTAACACACACACACATTTTGCACATACTGTATGTCTGTGAGGCAGACTGTCTCTATAATTGGGTTATTCTTCTCCTCACCAGTGTGATGCACTGAGACACACATGTGCATTGCTTGCACACTCACAAGTTTGATAGGTGGAGACATTTTCGTACAGATTGTTGCTGAGGTAGGAGAAGTGCACCCATGCATGTGTTTTGCTTGCGCCCATAAGGAAATGTAAGGCCTGTGCTGCGATTGGATACGCAAGTTAATAGAGTTAAGGGGGAAAAAAGACAACAAGGACATCTTTAGAAGTGATCTTGTCAAGACAAAACCTGTTTCTCCGGCTGAGTGTATTCATCTTTGATCATGCGGTGGAAATCTGACAGCATAGGTTGATCTTGTACTGTATATGTGTTGTATACAAATACATATTGACAGATGTGCATGGGAATACAATGTTGATGAAAGGGCACATTTTCGCAGGGTATAGTGAAGAGGGCATTCACATGCAACCCCTACCCCCATCTGCGTTGCCACACTCCAATGCCGCCCCTCTCCATGTCGCACTCCCACAAACCTGTATCTCGGTGAGGTGACCCTACTTTAATGTGTGTTGAAAAGGTCGCGCCGGTCCTGTCCACTGATTCAGAAAGGCCCTCCCAGGCCTGTATGCGTGGCTGCGCTTCAGTGTAATACCTCCAGACACAAGGGACATTCAATGTTTACACCACTGACACCCCTCTCACTCACGCACACACACATAGAAGCGAAGGGAAAGAACGCAAAACACAAAAGCAAAGGCAATAGCATGCCCGAGTGGGTGTCAAACCTATAACTGCTCGGGGGATTTGAACCGGTTTGAAATCATCCCGAGGCAGAAAAACTGCGGTTTGTGATGTGTGATCTTTTACTATTTTGTTTACAGTTAATGAGGTAAAAGACAGAGGAAATAGGACAATACCACAATGGAACAAAAATGGTATTCAGAGGAGTCAACAAAGAGTGTGCGTTATAGTGAGAAAAAAGATGAAAAGGAAGAAAAACAAAACAGTAAGCCTTCGATGCATGGCAGGATATAAGGAAGTCAAAGCCATCAGATTTATGTGATTTTCTTACGTTTTAACTTGAAAATTGTTGTGAATTCTGATCAATGGGACATCTCACTCCTGTTTTGAGAAAGTGATGCACATACAGTGACTTATATGGATTTATTTTTCACCGGCGCATCGAGATCTATAATTATATTTGATGCTGCTTGGATTTAACCACATCCTGTGTCCTGTATTTTAGCAGGCAGCAAGGTGGCGCAGTGAGTGGTGGCATTTCTTCCAGCAAGAAGGTTCTGGGTTTGATTCCTGTCTGTGCAGAGTTTGTATGTTCTCCCCTGAGTATGAATGTTTTTATTTGTCTTTCATCTGATGACCTGGTATCCAGACCCGTGACCCGCAAGCTGGATGAGCGTGTAGATAAGCCGATTGCTTTCGTCTCGTCTACAAGAAAATGGATGGATGGATGTGTTTCAGCATCTCTGCTATACAGCGCACATGCCAGGGTCCATGTCCTGTGGCTTTGGTAGTTCCTGCACGGTGCATTGAGAGCATTAGTATGTATTAGCTGGCAGATGGGCCTCAGTGCTCCCCTGGTGCTCCCTGTAATGATGAGCCATGTTTTTGTTTATCTGAAAGGACACACTCTACTCTCTCCTCATCTTCTTTTGTCTCAATCACCCATTTTTCTTCTGTCTGTCTCTAGTTTTCTTCTCCTATTTTTCTATCACCATGCCAATCACACTGCCTTTCTTTCAGCCTGTCCCTCTGATAAGCAACGTCCCACTGGAACTGGTCTCCATCCTTCTCTTCAAGCGCAATCACATATGCACCTGTACAACTGTCAGACACAGCTTTGGTTCATGACAGCTCTGCAGAGCGCTGAGTGGAAGGCAAGACTTCACTAACAGCCTGGTGTGTTTCGTTAATTATCACCCCTCCTTGATGCGCCACGCCAATTTCTGTCCCAAAAGGGAAGTCGCAATCTCATCCCACTTGTGTGACACAGACAGTTGATTTGCAGCAAGAAATAGAGTGAGGATAACAGTCATGACTAGTATACGGTATTGTCTACCAAGGCATTGATCTGCTGTTTAAAGTGTGTGGACAAATATTAGTCTCTGTGTAGATCACATTTCCTTTCAGCCTCACGCTTAATATGAGAAGAATGTGTATATTAGTGTGTAGACGTTAGATACTGTGCCATAACTGTATCAAACATCCCTCACCTCGTGAGAATAGTCCTCAAACATCCATTTCAAATGCACACCTCTTCACACATTTTCTCACCCTTCACCCTATTGACCCCGTTTGCAAACCACTCTTCGGGTTTACCATTCTTACCCCGCTCTGAGGAATGGGTAAATACACAGGCGGCTATCCAGAGAATAGCTTGACATGCTTCCCCGGGGCCGTGCTTGAGACGAGCCCTAGAACCCCTGAACCCATATTCTACACCTTCTCTCCATAACACACACACACACACACGCACACACACACACACACACACGCAGCCCTTAGGGCTTTTACTTCCAACCACCAGCTCTCCTTACATGAGCCAGGAAGCGGCCTAGTAACAAGTGTGTAACGCACTACAGCAATTCCAGGCAACTCAGCCGGCAATTGTGGACAGTTGGGAATACAGAGACAGCTGATTATGACAGGGGAAGTAAATTAGCATCATACTAGTGCAGATGGTGGATGTAGCTGGGGGTTGAAACATATGGACACGCAAACTTGCAAGGATTGGCTATCAATTCAAACACAATCTGTGCTATACGCTCCCAGCTTGTACACAAGGGCTTACACACAAATGTGCACACAAACACGCATTAAGACACACACAGTCAGTCACCTTCTGTCACTTCACTTGCCAGTGCCTTGGGCCATGAGAAATGTTGGGTGGACAGATGATGCAATAATGTCATAGATATAATGGATATGAGTCACAAACGTGGGTCATATAGCCTGATATCTCAATTTCTACTGTGTTATACACACGAGAAAGAGAGTATCAGTAGCTCTGCGAGTGGAATTACATTTGATATATGTGTGACAGCAATGTTGAACAATCAGTAGAATGAAATGGAAGAAATGTGACTTGCCTTTGGTGCTTGGAGACTCGTTCCTTTCTTAATAATGGAGATTTTCCCTTTTCCTCTTTCTACCTCTTTCCCAGTCTTCTTCCTTGCAACTGAGTGGAAATCTACGGATGTCGACATGATTGACACAAACGCATTCAATCCAAAACCAATGTCATACCATTTCTTACGCGCACACACACAGACACCATTGAACACAAAGGACCTATACACTGTATGTCACAGCGATTGAGTGCACACTCTGCACCTTCAACATATAGGCTACAAAGGGAAAACAATCAAGGTGGAATCTAAAGTGAAGCAGTTGTTGTGGCATCTATACATGGCGCAACAAAACGGCAGTAAGGCTGCTGTGGATAGGCGTGTGAGTTCACAAGAGCTCCAGCCAAGATGCCCGGGCCTCATGCCGGGAAGCCTTAGACGATGTTTAGCCTTAGGCTGAGAAGATGGGGTGGCGCCCAGGCCTAGTGGCCCTCAACATCACATCACGCACTCCCACATGGCTGCGGAAGAGATCTGACATTTCTTAAAGCGCTTCAGGTATCGGAACACATCAGACTCTGCACTAACAGCCATGACATGTACATGACATGAAGTAGGTGTTGGCTGATTGATGAAAGAATGCTAACAGGGCATGTGGGAGAGGATAAAACCGGGTTTACTTAGCTTTATATTTGCATGAAAATATATTTTTTTGCCAAAGTGTTAGCTTGAAACCACATAAACTAAATTTATACATCAAAGCATAAGGAATTAAAATTAATCACAAGTAATATTAACATCTGTTGGATACGAAGATGGGTTGATGTTTATTCATATGATGATGACTTTTTAATTCACACTTGTGGTTCATTTAACAGGATTTCTTTTTTTTACTTACACCTTAGGTTATTAAGATTATCCTTTCGAATCAAGCATGAAGCTTAGGATCGTAATATCTGTCCAGCATAAAGTCAGAAAATACATAAAATGACCAGATTAATTATTTCTGATCAAACTGTCAGACAGAAAAATCTGGCAGTATGACATTGATAGACAAGCTGAAGGAAATGTGTCCGGCTCTAATGGAAGTATTTAATGTCTTTTTACTTCACAAAATTAAGGACAATGTAATAATAAACACTTCAAGTCTTGGGAAAAAAAATCAGTTTTCATTTTACCTTTTTCCAAAAACATATTGTCACAACCCAATATAATTTAATTGGTGCTCACAATATTGTAAGAAGACATTTCTTCCAGGTTAATTTCCAGACCTAGCTTGTGACAGTGTTCATCAAGCCGGTTCAATAGAAAATTTAAATGAGAAATTACACAGTAGAAATCAAAAGCCCCCATATTACCTATGAAAGTGGAAAACATTCGTAAGCACATCAAGGACCGCAGTAGATCAAGAAAGGTTAAAAAACATAATTTTAAAAGGTAAAACAATCCAGACATTCCTCATTTCATATCACTTCTAAGTGGGACAAATTACTAAAGCCAAATGTCATTGGAAATGCAGCGACCACCACTGCACCTAAATATATGTACGCCACAGCGCATATATTAAAACTTAATGAGCATGCATTACCAGTGTGAAATGCATCCAGAGAGCAGACAGACCCACTCGTGTACACAGGTGCAGAAATTTGGAATGGATACCTCGAGCATGTGGGAGAAATATAAATAAAGAGAGTGAGAAATCAAGGCATAAATAAGGCTTGACACTCCTTTCTCTCACAATCCATTTCCCCATTCCGAAAGGGGACACAGGCTCCAAATGATCACTGGCTCAGAATAAATGTAGACACCAGCAACAACACTCATTTTACCTTCCATCCCTCTCATGCAAACAACGATGCAGTCCACAGTTGACCTCCCACATAAATTTGCAACTTGCTCAGCTACCGGGGAAAATGAAAGATAACTCGCTCAAGCCCAGTGGACAGTTCCCAGTTTCATGTCAGACAGAAGTGGATATTGCATACACATCAAGCTTGTTTATGAAAACTAAATCCTCAGAAAAAAGGCTGAAATGGAGAGAAAGTACCGGAGTAAACAGGAACGTGTATCAGAGAGCGAAAGGAGAACCATAGTCTGGCAGCACTCACCCCTGAAGATTATGGCTTGACATTTGGATGCAGAGCCAGGAGAATGTCAGATGGGTTATGACAGGAATGGTGATGGGCAGATTATGACTGACTTCTGAACTAAAAGTCCTAAAAGGTCGCAGCTCACTCAGACGTCTGCGAGCTGATGTGCTTTCATATCACGGAAACAACTGAGCCAAACAAGGAGACAGAGGAAAGTTTGCCAAAAATCAATCAATTACCTCAATCGTCTAGTCTGCAGCCGCTTTATCTGCCTCGCAGGTCACATGTGTGGCTACAGCCTATCCCAAGGAGTACAGGAGAGAGGCGGGGTACACCCCAGATGCGTCGCCAGCAGATCGTGGGGCATCAAGAATTCAGAACTCATTTCTTCACAAGTGAGGGCGTATTCACGTAATAGTTCCCAAAGCACGGTCCCATGATATTGGACACCATTTCTATATTACCCCTTTAAAGATGGCTGCCTTCTAAAAGAAATGTTAAACACACACACACACACATGAAATTGTGGAAAAAAGAAGCTACACCGACCCATAACAGCGGCACCCTTAGCAGCTGGCAATGGTTCCCATATTGCAGAGTCGTCCTCTAAGTTGACCAAGTGTTCCAAGCACGATAAAGTCAAAGCCCAAAGTTATTTTATTGCCATTGTTGATGACAGTCTTCCTATTTTAACACAACATCTTCACCACCACATCGTTCCACAGTTTTGTGGACGCACAGAGGAAAACATAAAGTAATCGGTGGCTTTACTGAGCATGAACGTGCCTTTCAGATAGTTTACATTTTGATAATGTTTGATAACGTTTACATAAAGATAATGTTTAAAATGCATATGCTCTACTACGAATGTTACACCGCACTGAAAGAAACTTCGGTTTCGGGATTGGGTTGGGCTTTGCTCGATAGAGACATTAATGTATCTTATGCTGCAGCAGGTGAACGCACTGTTTGTCTTTTGGAGAGGCAGCGATAAACACACAGCCTCTCTCCTTTGGTTTCAGCCGTACAGCAATCATTTGGAAGTGACTATTTGAGCGAGCGCTTTAGCGCATGGTCACGCTAAATGCCATAAAAGCAAAACCTTTAACCACTTTAGGTTTTTGCAGAGTTCAATCTACATGCCTTTGCTCCCTCATGGCTATAGATACTAATCAGATTACTGTCTGCCGCTACGTCGGCCTCCACCAGTCAATATTAACCATTAGCGCTAATCACACTTTAATTAGTGATATATTCAAGGCCTCTCATTTGCCGTGTGTGTTCCTGTGTGTGTGTGTGTTTGAGCACAATCTGCGTGGCATCCACCTCCAGTGAACACTTTCAAATGCTTAACACCCTCGTGAGGCGTGTAACACACTACATCAGATGATTACACTTTAAAGAGATCTGACGCGTTACCTGTTTCACCTGGGGCAGTCGCTCACCTTCATCAATATAGCAAATAAATAAAACCCACAGCACTCTCTCTCTCTCTCTCTCATCCAGTTTAGAGACCTCCCTACTGGTGTTGCTGGATTTCCCATCACAAGACACTGAAACAATAAGGATCAACTCAAAAGCTCACTGAGAAGAAAGGGCGTGTGTTCGGGCTTCTCTCATTGCCTCGCACAGTGAGGCATTAGCAATGCCTTTAATGCACTATGAATGATCCTCAGCGCAGACTGAGAAGGGAGAAGCCATTCGCCTTTGGGCATAAAAACACTGCTCTTTGATTATTGATTCACTGTCTCTCTTCTTTACACACAAGGTGCAGTTTCGACCTGAAAGAACTTGCAAGCTAAAAAAAACACACGAAGAGAGAAAATAGAAGAAAGGGAGCGTGTCCTTCGAGGGAAACACGCATGAGGAGATTTAAACCCAAGTTGAATTGAAATCTAACAGTTTGGCAAACTACAGGATAAAAAAAGTGAGCGAAAAAACAACAACAGATTGTGTTGACGCTGCTGTTGCTGAATGGCTGCAAAGAGGTTTCTAAAAGCGGAGAGAGAATATTTAATTTCCTCATTCTACTTCTGTGAAATGATCATGAATGTTGCAATTATTATTATTTTTATCAGTATGAAAGCGGAGCGTGTCCCGTCTTAATTTATTATCTCTTTGAAGAGGTGGTAATGGTGTATGGCTTTCTGATGCCATACATTTACATAATATTCTTTGCCAGCGGGGATACATTTCTTTTCGTTTTTTTATTATAAGGCTAAAAATACTCGGGATGTTGCAACGTAACGGCAACACTGGCTGTTTTTGATTGCCAGTTTAATCTTTCCACTTACATACAGGTCTGGGATCAGTGTTTACCACTAAAAAACAAACACCCTAAAGCTTTTGGGTGAGCTTGAACACAAAATCAAATACACACACACAAACAAGAGACTCAAAGCCCTCAAGAGCTCCGATTCCATTCAAGAAACACTTAAAAAGAAGACAGTGCTTGTAAATCCTTTGTTCCCTCACAACACTGTGATTAAATTATATTTGTACGCATGTAAGATAGGATTTCATCTTGTTGAAGAAATATAACACATCTATATGGATAGGCAGGTAAGCTGTGGCAAGCCTATGCTGTTATGCTACAAAGGGCAGGCCTGTCCGTGCTTTCCAAAAAATAATTCTAAACAAGATTTGTTGAGCGGATATATTGTGTATTCTTAGGATGGCCTTGCTTCTGTTTATCTCCTCTGCTGATGGTTCTATTCACTGAGGCTCAAGGTCACTTTATCCGCCTCGTTCGCAGGGGATTTTTTTTTTTTCTTTCTTTCTGACATTGTGTGTGTGTGTGTGTGTACGTGTGGTCACTACTTCATTAGGCTGCTTCTTCTTTCTCCTTCTCTGACACAAACACAGTTACAGACGGATCAACAGGGGCTAAATGCGAGTGGTGATCCAACCGTGTTGCTGAGCAGAACTGTCTATAGTGCTTGTGTGGGGTGTGGGGTGTGGGGTGTGGGGTGGGGGGGTGGGGGTGGGGTGTCAGTGCAAAACCTATTAGTATGTCTGAGGCCTGCATCTCCAAATCTTGTTACTGTGAACTGATGCAACAGGAATGCAATACAAACCTACTCTCTCTCTCTCCCCCATGTAGCCTCCCTCTAGCTCTCTCATCCACTTACTTGCTACCTTCGTCTCTATTGCAGCTCCTCTTCCTTGCCCCCTGGACACACTCACTCTCTCTCGACCGTTCCAACTCCCGCAGTGAAAATCCCCTCTTCTTCTTCTTTTTCTCTCAATCAAAGCCACTGTCTCTGGGTGCTTTCTAATCTTTTTTACCCCCCCCCCCCCCCTCTTCTTCTTCTTCCTATAACGACGTGTTGCTGCTCTTTGAAATTCTGCTGTCTAGAGTTCTTCATCACGTTGGAAATGACCCCGTTAAACTGAAAATAGAGGCTGCTTCTGAAAACGGTGTCTGCTTTATGTTTCTCCTGCTGTAGGCCACTTCTACAACCACCAAACAAGAAAGTCATACTAGCCACCTAATAATAACTGGATTTGCCGACATGTTGCTACATTAAAAATAAGTCATTTCAATGGCAAAATAATCGGGGTCAGAATTGGAAAATTTTAAGTTTCAAGAACAAATACCAAATTATCCTAATTTGATTTCCCTCATCCCCCTTCAGACCACGGACTGGCTAATATGAGCTAGCTAAGTGGCAGGTTATAGATGTCACATCAAGGAATTTCTGGGAAATGTAGTCGTCAATATAAAAAGAAAACACTATGTCCGGCCGGAACACACACAGAGCAGCTTTTAAATAATCTATAATATGCACCTATATAAACACAACCTCATCCTTCAAATGTAAATGTGTAAAAAAAACCTGTGCTCCTCTATGGCTTGATTATGCAAAAGTACCAGCATCAGTTCAAGGTGGATGAGTGCATTGATCCATAAACAGTCTGGATGTCATGCTGGTGACATAACCGTCATCCCAGTGGGAAAACCAGTGAGCGTAAATCCTTCCATAGCCACACTTCTTTTTGTCTGGAGAATTGCCCCACTGGGGGGTGGGGGGTTCTATTTCTCTGTATTCCCAACATGCTTTGTCAATGCTTCTTTATAGCACATGAATCCCCATGTGGGTAAGCGCAGCCTGACCCACAGTCTGCTATCACCACCCATGAGGATGCTGCTCTTTAACGCACAGCTCTGGTGACGCCTGCTTGGTTTTAATTGACACGTATCTGTCCACTGTCAAATGCATGTTGCCATTGTTCAGATGTGGTGTCTCTATGTACTGAATTAGTCCATCATGTTAACAGAGGCTGTGATTAAATGTGTGTTGTTGTATGACGATGCTGTGATTGGCAGACGGTGTGACACAACTTGCCTGGGGCTTCTATTTTCCATTTTCAGCTGGTGAATGTAAAAAGGGCTAAATAAGAGGTGGGCCGCTGGAAATATGGATAGGTTTGTTCCTTACAACTCCCCTGGCATACCTGCAATGTTGTCAGATTTCAAAACTGAGCAGGAATCACACACATCAGCAGTAAATTGTGTCTTGTCTGGAGATTTGATGAAATAACTTGTCTCCAAAAGTCATAAATCTGGGTGAAATTGGTCTTATATGTGAGCAAATAAAGCCTTCTAGTGCCAGCTCCTGTGCATTAGAATGTCTGCTCACCCTTGGTTTGGAGTGAGAGAGAGGGGGGGGGGGGGGGGGGGGGGTGGTAACAAGCTGCCAAACATGTAACACATAATGTAGGATATGTATTATACATGTATTTGTTATGTGAGCAAGAAATCATGTCGCAAAGGAACACACAAGGCATGTGGGGATGCATATTGGCAGTAAATATAAAGTCACACACATAAATACACACAGACTTGTGAAAATAAAAAAATGCATGGCGGTAGATCATTTACCGAGCATTACCCTTGAGAGAGTGTAAAGTCATTTATATGAGGCCTCAACCAAACCCAGTACAGAATACCCAAACAAATCTTGCACGTTGTTGCGACTGTCATGCTGCACATCACAGCCAGGGCAGGAGCCATCGGCCTGTTATCGAGTTAACACAGTTCTGCCTTACGACGCTATCAGAAAGTGAAATGGAAGCAGAAAGTGAGGATGAGTGCAGAGGAAAGACATTTTCTCCGAGCTGAGAATGATTATTACACTGTCAAGAAATTTCTCATTATGGAAAGCTTTTCCGCTTCAGTCTCGGCGTCGCGCATACAGATCTCCACCTCTGCATTTGTCTGTACTGTAATGAATATATGTCCATGTGTGTGTGTGTGTGTGTGTAAGCAGCCAAGCCTGTCTTCAATTTTTCAGCTATGATGGCTTTTCAATTCAAAGATTCCCCCGGCAGTCTCTTCCCCACCTCATGTCGCACTCCGCTCAGCCCCAACTTTCTCTTTCATTCTTTTTTCCCCTTCACTCCTCTTTTCCGCCTCCTTTCACTCCACGTCTGCCTTCCTTTCATGCATCAAACCTTTCATCCTCTCCTATAACCCACCCACCCCCCCATCCCCTTCCATCACCACTAACCCACCTCACCATCCACCATCCCTCTCTCTTTACATCTGCCCGAAACTGGAGGTACCCCCCTCTCTATTAAGGCTTGACAAGTAATGGGTGTGTCTCCCCTCCTTCTCTCGCCTCCTCGTTCTACCCTCCAAACTCTACTCCACCATTCCTCTTCCGCCACACAATCTCTTCTCATGTCAGGGAGACCTGTAGGCATCCGAATGCAACATTTGATCTTTGCTTTTACTGGGAGCCCTCATTGCCTTGCTCTGCCTTGGGGTAGCACAGGGAAGCGGAGAGTGAAAGAATGAAAGACAGAGCAGAGCAAAATTATGTCAAGTCGAGCTGACATGTGCAGCCAGGCAGCTGCTGCATGCAGAAAGAAGTTGGCACATAAGGCTCTCAGCTATGAACGTTAAAAAAACAAAACAAGAAACAAAAATGCCTTGTTGGAGCTTTTTATTAACACAAACACAGGATGACACACACACACACACACACATAGAGCTATTGTCATGATGCTCGTTTCCAAGTATCCAGGTGGAAATGAAGGGAACATAATAACAAAGAAGAAACAGAGAGGTATAAATATTTTGCTCCCACACAGCTTCCAAATCAGGCATAACAGTGGGAAGAGAACAAACACTTTTTTGTAATTGGCTTCCTGTTGACGCCCACATTGAGTCAAAAAAAAAAAAAGTCTTTGCATTAACCTACAAAGCTGCTGTGGATCTTCACCCCATCATATCTGTGATCTCAGTCAGATCTACACCCTCAGGCTCACTTTTCCAGTGCCTTATCGATCCACCAACTCTGCTCCAACCTCGGAACTGCAAGCATCAGGATTTCTGTTCCGATTTCCGCTCTGCCTGGTGAGACCAGGTTTACAAACATCCCTCCAGATTTCAGATTTTTTAGAGAAGAAGATCCCTTCATCAATCCACACCAAGAGCACATTCATTTTACACTTTGACACATGCACAATTATTTCACACACAAACAGGGCCCTGCACACTAGAGAGAAAAGATTCCTACTGCAGTTCGCATGGATACAATTTGCCAATATTTGTCTGCTCTGGATCAGGCCGACTTTCTCATCATTATGAAAATTGTATTCCAACTTTTCATGGTAGACATGATATAGTATATTTCTTTCAAAATGCATTGCACTGTTTCAATTCATGCTGTCTAGTTCAAACACACCCACCCACAAAGCGCCCACTTATTGGTAGTATCATTTATTAAAGTCTCATTAGCAGCCACAAAAAGGCCCCAGGTGGAATTAAACCCAGGACCTTTTTGCCGTGAGGCAAGAAGGCCATGCTTCCCGCTTCCCTTACTAATGGAACTCAATTTGTGCCGATGTTGCTAGATGATAACCGTTATCAGACATGTTGAACTATTTATCAGCCATTCTAAAAGCCAAACACATTACATATCGTAAGTGCATCGTACGGGAATAATAGCAGAATGACACGGAAACCACCATAAATGTTTTTGATCAAACCGATTATGAGACAGCATGCGCAACATTTCACTGAATTTCTTTCAGTGGGTTCTGAGAAGATGAGCTAACCACAACCTTACAGACAAGTATAAAATGAAATGCCTCGTATGGCAGGGGCATAAAAAGTGCAATAGATATGTGCAGAGAAAGAATACTAGTGCTTTTATCCTGGGCAGCAACATGTAGAGTAGACGTCTACAGAACTCCAGCAGCAGAGGCATTAAAGTCAAACAGGGGTGTTAAACCTTGGATGACATGCAGGACATGCTGCATGAAACAGCACAAAATGATGTCATTTTTAAGTTGTGTCAGTTTTTGCCTGCTCTTATTTTTCACTCTTTTTACACACACACACACACACACAGTCCCCTCAGTGTTTCAGGTAGAGTGAAAGGTTATGGGCTGGCTAAGCACATAGCGATTGCCACAACTCAGCCTCTTTATTACCTTCCTGGAACAGGCTCAGCATCGCTGTCACATTTCACAGCAGGAAGAAAGGCCCTGCAATAGTATATAATGTGTATACTTCCACAATATTAACATTGAGAAATCACAAAGCACATATCGTTCCCTGTTGGACATCTTCTGATTGCTTGCTAACAAGCCAGACATGCACATAAAGGATATGCATAAGGGACCCCCCCCATAGCTATGTGGTAACTATACAAAAAGTCTTTATACTATTAATAATAATAAAAAAAGAATATTGATGTTAACTGTCAAATCAAAATTTATTTTATGACCGCAGAATAGTTTCAGCAGGAAACAAATTAATTGCATTATCAATTCGGTCAGACAGTCATGTGGCCTGTTGAGTCTGTAATCACGTTGCTCCTCTTTCACCCTCCTGATGTTTCATGACAATAAACTGTCGTGGCATCACTTACAGAGATGCTATAAGGTTAGCGTGCTTGGATTAGATGTAGCAAAGATAATGGTAGCAGCTTGTAAATGACAGCAGAATTGCTGATTGATGGTTAATGGGGAGTACTCAGTGTTCAGGCTCGGGGACGAGTTCAGTTAAATCTAGTGTGACATCATGCTCTGATATGATGAGTGAGTATCTCAATGGCACCCGCTTGAAGAAATATCTGCTGCAGTGTAAGATAAATGAACTTGCTTGATGTTAACTGTCAGATGGCATTAATAGATTTATTCAAGCATTCATCATAAGTGATGGAAAACTGTTTTGAATTGTCTGCTTGAACCTCCATTTATAGGCATAAAAAGAAATACATGAGTCAAAATGTTGCGTACTGAGTGTGGACCCCAGGATGAAGAGGTGAAGAGGTGAAGAGAAAAGTTCAAACAGTTTTAATCAAGAAAAAATTCAGGTAACAGTTTACAAAACCGACAAAACACTCAAAGCTGTGACGGGCAGACAATAAACAACTAAACTACACTGCCTGAAACTTCAATTCACTGTAAAAAAACAACAACAAAAGATGGACTGGCTGGCATCCGGATCTAGAACAAAAAAAATCACATCCAAATAAAACCACGGCACATAACCAAAATAATTGCACGCGCTGTGACTGTGAGTAAGCGGACGTAGCCTGTACGAGGCGAACGAATACGGGAAGACCAAGTAAGAGCGGTGCGAGACTTAAGACAATGGTGTGGATAGAGCATAATCTGGCAAAGAGCAAATAGGAAAGCAGGAACTATGTAGGATGAAACTGATGAAGGGGAATGAGGATCAGGTGTCCTGTTCGCCAGCTTTTCTGAACATATATAGTTTTGTGGTGCTGCAGATTGAAGCAGGATCCATTTGGACGGCTGCCGTCTGCGGTGGTGTGAAGGGTGTTCTAAAGTCCAAGAGTGGAAAGAGACTGCCAAAATGGGAATAACTCAATCCAACAGCTGTGGTTTGTTTTGGAAAAATTGATGGCATTAATGTCATTTAAAAGGCTGGAATGTAGAAAACATCACGCTTAATTCAAATTATTCAAATCTTACTTAAATGTGCATTAGCAATCTTTAACTTTGACATCTAAAATGATTACATGGACGCCCTCTTTAACAAAAAATATGTTAATGCACACTGACAAACAGCCACATTAGAGCCATTCTGGCTGGTGACAGACACAGTTGCATGCCCGACCTCACAGATTTAGGTTTTTGCCCTCCCCCCCCCCTCCCCCGCTATGCTTCCTCTATCACCTCGTCTGTCTTGAGTGAGCCATTTAGCTGTCGGAATCTCTGAGCTGTGAGAGTCCATGCGCTCATCCACCCCGCCACCAGACTGAAGGGCAGTTATTTACCACCTCCTCCTCCTTCAGTCTCACTGTTTTTCGCTCTGTATTCCAAACTCTATCAACTCGTTCACTCTCACCTCCACTGAACTGCAAAGTTCACGACACTGCCAACCCGTTGTTTTTCTTCCATGAACGCCCTCCCTTCGCCCTTGCAATCAAAGTTAATGAGCAAAGACACCAACACACACACACACACACACACACACACACAGATTCAGAGCCTAAAGTTTTATGGGTGAGTGGTTTACAAGCCTAAATGGATTCTTAAGTATAGGGTATCTACCTATCAAGACCAGAACTACATAAGCCACTCTGTCATTAGTACACACATACATACAAACACTCACGTCACAGCTGTGTGTGTGTGTGTGTGTGTGTGCACTTTTTGTGACCATGTTTAATTTCCTCCACCCATCCTTCTTCCTCATCTTTCCTACACTCTTCCAGTCCTATGCTGTCTCTTTCTTGCTTCTTTGCCCACCTTTCCCTCTCCCCCCCATCTCTGACTATGCAGAGTTCAGTGCTGGTGTGGCTGCTGTGTGTTTTGGCAGGTCACACTGAGCCTCGCGGTCCAACCAGAGTCGGTTCAGCGTGGGCTGGAAAACGTCACCGTCTTGCTGTGGGCAATCTCTCTCTCTCTCTCACACACACACACACACAGAGGGCCAGAGATCCACACACTTGCAATAAACATCTTATTTTCACAATGCGGCTTCAGACAGCTGTCATCTGTCACTGTACCAATTTAGCAGAGCATCATGGGATATGAGTTTGGTTTTCTTGTCAGAGAGCAGAGGAAATTGATTGTATGTTACAGTCCAAGCTGAGCTGCTGGGCTCTGAGGCCGATGTCAGGACCAGCGATGCAGCCTTTCAGACAAACAGAATAAGGATTGAGAAATACCACATTTATCAGCTTATATGAATCTGTGAACATCCTGTAGGTGATTTTTAGCTCACTTTTATAAATGTATTATGGTTCTATGTTGTATGTTCTTAAACCATTTTATTGATTATTGTTATGTTATTATTTGATGTTTTCAATGAAAATAAGGAAAACCAGGAAAATCCAAACTAAAATAAAAGGTACAGGCCTGTTTGTTTTTCTCACTCGTCAGACTGATATAATGATGTGGATCAGTTTATATGAGCTCAATATGAGGACCTAATGGAAATTTAACTTAATTTCACACAGTAATTTCAATAATAATCCTCAACTCATCCTTCTCTTCCAGCTGTGTTGGAGAAAGTAGATAAAAGGCTAAAAATGTCTCTTCTGGGATACTGTAGACCTATTATATTCAATTTATATAACTATGTATAACTAGTAACTAAATTAAACTTAGAAGCTTTGACCAACTAAACAAAAAAAACATCCAGTTATTTAATTTTTTTACTCTAGTTGGACTAAATCGTTTTCAGGATGATTTTCCTGCCAGGAACAAAATATTCAGGATATTTCCGAGACATTTGTTTTTTGTCCATGTGTTTACTCAATCATGAAACAACTCTTAACTGCATATAGAAGAAAAAGTGCTTCTAAATACCAATCAACATGATGTTAATCAGTTCTACGTCAAAATATATGTAATCATGCAAAATGCCAGCTATCAAGGGAGGAGGGGTGCAGACAGCACAGATTGCCAGAGTTTGGATCAGGCGTCCGGCACCAAATTGTGATTCACGCCACGGTGATGAAGATGGACTCTCTGGCTGTCTGTGTGTCTGGCAGCTTCAATGTGACAGACAGATGAGTCATAACTATGTCCCAGAGCAGACAGGCTGTTGAGACGATAAAGTAGAGATGTAGAACAAGAGGTTGGACAAAGAGGGAGGACAGAAGAATGGGGGGGGGCTGATTCCTATGAGATGGGTCATGTCAAAGAGAAATTGAAGCAAAAAGGAATTGTCCGAATTCCTCCAGCTTCACCTGGTGTGAATTGCTCACACCAAATTGCCCGTAGGTGTGACTGTGAGCGTGTGTGTGTGTTTCTTTGTCTTTCATGTGGCCCTGTGATGAGCTGGCTTCTCATCCAGGGTGTGCCCCGCCTCTCGCCCGTAGCCAGCTGGGATAGGTTACAGCAGATGGATGGATAAAGTTAGTTTCAAAGGTAGTTTCATCTCTTACAATACACAATATCTGATCAAATATTCAGTGTTGCATGAGTATTATCTTAGCTAAGTTTAGTATTTTAGTGAAACACAAGCAGAACTGTACTTTTGAGCCATCAGTCAGTGATTTGACAGTCCTGG
Organism: Brachionichthys hirsutus; assembly: GCF_040956055.1. Lineage (NCBI taxonomy): Eukaryota > Metazoa > Chordata > Actinopteri > Lophiiformes > Brachionichthyidae > Brachionichthys > Brachionichthys hirsutus. Next base: position 6,465,691 of record NC_090909.1, on the reverse strand, counting down.
AGAAGATTTGTTGGGAACATGAATTCGTTTTTGGCTGAAAGGCCTTTTTTTTTTTTGTCTCTGGCTGGAACATCACAATCCAATCTGCACATGACGACACGTGTGTGCTAAAATACTACTGCCCCCGTTCCGTTCATGGTTGGGGATGTTTACCTCATTATGTCTGTAGCTTTTATGCATGAGCGTGCATATGTACGAATATGACTGTGTGCACTCGTGTGTCTGTTACTAATCTCGGTGGATATGAGTGTGTGTGTGTTTCATTCCTAACCCCCGAGGCCAGCCTTAGCGATGCGTTCCCCAAGGCCTTCCCCCCAACAATTCGCCCTGTCTAGCTACCTCTCCCCCTTGCTCATCTACCTCCTCTCCCCATGGCCCCTCCTTTTGCCCTCTTTAGCCACGACACTTTGAATCAAGCATAAATTAATGCAGATGATGCATTCACTGTCTCATTGTCTGCTTTATTCTGTGAAAGGATATCAAGATGACAGCGACATTGGGGGAAACTACTGACGTGAAGCTTTTAGCAAGTCTAGAGGGTGTTTATGTAAATCGAAGTGTGTGTGTGTGTGGGGGTGCGCGCTTGTACTTTACATGCATGTTATGGTGTGTGACACTGCGTGAGCAAGTTTGCCTTTTGGCGAATGCCTATGTCTTCATATATCTGTGTGTATACAGTTATGCTTATGTTTTACAAGTATAATTACCTCCACCAAGGAGGTTACACTTACACATACACATGTGTCACAAAGTAATCCCACAAAGTAATGCCCCCTGCAGAGAGCAGAAGGGCATTATAGGTAATATGTGAACTGCTGTTTGATTGATGAGCCAATCAGAGCGACACAAAGGATTCCGTTAACAATAGACACCCTGCCACAAATCAGCAATCATCCGCACACATTCGCTTATCAACAAATTCATCCTGAAAACACACAACAGTTGATCGACATTTGCAAGCATGTCACCCTACCCCACCCACACGTCCACAAATATACTTCCACAACGTGGAGTGGGTGTGTGTGCGTGTGTGTGTGTGGGGGGGGGGGGGGGGGTTCGCAGCTATGCACCCCCTTGTTTAAAAAGTGAGATCAAAATGGAGCAATGGGCTCACGGGGCGTTTGATTTGGTCCGTTCCTTTTTCCCAAATGCAAACTGGTGACCCGAGGGCATTCTGGTTTTTCTCAGCCCGTACTGATGAAATGGTCACAATATTACTACTGACTTTGTGATAACAGTGTTATTTATGTAACACACACACACACACACAGAAATAGAACCTCTGTCACCCTAATAAGAAAGCATAGCCCATTACCATGCTTTATGTATTATGTGTTTGTGTATTGGAATAGTTCGTTATTATTGATTGCAATAATAAGATATTCGGACACGCAGATTACTTGCATCCCTGAGCCGAGTTATTGTTATTGGGGGATTATGTGATTATGATGGTCATATCCACACTGCCTGGGGCAAGACACTGTCTGACTGCCCACACATGTGCCTGTGAATGTGTGCGTGTGTGTTTGTGTGTTTGCACAAGAGAGAAAGAGGCTGAATGGCACAGAGTGTGTTTCTGTGTGTGCTCTGAAATCTCCATGGCATGTCTATGGCATGATTCTATCCCTGGAATCAATTTTGCATGGTTACCAAGGTGACAGGATTCGTTGTCTCCATCGTTGGGTAGACATAAGTGTGTCGGCTCACACACACACACACAAAGTCAGAGTAGTGTGGTGGATGTGCAGGAGCCCCAATCCTTGTTAATTACCTCCATCTATTAGCAGCAAATCCACTAATTAAAGCCGAGCCAAGACATGACCCAAAGAAAGCTATCTACATAAGCCATACGGCGTGGTGAATGTGGAAGGGACTCAATAATGACAACATGTATGCAGACACAGAAATCCTCACACACAATGGTTCTGTGTGCGTGAAGGAAGGTCAAAGTAAAACGCTTTTCTCTTTTTATCTGCCGGCCCTTCACAGAGCTGAAGAATATCATGGGCAAGCTGCTCCTCGGAGGCAGTTGAATAGACAGAAGTCATACAGAGGTGTTTAGTACAGTAGCCTTGATTCTGCTCGTCATGGCAAAACACCAAAGCACACATGAAAGCCAGTGTCGAGATAGAGAGAAAGCAGAGAGAAAGCACAGCGAACACAATTAATAAATGTTTTCTTGAAAACACCTTTTTATACAAATGTCAAAGCTTCAAGGATGCAAAGAGAAGCTCGGCAGATGCATCTCCTTTGTAAAGAAAATAGCCTGATGTTGTCACATTCTGAAAACTACCTATTGGTGAAAAGGTGAACTCAGTGTAAAAGGGAAAGGTAGTGCTTCACAGTTAAGCTGGATTCTTTCTGCCTTTGTTCGCAGGGGCAGCGGAGAGAGTTCTCTGAATTGGCTTTTAACACATCGCGCTGTGAAATACTGATGTTGATAAATGGAATCGAGGCCTGCTGTGCAGCTCTTCTGTTCCAAAGCACTCCCTCTTTCCTTCTCCAGCTTCATTGGGGACACAAGATAAATGATAAGATAAGATAAGATAGAGCTTTATTAATCCCGAAGGAAATTCTGTTTCCCGGTTGCTCCAAAGAATTACAGAAAAAATACAAATATAATTACTAAACAGAAAAAAGATAAGAATGACAACAACAATATGAAATGACAAAAAGAACCCCAAAATAGGTGAAAATATAAATATATAAATATAAAATGTCAAGGAGTAAAATTAAGCGAAGTCCAGATGATATGTCAGGATGTAATAGAAAAAGTATTGCACCTGAGAGTGACCATAATAAAGTCTGTGATGTAGAAAACTGTATTACACGTGGTAATGTTTATGGATAATGGATGTTAGCTGTCCTCCCTGCAGAAAAGGGGGGGAGTTACACAATCTGATGGCCACAGGTAGAAAAGACCTCATGTGGCGGTCAGAACATTTTGGGAAAACAGCAGAATTGCACAACATGAGAGATTAAAAAATAGGATGAAGATGATGAAAGACAAGATTGGCAGGTCTAACATGGCAACCCGTCATACTCATAGTCTACTCCAAACAGATATCACCACCACAGTGTAAAAGCTCACTGCTGCTAAATGCTGCTATTACATAGATAGCTCATTTAGCAGGGCGAGGAGGGTTTTTGTAAGGGCAACAAACTCCCAGAAAACAAAGAAAGGGAGCAGACATGGCCTCAGTGACCAATGCATGGATTACAATGACTCAAAGATACAAGAGGTTCAGGTAGAGAGGTGTGAAATAGGAAAGGAGCGAGATGGAGGTTGGGCATGTGTCAGTAGCCACCTCTGGAGGTCTGATCAATGCAATCAGAGGAGCCTTCTTTAGGTGTAAAGTGGTGGGTAGCGCGTTAGCATGCTCTCCTATAGCCACAATACCTCTACAACACAACACATCATCACTGCTGGTAATTGTTTTGATTATATTGTGATTTTGCTGGAATTAAAAAACAAGAACATGATGGTTTCTTCTTATACGGTAGTTTTCCTGACTTTCGACTGAAATCAAATTGTGTAGCTATTCAAAGTAATTACAGAATTTCCATATTCGCATCATAATCTAACAAACGTAATGAGTAATAAAAATGAGGTTCGAATACTTAATAGAAGTAAGAAGAAGTTGGCATGCCATTAACCTATTAACCATGCCACTAATGTGCTCTCAACCTACTTGTGATGCATCCAAAATCACGTCAAGCAGAAGTGTCAAAAGGCTGTTTACAGATGAAACGATTTAAACACCATCTTAGACTAATGTCTTGTTAAGACAGATTTAATCCTTTATTAGATCACGATGAAAAAAAAATATGATGAAATGGAGAGCCAGGGAAAAAATGGAAAGAGTTGGTGTTGTGGGGGAGAGGTGGTGGGGTGTTGGGGTGTTGGGGTGTTGACACCCAGCGGTTTGCTGCTTGAAAGCACTTGCAGGTATCAATCTCCTGGAGAAATTAGAAAGCTCTGCAGGTTGCCACTTATTTTCTACCTTTCTACCTATCTCTCTCTCTCCCCCCTTCTCTATTTACCTCTGTTAACAGAGTGGTCATGGCTGTAATAGCGGAACAGCTTCACATTTCTCCTCAATAAATGTGACTTACGCCATCACTCTCCATAAATAAATATATCCATAAATCAAGTTGGAAATCACATGTCAATACAATAGTCAATATTTGTAATGAATTAATAATCAAATATTATTTTTGATTATTTAACTGCATATTTGGTAATGCAGGAGGACCATAGACAGTTGATGAAAACTGAGTTTTCATATTAGCAAAGATGTTCATTCCTAACAAGCAGAATGTTGTTGTTGCAGTGAAAACTGCAGACATCCAGAACGACTGCATGAGTTGGTTGCTACATTCGGTCAGTCAACAACCAGACGTTTCTGCTCGGAGTAGATGAACACTTAGTGATTGTTGGATTTGACAGGTGGTCATAATGTGACACCAAATGGAAGACATGTTTGCCCTGTTTATGCTTCTTGGACGGCGGTTTCAAGCTATTATGCTCGGCTTTCTAAAAATACAGGTCTCAAGTTTCAGATTACTCTGTCAATAATGAAACGCAGGAGGAGCCCACATTGAATCTGTTTAAGGTGCAGCAGAGCAAAGCACCAACAGAGCAGACATGCATGCCAGCATTCAGAGTCAAAGTTTAGTCGGTGCAGTCTGCACAGGAGACTACAGGCGTGATGGGAGGCCGACCAAACTGGAGACGTGCACAAATAAAGACAAGAACAGTGCTCTTAATAAGTGAGCAAACTGTTTCTGTCCAGGTTATGGCAAGAGTTACGTCCCCAAGAGTTTATTCTCAGTATAAGATGCCTTTCAAGTACTTGACTTTACTATAAAATGTGTATGTTGGATTTATAATTGGTTGTGCTACATCATAGGAGTATGCATCTCCTCTTTGGAAATTATGAGTCGCCACAGGCGGCTATACACTATTTGAAGGCAGTGCATGACATAATAACCACTGATAATGTAAGGCAGTAAAGTTAGCTCCTTCTTGCTGTTAGCTGACAAGCTAGGGCTGTATTTTTGTTTTTTTTTTTTGCTTTGTGAGCGAGTGTGAACGCAACAGACCTAAACGCTGTTCCTGTCCTCCTACAGATCAAGGAGAGGCCTTCTTGTTGACAACAAAATGATCCCAAATTCTAATGGGAACCCCCCCCCCCCCCCCCCCTAATTCCCTCATCTGCCAGGCGGCCCCGCAGATCCATCACTTTAGGACATCACAACACTTTTCTCAGCTCATTTTCCTCCTCGATGTATCTCCACTTTAGTTGTCGGCTGGAGCAGGAGGGCCATAAAGAACATGCAGGCAGATTATAGGGAAGGTGTGCAGATGGAACCCGTCACCACCCCACCCCCCCCCGCCACCACCACCACCTTTTATGCCACTATGCACCTTTATTCCATCAAATCGAGCCTGAAGAATCGTGGAAATCTTTTAGGGACTCTACTTAAATTGTTTGCCTTGTAGCACCCTACTGACCACTGTCATCCTGTCTAATGGGCTGTGAGTAGGTCGCACTTGTATGGTGTACACATTCAACACTATTAAACCTGACCCTGCCTTTCAGACGACGGTCGTCTTCCAAACAGTCGCCCTGCTGAAAAGAGGGCTAGAGGTATGTGAGTCCACTCATGTCTCCATGCAGCGGCTTTTCAATCTTCACACTTCATTGCAAAAAACAAGGGCACTCAGTCGTTCTCTCCTCAAATCACCGTCTCCATCTGTGAGAAGGGTAAAAATCAATATAACGCCAAACAATGGCTTCTAAGGCCTGAGGGTGCAGTGTGCAGAAAGGTCACCGCTATGCATTATGTATGGTGGCCAGCTAATGGTCAGATGGTCAGTGTGCAGACAAATGGACTGTAAGAACCCCCCCCTGTGTGATGATCGCATTGGGGGGGGGGGGGTGCTCACGCACACAAACACACTCACAAACACAGATGCCAATACAAAGACACAACATATTGGAAATCTTATTAATATCGGACATGTGTAACTAATTAGACTTGGTCTGTAGCATTTTTAAAGTTCCATCGTTATAATGGACTTGGCGGGACTGAATCATAACAAATTACAGCCTGTTGATAGTAATGACAGAATAGAGGTGCTGAGTTTTTAGTAGGTTTCTGACAATGGACACATAGTCTGAACTTGGACCGGTATCCTGTGGCACCCAACCCAAAATCACACAGAAGGATTTTAGCGGGATGAAAATTCTTAAGCTCTTCTATGTGGGAGTCGATGATCACTCTGTCTCGGAATGAGAAGTTTATTATAAATTAATATCACGTCCTGAACACATCTGACCTCAGGGACGTCCTCTGACAGGACTGTGCACTGGACTGACCCTGTGTGCCACAGGAGGTTGTTGAACCAAGATGGGTTATCTTTTAGAGTATTGGAATGCTACCAGAGGAACATCAATATCAGGTCCATTTTCAACATAAAACATCACGTCATAAAAGCAGGAATGAAAGGAAACCCTTAGACAACCAAGCATGCATTAAATGGCTATGAAGCTCAGCAGAGGACAGCCACCATGAAAGTGAGATGAACCCAAACTTAACAGGGACATAAGAACTGCTTAAATAAAAAGCAGAGTCATATAATGTAAGTCTCATTGTTTAAAATAAAAATAATTAGTTAATTAATTTGCTTATGAATGATTATTATTTTAACTTTGTCTACAGTACAGTATAACAATGTAATTTCACCTCATCATCCAAGACTCAAGACCTTTTCCCTTTTATCTAATGAGCGAAAACTTGCCACCGATCAAGACGGCACACTGACAGGGATTCAACCCATGATAGGATTAGCGACGGTGACCGCTGCCAGGAGACAATTGGAAGATGAAGAAGAGAAAGTGGAAAAGCCAAGAGTGAGCGTCCGCAATGACTGCCTGGTGGCGACCAGGGCAGTTGCATTAGTATGATGTGGTAATTGCCTGGACATTCAAGTGGGGGCAGATATCACATTATTTATAGAGGAACAACATGACAGGAAACACTATGTAAAAGTGTGTGTGTGTGCGCGCACATACGAGCCAATACTCCAACAGGAGAGAGTTTGACCTTCATGTAGGAGTGCTGGAGTTGACACGAGCATGTCTGCGCTGGGACAAGAGCTCAGGTTTAACTGGCATATTAAAAAGGTCACAGCTGTCACTCACCCAACCCCTCCCCCGCCCGCCCCACACACACACACAGACACACACGCACACATATAGATTTACACACAACAAAAGCCAATCTGTGCCTATTACGCAGGCGCAAACACGCACACGCCTTCCCTACCTTACACCTACATACACTCTGAGAGGCAGAGGGCCCATGCCAAAACGGTGAACCATGTCAAATTAGAAGAGAAGTCTGATCTCCATTAGAAACTGACTTAAACAACACACACACACACACACACACAGGGCAGCTGCCAAAATCCCCTTGAGTTGGCAGTTTTTGCTTGCTCTTATTCTTCACTTTTTTGATACACACGCGCACACACCAGAACTCAATGAAATATCAGATACAGACTTTTCATATTTGTTTTTTTTATTAACATTGAACATTTCACATTTCTCCCTTGAGCTTCCACCTTATTGTGGTGAGGCGGTTTGAGTGCCTGGATGATCCCAGAGGTATGTGGTCAGTAACTTTATGCTCCTGGTAGGGTCTCCCATGGCAAACAGGTCCTGGATGAAAATGTCACATGGTCAGTTTTAGCCCCGGTCCCATCATGTAGCCTTTGGACGGACCACGTTCTTTGCACATCAGGGCAGATAAAAACGAAGAATTCAAGCCTATTTTCTCATTCATTCATTTATATTCCCGGGTCATGCTGGAGCCTATCCCAGCAGTCAACGGGCAAGTGGCGGGGCACACCCTGGACAAGCCGCCAGTTCATTCCAGGGCCATACATAGACAGACGACCCGTCACACATACACCTAATTCACCTAAGTTGCATGTTTTTGGTGGGGTGAGGCAACAGTGCTTACCACTGCACCACCGTGCCTCAATACTATTTGCTCTTTTTATTTTCCTGACCTGAAAAAAAGTGAAAAGACATCAGACCCGATGAGCAAATTGTAAATAGGACAGAAATGCTTTTGTCATGCTTCCATTACATAGTTATTATTGGTTGGCAAGCAGGCCCATTGGTTTATAAAGTTGTTTTGCTCTGTATGGGGATTGTGATTGGTCGCACTGTGTTGCTAGCCAAAAAAAGAAAAAAATGCAGTAAGAGTTCAACCTCACCTCCTGTAGTCCACCCAGCCTGCTAATCTGCTTCCTGATTGGCTGAAGAGATTCCACAGTCTCTGCCTTTTACCTTTTCAGAATAAACACGCACACACACACACACACACACACACACTCACACATGCATGCGCACGCTCAAGGACTGGTGCAGTGTTGACACATGCTGGCACAATCAAAAACAGAGATTTGGTTTGCACATGTACAAAAAACAAGTTCTCTGTCCCAAATCAACAAATGGTCATTGGCACAAAGATCCAAACAACAACCCTCAGCTTTACTCAGCAATCATTTCTGTTAAAATAAAGCTTGTTCACAACATTCCAATATAACTGTGACTTTTGTAATTGTATTCATGTTGTGTAACTGTCATGAGATTGTTTGGTTTAATAAAAAAAATTAGTATTTCAGGATTAGATCCAGGGAATAATAATTAATATAATTCATTTAATTAAAACTGTGACATTTGGCCACTGCGGTTTTTCAAATGAAGTCCTATATTTAACTATCCAATCATCATTTATGACTTGAACCCACTGTAAGTAACATTAAAATTATACACTACATTTGCATTGCCATGCATGTATAATGTCACTGACTAAACCACAATAATAGCCCATAGCAAGCTGGGATAGGTTCCAGAAACTCTCTGTAGATGAGACGATCAAATGGATGGATATTGACAACAGTCTGTTATCTGTGAAAAGCATTTAACAAATGGTTGCGTGTCACACTTAACATATAAAATGAGTCAAATAAAATCAGGTTGGGACTGTTTCAAATCAATCAATCAAGCAGCCAATGTTGCTATGTTGTTGTGGTTTCAAGTTTCAGCCCTTTATTTATTCCTCTATTGTCACCACATGCTTTTTTCATTATGTTATAGTAGATATCAGGAGGAGCATGAAGAAAACAGTTTTCCACTCAAATGGACTGCTGCTGAAATGCAGAATTGCTTTGGCAAAATAAGTGATGCCTTCATGTGCGATACATCTTGTAACCATATGTTGATCAAAAATCATGCTGTTATCCCAAAGATGCATTTGATGAACAGTAAAAGATGAAGAAATGCACTAATAAATTCCAACTCTGAAAGGATGAAAAGCCAACAAAACAGCTCTGACAGATTAATAGACAGGACTTGCCGTTTCATTTTGCTTCTACATAATGCACAACACTATTTGTTTGGCATTTTGTTTTGTGGGATTTTCCACTTCTGCTTATCTGAACTAGCAGCAGGAGCTATATGCATGAATGAACTAGGTTTTGTGAGTGCATTAATAAGTGCAGCTGATAGCAAAGATTAGCTGACAACAACATAATCACGCTCATAAAGCCACAAGGTGCTTGATTGCACGTATTCCTGAGAGCGCTGCTCCACACTTCCAAACACCTTCTCTGGTAATAATCCACTGAAGGTGATCATTTATTTTCTAAAATTGTCCTCCCACAACCCAACACCAGCCCCCTTTTTTCAACTATGCACTACAGCTGGCACAAAATCCGCCCGCGGTATGCATCGGATGGGCGGGAGGCTACTTCTTTTTGGAAGAAGTTTCAGTGCCACCCGACGATAAGTAATTGTCTCACATTTGCTGCCTGACGCTGTGGGTGTTTTCAATGCAGGGCGCCTCCAACCATGCCAGCTGTCAACATGGAGCTTCCACTGGATGCCGCGAAAGGCTGGCACGAGGCCCGATAGTTTCTAAGAAACACAGACCGACAGACAGACAGGCGGGAAGGTGGCAGGCAAGAGGAACGGGAATGCAATATTCATCAGGTGAACCTCCAGTAACACTCTATTATTTATCAAGTCTGAATCAGCTCCATCATCATCCACACTAACAGGGTGAGCCTGGAGCAGAGCCATAACGACGGTATATGCAATATATAGATTTATTTCCCAAATGAATCAGTGGACCCGATTCAATCTGGTCCAAATGCAGCTAATGAGAGGCCAGGCTTCATCTCAAAGCTACTGCATCGGGATTACACAGGTTTCATTGCAAATACTTCATTTATCAGTCCAACTATTACGCCCCCCCCCCCCCCCCCCCAAGTGAGCACAGTGTTGTCCTGTCTGTGTGATCTATTGCTATTCCTGTGAATGTGATTAATCAAATCACATGATTTTCTAACGCACTTCTACTACACCGTGTGTTCAATCTAGCTATTAACACACGAAGCCTCCTGTCCTGTAGTTAAAATCTGCAGCTTTAAATAGCCATGGGATGGATTAATGATGGAGGTAATCATTTATGGTATGCTTTATTAATCCACTCTCCTGTTATTGGACGGGATATTAAGGCTGTCATTCGTTAAGGGGCATTGGTGTTGGTGGTGGTGTTAAGGGCAGTCTAATACAAACCAAAGGGATCTGGACTATTGATCTGATGAAATGCCCTGCCCGCTGTGCTATCACCTTAGCTCGCTCTCAAATCATTCCTGTTGCTTAAAGCTGACTTATGTAACCTTGGCTTCTGACTATCTAAAGAGTGCATTGAAAGATTCATACGCACAGCCTTGTAATAATTTATAACTTCAGGAACTAACCTTCCTTTAGTGAATATTTATCTTTATCTACCTTTACGTGTCCTTAAAGTGACACAGAGTTGAAACATATATCTTGTAATGCTCAGCCTGTAAAAAAAAGTCAAGTCTGTGAATAACCTCTGAAGTCTTGGCTCGAGCTTCGTGACTACCGTACTTCTAAATGACAGAGAACCAGGGTTGGCGCTTGATGGGAAAAAAGGTACTATTAGTGTATTGAAGTTTGTGGCATTGATTTGTTCTTTTCCTTTTCTGTGTATGTCAACTACGATGAGGTTGGCGAAAAAGAAGATTGTCATTGATCATGGACTGCGGTTAAATTCAGTCTACCAAAACAATTAAAAATCAGTGACAGACCTTCGACCCCGGGGCCACACTCCTATAAACAGTGGACCTGGCTTTGCTTTGAAGAGTTGAAGAGTCACCCAATATGAATAATCCCTCTGAACACTGGAGAGGAAATCAGTATGTTGTAATTAAACCCTGATTAGAGGTCAGGATGTTCTTTATTTTTGATATATTTTTTTTTTTTTCTTCAAAATTATAGCAAAAATGTTAGTCAGAGCATCTTCCCCTTCTATAATGGTACTTATTTACAGGTGAAACCAACAGTGGTAAAATATAACAAATAATTTTTAATGACTGTTGAATAGACTGACAGGTTGAAACAACATGAGACGACCCAGACACTGGAATAAACTCACTCTTAAAAAGCAATGTAAGCGGTGCCCAAACAGAGTTGGTGACTGCATGTTCAGCGCACTGACCTCCTATCTACCCAACAGCATAGAAACAGAACTCTCAAGTCCGAAGAAAACAAGTCTATGAATGAGTTCAGGTAAAGTCCAAGGTCGTCAAAGTAGATTCTTCTGAGTACTTTAGTACTTTGTGTACTTGAATCGCAGCACTCCAGTCAACATATTTTTATCTTAATTTTATCAGTGTTAAAACGATAAGACAGATAATATTCAGTCTTCGTTACAATGAATTGAGGATAGCTGTCAGGTTTTGACACAAACAAACATAATTGCATTGCATAATTTTTGATTAGCTCTGCTTCTCCCAAACACATGACTCATTACCTCCTTTCGGTAAGAAGCGGGGGGGGGGGGGGGGGGGCTGACTGGGAACAAGCAGCAATAAAACCATAGAAACAGGATGGCACTTGCATCCAACTTTTTTACTGCTGCACCAGCACATTAACCTTAACCTCTGGAGGAGGATGGGAATGTGTTGTTTTGTAGTCTGTTACTACTTTAAAGGAGGAGTCCCGCAGTGTGCCATGATGACATTGCGGTCATCTATTTATGAAAGCGGCTGGGATAGAAAAAAGATGTAGAATGCAAAGTAAATCTAGACTGAATAAACATATTCCAGAATGAATACGGTTAAATTGGATGTGCACCTGACTGCCTGCTGAGGCGAGCTTTCAGGCCAGTCAAGTGTTTCGGTTGCTGCGTGTCCACACGCTACGAATACGGGCTATGCCTCAGTGCACGTGCACATATTCAGCAGCTAATGAGACCCTGAGACATCGTACACATCCTAAAAATGTTTCCCTGTCTGCTTGACTCCATATATGCTTATCTGTGCGTGAAGCCTTCGTATACTGTGGATCCTGTTTGTAGAAGGCGTCTCACAAGGCGCAGCTTCAACCATGCTTGCTGCTTCTTCCTATTAATATCTGTGCATCTGCAAGTCTCTAGAGTCACTGAAGCACGGGGAGTTATTAGAACATCCCCATCTTGAGAAAATAAGGCTATATTTTAGCATGCACCGTCACAGTTAATGTACATGCAAGTTAAAAGATGAGGAGCCTCGTCTTAGTGGAGCACACTTCACATACTTCACAAATAAGTGTAAAAAAAAAAACCACACCCACACACACAAATGGATAAATGTAAGCGGACACACGTGCAGACACACACACAAACACAGAACCTATAAGAGCCCAAGTGTGATAACTATTTCACTTGGTGAGAGAGCCCGTGACTCCACTTCAAAGCTCTCTGGCTGACAGTGGCTAATGATGAACACTCAGATGAAGAGCAAAGAGACAGCAATACAGACTCCACATTTAAAAGGCCTCTTCCTATCTTTTACCCCCAGATAAAAGAGGAGAACTTGTGCCCGACTGCAGCTAATGTGCGTTTAAGCGCTCATAAATACATAGATACATAAATGCGTACACAGGCAGACACACACTTATCATGCAAATATAGAATAATTACAGTCTTGTCTGGCGGAGGAAAGCCGGGTTGTCTTTTGAAGATAGAAATCCTCAAAGGATTCATTGATGTTGCTACTGGTTAATGGAGGAGAGGCAGAGACCTGGACTCCCTCACTTTTAACTCCTCCACAAAAGAAATCATGCATTTCTCTGAACAATGGTGACAATGAAGCACCCCCAGTGGTCACCCTGTAAACCCTGTAAACCCTAACCCTAACCCTAAGGGTTAGGGTTAGGGTTAGGGTTTGTAATGTTCTGCAGGTGGTAACGAACTGTGCAACACCCAACACTGTTGATGAAAGCGCCAAGGTTTCCATTCATCTTTAATGGAACCAGTTCAGAAATTATCTGAATTCTGCTTGAAATTCTCTTGTCCAATGAAAAGCTGGATAAAGTCCACAAAGCAAATGTTCAATGTTGAGAAATACACTGGTTAACACTCGTGTAATGCAGGTGAAAACGCTGCTGGTGGAGGTTTTAAATGAATGCAGCTAAACTGCAATGCATGAGTAAAGTCAGCACAGGCGCTTCTCAAAGTGGCTCGAGCACGGATGTTTCATCACAAACATACGAACAGCGTTGACCTGCGACTCCACAAGGTCAAGATATATTTTTAATGTATCTTGACCTTGTGGAGTCGCAGGTCAACGCTAACCTATGCAGAAATTGTGATTTCATATTGACCTTGGCAAATGGCATGTGCCCATGTTTGAGCTTGTACACTGAGGCAGATTTTTACACTTAGTGACTACAGTGCAGATTTTGGTTCCTTAATGGGTGTAAAAAAAAACAACATATTTTCCTCTGAACATCTGGAGACATTGGTTAAGCTGCAGAAGTTGTATTGAGTCATTCTACGCTTTGTGCTTAAATTCTGTAACTCTCTTTCAAGCGGCAGAAAAATGAGGTGGAAATGACCCGATTTTTCCGTCGTGCATGGAGGTGAGTTTCTGATGTACAAGTGAGTGAACTGTTCTTTTCTGCCACACAGGATTAAAATCTGCCAAATCCATCAGATATAGAACAGCGAAGCATGCATCCAACTTACGCTGCTCACAACCAGACAGTGTTGCTGCTGCAGCCCTGATACTGCCAGCATTGTTTTTCTCCCTGGAATTTGCTTTTGAGCTTTAATTTTGGAAAAAGGCTGGATTGAATTAAAGGGGACTGTTGGCCCTCGGTGGGTTTATGTCTCTACTGAGTGGCATTGTAGTTATTTTTTGTTGTGTATGCCTGAAATATACCATACAAATTCAGATTGTAATTAGTATCATTAATATACAAGGAGTCCAGGAATACAGTAGCTTCAAAGCAACGTTTCCCCACAACCATGTCAAGCAAACTCTATAAACCCAACTACAGTCTTTCTCAATCAGCCTCAGCGGGATTTGGTGAAAGATTCAGCATAGTCTAAGACACTCCTAATATAATTCAGTGCAAATACTTTCAGTAGGAAAATGGAAACAAGGTTCAAGAATCAAATGATGCATGATTGTGACCCTTCGGGGTTACAGTCTGAGTACACAGCATTGAAGGCTACAGTGTGGACTCACCCCAGGACGGCGTAGGAATGAACCTGGCCACTACCAGCCTTGTGCCGTTTTCATGAAAATGAGAGTTAGCAACGGGCCGAGGACACTTGTGCTTGTGCATATGAATGACCAGGTCGAAATTTTAACTTATGCGGACGCACACACACACACACACGCACACACACACACACACACACACACTCCTTTACAGGCAGCCACACAAACTAATTGGCTACCCCATTAGTAATTTATTAAGCTTGTTCTTGTAAATCTTATCAGGTATCCAGCAGGGGGATAGATTTATTGATTCACTCTGCATTCATCAGGCCCAGAAAGTAGAGTGAGAGAGAGAGCAGAAGACTCAGCAAGAGAGAGAGAGAGAGAGAGAGAGAGAGAGCACATTTATTAGGTCGGACAGCAATGGTTTCCAAGCGGCTTTGCAAGCGATCAGTCTGGAGTGTGTTGTGATTCCCCCTGGGTCACCACTAGATCCCGTTTCATTCACAACATTGCCTTCCCTCAGCTTACCAATGTTTCGCCTTCCAATCAATGATTCTCATAAGACACCATCCAGGCTTTGGCACACATACCTTCTCATGGTCAAAATATAAAAGCAGATGCTGTCAAACTCCACCTTAACCCCAAGAAACCGCGAAGCTGTGCCGCAAACACACCAGATCACCAAGATAAGGGGAGACATTTTACAGCAAACGCAGACTTATGTGTGAGGCTGTGATTTCATTACTGTACCACCTCTGATCTATTACAGTCCAGGATCTTCCTTTTTTCTCATCACCAGGTATTGGCACATATTGAATGGCAGAGGAAATACGTTGTTATTGTAACAGCACAAGTCTCTTTGTTCATCTGTCCTGATCATTACTTCACCAACACTTAGTATGTGTATAGATGGCGAAAACCTATCCCTCCTTTTGCTCTTATATGTGTGTGTGTGTGTGTGTGTGAGCATAATGAAAGTTAAATTGATCCGGCAACAAGCAGGCTCCACTGTAAGCACTGATTTGTGCGATGCAGTCCTTTATGAACACAGATCCTCTCGTGCTTTTCATTCTGGACGTTTGGAAGTAATGATTCTGGGGTGTGGATCAGAGAAACTCCCGATCCCGTTCCCTTTAGGCATTGCTTTGCCTAGAATTGTTCCAGGATTCCCTTGCATGGCTCTCCAGGATGCTAAGCGCTGCCTGCTGCGTGAGCGGTGAAGGGACCCTGCGTGTGGGATTTTGAAATACCGACTCCTAATCCAAAGCCAGGCTTCCTCTGTCTCTGGACAACTCAGGCTGGAAGATGTAGGTGGAGTAGTGCAAACACACACACACACACACACACACACACGCACGTCGAGACATATGGACTGGAGCGATAAGGCCCGTGGTTGTTCTAAGACCATATTGCATGCATTCCAACATCGAGCCTTAGGCAGTTGGCCACTGTACCCTTCTGTAAGCTGCACACAAATTCATGATACGCATTCACTTATATTGTTCAAAGTGTCTCACTATGTCTTCAGCAGAAGGCTCATGTGTCTCAGCACCAAAGACATCTCATTCTACTCTAAGCTTACGGTACTCCTTACTTGCAGGGTAATATAATTTGAATGTTATATACTGTGTTGTACTTTTTCTGCATTTGTTTCAATAATGTTTGAATACCATTCATTAAAAAATATTCAATTCAAGAAATAGGAAGTAACTCATATTTTGTTTTCTTTCTAAATGATACTACTACTGCTGCTACTACTGCTACGGTACTTAATAATCCACTCAATGGTTCAATTGCCTTCTTGACACGGCATAATTTTACAGGTCGCTGATACAAAATGTCACCCAAATACATGACATTTCTGTCTTTTCAGTAAATTGTTGGTTTTCCACACTTTTAAAGAGTCATAAACATTCTTCTATTTTATTTTCCTTTATCTGCCTGCCATATTCTTTGATTGTCTTCACCCCCTTTTCTCCTTCCCCCCACCTCTAACTCTGGAGAAAAATAAATAAAACATCTCTGTTGTTTGATATGAAATGCTTCATTACCAGTTTGTAGATACAGAAAAGTCACCTCAGATAAAAGCTTTGAAAAGTCTGTTCTACTGCAAAACACTTGGTGATGTCTTTGGCTTAATGAGGACTTTGCGAACTCCTCTTGCAACAGCTCAAATGTGGCAGACATTTGTTTAAATGAATAAATGAAGAAGAAAAGGGTGTGATGATAGGGTGGAGGAGGGCGTCAGAGGGATGAGGGGAAAACAGAGGAGGGAAGGAAACAATATGTGCTGGTTAACTTGTCCCGCTCAACCCTGTAGAAGGGGCAACAGCTCCCTCCATCTGCCTGAAATAATGTTTCACTAATAAACACTCACACACACACTCACACACACACACACACACACACACACTAGCACCTTCCCAAAAGGCATAAAAAAAGTGTTTAATGATATTCCAACACTTACGCACAGCCAGACAGAATCCATCACTCCAGATTCTGCAGAATCCCAACTGTGCCAAGATATACAATAGGTTTGTGTGTATGGGAGTAGCTCTCTGTGAGTATTGAGAGTGTTTGTGTGTCTGCAAGTGTGTGTGCACATAACGTGGTTGTTTGTCTTGTCTGGGGCACCATATGTTACCCTCAAATTTGTTTTCACCCCCCCCAAAAAAGCTTATCCGTACGCATATTAAGCAGCTTTAATTAAGACCTCCTCTACCATCACGCATACTGTACACACACACACGCACACACACACACACACACACTCCCTGGGAGAGGTAATGCTATTTCTGACAATCGCAACTGAGGACACTTGAGAAACAAATGAGCTGACATTGACTGTGACTGTATATGGAGTGCATTGCCTGGGACGTGGGCAGACATGTTTATAACTCATCTAAACCCAGAGTGAAGAAAAAGAAACGGATACAACGGTGCCTCAGCTTTGTTCATTAGTGCCTTAACAACCATGAGGTGAGCACCGAATGCACCGGTGCACTCCCAACAGTGTAAAATGCTAATTTAAGATGTTGGTGTCGAAGTGGTAAATCGGTCACTTCTTAAAAATGACCAGAGTCAGGAATCTCAAGAAAAATCTCAGGAAAACCAGGCACAGAAACTAACATCCCAGATTAGCTACTTCTGACTTATCCTTGACCCCGGAAACCTACTCGTCCTGGCATGCAGAATCCTGACCATCAGTATTTAATGGGTTATCAACTTTTCCATCATAGCATATCTGGAGGTATGTTTCATTTTGATATAAGATTTTTAACTTTCACAGATACATAGGATATGTTTGAATGATCTGTTTCAATATCTCAGCCTTATAGTGGTTTCGGAAGTTTCTCCTTTGAATCTCAGAGCTTTTTATGCAATTTCTAGTTGTATGTCCATTGTGCTTGTGGCACAGCTTCCCCTTCTAAACAAATGCATTAGGGCGCTCACCTCCACAGGAACCTGGTAACCCCTCCTCAGAACTGCAGGAATCTGATCTCCCTGATGCACACCTAAAGTAGGAAACAAATCATGAATTCAGAATTTGGTCAGGGACGCGGCCTAAATCTGATGGATTGGGACACACCCAGTCTCTCAAATAAAAAAAAAGTAGTGCAGAACGAAAAAAAAGCCAGATTTATCTCATTTGAATTAATGTCTCAAACTTTTACATTTAACATATGTGAGTTTTAGCATCAATAGATCTTTACAGTGGACATGTCTGTGTTTGTGTTTGCTAGCCTTTCACACACAATTGCATTTTCTATAACACCAACAGGGTTAACGGAGGGTCATGACCATCCCAGAGTGCAGTGTGTGTGTGAGCGCACTCTGGTGCACCATGGACTAGTGGCCACTTCATCATGGAGCTCAGACGTAGAAGGCACAGATTTCATTTTCACACCATTTCCCCTTCATCTCATCAGGATTTCTTTGGACTGTGCAGGGAGGAAAGAGGGGCAGACAGAGAGATGAGGATTACAGTGAACCTCACAGAGGCATGAAGAAGACTCAAACCGGGATCATTGCTGATACGTGTCGTGAACCCGTGACCCTCTTGCTTCGAGGAGAGATTTGAAGAGATTTAAACCATTTCTTTCAATTTGATGACGTGCAGTATGTCAGGTTTTATGTAGAGCGTCACATTGTTTTTAAATGTAGCAGGCCTCTCTTGAATGAATAGGGACCTACACAGTTTATCGGTAAAGCTGTAAAGGACGTGCAGCAATAATGACGGCAAGAATCAGGATGGGCGTTGAACGATAACACCGCCGCCAACTGTGTAAAATAGCTGTGGCAATCCCAAGTCACAAATTTCTGTCTCAAACAGGAAGGGTGTCACCATGGCAACATAGCTTTTTTGCCTTTGTGAGGTGATAACAAGGTGGAGATGTGCTTCGGGGGGGTGGTGACGGTTGTGCACAGATGGAGGGCGAGAGCTAAACTCAAAATGCTGCTCTGCACTGCATTTTAAACCGCAGGGGAGCCTGTGCCTCGAACAAAAGAAGAAATGTACGAAGGATTGATGGAAATTCAGCGTTATAATGGCATACCCATGAAGTCCCTGCATCGGAATAATGATGCCGGTTATCATGGGTGGCTGAGGATGAGGCGTTAAAGTGGTCGAACACTAAACAGAAGGTTGGTGTTGAAAATCGGAAGTTATCACCGCAGCAATTATGAGGGATAGATAGAATAGGCCGAAATGTGAAGTAGTACGGCCCATATTCAACAATTATTAATAATTTAATGGTGCACTGCTTAATAAAATACTTTGGTAAAACTCCAACAACATCAGGACTGTTTGGTGGTCCATTCAAGGAGCATCAGTAACCCCACTCATATGCAGCAATTAATGGGGTTCAAGATGTTTTCTCATCGCTCCTTATTATATTCATTGTTAACATGTCTGCAGGGAGTGGCGAGATCAGGCCACAAACTTAACATCTATTCCTTTTTAGATTGAGATGTATTAAAGAACAACATAACCAATCAAGACATGAAAAATAAACACTCATCGCGACAACCCCTGAAGAATTATCATCCCCATTTTATTAGTGCTTCTATTGTGGTAATTATTATAAATACTCCAAACTGTAATCTTTTTATTATCACAGCTGTTATTGTGGTTGTTCATGTCTGTGTTTCAGTCCTTCAGTCCTCTCTACACCTGCCATCTTCATCTTTCTCTTGCCAATCTATCTCCCCATCTCTCTCGCACCCACACAATTTTGTCATTGTTCAACTCATTTTTAGAGCTGATAACTTTACTGTCCAGGTTCTGTCTCAATAACTGCAGCAAACAGCTGTTTCCAACACACACTTCAGATAAACCCTATGCAGGCTAGACCAGAAACAAAAATATAGAAACTCACATGTTTACAAATGTTGCAATTATGTACAAGGGGAGACCATCGCCAACACAAAAGCCAAATCTTTCTATCATCATCAAACTATTTGGTTTTCATTATGATAAAATCACGTAGGCCTAAATTCCTCTTCTGAGTGGAGGCAGAGACTATCGCAGTCTTGTCTTGGTAATCAACCTGTCAGTGCAGACACAGCAAAGTAGCCAGCCAATGGATTCACACACACACTCAAAAACAAGCTAATCAAGAAGGCGACTGGGACACCAAAACCTGCCCACAGGAAGTTACAACCATGTCACAGGAAATAGGATGTGTCTTTTTCTGGGCCTGCAGTATCCCTGTGATTAGACGGGCCAGATTGAGCTGTCTCTTTGCATTACATAAATGGAAGACACACATGCACAGTTATATACACATTTGGACAGACAGACGAAGAACCGGACATGGAATTACAACATGAGACTGAGCACACACACAAAAATAAACAAGTTGTCTCTTGTGCTCTTCATCTGACGGAACTACCTTTTCTTAAGTTGTTTAGAAGGACAAGCTTTGGAGAGAGTGAGTGACCATTTCCTGCTGTTTTGACTGCCTTTAGTAGACAGTGAAATGAAACAAACACACACACACACACACTAGCACACTCTGAACCAGGTTGCTAGAAATGTGTCCAGTCCAAAAATACATTTTGATTATTGGCTGTAAAAGAAATAGTTTTAATGCCAAGAAGGCATCCTGTTAGAAAATCAACGGTATGAATATGTGTAAATGATTGTACAATGTATCAAAGACATTGTACAAATTACAAGATTTATACAAATGTATACCATTTATCAGAGCAATTTTCATAGAACTGCAGAAATAAAATATTTAAAATCAAGTTTTACAATTGGTACACAACCACATCACTTTTCAATGAAGTGAGGGGGGGGGGGGGGGGACATGTAGAACAACATATAAAAAACGTTCTAGAATGTCTTTCTGTGTTTTGCCAAAAGAACAGCTATGTTTGAAATCACATTAACAGCCTTAAACCGCATTTGGCAGCACTTGATTGATATCAATCACTATCAATATCGCAGGAAGAGTAAGTATGCAACTATTCAAAACACACTGAGAGGGCAGAAGCTGTTGCAGGTTTCCTAGTTCACGTGAGGCTCCAGATAAGAGGATGGTGTGAGATAGAGATCTCTGACTCTGGAGAGGGAAAGTATACGGGAATGTCAACGTAATGTGCAAAGAAAGGAAACCAGGAAGATGGAGAGAATAACAGGCAACAATGAGAGATCCAGAGGAAGAAATTGGTGCAGCGCTGGCGTGCCATGTCTTGTTGATTTCCTGTCACACAGAATTGCTTTACCTCATCCTCCTTATTTAGATTAAGAGCAGGCCTATCCCGTGTCCCCGAGAGTCCTCAGTCCATTCTAAATCATTACAACATGTTTTCAATGAAAAGAACGGCCGACACGGCGCAATAAAAATATAGTTGAAATAAAAGATATTCTGTTGTTGATTCTGATCATTTGATTTCATAGTGTATTGCAGTGTTTGTGGGATCACAACAGACACTGGTGTTCAAACAATAGCAACAACATACGGATGGCATTCTTAGAATGTGTGTGTGCCGCTGCTTATGGCCAGAAGGCCCTGTGTGGTTGGTAAGCAGACTGACGGGATTCTGAACAGATTATTTAGATCAAAGTCACACCTAAGTATTCAAATCTGATCAGTCATGAAAAAAGGCATATTATGCATAGCCATCCAAATCAGGAGGAGGAAATGATTACACAATGACGTGTTTTTTTTAAATAATTGAACTACCTCAATGAGTTAAAAAATGAATGAATGAATGAATGAGCTATTAGTCCGAAACACCGACCAGTGTGACGAAGTCCACAGCTGCACAATCAAAAGCAAACATCATATATAGGCATGCATAATGTAAGAGAAATGCATGTGCACACAGTGAGAGAGAAACACAGACACTAGTGGAAATGCACGCTGATGGAAATGTGCTGAGTGTGCAAATGAGCCTGGGCCCAATGTCTCTCACTCACATAATGACTTCCATTGCCAGTGCGAGCATAGAGCAGTTAGACATGAATAAATAAATGCAGACACACGTAGAAGCACATTTGCTCTCAGTGTTGGTGCAAGGATGGCTGTGATAAGAGAACGTTTGCTTCACCAGTCACTTAATCGCTATCGAATGGATAGTCAGACAAACACAGATATAAAAATGAGTGACAGAGATCCCACTGATGGCTTTTGCCGGAGCCTTATCTCACAGGTTTTGTTGTGAACATGGAAACCTTATCAGTAAATGAACATTCAGGAGGAGTGAGGCGCAGAGAAAACATTCTCGAAGGAATTGTCCATGTCTATTATTCTATCCCCTCCTCAAATACACAGCTATAGGTCATTTTGGGTCTCTCACCCCGATTGCCCTCATCCTTGCAGGCTCTCTCTCTCTCTCTCTCTCTCTCTCTACGTCGCTCTGATTTCACTCCCTCTATTTCACCCTGGATCAACTTAAGCTCTGCCCTTACCTCACCTAAAGTCAACTCTCATGTTTGAGTCAGAGGAGAGAGGAAGAAGGGAGGAGAATGAGGAGGCACAATGATGCAGGAGGGGATGAAAAATGGAAGTGGATGAATGAAACAGGCACGGGGGGGGGGATGAAGATACGGGAGGGAGGAGTGAAATGGGGACATTGCAGTTCAAACAGGTCCAGAGAAAATGGAGAAAAGTGGAATAATGCTTAGAAATAAAAATATGTTTATACAGCAATGCTATGGTCAAACAAGGTTAGACACATGGGTACATACTTTATTTTTTTCTTATTGTTCTCAATTAATCGAGTTCTGATGTTCCCTTGATGTTGTTCATCTGACAATTACATAAACAAAGCAGATTGAATGGAAAATTGAGCACAAGGAAAAAGGGATAAAGGGAAAGAGAGGAGCGTTCAGCCTGACAAGACGTTGTAAACAGATTCCAGTGGAACACGCTGCTGAAGAGACTTCAGTAAAGTAGCTTTAACAAAGTTACTGAGAGGTGATCTGAGGACAGTTTAGCCACGTGCTTCTCCTGAGTGCTGCAGAGCCAGACTGCCCTCTATATACAGAAGGCCTGGATGAGTCACTGGTGTGGTTGGAGGGGGGGTGCTTCTTCACAGGCTTCATCAGGTCCGATCCTGGGAATGCACAACACAGGCTTTAACCTGATTACAGCCACCATGGAATTCTGTCAGTCTGTCATTACTTCTGGTGGTTGCGTGAGATAATCAACCGAGGTGACATTGTGATTTTTTTTTATGACCCTTGGTCGAGGAAGGAGTGCGTGTTCAACTGAGTGTCCCTCAAGCGTCAAGTAGGCTCACAGATCTTTACAGGAAGAAGTTAGTTTTGACAAGAGTTCAATCAGAGATTGCAGACCCTCGCCTCCAATAGACTATTCGATTTTGTGAGACAGTAAACAGGGCGTCCGGATCAGAGGGGCCAAACCTGCGCTAGCTTGCTGCTCCGGAACGGGAAAAGATACAACTACAGCTGTAACATATATGAAACTAGAATGAACTACGAGTGTGCACACCAAAGCTGAAGTCTCTAGCTCCGAAATTGAGGTCAGGATGGACTCCTGAAAAATGCCGATTTTAGAACGCAAATTAGCTATCAGATCCGGATCAACGCCATTCTCGGGGAGGACCGAGCCACGGACAGAACCTTGCTTGTGTAAGCATTTCAAGTCGATTGGGTTACTAGTTTTTGAGTTATGCGTGCGGACAGACAAACAGACAGACAAACAAACAGACCCAATTGCAATACCCTCGCCTCCCCTTCGGCGAGGGTAAAAACGTAACAAAAGAACAGGACCGTAACAGTGTGCATCAATCCGTTGTGTGGCGACATTTCATTCATTCATCTTCAGAACCGCTTTGTCTGTTACCGGGTCGCGGGCCGTGCTGGAGCCTATCCCAGTAGTCAACGGGCAACGGGTACACTCTGGACGAGCCGGCAGTTCGTCTGGTTTAACGTAAACGTCTCAGGTGGAACATCAAATGTCATGCGTTGCGTAGCTACAAAGCTTCGGCTGCATAGATACTAGGAATGTTTCATACATAAGAAGTTGTGAAAATGGCCCATCTCCAACCTGTCCTAGTTCCATGCTGATGATGATTCTACATTGTTACTGGCTCTGCTGGCCTCTTTGTAACATGGGCTAATGTGCTTGATTGTACTAGCGCACTGCAGCAAACACAAAGACGCTGTGCCACAATGTGAAGAACTTAAGCTTAGCTGGGCTCCATATATCAAGACTTTAGCTCCACGACATGTTCCACAGAAGCACAGGAGGAAAACAAAATGTGCACGTGTTCTCAAATGTCCAACTGTTCTCTCAAATGTGTACTGCATGTTCTTAAATGAAGCTAGTACTTCAGAAGCGTTTGCGCCTCAAAGTTAAGTGGCACGCAAGTGTGTTTCCAACATTTAACAGCTTTTGACGAGCGTGTGATTCCACCCAAGAGGACACATGGAAATGTTGGCAGAATTGATTAACACCACTTTTACACAAAAACCTTGAGTTTGACACATCATAATGACTTCCATGTTTAACTAACGTGTGCGACCACACGGAGTAGAATAACAGCATGGCTTAATTACTGCTCGTCTCATTAACGCTGGGCCAGCAGGGTGAACCACCAATTTACACCTCACCTGACCAAGTTTATTAATTGAACTGAGCGGTTCCATGCGCTTGGTAGTGGCCACTGCAACATCTGATGCACATTCTACATGACAGTGCAGGCAAAGCAGTCTGATTTTATAGGATTACTTTTACCCTCCTTATGAAAAGTCATTGTGTGAATGATTGTCTGTGTGGCCCTGTGATAAACCGGTGGCTTGTCCAGGGTGTAGCCCGCCTCTCGCCCGTAGACTGTTGGAATAGACTCCAGCAGTCAGGAAAATGAATAAATGAATGAATGCTACATGTAAATATTCAGGTCTATGTAATTGGGTACAACTTAGCTGTGACTAATTACAAGACATATACTAATTTGTTTGAAATTGTGCTTTGTAAATATGAATAAACACATTTATGCCCAAATTCACATCAATTTGATTTAATGAGACAAATGTATTTCAATTTGTCACATTGACTCCATGCGACTGAGTCACCATTCAGTTTTCATTTTCTTTAAATTGAACTTCTGGAATAAATTGAACTCAGATTTTTTTTATATGTGGTTAAAATTCAGAATGTTTGACATAATTATTTTTAGTTTATAGGATATTGTTTATGTGTTTATTTGTGGGTGCGGTTGCCGTTGTCTTGTATCCACATATTCCTCTTATAATTACACACTCAGCAGTCCAACCTCCGTCTGCCTGACAGTCTGTCTGGAAAAAGAGCTGTTTCCAGGGTGACTCGTCTCCATGACGACAGCCACCCCATCCTTATCCCCACTTCTGTTCAGTCTCTTGCTTCCATAATCCACCCCACCAATTCCCAACTCTGCCTTGTCTTCGCACCCATTCACTCTCTCTCTCTCTCTCATCTAAAGAGAAAAAGGAGGAAGATAAAGGGGGATGATTGCCAGCATGATTCCCTCTTTTTCTTGGACCCCTGAAATTAATTGAGTGGCTGCAAGCAACCGGGGGTGGGGCTAAGATGGATTTCAGGGCGGGGTGAAAGGTCGGATGGATGGAGGGATGGATGGTTGGGTGGAGGCTGTAATCCTCTGCACATCACTGTAATGCTGACCCTGTTTCCTTATCCCCTGAACAGCCAGGAAAAGGTAGGCTGTGTGCCAGAAAATCCAGACACACAGTAAGAGATGGTGGTGCAGCTGTAGCTGCAGGGCATACATCTGCATCTGGTGGAACCGTGGGCCAGTGGAAACATGTTGGTGAGGGGAAGATGAATCAGGTCGCACAACGGCAAATTATGTCTGAGGGAATGAAGACCGGAAGCAAATAGCCTTCGTGTCAGGATTTTGGCTGAGCATGTGTGTGTGTGTGTGTCTAGGCGGTGTTACTGCAACTAATCATCAGGCTCAGGTGTAACACCCACTGTCCCCGCCCATTGCACCCACACATACAGGGAACAATGGGATTTCCCTCCCCTCAGCCAGATGACGAGAACAGATAGAGAGAAAGTAGGCCAGACAAACAGCCGTGGCTGCTGACTTCCATTATTAGAAAGAAAGAAAACATAAACACACACACACACACACAGAGGATGGGATATCCTGTTTTTGTTGTGCTTATACAAATGGAAAGCATTGACAAATAAATTTAATGAAAAGAAATAGCATAAGACAAGTATTTGGCTTTGAAAACAACTTTCCATTGATAAAAGTTTCTCTTGACTGTCAACCGCTGCCATCCCATCACCAGAATATAAGAGGCACGGAGCAGGGAAAGAGCAACATAGGATTGTACACTAAAACCATCAAGAATTATTAGCCTCAGGGAATGGCTGGCTAGTGTGTGTGTGTGTGGGGGGGGGGGGGTTAGTGAGGTTATTGGGCCTATATTTACTCCAGGAACTGTTGAGCAATACTGAGCACACATACTGCCATGTTGGATGAGACCATAGCTGGATTAATCTGCCTGGGGCAAAGATTTGCTGATGGGCCATCAATCGACAGCCCATTGCTGAGCCACACATAATCACCATTTGTGCTTTTGTATATCCCGACTTCTCCAGGCCCTCATCTAATAGCGTCCAAACAGCACACGATGAAGGTCATTGCAGCGAGCCGCAGCCTGGCTGGTTGCTGGTTTCAGCTCGGATTTCTTTCTATACTACCACGAGGCCTGGTGTTGAGTTCATTGCTGTCTGTTTCTCTTATTCAGTAAACAATGTGGGCTTTGCGGGTGAGTTGCTGCAGCCTAACCCAGCTTGCTATGGGTGAGAGACGGGGATACACCTCGAATGCGTCGCCAGAGCATCGCGGGGGCCACACGGAGACAGGCAACCATTCACGTACACACTCACACACTACGGACAATTTGGAGCAACCAACTGACCGAAGTTGCATGTTTTTGGAGGTGGCAGGAAACTGGGGAACCTGGAGAAAACCCAAAGTGGACACCGTCAAACTCCGCACAGATAGGATTCGAACCCGGTAACCTTTCGCTGTGAAACAACAGCGCTACACATTTCAATTACTGACTTGTTTTTCACTGAAAAATAAAATCCTGAAAACTAGCTATTTGACAAAGTGCTCCTCCACAAGATGCATGTTGCCTCAAGTGAGACTGCGCCACAATAAAAGGTAGTTTTACCTACATGCCTTGTGGGCTTCATACAAAGACTGCACTATGACGTGTTGAGCATTCATGTATTTTTGTCATTGTTTGCTGTTTACTCCAACACATTCCAGTCAGAGTTTATGTAATCGGCTAAAGCCTGTGTGTGTGTGTGTGTGTGTGTGTGTGTGTGTGTTCCACCAGGTCACCTGAGGTAGCCAACAGAACAGTCTGCTGGTCTCTGCAGGGCAAATCGTCCTCAGGGCTCTTCCTGTAATCTCTTCTGCTCCTGGTGTCCAATATCTTTTTACATAATTGCTTCTCTGAATACATTAACTCCAGCCTCTTATTCTCATTGTGCAGTCATCCAGGCCTTTCTATCTTTATACTGCCTGCAGAGCTTGCTAATAATGACACACTACACTTGTTTCGTAATGTGACCAGGTACGATTATCATCTGATTTAGCAGCAAGAAAAACAATAGCCCGATGCTTTGTCAACAACCCGGACTCTCTGCAATGCCTTCCTGATGGGCCAATATGAACCTGATTAGAGATTTGTCACATTTGTCACAGTGCTTATACATCAACCTCATCCTGGAACACTCTCATTAAACCATGGCCTTGTTGTGTCTGACTCTGCAGTGACAAAGTGCCGAGCAGGAAAGGTTTAGATTTCCTGTCTCTGAGGTCAGTGGCAGCTAGTGCTGCACCAACATCCTGGAATTCACACACATTTGCGCTCCTACATACACAAACAGCAACAGATTTAAACTGCTTTGCATGTGTTTCACAGATGGTCACATAACCCCCAGTGACTGGGCAGCTATAAAAACTTCAAGAGAACGTACACTTGTGCTGTAAGTATTGCTCACGTGCTGGTTGCTAGTTAAATTCCAGATGGTTTGTTGATGGGAAATTGAACTGCAAATGGTGTTTTTGTTTTTTACTTATTTTCCTGTCTGATTAAACAGCTGCTGTTCAATCTGAAGAAAAGAGAAAACACCACCAGGGTGTGAGATGGGGGAGCAAGTGAAATGGGGGGGGGGGGGGGGGGGGGGGGGGGCATTGTCGGATAGATGTCCTGGCAGGGTTGAGAGTTGCTGGTGCCCTGTGTTGACCCCCGTCCCCTGCAGAGGAACACAGTTTAGGGATTAGGATTGATGGAAGGGATGGAGATGCCCTGCTGGGGCGGAGAGGGAGGATAGAGGAAACAGCTGGGATGAGAGAGGTGGGGGTGAGGGAGGAAAGGGAGGTTTGCCAGCACTTTCTTCAAACTGGTATCTTTCTATACGTTGTGCGAGAGGCAAGGTCAGTAGTTACAACACCCCGCCATAATAAAATCAAAGATTCTGAAAATGTGTGTTACTTGATCTGTCCTAAACCCAAAGACATTCAAACCAGATTAAATCTTATTTTTTACAAGTTATCAATGATATAATCTAATCACTCAATCTAATCGCTCTTGTCTTTCAGGATTAGTGCGCTCAGTGTGAAGCACAGTCCTAATCATTATGAATGTAAAGAGAAGAGAGGAGGAATGTAGTGTGGTAGACTAGAAATGAGGGATTGAAGACGGAGGGGGCTGTGGAGGTCAGGGAGTTTGTTATAACCACAGTGGTTATTACACACTGGCTCATTTCATGTGTTATAACACGCAGGACCCTTTCATGTTAAAGAAAGACAGATTGAATTAGACGGAATCAAGTTAACCAAATTCCTCCCCCCTGTCCTACAGCACGTTATAAGAACAGCTAATAATCTCCCCTTCTCAGAAAATAGGCCCAAAGGCTCATTTAACGTTTTACATACAGCGCACTGCCATTGGGTGCATTCTTGTTTTCATTGTCTCTTCTGTTTCTATCCTCTACCCCATGAAGAGGATGCATTTCACTTGATTAACGTTCGCCCCGTTTCTCATGCATGCACCGGTTGATTTGTAGAGATTAAACCAATATCGTGTCAACAGGGTTAGGCTGCACGCTTCTATATCCATTTAACCACTTGCAAGCCACTGGCTGGATAACAGTGACTCATCCCCATCCTCCCTCCATCGCGCCCCAAAGCCAGACTGATCAGACTATATCCAAGACTCATCAGTTGGGCGCCCCGGATTTCCCCCCCCCCAGGATAAATATATACACAACAGTGTGTTTAAGGGCTTAACGTGCCCCACAGGCCTGCGTGTACATTCAGCAGTACTGGCTGAAGACAGTGGGAGATGGTAAACTAGGCAGGAAACAAACTGACCTCCATTCATGCTTGATATTTCTTTCTCATTCAAGCATGTTGTTCTAGCCCCAATTAGCAATATAAATGCCTATAAATCTAAAATATCTGTAAATCTGTATCCACGTATGCCACTAACTTACAGCACATAAAGTAAGTCTGGAGACAGTTTACATCTATTTTCTACTATAACTTTGTATTTGTGCCGAGGTTGAAGCAGAGACCCGCTGCTGTGTCACCCCAAACTAATGTCATGGTCATCTACAGGCTTCTAAATCTTTTATGAAAGGAGCACAACTTCTTTTATTCCAATAGCCAACAACATTTTGTCCATCGGCCTGTGTCTACCATGTGTCAGGAGGTTTCAGATCCTGAACTAAATCACATCAGGCTTGAATAAATCTACCATTTTGATCATCATCAGCTCTGACCTTTTGCTGCAGCACTCTGCCATCTGTCCCTTCTCATAATCACTCGATAGACAATAACTACCAACGAGTGTGGAAGAAAAAAGAATATCGATTTAACATTACAATATGGCGTCAACGCTCATCTGAAATGTCCAAAACACTATCTTATTATAAAAGAACTCAGCTGACACATCATAAGATGGTGAGGATCTAATAGTTCAAGACAAAGGAGCCTCTGTATTATTATTTGCAGTCGAGACAGCAGCAGATTCCTCCATGAAATTATTTAATTAAATTGAAAGATATGGAGGGGAAGGATACTCAGCCATAAGACTGAGAAAAAGGCACTGCAAGTGGAGTAAAAACATTTTAATCACAACTGTTAATTAGATAATGAAAGAGTTATAATTTGCGACCATTTGTAACATTTTGTTTTCGATTACAGAATCAAAATGCATTAGCTCATAAGCGTGATCAATTAAAGACAAACTATTAAAAAAAATAAAAAACAGTGCCAAAGGACAGAGATAATCCCAACAAAACAAACAACACTTGTGTCAGCTACTTTGATTTGAATTGGTACGTTAATAAAAAAGGGTGTGGTCATGATGTCACATCCAGGTTTGCCTCTATTCCACTAGCACCTCATTCAGCATGCGATTTTTTTAATCTGGAAAGTATTTTGATTTCAAGAAGAATGTCTTGATACCTCTGTATGTATATTTGTGTGGCCACAAACATCAACCATCCCCAATCGCTATACGTCCCTGTCCTGAATCAGACGCCCAGTCGATACGTCTCGTCAGGAAAACTAGGGCCAAGTGACTGTGTATGTATGCACACGTTCCCACTGACGTGAACGGCGTGTCTTGCTTACTTCCATCTCCCAAATCTCTGCAAACCTTTAATTGATAGTGACCTCTCTATTGTTATGGAGCAGAAGAGCTGGATCTGCCACTAAGCTAACTGAATGGAGTCCACAGGAGCTGCCTCTCTGTTTTCGACACTATCCCCCCTGGCAGTCTCCCTTCATTCTCATCCCGGTGCATTGTTGGAGCAGAGGTGCCTGAGCTATACACACACACACACACATAAGCCTAAGGCTAAGGCAAAGAAAAGAGGCAGAGAGAGGGGTCTCTCTTTATTGCTCTGATCAAAACATTCGTCTATCCTATCCATTCATCTCTCTCCCTCCCCTCTATTACCCCCTCCTTATTAAATCATTCCCCTCCAATTTCAGCCGGATTTATCTACGGGTATTACCTTGTCCCCAGAGACAGACTCAAGCAGACACAGACTCACACAAACAAATCTCAATTTCACACATTTGCACGTATAGTAAATTTATTCCTTTTTCTTCGATTAAATGGAAACAGAAACACCAAAAAGTTGTACAAACTCGACATACAAGCTACACGATGCTATCAAGTGAAACACGTACATTTCCACGCCGTCTACTTGCTATACTGTCAGTGGCGTATTCTGATGCACACAGACTGAAGTTGGGGTTGAACAGCTGAGGATGGCAGGAGAATCTCTGCTTTTTTTTCCCTGTGGAAATGGGTCACAGAACTAGAATTAGACTCCTCTACGCTGCTATACAACAACTTGTCAGCACTTCAGGAGATTTCTTGCAAAATCGACAGGCTCTCCATTGTGAATAGAAAATGTTTAAATGAGAGCAAAAGATGAAGCAGGGAGCAGCAAGGGTTGCTGAGGAGGCATAAAATAGTACTCGGGGAGGGGGGGGGGGTCTCAGCAGTTGCATTTTGAGGAATTCAGTAATCCAATTACCTTGTAGAGTGTAGACTGTGGAGGATATATAATACTTTAAAGTACAGCTACCACACTGAACACAGTACTTCAAAGACATGGAGTCCCCAATACAACGTAATGATACACACAGACAATATATGCTCGTACATAATCAGTGCTCAGCTCTCACACAAACACAAAGTCATTATAAATTCAGTGTCTGATCAGACACCGTCTTAGACAGGGTCAAATGCGCCCATTAATACTTGTAAAGGGGGGGAAATGAACTGAATTATGTACATCCACCAAGTATGACAAAAATTGGTAAACTAATTTATATTTGGAAAAAAATGGACAGACAATTACAGACGAAAACGATAATAACTAAAGTGCATACCTCTGCCAAGGCCCAACAGTCCTTGTTAATTAACTAAAATCTTAATCCAAATTCCAATTTTCACAATCAAATTGCTGCCCTAAAGGTTCTGTTAAAGTTTTTTAAAAATCCTTTTGATTTTTTTTTAGAGTGCGCACGGCTGCGAGGGAGGCAGCCGGCTGAACACAACGAGACACACCTGATCCTCGTCTCTCAATCAACCCACTCCCTTTCAGCTCTCCCATCGCTCCGTGCCAGATTCTGCTTTCGTTCCCGCGTCTGCTGTCCAGCCCTTTGCTTGAGTGTTTTTGTCGGCTCCTTGGTGCTTGTGCACAAGTATAATAATCCGAGTTTTAGTTTGGCAGTGCATTTTTTGTTTGTTTCTCTTCTCATCTTGCACATTCATTGTTTTAGTGATTTTTGTTTTGGCTGTGCATTTTACTTCCCTTAATGCTGGACTCCAGCTTGTCCACTGTTTGTATATTGTCTTATTTAGACAGAGTATTTTCACTGGATGTCTTTGTTTGATTATTTTGCCGTATTAAAAACCGTTTAAACTTTTCTCTGAGCCTCTGTCTCTGCTTTCTGGGATCCGCGTTCAGTCCAACCACATGGGAGGGAAACATTTGTGGAGGAGAGTAGAAGACTGCAGAACTAAAAAGAAATTCTGAATGCATGCA
The DNA here is from genome assembly GCF_040956055.1 of Brachionichthys hirsutus. NCBI lineage: Eukaryota > Metazoa > Chordata > Actinopteri > Lophiiformes > Brachionichthyidae > Brachionichthys > Brachionichthys hirsutus. The sequence goes on along the minus strand of NC_090909.1, from coordinate 6,433,006 downwards.
GTTAAAGTAATTATTCCTCTCTGTCTTGAAAAATGAAGCCACTTTTTTAAAAACCAGACCAACTTATCAGTGACATGGCTTACATTACGTATGTGTCTGTTGAGGACAATAGTATGACAGTTGCAGAAAAGGGTGGTTAGCTAATGAACAATGATTAATCTGAAAACTGATATTCTGTGATAAATCTTGTTTGACTTTATAATTGTACACCTCTTGTGATGAAGGAAGAGCTCCCACTGAGTCTGACAGCTGAAGCTACATATGTCTCCTGACAGCTCTCAGCCTTAATGTGAGCTAATTTTAGCTACCGGTATAATCTGATAAAGGCTTCTGGGCATCTGAAGTAGACAATGAAGCTCAAATTACAACTGTGATGAGTTTGAGAGTTTACAAAAAGATTTTCCTTGTAGCCAGTTGGTCAGCTCAAGATTAGATTTTTCTATTCAACTTGTAATCCTTTCAAATCTAAAATGAGGGGCAACAGTTTGGTGCTTCTTTGTGTTCCGATCATTGGCTAACCATACGGACACAAACCTGTGAGTAGACGGTGCATTCCCTGCAGAAAGAGCTGGACGTTGTTAACTGCTTCTGCTGCAGGTGTGACAGCTGCCAGGTCCCTTCCTGCAACTACGGGCGGAGTTGTCACAAATCCTACCGACTTGTTGAGCATCCCTGTCTGTATGACTTTGCTAAATTTGGTCCTCGTTGAATATAAAGCTAAAGGGCAGTTCAACCAAAAAAATACATTTCAATAATTAACAGCAGCGTACCATTCAAAACATCTCGACCACATTGCAGATGTTCATATGGTCACACAAAGAAGAGGCTATAGCTAATTGAGATAGTTAAAGAGGAGGAAATCCGCTGCGCACAAGTTAACAGAGAACTTGTTTAGCAGCCTTCATTTTAAATTCATCAGAACTGCAGCACGTTCAAAAGTTTGGTTAGCGGTTTAGTGATATCTAAGAAAATCTAAATAAGGCTTTGCCACATCTGACTAATTCATGTTTACAAGCTAACATTAATATTGCACAGTTTTCTCAACTCACACAAATGAGGTTCTTCATTCAGGGAACATTATTAACTCACAGAAGGTTGCTGCGACAGGTCATTTGTAATGAGGTCATTTGTTGCAAACCTGGGAATGGCAAAAGGATACGACGGCCATCACAACCGAACAGAAAGCACTCCATCCGCCCATTAACCGCCGTTATATCAGGCCTAATCATCATTATTGACTGTCAGTGATTTCAGGTCAACAACGTGTTGTATTAGCACAATGGAAACCCGACAACATGCTCTCTACAGGCTGATGCACAGATGCTCTCAGGGATTATCTCACTGGCCGCAAATACTCGTATACCGTACACATGCAGCCTCCCAATCAAATCACACACATTCAGAGTTGGAGGTGTCCAGTGCGACTAATCTTATCACGCAGGACAGAACAGTCCCATTGTAGACACATCTGTCTCACCTAAATAAATTACACTCCCATGCAATTTCTCTGAGTCATTCCCAGAGTGATATTGACTGGACTAAAATGTAAGAGTGGCCATGCATAAGAAAAAGGGGGTCAATAATAAATGTCACTGATGGATCTCTTGAATCAAAGGACCACATTTATCTCAATGCACACAAAATAAATGTTTTTTTTTTTACCATATGGTGCAGTCAAACCTTTTATTTTAATCCAGGGGTTATCAGAGCAGCACTGATGACAACCTTGCTGTTCCCTTACATCATCTAACCCCAGGTGCTTGGCTCAGTCTATATTGATCTGTATGGCAGACTTATCTACTAAGTGTTAGCCTGCATAACAACCATATAAGGGCATGGCGCTAAAAAAAATATATCCTCATCTTGTATAACTCAGTCTAATACATCTCAGTTCAAAAGTACGTCCCTGCATTTTGTATTAGGCTGAGTGTACCCATATAGGAAGAGAAGCGATATGAGAAAGCAAGGGATTTTAAAGACTAGAAGCGGAATAACGTGAAGCTATAATGATGAAATAATTACCATTAATGTAATTATGATGAATGGTTAAACTTTAATGTATACTTTCCTTCTGATTTCAGGGTGTCTCTGAAGCTATCCTCCTGATAGTCAACAAAAGTGCACCATTTTATTACCTGGAGAAGAGCATGTCGATTATTTTGCGGTGACTTATCATCATGGCATGTCATGAAGTGGGACACACACAGCCCACTGACTGGGAATCAGGGCCTCTCTCATTGGACAGTGGATGGTGAATGGGGTCATGGGATCTGCCACAGATGGTGCAGATTGAGTACCTCAACCCCACCACCAACTGAGCCCCGTTACCCCCCCTCATGACCATTCTGTCATGGTTGTCGCCCCCCCTAATGCTGCAATCACACTGCAACCTAAAATAAAAAATCAAAGAAATCATGAGATATCGACCCCAGTTTGCAAGAAACTGACATAATAAACTGTCAAGATGTGTTTAATCATTTATTTATTCATTTATCTGAATGTTTTTTTCGCAGACAACTGAGTGTCAAAGGAAGAAAGAATTATTATTTTTTTTAACCATTTGCCACGGAAGATCGGCGTAGAAATTTTAGAGAACAAGTGACACTTAATCGGTCTGATTTTTTTTAACACACTTAAAAAAAAGAAATTGTACGTGCAAGGTACAGCATCGTGAAAGCAAACCTCACTGCACTGCAGCTGTGGTTGGTACATTGCTCTCAAATAAATCAATGCCCACTTGCAATTATGCATTATTGAAGTTATTCTGATATGAAAAGGTAAACACTGAAACCATATGTCAACTTTTATTTTCCCTTGACAGACTATTTTCCTTTTTAATTATTGGAGGGAGCCTAAAGGCAGCAAATACTCGTTATTTGACAGCTAAACTCTGTTATTACAGTGATTAAAAACAGAACAATTTTGCACTTTGGGAATACATTTTTCCACATTCCATAAATCATCTTGTGGCTGCTGGAAATCATGTAACGTATTATTTCATTGAAGAAAGTATTCATGTAAGTAACACGGCAGGTTGTAAATCATACTGAAGCTGACATCTGGAACTCCAAGAGCAGTTTGAGAATATAGCCTCTTGAGTTCCTTATGTTTTTAGCTGCAGCCCGATTGGTCACACCTCATCACCCCTTCGTTTTGCCCTCCGTCCTACTGCAGTCTACCCAGACCCCCCCCTATGGCACCATCTGCCAGGGTTCCACTGAAATGGTTTTCTGAAGAGTTATAAACACACTAAAGCTCTCAATTCCTAAAATTTTGTAGCTGAGCTTTCAATTTGACCTCTGTGATCCAACAAAAAAAACAGCTGCTCACTGTTGTGATCCCTTTTGGTGAGAGTGGAAAGAAATAAAGCAGTGCAGCCATTCAATGGAGGAAACAACATCAACACAAAAGTCCTTGAACTGGTCGGATCTTAAAGGGTTTAAAGCTTTGAGCTCTTCCCACAGAAAGATTATACATTTCATTTAATTTACAGACATAGTATTGTATTTATACGACTGTAAATTTCAGCATTGGTAATAAATTAATGCGTTTATGTTTTTCTACTGCTTTATATTTCCCTATCTATGCTATGCTAGATTGTATATTTATTACTACATATTGATGTTACTGTGCTGATATTACAAACACAAGAATAAGCACAATCAATTGATTCATCCATCCATCTCTACATCACGTAGATGAATAAGGAGGAAAAGGGAGGAGATGAGAGGATTTTTAATAAAAGACCAGCACGAGCAGGCAGACACGAGCTTTAAACCCCACCCACCAATACTTTCCCCAATTCCAAAGCTCTGCTGCCCCCTTCCACTATCTCCTCCCAGCACTCCATCACTCTCTCCTCACTGGTGTCCTCCAAAGATAAACCCTTATCATCGTCACCATCGTGATCCTCGCCACAGAGCACCCTCGCCCGCTTGTCTATCCTTAGTGGGAAATGTTGATCTGATTACGGCATTAGGTCTGCGCCAAACAAACAAGTACAGCAGGAGGTTGTAATATTTTCTCATCAAGCAAAGTGCTCTTCAAAAGCAGAATGAATACCATTTGGGTTGTCTGCTTATTGTAAAGCATAAGAACCTTAGCAGGAAACATAACCTTGCTAACATCAAAACTCGAGAGACTTGATAATGATAAGTCTCTAATCCGCTGTTTAGGTACTGTTTGGGGCTTCAATCAGGTTGCAGTGTGTGTGTGCATGTGCGTGTGTGTGTGAGAGACACTTTAGGAGGAGTCTTTTCTAGGTCAGCATCAAACGGACTGGATGACCTTTAATCGCACAAATAAGTAACGCTCACTCTGAAATTTGACCTGAACCTCGTTAGTCCAATAATAATCCCATATTTGGAGTGTACGATAACGCGTTTAAAAGTCTAACACAACATGTTTGTTTGTTTTAATACAGACAATCTTTAGATCTATAACACCGCCAATTTTTATTTCGGTTTTTCATTGTCGTGTTTTTTTTTATATAGAAGCTTCTGATCTAACCTTTTCCAGCACATTAGGAGTAAAACGTGGGATTGCATTTATATTTCATTGTGTAATATACACAGAAGAATAAAAAGCTGTACATTTTGGATTCAGACTATTTCTCTTGCGAGTAAAGATTTTCTTAGTTTACTATTGCTTCCCTCCAGTGATCACTGGATATGAACATCTGTTGAATGTGTGCAGATCAAATGATGGAGACCTGGTCTTTCTCCATATTGTGTGTTTAGAATAAAGTTTCAGGAGGAATATTTCAACAACCGGTTAAAGCCCAATGAACTTGATTTGTGTTGTGACCGACAAGAGAGGCCGAACGACATGAAAGAAAAACCACTGCACGGTAGTAATAATGAAATGGACTAACTTCACTATAAATTCTTCTCCCAGGATCAATGACTAAGTTAACAAACACGCACGCACACACACACACACACACACACACACATACACACACGCAGTCCCATTTAAAATTTAGTTGGTTATGATTTCTGAGCAGGAAAAAAAACAGCAGGAGAAAACACAAACAACAAACGGTCAGTGCTGATTGTGTTATAGTTTGGATTGGGGACAGATTAGTGAAATATTAGGATGGGATTAACTGGCCAGGTTAAGCTATTTGATCGTCAAATAAATATGGCTTAGAAGCCTCAGACGAGCTGATGCCACATGGACTTAATCCAGCTATGATTTTGGTATGATTTAGAAACTCTTTGATAATCCACTCATGGTTTTTATCATGTAGTCAGACTAGGGGCTCGAGAGAGACGGCTGATGTCTGAACATCTCTCTTAAAGCAGTTAAATAGTGAACAATTGTACCGTACAACCCAGCTCACTGGGAGGAGGAGGGAGGCTAAATAGAACCAGGTGGGTTTGGTTCTCGTTTTTGCTTTTAATACATGAATTAAAAGCAATTGATCGGCAGAACTCTTGTTTTTGAACAAAATCTTCACAAACGAGTGTCAAGCACTTACTTGTTTTAACCTTGGCGAAGGTTCCAAACTGTTGTGTATGTAACGACAGGGCTACTGACGGAAGAAAGGGGCAGGCGAATACAGGAATTGTTATTAATTAATAATAATTGGTATACAGTATATATCTGCATTCGGTCCATATTCTCAAACTTCACTCTTTATATATACTGTATATATAATAGATTTGTCATGGTGGCATGGTGGCATGGTGGCGTTAAATCCTATCTGCAGAGTTTGTAGGTTCTTCCCGTGGCCACGTGGGTTCTTTCCGGGTCCTTTGGTTTCCTCCCACCTCCAAAAATATGCAATTTTGGTGAATTGATCATTCCAAATTCTCCACAGTGTATGCGTGAATGGTCGTCTGTCTCTGTGTGGCCCCGCGATAGGCTGGCGATGCATCCGAGGTGGACCGCGCCTCTCGCCCAGAGCAAGCTGGAAATGGCTTAGCGAAAGAAAATGGATGGATGGAGGGAATAAAATGTGTTTGCTTCTAGATTACTTGTTATGCATGTATTATGTTAATGTTGGATGGCTGTGTGATGTTTTTGTTTTTCTAGATTCACATCTGTGTCAAACCCCGTTGAGTCCCCCCCACCCACCCGCTTCATACACACACACACACACATCTAAACACAAAAAAACACAAACACAGCTTCCAGCACCAAATCCCAGGAAAGCTTTTGATCCAGCAGAAACGTGGAACTCCCCCCTTCTTTCCTATAATTAAAAAAGATGGATCCAGAATCAAGGGAAATGCATGGTTAGGATATATAGAGGTGCTGCTGTCTCCTCTAAAACCAGAATTCCCTTCTTCAAAAGGCAGGCGGCAGGAGTGTAACCCGGCAATACCAGGAGATCACAGTTTCCGTGATGTTCTCCAGAGGGATTTCTCCTGCATTCCCGCTCCCACGGCTTCAATTCTCACTGCAACATGCTGCAGATATGTGTCCCAGGGTGAGGATGATGAAAGTGAGTGAGCGGTGACCTAAAAATGTCACAGCAGGAACAAGAGAGGGAAAAGAATGTGAGGAAGACAGAAAGAAACAAGGGGAATATTAGGAAATGGGAAAAATAAAACTTTAACTAAATGTGATGCCATTTAAGCATTTTTCTAAAAAATGTTCTGTGCCTGTGTGCACATGAGACACATGTCGGAGGAGCAGCATGGTTGAATGTCCTCATACCCATGCACCCCTCTAATACACACACACACACGCTGTACTACAACACTTCTGCCAGATTGACTTTTTATTTTGCTGACTTTACATTTAAATGAGCGAGAGGATTATCCTAATGTCGGATGCTCAGGGCACAAGTGTGATCCGCACACTATTTGCATGTGTGGGATGCCGCTGTTCATTATGTCACCGTGGCAACAGACAGCCAATGAAAGCACAGTGGGGTAAATCTCAAGTCAACACATTTCACACAGATGTGCAGCAGGGAAGAGGGGTGAAAGGTTTTGGGGGGGGGGGGGGGGGTTGGATGGAATTCTTCGGCAAAATCAGGGTGTTGCAGCATGATCTTATCCCCTCCCATACCTCTCCTCCTCTTCCGTCCATGTCTGTCTCTTCATTTTTAATACTTTTTTTTCCCTCTCCTGGGCAGAAGGACGGAGTAGAAAGTGGCGTGTAATTACATTCTAATCTTTGGCTGGTATCTGCTCTGCTATGGGGGCTGTTTGTACAGAGAGCTGACACAGACCCACACCCACCTCTACAGAGATTTGGTACAGACGTCTGCACATTAAATCTGTGGATGGATAGGCTGCTGGTTTCACTTAGATGGCATGTGTGTTTCCTTGTATCATTGTACATTAAACATAAACCAGCTACACTCAAACAGTCAGGGACTGACTAAGTCTCATTTTGGCAGCTGGACATCTTGAATATGTACTGTGTACAGGTTTTTTGGGGCCTATTTCTTTAGCTGTTATGTATGGAGCTGCATCTTTCTCTTGTTTTGCCCTGAGAAGATCTCAGAGTCAAAAGAGGTCACAATGCACAGATATATTTCAATCTTCCACATAGAGGAGCAAAGGCAGCCGGTCTTTCCTTTCAGTATGCACGCACACAAAGACATGTGATGCCCCCCCCCCCCAAACCAGATGATATATGGATCTATAGCTGAGACTTCCTGCATTATCCCGCATGTCTGTCACACAAAACACACATATTTAAACATGCTCTTCACTCTGGTTAAAGTGCAGCAAAGTTGTTAAAAGTAGGCCAGAGCTTGCTGGGGCCAGAGAGTATAAACAAGTCCCGATCAGTTTGGTTCCCATCCAGTGGAATGACTCTGAATTAAACATAACATAGACTGGATCTGTTTATGCCGGGGCCAGGAACTGACCTGGGGCTATGTTCAATCAATTTGGCTGTGAATTAAATCAAAGGATCCCTATGAAAAAAAAATACTACTGGTGGTTATGCTGCCAGGTAAATTACCATGGGGCTGTCTTATCAGGAAACGCAGCAAGATCAACATGTGTATCTTTGTAATTACTATGTAAATGCTGCACTGAGATTCTAAGTTACATATTGCAAAGCCGAAGGAGGTCAGATGGATTGAGCAAAAGGACACACACATTATTTGATATGTGATTTACAGAGTAATCTGTCAACCTTTGTCTGTTGCTTTTTTTTTTATCAGTATGAAATTTAAGAGTGCTATTAATAATTAATGATGAATTAACACATCATAATTGAATCATTAACACATTTGACTCGGGAGTATAATTAAGACACAGTTGAACTTTCAACCAATTCACCGCAAGGAATATTGTAATTATCTGACTTTGAGGTACAGATCAGAACACAGAAATGCAAAGAGATGGACATTAAATGATATTGATTTAGTTGGAATTCGTGACATTATGCTTGTCAACTGGTGCCAGCGGTTAATTGGCTGAGGACTAACAATCTGGCACGCATGGGTGTGGCTGATGAGTTGCAGGTGGATGTAGAAACACCGGTGACAGGAATGAGCTGCAAGACAGGAGAAGTTAGTGCGTAGAAAAACACAGGGCCGCCTCAAGCTGTGTATTTCAGTCCACTACCGTAAGGAACATTGGGTATAACTTTTTTATTTAATTTTATTTTTTAATGATGCTAATTCTCTCTTCAGGTAGCACCAATTCATTGCACAAGAAAATGTGCAATAATAATACATTTTTAAAGAGTATCTGGAAATCCACATAGAAAGGGATTCATAAACACATCATGACAGAAATATTGCATTTATGCTCATTTTAATGTATCCTGTATATTTTCTGTTGCATTTTTCAAGCGTCCACACAGATTTTATTGAGCTATGGAATGAGCTTTTTTTATTTGCAGATAACACATAGCAGAAACAAAGCAGGCCTACCTTGGACTTGGTTTTAGACAAAAGTACTGGTGGCTGTACCAGTCACTCAGTGTGGCCCTCTAACATTAGCTGTCTAGTTCTGTTTGGCATGAGAGCCTATTATAAAACAGATAGCAGTATTTTTCACATAGTTTTACTATAATCTGCAGTTTATAATTAATGGCTGTGACCACATGCACATAGTTAATGACTTGGGCCCTTGTTTGTAAAATATGTTAGAACTGGGTTATTTTATTCATATAATTTCTATTTTTAACTGTTCCACTGTGGTTTTGCTTTTTATTATGACTCCCTGTATAAGCCAATGTTGTTACAGACCAAATACAGCAGTGACATGATGAACTTTAGAATGAAAATTATTAGACTTACAGTAGCCTCCAACTTGGTATAAGGCCAAGTATATTCTCAGAGTCGAAATCACTCAGACATACATAAACACAGAAACGGAGAGAAACATTAATTCATATCGTACAACAGCACGTATCCCATCTCAGCTGAAAAATTCTTAAGGTTATTGTGAGGTCACCTCGGCTAGATGAGCGACTTCTTGATGAGTGTATATCCAGAACCGACCTTGGCTTTGTCCCCATTCCTGCTTCTGTTTCTCTCTGCCCAATGCTGCCCTGAGTCTAGCCCTATCTGTCTGGAATGGCAATGAGCCCAGCTATTTTGAACGCTTTGTTGTGTATTCGCAGGCAGACCTACAGACCCCTGCACTGATTCATATATACGCTCGGACATTATTCCACGTTAGAAGTGCCAGAAACCTCAGATGGGATGAAAGCGCTTTTATCTACCGCAACAGGGGTGAGGAAGTCTGAGCTTTAAAACTGCATTAGCAATTGAGAGAAGAGCAAAGCGTGTTTTTGCAACAGCTGCTCCAGTGCCAGCGGCGCCAAATGTTGATTAAACCCACCAGAAATAGAGAAAATAAGAGGACAAAATGGATAAGAGCCTTCCAAATATACCAACGCATACACACACACACACACACGCAACACTTCACACAAGGACATGAGCAGAGGAGACAATATCTACCTATCTTCCATGCCAAGGAATTACAAATTATATCTTTTAGACTCTCAGGGCCAAGTCTTTTGTTGAGCCAACAAATGTGAACTGCAGAGCAGAGAGGAACAACAGGCAAAGGCTGGTTGTTCACCAGCAACTTTAACCCTGAGAGAATGTGCTGCTTCATTTGTTTGCAGCAGCACTTTATAGAAACTACAAAATCCATTTGGGACTAAAGTCAAGAATTCACAGCAGTAAGAAAGGGAACGTATAGAAAATGCAACATGTGGTAGCCAAAGCCCAATGGCGTTGGGTAGATAAGGCAGCGGACGCCAGAGCTTTGCAGAGAATCATTCTACGATTGTTCAGTCTTGTATATTGGAATGTCATATACATCACCAGCGGGCCGAGGTAAATATGTCCACCTTCCACAAGGACATTTCCAACTACGCTTCATTGTGCTGTTTAGATTCATCCCATTCAAAAAGAAGAAGCAATTCAGCTTGCACAAGTAGTGTTTCAGCATCACTGTCACCAAGTTCATGCTCACGTAGGAATGCCAGGTCCGTGTAGACTGTACGGCCTGGATATAACTTTTGTGATTTGGTGATTTTATGAATAAAAGTGACTTGTCTTGACTCTGTGTGTCTGTATATTCAAATAAGAAAAAATCAACGTCTGCGTTTGAACTGTCTGTGCGAATGCACCAATAGAGATAATGAGCTTGGCAATACCAGATATTTAGCTAAGCTCCAGCAAATGAGAAACAGCACACATCAAAATGAAAACTCAGCCCACTGTGTTTAATGCTGACTAAAAAAAGATGAGAGTAAACGTGGCAGAAAGCTTCAGCTTGTTACTCATTACTAGAAGGCAGCGTTATGCCGCCAGGAGCAGGTGGATGGGCATTTTCAGCATTTCCAACAAATCAGCTTGACTGTCTAGATTGTTGAAGTGACAGTTTTGCTTATATGACTTTGGTGTGAATCATTGCTGATTACTTACAGCTGCTGTACTATTTCAATATCAAATATTTTGATCTAAACAGTTCATTCAATCCTGCTGTACAGCATGGCCACTTTGTTGAACTACACCACCAGCAGCACACCACTCTGCACCGGGCATGACAACCTTCACCATTAACATATTTTAAATTGTTATACCCCCCCCCCCCCCCCCCCGCCCCAACACACACACTTTGATTCAGCTATTTTACAAGTCAATCTAGCACTTTGAACAGCTTGTGATTAAAACAGCATGACTGCTATCAAAGACGCATAATTACATTTATTACCAATTTCTTCATGGCTCAATAGTGAAATGCATTTCTCTGTTTGTTTTAGCGTATAGTTTTTAACATTGTTAAAATGTGTGAAATGCAAGGGAAATTTTTGTTTCTACAGAAGCTCCTGTTTTTGAAGTTTATTTTGACACCAGGTATATATAGCAGCATCACGAAACACCATCAACACAGCTTTAGGACACATCTGCACTTCCCAAAGACACAAGTATCCGCACAACAGCAGATTACAAACTATTCAAATGAGGAACATTCCAACCAGTAACTGTATCTTGGTCTGAGAAACACATAGAGATGAAAATGGGTGGCGACAGACAGAAACAAACAACGTTTTATCACATAAATATGAGTTGCTTGGGCTACCACTGCAGTGCAAACAAGCTGAGGTAATTGTGTGCCTGTTTGTGCGTGTGTGTGTGTGTGTGTGCGTGTGTGCGTGTGTGCGTGCATGTGCATGTGCGTGTGTCATGGCCTGACAGGCAGAGGAGGGTTTGAGCAGCACCAAAGCCGCCCTCACCATCTGGCCTTGACAAAATGTTCCTCCACTCTCTCTCTTTCTCTCTCTCTCTCTCTCTCTCCCTCTCTCCACCTTGATCATTTGCTGGGGGATTTGATACTCGTCCATCCAGAGAGATTAAGCATTTACATATCCCAGCATATTCCCCGGGTTGTTTTGCTTTCTAAAAAACAGTGTTTGAATGCCAACATATTTGCAGTATGGGTGGGTGCATTTATAGCCAAGCGGAGAGAGAGAGAGAGAGAGAGAGAGGTTTCAGAGGATAGTGAGGAAATAAATAATAATTTAGAAATAAGGGCGTAGTGCTGAAAAACTTCACAAGGAAGGTGAAAGACATAGATTGTGAGTCATGTGGGTATAATGAGTGTAAAGGTGAGAGGACACATTCCACGAGATACCTGCAGGGGTCCTTAGGGGTGTTTAGTGAGAGAGAGAGAGAGAGAGAGAGAGTCTGTGTGTGTTCATTTGTGTGTTTTAAGCCTCAGGGTGAGAGGTTTGAATGAGAGTTCACAAGTTCAGGGACTCCTACACCGCAGGAATAAATGTGAAATCACACATTGGTTTTGCTACAACTGTGAGGACCTTCCCTTAATTTATATTCATTCTTAATCCTGCAATCTTGATTTAAGATTAGGCAAATCTTTAGCTTGATTCCAACTCATAACCTTGAAAGAATTTAATTTTCGTGCTTTTAGTCTCCACATAAAAGGATCTCCCTCGTCTTTACGTCCTTATGAAGACATCTGATGGAAAACAAAAACACACAAAATCCCAAATCACCAGACAGGAGTGCAAACCCACAACACTGTAAGAGGCTTTACCGGAAAAGATCACACATTCATGGAGCCCCCCCCAATATTTTTCTATTGCTTGTTATTTTCCTTCAGTCACAGAAGCTGACAGGATTATAGAGTGCCAAGTGAGGCCAAATGAGCTTTCAGTCAATCTCACTGGACCGATTCCTTTTGGTGACCAGAGCTCACATCTGTATGCCTTCTTTTCATAATCTGCGACTCGTAAATTCAACGCTCCCTAAATATGTGTTTTTCTACTTTATATGGAAACATAACATAATAAAAGACACAAGCTTGTTGAAACAGGCTGTGGTCTCCCATGATAGCTTGGGTTAGCATTTCGCTCACTAACTCCCCCCATGTGCTAAATTATTCAGGGAGGACAACAAGACACACCCCTCTCAGGTCATAGCCCCCTGCTGTGCCTCATCTCTCTCTCTCTCTCTCTCACACCCCTCTCTCTCTCTCTCATACACACACACACACACACTCCATGGAGTGCATTCACTCTACACTACAGTGAAGGAAAACAAACCTATCCAAGGACGCACCAAATTACTAAATATTCTATTGGGTGGACTTGCATTTTCTTTGTATTATTATTATTCAAAAGAATGAATACTCATTACTGGCATAATCATAATGAAAAACAGATTGGGAGACATGAGGGGAAAATAGATAATTGCATCAAAGGGCTCAAAACACAGATATACACACACACACACACGACGGAAAACAGCAGCAGCCCTTCTGCGTTCCTTTTCGACACATTTAAGGGCTACATATTTGATACAAACTCTCCCGCAGCTAATTTATTATTCAGTCGCAGAGTGATTTTCCATGTTTCGGACACACCCTCAGGAGAGAGGGGATTCCGAATAAATGTCATCTGCTCCAGTTATTGATTACCAGGCAAAAAACATTCATCAGTGATGTGATCAAATAAAAACATAATAATTTTAATGTAAATATCATCAGATAACATCCTTTTTTCCTGCAATGATTTGCAGGAGGGCCTGAGGAGGCAGACAAGCGGCTGAAGACGCGGCAACGGTTGAAGAAGATTTGACAACGTACCTACAGTAAATAACAAAAGCATAAATATTCTCAGCGGTGGTCGGAGAGGCCGGCAGGTTCATCAAGACTTGAGGCTTTTTTTTTTTTTTTTTTTTATAATATATTAGAATATAAATACATATTGTAGTTATTTGTTTATGGATTGTCTCTACTTTTGATTCTGCTCTCTGAGCAATGTCACTCTTGGAAAATAATCTACAACTCTGCTGAATCCCTGATTTTCATCCAGCGCCGTCATCTAAACGCATCTTGTGCAATTGATTTCAGATGATAATGAAATTCCCATCAGCCTCAGCCATACTTCATGTTTAGTATTGGGACTATTTAGTAAATGTTAACGTTCTTGCATGCCAATCAAAAATGTAAACGAGCTAAAAATAACCTACTTTAACATCAGAATTTTAGCATGGCCATGGTGGGCATGTCAGCATGTAAATATTTGCTGGTGCACACAAATACGGTACTTTCCATACAGTTGTCCTGCCATGCCCCAACTCACTCAAAATGATCAGTATCTGCCATCCCTGTGGAGTATGATCCTAATCTATATGAAAAGACACCAGTATAAACGATGCAAAGTATGGCTTCACTAATACGTCCTTCAAACTTGTTGTTGCAATTTTTTTAATTTAGGAGAAAAAAAAGCTAGATTAAAAACAGTCATTTTATGGGATGGATTTTTCTTTTTATTTGCAGTCTCTCAAGGATCAGGGAAGACAGATGGAGGACTGGAAAACTGAAAGCACACACACACACACACACACACACACACAAATTAGCCGACTAGCAGTTTAGTTTAAATAGAGGCTGATTGTATTCTCGCTGTAGACTTGTCTTTGTCCCCAAGCTCTGTCTAAATATTGAAGCAGATCGTGGTGAAAAGAATCAGCTATCCAGAGGACTCAACCCAATCTGCATATTCATCACAATTAATTAGGATTCCACTCCCTGCCATCATTTTTTATCTTGCCTGCTTTATTTCTCGAGAGGCACCGCCAAGACGATGCTGGGGAAGTGATCAGAATCAGTTATGTTTGGGGGGGAGGGTAGACGGCGAGATGAGCAGAACACACACCTTCTTTCCTCCTTTCAGCTTTTAGAATGAGGTCTGCATCAGATATGATGATGGCTGCCTCAGAGGCATCATTCAGACCAATGATGATGCAAACTTTTTGAGCTTTCTCTCACTTGGTCTTGTCCCTCCTTTGTCTTGGCTGGCTGTGCAGTGTGGGTTCAGATGAAATGAGTGAAAGCGCCTATTGTCTGGCAGGGGTTGCAAATGAACTGCCACTCAACAGTCTCCTTACAAGGCCTTTTAATTTGCTCAACGAGAAGGCGCAGAGAAAAGAGACGGTGTGGGGGGGAAAGGGTGTTGTGGAGATTCACTTTTGTGAAATCTGTGTGGCTCATATGGTGAAGCTGCTAAAGGAAGAGAGAGTTTCTGAGGTTTACATGTAAACTATAATCCAGTTTAAAGGATCCTGTTACATCTGGCGCAGGTCAACCCTTCAGGCTTCACAAGCTGGATCCTTGAAACACAAGACGACTTCTTGGGAAACTTGACTGGGACCATGGAAAGCCCTTATCTTTATCCAGGACTGTTCGCTGCCCGGTGCCCAGTGCAAACCTGCAGGCGTCGCCATGAGATCTTTCCAAAATGAATGAGAGTGATCGCAGAATATAATGGTTTCTGCAGGGACTGGATTTATTTATTTGGATTTATCTGAATCATCTTCAAATTGCTATTGACGTTATCTTTATGTGTACTTGATGTCTTTACATCAGCCTTTGGGTTGTGCCCACTTGTGCCCCCAAGGTCGCTCCATTTCTTCTTTTGCAGACTCGCTTTCCTATCATTGAAACTGATTGGCTGGATGGATGGATCTACAATATGCATATAATCTTATATAAATAATATAACTTTAAGTCTGTATTTATTAAATAAAAGTTGACATTTACCAAAGTAAAACTAAATTGGGGATACTAAAATACAGTAAATTTGAATATTTATAATAAATAATATAATTTGCCATTTATTTCGGCTAAACCAAATCACTTCCTATTCTCTAATTTTGTATATTTGAATAATCTAAAAGCTGCCTTGTGCCTTGCCAAAACCTGTGAATCCTTGAATTCAAACAAATGCAGAAAAATAATTTACTTTCTCAGACAGCACTGGCAGAGACTAGATTAAACTCCTCATTGTTTTCCTTTGTTCCTCTGCACTGGCCTTACTTTCCTTCCTTCTGCTACCAACTCTTGATAATTGGAAAAGAGTGAAACCATCTACAGGACTGTGTATTGTGTTGCCCACACTTTGAGAGAAGCAATGCCACATGAAGCTGAAGCCACAAATTGCTCGTTTAAAAAAAAGTGATTGTAGAGTAGTTTTCATGTAGCTCTATGGGGCAGTGCTGCTTTCTGACTTGTTTGTTTGTTTGTATGACATTTATCATCACCACACAGAAACTGCCAGACAGATTTCCAACTTAGATAGAGAGTTGGGCTTCTGCCAGCCTAGAACCCATTACACCTTGTGGTGGGTTCCTTATCAAGTGGAAATATCAGGATTTTTTTTGAACAAAACAATAAAGGGCTTTTTAAATAGTTTTTGTCTGTGACACATAAAGCGGTCATTGTATTATAGTGAAACTAGATGGGATACTGGGGCAAACTCTCAGGAAGTCAAATTCAAATTTTGGAGTGGATCTGAGATCTTTTCAGTCCTTTATCATTGTCAGATATTAATTAATCATCCATAAAACTACTTTTCAGCTGTTCAAGGTACTTGCTAGAAGGGTAGGACATTTAGGAATGCAGAATCCATTAAAATCTGGACTTAATTCAACAAATGCACTTTAACAGACTGAACCTTGAGGGCAACAGTTTTGATGCCACACATGATTTTAGCAACAGCTTATTTGATTTGAAATGAAACTTGTGCTGCTATTGACTGACATTTCAAAGTATAAAACTAGAAAAGCACTCGGAGAGCACAAACGTCTACCAAGGCACAAACAAATAATACAAATAACCCAGTCATATATTGTTTTTTAATTCCTGGATCCAGACAGTGACCATCATCAAAAGGTTCTAAATTGTTCTTGGTATTTTTATACACCGATCATGGAAAGCAAAAGTGAATCAGAGTTTATGTGTCATTTTTACAAATTTCTTTTTTTTTAATCCATAAATGGCATTTTCAATGTTAAAATTTAATATTTTTTTCCTTACCTCATTCTGGATCAGATCTAGAAGACGTTTTGCGTAATTAGTGCATATCTGACCCCTTTATGAGAGCGATCTTTGGTGAGTGACTTAAATGCATGCTTTCCACTCAACAAGACACAGCAATACGAAACAGTATGCACAACAGAAACAGTAAACTATATATATTTTGAAAAGTAATAGAAGGTTACAATGATGCATTGCATTGTTTTCATCAAGATCCATCCATCAGTTTTTCCATAATCCTGCAAACAAAGACAGACAAACAGACAGACGCCATCAAAAATATAGCGGTAACCTCCTTGGCAGAGGAAATAAAAAATTCTAAATGATTGCACCTCGTGAAAAGCCATAGATTCACGAAAGCGCTGGTTGATAAGTGTGAAAGAAAAGGACACTGAGACTGTGAAAAGCAGCAACATGTTGAGGCAGCTGTTTTCCAGAAATATGATTGGATCAAGAAAACCTTGTTAAAAAGAAGATACAACACTGATATATACCCATGGTGTTGGTTCTATTCCTCTGCAAGTTTGCCGGGATACAAGGACTGGAGAAGGGACACTTTGTTACATTTTTGAGCTGATGTTGATTCTGCTTTCTAAAACCCCCAGGGTAAAGAAAATGTTTAAAGATCTGAGAAAGGGCTAAAACAGAGGTTGTCTGAGACAGATGACAGAAGTTGTCCATTAGGCAAGCGGTGCAGTCCTGGTCTTAATATTGCATTTCCGTGTTTACCACATTTATAGGACTGTTCACTGGTTCACCTCCTGCAGATGCAGGATGCAGCTGGAGAAACACGCTCCTCTGGGATGGTGAGACTGCAGCACGGACGTGAGACGTGTCTCTCGTACAGACAGATGGTTTGGGCCTTCTGTCACGTCTTCAGAGCTTCCAAGTGATCTTAATCTGCGTCTGTGTTCTGCAGGGAGCAAAAAAGTCACTTTTGTCTGGTGCCAGTTAAAACATTGTTCCTCATAAAGACAGCTAAATGTAAACTGCAATTGAGATTGAGAGAGTGCAACCGAGGGTTTAGCATTTTCTCCTTTGAATAAAGTGACATTATAAGGATGGCAGTGATGCAAAGTGAATGTGTCACAAATAAAATGATCTCATTCCATCAAATGTTTTTTTTATGCTAAGAGAACACAATTTTAGACTCCATCTGTGTCTTGATGCACTACATCAGATTTCTTCTTCTGCAGACAGTCAGTCTGGCGAGGCAGAGGAGCGGCAGAGTGAATGTAATCAACGTTTTGATTGTCGCAGAAAAAGAATGACACTTGTGGACACTGACATGCAACATCCAACTAATAGGCTGCAGCCACAGGAGACTGCTGGGGGTCAAAGGTCGTCCAGATGACAAATTTGAAGTGTGGCCCATGAGAAATAACCTCTGTGTTGCTGCTGATCTTGTCTAATGATGTCCAGTTCACGAGTTTTCTCTCCAGTGATTGTGCATAAAAGGATCCCCCCCCACACACACACATACACACACACACACACCATTGGAGAAAACATGCATTAGGTTATGTTGGCCCATAAGTGGCAGGTGGCCAGGACTCAGGACCAACTCTCCACTGTCATTTTGTTTTACAATTTGCAGAATGACAAATAAAGCTGCTTCTTCTTTTTGCAACTCACTGCAAACCATAGCCTTTCAACCTGAGACTGTCTTCTACTTTGACGAGTAGCCATGCCTTTATGCAAATATTGGTTTGCCAGAGCTGAAAGCAGGAGCAGCTGCAGCAACAGAGTCGGTTACAGTCATGGGCTACAGCCTGCACCAACAAGCCTGGCAGGGCCTGTGGTGTCATAAACGTGTCAAGGGTGTTATTTGTAATTACACTCACTGAATGGAGAAACAGTTCCCCATTGTAGCAGCTTAATAATGACAAATCAATAGATTTATATTAGTGTCAAAAACATCTAGTAGTTTCAAGGGAGTTTAACAAAATCAGGTACAGATGCTGCAAGAATTTATTTATTTATTTCTCATTCTTGTGTATTGATCTGTATCAATACAATGTTTCAACCGTCTTATTCTGTTTATGCTTTTTTGCCGCCTGTCTGTAGATTATATGAGACGTAAAAATAGCCGCCTGACATTTCTTTTTTGACTTCACATATTGGTCAGGAAAAACGTTTACATCTTATGTAATTTACCCCTCAGGCCTAAAACCAGAATGTGATGCATCAGCATCCCGGTGGGTTTGGGGTAAACAAGATGGGTGGATGTGGCAAACTCTGACTCGTTCTTACTGGAAGATGTTTTCGGTTTGATAGAACCGAAGCTCAAACCACAATTTGTCATTGAGCGCAACAAATAGGGCTTGTGCTGCAGCGCAGCCAGATTCCAACCCAAGGGTGGAAGAAACAAATTCCAATTACACTCTTAAACTGCGACCAGTTGGTTTTCCTGTACCACTTTTATCTTTACTTGCTGAGTTAATCATTTTGTAATGAGTACTTGTCAAATTGAGTTGAAGATTTTGAGAGTGTTCTAATGTGTCCTTGACTTCCGCTGAAAAGAATAACATGAAAACCTTAAAGCAGGGTCAAAACATTAATAATAAAAAAAAAAAAAAATCAATGCAGCCACTGGTTATCCTGCCAAACCAATAAAAAGCAAAGATTTTATTGTAAAAATGGAACTCCGAGTTTGCTAACAGGTATTAAGGAGTTCCACTGAAAATGTGAAAAAAGGTACTTAAATGTTTTCTGGCTAGTCCATCAGGTCAATTCTGAAAACTATCTCAAGTAATGTCTTAAGGATCATCATTTTACGTTTGACACAAATACTTTTGTGTTGGTTTGGTTGGAGTGCATTGGCATAAAGTTTCAAATCCCAGTCATTGAGCGTCTAATCTAATGCATTCACGACTTATAAACAATGAAGCTCGAAATAAATACCAGTATGTACAAATAACGATGTTTATCAGTTAGGATTTTTGGGGGATACAACTGAGGAAAATACACTGCTGGTTTTTTTTAAAGCATAAAAAATGTCAAAACATATAAGCAAAATCCAGTAATGAATATGTCTGATGACAAAATTGCATCAAAAGTATTGAAACCCACCGTCAGACGGTCTGAATAGAACTGAATTCACGTAGCTCCGATCTGAGGGGCACGTTTGTATTTTTGTTCACATCAAGCATATTTACAGGATCAAATTATTCTATTCTCACATTCTTATAGAATCCATCACTCGTGGCACAATCCAGGCAAAATCCAAGGACTCAAGTTCTCTTACGTTCACAAAGGTAATAAACATGGTGCTGAAACAGCGGAGGATCGATAGAGCAAGAATACGAGAGGAAACAACAATGAAGCTCCATCTGTGGCCTCAAAAGGCTTTACATTCACATCAGGTTTTCAAAAGCTCTGCACAGAGTTGTAAAAGTGCAACAATGGAGCATTTAAACATTTAACTGCCTTGGTGTATTTTGAGGACAAATTATTTCATTTTTAATCAACTAACACTTGTCCAAATGCATCACTTCAAAGGGAGTGGGGGAATTTTGGAGCTGCAGCCAGTCGTCTTTCCATCCCTGCACACCAGATAACACTTGGAGAGCTAAAGCTTCACATCAGGCTTCCAGTAAAAGAACTGGTGGTACCAGCCGTTTTCCAGTTCACATGCACAAACACACACACACACACAAAGACACGGTGTCAAACCACAACACACTCACGTTGCCAGGAAGAGGTCAAATTAATGGCTGACTTTGCAGCTCTTGGGCAAGAAACTCGGACACACAAGCTGCACTGCAGTCGCACACGGACACACACACACACACACACACACACAGAATCATTTCCATTAGACTTGTCTCCTGTCCACACCCTTCTGTTCATTGCCACGCTTTTCCTTTTTTCTGAACTCTCTTGCTAATTTGCATAATGTACTCTCTGAAGCTAAAGATGCACACGCACACGCACACACACACAGACATACACACACGCACATCTGACAGATGGCACCACTGGCTTCAGACACAGTGTAGAATGGGAATGTGAGGGGGAATGAAGGGAAGAAGAGAATGTTCTGGTAAAATAAACACGTACACCCACACACATGCACGCACGCGCGCAATAATACCATAATTATCCTGGGCACTGGCCTTGGAACTAACCCGCGGAAAAACCCTGATGTGCCAACCTCACTGCACCCGATGACCTACCAGAACCAGCAGGGAAGAAACACACTTTCATGCACACAGGCTTGTTTACGCAAAGACATGCATGCGTACACAAAAGTCCTTTGAGAGGAGAAAGAAAATCTCGTGTGCACAGGCAAAAGAGAGTCATCCGGTTGATCCACGTGTATTTATCAGCTTGATATATGTCATGCTTTTCTTTGATGGGGTGCTGATGGAGGTTAGAACGTGTCTCGTCTGTCAGCTGAGCTATCATTGTAAAGCTCGTGATTATCCTGCGGTGACTCACGCAGCAAGAGAGAGAGAGAGAGAGAGAGGTGAACTCAGTGCACCAGAACCCAACAACCAGGACACTGGTTACATAGCTATAAACAGAAGTGGGCCTTGATAGGCATCAACCAGTGCAATCTCCAGCCCAGCCATGTGAGAGGTCGGCTAGAATGAGGACAAATCAGGAACAAGTTTCAGACACAGCAGATGCAGCCGGGCGTCTAACATTTACCACGCGTCGTTATCTCAGTCATGAGTCTCTGGCCATCGAGTGCAGGCCTCCCTTCCTGACACCGTTCTCACCAAGCGGGGTACATGTCAAGTCGTATAATGAACTTGCTAATGTAGTCTGTGATGACAGAGAGTGAAAAATGACACAAAAAAACAACAGACTATCGTGAACAGCTCTGCAGCCGATGGGGTTTGTTGACACCGCAGGAGCCGCCTTTCTCGGGATGCAGTTGCATAACAAGTCTCACGTCGTGCAAAGCAGGGGGGGTGGCATTTGGGATCAAACGGACGGGAGGTCCGGAGCAAAGACAGCAAAAAACAAGCTGGCATGAAACGTCACACACACACACAATTCCCTCTGAGCATTCACACATGTTTAAATTAAGTTCCGCTAATTAATTTGTTTTGGGTAGATGTATAGATTTTGTACACATGCATGATGAATTTCAAACTCTCGGACCTCTACAGTCTCAATAGAGGTCTAAATGTAAAACTCGAGTGGGTTATGTGGACCTTTCCTGCTCATGCACATGATGCATTCACAGCAAATATCGCAAGCATATGCCAAGACCCACCAGAACATCGAAACCAGTTCAACATTAGAATGTTTGTTGCTCCCCTATAGAGTTCACAGCAGTCTAGAGCTTCACTCAAATATAATCACCGGCAGCACTCGGACTTCTGGTCAACTTTTATATGAGCAAACTAAGTAATATTTGTTTATATTTATGCAGCATATTTCAGAATGCATTGAATTTCTGGACGTGACCGAGCACACACACACGCACACACACACACACATCTGTTGAGCCTGATTGAGCAGGACGAGGCGGCATTCTCACAGCGCTAACTGTCATCACAGTGAGAGGTCAAACAGAAACAGTAACACAGCTTATGTAAGTCACAATAACAGGAGCAGGAGAGAAGATGGCAACAGGGTTCTCGCTGTGTGTGTGTGTGTGTGCCAGTTTGTCTTAATTGTCTTTTTCTTTTTTTTTTCTTCCTTCTACCTTGTCTGCATTCGTGCTCCACAGTGACGTACATAACGTCAGTCACTGTTAGAGTTCTTAATTGTCTTAACAATACTGCACTGTTGCTTGATCGAATCATCATTACATCAACTGTCATATCATTAAATCAGATATAATATAATGTAATTAAATACAGATTACATTTAAAGTATTAGTTAAACAGTTATACACAAACAAACAAATGTGTGTTTGTTTTCAGCTTGTTAAATGTAGCTGGTGCATGACTGGCTCTAAATGTGATTTTCACCAAGATGTTCTTGTCAGATAACTAACTCAACTCCCTGGGAAAAGATTTAAAAAGTCTATTTTTCATATCCCAAAGTTGTGTTTTGCAGTTGACGAGCAGCGACGGTGCTGCCATTGGCTGTTAAATTGAACCGAATAAAAAATGCAAAGGGCATTTAACATCTCAGCAGGAAGAAAAGAAACCTGCATTTAGGTTATGGGAAAGGTGAACTGACAAGATGGGAAAACAAATCCAATCTGAATAATAAAAAAAAAGAGTCCAAGACTGATTCAGAGAGACAGTCTACTGGGGGGGAGGGGTCGAGGGTGGAACGTCACATCGCAAGAGGACTGAAGGCCAACAGAGGGAGGGCGAAGGAGAGATATAGAGAACGGGGCGGGGTCTATGAGCAGACGCTAAAGAGGTCAGACTGTAAGCTTCTGGGTCACCGAGCATTAAACAAGCAGCCTTCCTGAGACGTCAACCACGGCCCTGTGGCGGCGCAGCAACGTCGACGGGCCTCTACCAACTGTGACCGCGCATTAGGCTTTTACTGCAAGCCATGCAGCCCTGCTCAGGGCGCCAACGCACAAAGTTGCCCTTTACGGCATAAAAGGGACACGTACAGACCTGCATCCAAGACGCTGGCAGCCAGCAGTGTGTCGTGTGCAATAACGGGCATGGATCGGAACCTTGGCTCATCGGCAGTGGTCCCGGGAACACAGCTGGAGGCAACATGCAGGACAGGGTATATAGAATATCAGGATTCCACTGAGAAGCAGGTTGGAATTTTGTCATTTAGTCTGAGATGGCAAGACGTGGACCAATTAAGCTGCTGGTCAGTCGATGACATCACGCTGGAAAAAAAAAAACACATGTTCTGCATTGACAGGTTTGAGCCGAGTGACAACAACTAAGCAAGCATTGGGCTGCTCGGTGTTTGAAATGGGCAGAGATTAAGTCGTGTTAAAATTTAACAAATAAGAAACACAACAACAAATGAGGAATCGCAATGGAGATTAGAAAACACAGCATTTATGCTCGACTTTAAAAAAAGGTATACGTTTCTGCTCTTGACAAAGATCATCGCTGACTGGATGTATAATAAATATGCTCTTAATGAGTTTTAATACGTTTAGTACGTTTTCAGGAACCTTTTTAGCCACAAAGGCCAATGCCTCACAATGTTTTTGATTCTCCTGTTTGCTTAACAAAGATACACGACACATTTCCTTTCTGTGAGAGAAAGATGGCGAGTGCATCCGCCCAATCAGCAACGCGCTTTACCTTAATTACCATTATATACACACACACACAAAAAAAAAAACATTCAACAGAAAAATGAATAAAGAATCAAGTCGCAAAATATCAACTTTTCAAGCTGGAGTGTGGATGATGAGTTCAGGAGCCTCACAGCCAGAAGAGAAAAGCTGCTCTGTAGTCAGCGCTGGATTCGTATGTGTACTTTGGCAGTCAACGGCGGCTGAACAGACTGCGTCTGGTTTGGGTTTTGTCTTTTACTATTCCTCAGGCTCTGTGAAAGGACCTCTCCTCATCAATATAGCAGATGCTCAGTAGATGGGTACCAGTGATGGTTTGGGTGGCTTTAATCATCAGCCTTCAGCCTTCCTGTCCTGGGCTATGCAAACCCCCCCCCCCCCCCTTATTTTTTTTTTCAACTCAGGACTCTTTCTTTCACTCTTCGGAGAAAGTTAACAAGAACTTGGCATGTGAATTTTGCTCTCTTAAGTTCCCTCAGGTGTTTCTGAGCTTTCTCTACCAGGGTTGAGATGAACTGTCTGTGACAGGCTCTCTGTGATTCTGGTCTCCAGGAACAGTAAAATGGAGTTTTGCATCACTTGTGAGCCTGTTAGCTATTAGTTTCAGCTCATTTTAGAACTTTTAGTCCATATTTTCCTAAAGTTAGGCTTTAAAGTTTTTAAACATTGAAACAGAAGCATGTTTTACCATTGAATCCCCTGATAAAAGCCAGCCTTGATTTGGAATCACAAAGATCTCTCATGCTTAGTTTTAAATATTCTGGGCTGAAATGGCTTATTTGGACTTGAATCACCTTGGCTCTCCACCTGAGAGATAGCATTGATTCATTTATGGTACAGATATATTTATTTTACACTGAACCAGTTTACTTCAGATTTAATTTAATTCAGCATAAATTTTAATAGGACAAAGTGCCCTTTAAAAAATGTGTTTTTCTAAAATCCATTCCTTTGCTAACACAGGGTTAAATGTGATGGACATTTGGGAAGTAAGTACTACAGAACTAAACATGCCACCTTCACCTTACCCATAAAATAAGCTCTGTAAAGAGTCACATGTGACGGGGAGAAAAAAAGAAAATATGTCTTTCAAGGACAAATAATTGACCCAACCGGACTGAAAGCAGCAATTAGACAAAAGAGACAAGCGAGCGCAGGAGAAAGAGGAAAATATCTTTCCAATTATCAGCATGTGCTTCAGAGTGAGTTGAAAGGACAGGTTATTTAGCTTTAATGCATCACATCCTACGAACCATTCAAGGCCTTCTCCCTCATTATACCTGCCACCAGCTTTACAGTGTGTGTGTGTGTGTGCGCGCACATGTGCAAGTACCATGCATGTTCACAGCTAAGCACCTCGTACAGCTCTAAACACTTAAGCACTGGTAATGAGAGCGTGAGTGCTGGCTAGTCTTCTTACAGAGGGAATAATTGCAGATTTTAGACAGCAAAGGGCAATTTCATTTCCCCTGTGTAGACGGGATTAGTGCGCAAAACAGGAGTCACCACTCACCTGGAGAGGAAATGGTGCTGGAAGCACGCTCAGAGGATGTATGCAATATGTGTGAAAGCATTTGATAAATCCTTGCGATTTAATCATATTTTCTACATGGAACTTGCCTCTCAAAATAAAAGGCGTGGAATAAGCAGCAACGCTTAAAGGAAACCGGAGCTCCGTTGAACAATTCCTTCTGGGCTTGAATTCAATCTTTCATCTCTTGCCTTTTTCTTTCTAACGAAGAAACATGATGAAATATCAGACAGTGATATATATATATATATGTGTGTGTATCAGTTGCTGTGTGCATTGATTCCACAAACAAAATCCGAAATTGATTCTCCTTATTGAGATCCACAAAGAATATTATCTGAGGAGCCTTTCTGGAAGCGCAAGTGGAAGTTAAACAGTTTGGCTCAGGTATTAAGGTCACTGGGCAAGACTGGTACATTCAGGCAGAAAGGGGGGCAGCCACGTGAGCACAGTAGTGGGGGGGGGGGGCGAAACATCCGATCCAAGTCCCAAAGATCAATGACGAAGCATTGGCTTGTGGTGCTTTTTGCTCAGTCATTCACTAACTCTCCTTCTGTCCATCCCAGCATCCAGTGATAAACATCTGTGTACAACGTAGCCCAGAATCCGATGATGGAATGATGAATGTGTCTGTTCAAAGATGCTGAGTGAGATTGATGCGGCGCCGCTATCCCCTCCGTGCCTAATCTTTCATCCTTACAGTAAACACGACACAACGTCCGTATGCATGCAGGAGCAGCCTGATTACAAACAGCTTGCAAGCCCTCATCCCTTTTAATGATTACATCCAAAAGGCACGCTCTCAGTCAAATGGCTGTTTCCCTTAATGAAATTAGCCAATCTCACTATCTTCCTCCTGTGAAAGCAAAGGTAAGGCGTTTTCACAGGGGTCACTCAGCTGAGTAACCCCCCCCCCCCCCGCCCCTAAAACGACTCTAATGCAAATGAAATGCAAATCACGCCTGAAACAGAACACCGGTTAATTTGGCCTCCCCGACATTGTAAACAGTCACATGTGGGGCGGGGGGGATCCAATGCAAATTACATGCAAATGACAACTGACAGGCCTTTGTCTCTATTGGATAAAAGGGCAGGAGCCCATGGGTTCAAGATTTTTGTCTATGCAAATATTTGACGTACATCCAAGTGGAAAGTAAAGAAAGTAAACGCCCAATGGAGAGATGGGTGGAGGTTCACAGCAGGTCCAGGAGGCTGTCGTCACAACAGCCGAACCATTACTCAGCCACCAAGTTCAGGCTGGTGCAAGAGAAGGAAAAATACAGACCTCAAAACCCAAGAACAAGAGGGAAGCATAAATTACATGTCCAACCACTCCACATTTACCAAAGCTAGACCCAGCCAACTCCTGCATCATCTGGTGCCTCGCATATTCACTTTTGGGATCCTTGCAAAGCTTAAATATAAATATGGCAGCGTTAGCATTAACACCTAATGCCAAAGCCTCCTGTGAAGAGGTCAAACCTTTGTGCAGACAAGCCCCAAAAAGACCATGTGGACAGACGGAAATCATAAATTCATATGTGCATCATGTGTCCATGCCAACATGCTTGCTAGATTAGCAGTGTAGCAATTTTTAATTGAATGCATTTATTTATGTAAACTAAGTAACAAAGTGCCCGGTGGATGAAAACAATCCACGATGAAGAGATTATAAACCTGCCAATGCCCACGTGTTCCAGGATGCGGCTTTGTCACCGAGTAGATGAATCTGCCAACAACTCTGGCGAGTCATCCCTCACATCATCATCACACCTCCAGGACTGTCCCAGGATGCATGGATGCCACTTTCAGGTGTGGTTTGCTTATATTTAGGACATCTTGCAAACAGCAAACAGGATGTTTTAGAGTTAACAACAATTGCTAGGCGGGTGAGACAAACTGAGACAAAATGTTTGGGGGAAATTTATATTTGTACAAATGTGTTTTTTGTGTGTGTTTTTTTTTCTTCTTACAATAGCATTTTTCCATATGACGTATCTTCTCTGATTTCCGGCTACATTACCTTTCCTGAACAGGAGGTTGATATGGTGATCAGAGAACATGACATTTAGGTGTGGACCAGACCACCTTGGATGTTTTTGTCTGAAGGGCATCATTGCTTGTTTGTGTAGCAGAAGAAGTCTCTCTTCTGTCCTCACTGATCTGTCAACAGGTTTGTGCTGAATTATTGTCGAAAAGCACCTCCTTCCTGACGGAGGTACGCCTGCAGGCGCTTTTCACATGTATCATCATCCTGGTCATCTGTTGATCTCTCACCATTACCCAGAGGCCCTCTGAGTCACGTTGCACAGCAGCGCAACACCTATCTTTTTGGTTTACTCTACACACATAAGCTGTGGGTGTTGAATAAAACCTACTACTCCAGTCCTGCTCTCTCACTATTCACTTCATTCATAAACCCGAAATATTGCTACGGCATCCGATTGGCTCGGAGAAGCACTACGCAAAAAGACGCCGCGCTCCCAGTAGCCAATGAGAGGCCAGTAGTATGCTCTCTCTCTCTCTCACTCGCTCTCATGCTTTTTATTCTCCCTCTTTAACCCTCTCTCATTTTCATTCTCACTCTCTCTTCTCTCGGAGCATTACAGCAGTCAAACAAAGCGCCGTGGCGGAAGACAGTACAGTGTAAGGAACAAGCTCTGCACTTCGGGATGAGGGCACCCCTGGAAAAAGACCATCAGCCCACACTTACAGCGTGGGCATCACTTCCTCCAACTCGTCACCAAACCCCTGAGGGGACAGCGTCTTGATCGGTGACTTCTTGCTCCCATCTTGGCCCATTTAAGCCCCGCCATCTGTGAATTGTGTCTGATGTTTTAAGGTCTTCCACAGTACGTCATTCACGAGTTGACGCGGAAAAGCACTCTCAAAATGAAACTTCATTGACAGATTGATTCGCTGATTGACAGTCATATTGACTGATCCTTAACAGAGCCCCTCTTGAGAAAGGGAGGAGGTTGACTTCAGGCCTGAATCGATATGCCCCAATTCGATATTCACTTTGGGGGGGGGTTCATGTGCAAATCTTTGTGGTTGCAGAGAGGACAAAAAACAGAAACACACATGAATCAATAATAGCAGCTATCCAGTGACTCTTCGTGAACTTAGAGTGTTTTGCCACATTTTCAGGGTTGACTGGGTTTGAAGGCGGTTTTTCTGAGGTGCAACACTGCCACCTATGGGCAGGTCTGGATGCAGCAGGCTCCCGAAGGATTACATCATCGTGTTGACAGGACTGATGTGTTTTTCTCAGATGCTCAGACAAAGAAAAGCAAGATCAGTTCTACTCTACACAGCAGAGGCATAAAGGAAAGCATAAAAGTGGCTGTAGGGAAAAGAAATGACAGACAATTCGAGTCTTGTCTGAAGAATATTTCAGTTCCACATAAAAAAACAAAAAACACACATTATATCATTAATTGACATTCGGGCAAACAAATGTCTGCATTCTGACTATAGAACGGTTAGAACACATACATCCACCAAAAAACATTGCCATATAAATCTACATAACATTAAAATGTTTTCCAGGCTGTGTCATTCATAAATCCTGTAACAAATATCACAGTGATGCATTTTGTAACAGTGAGATCAACTGTTGCATCATCGCACAAACTATGGCGGTGGGATCTTCATCCTAACAAACTAAGTAACACCAGCTTTAGCATGTATCGTCAGCACTTTCAAGAGAAATTAAATTGATCTTTTCATCTCCCATTTTAAATTAGGAACCAAATCCAGATCAAATAGTGGCGAAACATCATGAGCAAAGGTTTTTTTTATATAAGATCTCACAATGTTCCAGAAAGAGAATCTGGGTCTGCGTCAAAAATGAATCCAGTGTTTGATCCTTCGTTATCAAAATTTGTTGAATAATTTAAAATATCTTTATGACAAACAGATGAAGGTGGGTGTAATGTGAAACGGATTGTTGTGGGTGAGAACCCTGACAACCGATTGGATATCCTATTTCTGTGCCACATATCGTTACTCAAAAGAATAAAAAATACAACTGTTAATAACTTTTTTTATTTATTTACAATTAACACATTACAAAACAGTCACGGGTACCACATAGCTATGACGATTGTGGACATATCAGAATCATTTATATTCGTTTTCCACAAGAGGGAGCCAAAGTATTTACTACATGAACACAGGCCTGGGCTATACGCAGATCTCGTTGACTCCTACGGATGAATTAATGCATTATATTAATGCAATTTACGATATTAATTAGTTTAACAATAAAAAAAAGCAAATTAATTGATACATTTTGCATATTCAATGTAGCCTTCAGAACAATAGTGATTCCCAGCCTCCAATATCTGATCAATACCCAGCATCATTAGACACCCGGACTATAGATCTTTATTGAAAGCAATCAAATTATTGCATCCCTTGTAGTACTGCCAACAACAGTGCTTTTCATTAAGGCTAAATGGATGTTAAAGTCATCATGCTAAATTACGACAAATATACAAAATGTCATCCATGATGTCTGTCAAGACCACAACGACAAGGCTGTCCTGAGATTAATGGTCAATAATTAGATCCGAGTTGAAACTTCAGAGGATGTCAATGTCTTCTTGCTCTCCTTACTGTGGGTAGATGGACACTGTCTCCGAAACGACTGTATTTCCATGGGCCAATTGGGAGAAGAGGTCAGTGAAGTCCTTATCAGCCAGGCTTTGGGGGTACCCCTGCACATCAACAGAAAAAGTCCAGGGGTGCGAGAGAGGGTGACTAAGCTCTGCTGATCTATTGTGAAGAGGCGGGCGTGATGGGTGGAGCTGGAAGTGTGTGTTGGGTCAACTTGACCATCAGGCTGGAGGTAGTGATTGTAAAAGGATGTTTGGGATCGTCTGGAAGAGGAAAGAGTGCGGATGAGAAAACACGAGTCGACATGTTTGACATGCTGAACGGCATTACATTGCAAAAATATGACATTTTTACATTCTCTAGTTTTTATGGAGTAGTGAGGTGCAAGAAAGACAAGACAGCGACTCCTTGGGAAGGGTCCGAAGTATTTCTGCAGGACTCACCTTTGGGATGCGACGAGTTGGACAAAAGAGGGGCAGAGAGATTTGCATCGGTGGACGAGCTGGAGCGGCTGTTCATTTTGGTTGGGCCATCGGAACAAACAAACACCTCAATGGGCCCGGTTGTGCTGCGGAGATGAACCTGGAGGCTCTGAGAATCAGCAGAAGTCTTTATTACATATATTCACACACACAGAGCCATTGTTGCACCAGTAAAGACAAAGCAGTTATCCGCCATTTATCCTTTTACTCGGGTTTCAAGTCATAATGAGTTGAGCTTCATTAGACTGAAAGATGCAATTACACAATGACGTTGAATTTCATTGTACCTCTGTCGGGTGCGGCACCTCCAGTTCTGTCTCAACGGGGGCTTTGATCACCATCACAGCCTGATCTTTAAAGCTAGGGATACTTTGGACGTCGTCGTAAGTCACATAGGCAAATGTGGTCATCAAGGTTAGGGAATGTGTTTGTATGCAGCAAGAATGCACGCAATGATCGATCTCACACCAAGAGAGGCTAATTAATGGATCCCACGTCTTTGATCGGACCTTCCCACCCCATAATCAATATTTTCACATGAATATTATGGTGACAATATCGGAATCTGTTGAAGTGAAATCACGATCAAAAGGATATTTGAGACTGTGCTGGTCTTCATACATCTGGTAAATCTGCAACACGCAGCTTTCGATCAGCTCATCCAGGTGCTTCTCCGCCTGGATGAGATCCCCCAGATCCTGAGCATTTTTTTCAGACCAATTACTGCCTCTATGCGGACACACACACACACACACGTTTTTACAGCAACACGGGGACCACTATGTGACCAGTAACTAGGTTACACAACATTCTAAATAAGAAAATGCTTTATTCTTTGGTGTTGGTCACAGTTTGGTGGGCTTTTCCAGATACACTCATTTCTCCCATCAAGGAAAATATAAAGTTTAAGGTCATAGCCTGTATGATCTTGTTTTTTTTTGTCCTTGCCACCTAAAAGTAGATTTCTCTTCAGATTCTCTGAAACATTTAATATTATGGTCTGTAATTGTTGAAATTCTTAAATTCCTTTTTGAACTCTTTGTGCCCATGCAAATTTGAACAAAGTAGCTTGTGTTTTGTGAATGACCAAGTCTTTCCAGGATTCCCCTTTCACATTCAGCCATGATATCAATAAGCATTTTTCGCCTGTGGGGATCAAAAGGTAAAAAATCCAATTCTGTGGCTTTTGACCATTACACCAATTGTGTCGCTCCTGTCCCAAATAGTTTGAGATCCGTTGCTTGCATAAAACCCAGGATAAGCATCTAGTTCAGACATGGGCAAACCCAGGCCCGGGGGCCATATGCGGCCCGTTGGTCTTTTTAATCCGGCCCGCCAAACTTGTCCAAATGATATAATTAAATAAAATTGTATTCTAATTAAACCTCATTCATTTGACCTTTTCCCTGTAATGCTGCCTGTAAAAGGCCAAATCCTTTAATGCAATAGCTTTCATGTGTCATTTATATTAGCTCACACAAATACTCCTTCCATCTGTTCTTGGTTCGGCCCCTCTGTCAAATTTTAGAACCTATTGTGGCCCGCGAGTCAAAAAGTTTGCCCACCCCTGATCTAGTTAAAGAAAAATCTTAAGAACTATTACCTTATTACAGACAAACAAATCCAATTCAGCTCCTTTCCAAAATGCACACACACACATTTACCGTTTGATAAGCTTGTACTTACAGCCACTTAATGTGGTTTTTAGACGGCTTCACGAGAAGATGGATTCCCTCCAGGACATTAGTGACATCGTAGACACGTCTCTTACGGACTTGGAGCGCCGAAGCAATGTCATTTAGCTCCATTACCCCGTCGGCACTACGATTCACCAGCTCCGCAAACTTCTGCGTCAGTAAAACCAGAGAGGTGTCGTAGCGCGTCCTCGTGTCCTTGGGCGTGTGCAGGGAGTCGGGTTTATCGGCTGGGAAAAATGGGCAGAAACAGTTTGGAGAAGAGACTTTAGGAAAGGTTCTGAAAATCCAGGCGTCTGTCAAGGAGATCAGCATTTCATTTAAAGGAGGGAAGCATAAAACGAGATGAACCGAACCAGATTCACACGAAATAAGGAGTAAATCTCAACTTTTTAAACACTGACTGCAATCTACTGTAGTGTCTTGGACATTATTTTATTTCATTTCATGAACATTATGTACATAAGTGTGAGCTGTTTGGATCATTTACATATTGCAGCAGCCAGAGTTCCACCGGAAGGCTTCGTCTCACCTGCTGCAGTAGCGGCATCCTCTACCTCGGTGTTTCTCGTCTCGGTGTCGGCACTGAAAGATTCAAATACAAAATTTAACTGTGGGTTTCATGTTTTTTATATACTGTACACGTGTAAATGCTCACTCATATATATATATATGCATGCCAAGATTTACATAAACTAACTTTTGCTGAGGAGCTGCAACATCTCGTTCCGGGATCTTCCTCTTCATCGGGGCCTTGCGGGTGACGAGCGTTTTACAGAAGGGATCAGCAGGTAAGGGATCTGGAGACTCCTCACTCGGCATGTTATTTACAAAGTGCTGAAGAAAGAAAATCATCAGTCAATCATATATATATATATATAATATATATAGCTAATTACATGTTACACATTTCACCGTTTGGGAGTTCAGATAACATTTTTTTGAAGCTTTCTATCAAGGAATTAGACTGAAATATTTTTTTTTGAATACAATGAATCAACGCAATTGTCGTTCCGCGCGGAGCAGCCGTACAGTAGCTGCACATCAAATTACAGTCTATTCTGCTGCGATGGAGAACATTACTTTAGTGCAGACATATTTGTTTCCGTTAATGTTTGATGGATTCAACCGGTCGTGTGGTCTTCCACAAAGTTTGATCCAGCGCAGACATTTCTCATAGTCGTTCGTCGGTTTAGGGAAGGGAATGAAGCAGACACCTCCTTCCAGTCGTTCGGGGTACCGGTCGTCGCTGTTACACAAGCCGTGACTGCAACGTTTCACCATCGGGGATTATTTTTTTTTATATATTTCTTTTGCTGTTGTATAAAGGCGCTAATGGAAGCGCCACTGGGCTTGCTGTTTCAGGAGGCGATTTCCCTCGGAAAATGTACACACGAACGTGTCGCCGAGAGATGACGTCAAGCATCATGATTGGTTTACTAAAACATATGGGCGTGTTTTACGGAACCGTGGCACATTCGTCATGGGAATAGTCCATTTACCTCAAATGGAAAGGCTTCATCGAACCCCGAAACATAAATAGAATCACTGTCCTTCTGGAATGTTCGATGAAGCCCAGACCTTCAGCCTCATCACAGGTGGCAAAACATTATCGACTAGTTTTTTTCTCCCTCTGCTCCCTGCATGTTTCCAGTACACAAGGAAGCTAACCCCCCCCCCTCCCCTTATTTTCTTAATAAGCAGTTAAGGATTTTTTAAATATCTTTTAATATCATAAAATGCATAAAGGCTTGACTGTAAAGGAAAGTACATAGATAAAAAACAAAATGCCAACTTGGTTTAACACTTGCTACAAAAAGTAATCAATAATCATCTGAGTCGTTACACATCAATTTCTTCTATTCAAAATTGAGATGTGTGGCAATACATGGAAAGCGTATCACATTCTAGAGAAAAGTAGGTTAGACTAAAATAACTTGAGGGAATTTAATTCAATCACACTTAAAGATCTTTTTATAACATTTTACTTGTGCTTTGTATAAAATCCTCCGTTTTTTTTTATTATCTTTATCAACTGTATTGATGGAAAAGCCATTTAGCTATTGACATAGCCACCGGGAATCTGTGTCCACCAGAAAACCTGATAAACTGTACACTTACTATTGTTCAAGCAAACAAGATTTACCTAAACGGGACATGCAACAGTCAAACAAAGCCATGTACGCAGCATCAATAAACATCTCCTATCTAGTCATCATCATCAAACTTAATCTTCTTTCCCTGGAAGGCCAGGATTTGTCCTTGCTGCTCCTTCCTTTTTTTACTGGCCTCCCACGATGGATGCAGTGCCTGCTTTGTTGCCGATCCTCCACCCATGTGATCCCTTTGCCTTGAAACAGCACCTCTGCCTCGCCCCCTCCCTCCGCCGACAGAGTGAAAGCCTCTTCCTGGAAACTCTGACTTGGTGAAACTAGAGCATGAATTTCTTTCCGTTTCCTGCTTAATAAACTTGGACTGTTTACTATAATCTCTCGGACCGCTACCACCCCTTGGTTTCCCTCTGCCTCTAAACCTATCCCCACTTCTTCCTCTGTCTGAACCAGGCTTCGATGCAGCGAGAGAAGGGCAAAAAACAGACTCAAAAGAGGTTGCTTTCGATTTCTGCCTGGACTCAACTTCATCATCTCTTGTGTCCATCTTTACTTCGTGGCTCTTCTCCCCCTCTGCACTTCTCTGCTTCTTCTTCTTCTTGAATTTGTTGATTTTACCAATAAAGAAGTCATCATCACTTTCCTCAGAATGGGAGGACTGCTTATGAAAACGTTCCTCTGTGCTGTCATCGAAGTACTCTTTTTTATCCTCCTCATCCGATGACTCCAAATCGCTCTCTTCCACCTCTTTCTTTTTCT
The DNA here is from genome assembly GCF_040956055.1 of Brachionichthys hirsutus. Classification (NCBI taxonomy): domain Eukaryota; kingdom Metazoa; phylum Chordata; class Actinopteri; order Lophiiformes; family Brachionichthyidae; genus Brachionichthys; species Brachionichthys hirsutus. The sequence continues at coordinate 6,397,830 of NC_090909.1, read as the reverse complement.
CAATCCCTTCAGGTGCAGACTTTACAGTGGAGGCTTCCGATTTACTTTTTACAATGTCTTTTCCTTCATTATAGATTGCTGGTTTTACATTCTTGGACTCTGACATTACTCGAATAGGACCAACCTTATCAGCCGAATTACTTGCTTTCTTTGTTTTCATTTCAGGTGTAGTAGAAGTTGCAGCTGTACTGTCTTTATCGACACCATCCCATCCCTTGTTCTCAGTGATGATCTTTTTCACCCCTACTTTTTCAGTCTTTTCTTCTTCATGTTTACCACCTGGAGGTTGTGGGATGACCTTGCCAGCTTTATTTTGCACCTTTTCCTTTCCCGTCTGCCCTCCACCTTTCATCCGTTCCTCTTTGAAGGTTTTCACAGCAGCCTTGATGTCCTCAATCTTCTTCTTGAACTGAGGGTGGGTGGCGATGCGTGATAAAGCCCGGTCAGAAATAGTGGACTTGGGGTTTTTACACACTTGCTCAAAGTTGAAATTCTTTTGCAAGGCACTTTTGGTCACCTGATAGCAGGGAAAAAAGTAATAAATTATGAAATCATCATCAATCGTTAACTTTTATTTAATTATTATTTCAACAAAACCTACCAGGTCTGGTGAGAGTGACTTCAGAGCATGAATCTCCTCCACCAATCTGGCAGCTCTCCTCTGATTTCTCTCTATTCCCGTCTCTTGGCCTTTCTTCTTCTTCAGGGCGCCGCACCGTCGTACCAACTTCCTAATGATCAAAACCCTCACCCTTTTCACCTCTTTCCTCATTCTAACCACCTCATTGTTGAGGTTTAGGTCTTCAGAATTCTTTTTCACTTTGGGTTGAACGGACAATTTTATACTTTCCTCAATTTTGTCTGCAATCCATGGCACGGATTTGTCTCTCTTCTCATGATCATCTCTACCTTCCTGTTCTTCAGTATCTGTATCAACCTCTTCACCATCGCCAGCATCGTTGTCTTCTCCAACCTCTTTCTGGAAAGATTCTTCCTCTTCCTCATCGCTAGCACCGTTGTCTTCTCCAACCTCTTTCTGGAAAGACTCTTCCTCTTCCTCATCGCTAGCATCGTTGTCTTCTCCAACCTCTTTCTGGAAAGATTCTTCCTTTTCCCATTCCTCAGCAGATAGCTTCACGTTTTCTTTTTTGTTATCCATAGAGATCATCTGTTAAAAATAAATAAATTGAGATCGTTAACTGGCTACACTTGTTTTCATTGGCAACAACCAGAAAAAGCGAAATACACGAAAATACACTTGTACAATAGAACGAAGCTCTTTTTAAAAGTTAAACTACGAAGAGTGGAGACGACATATATTTCCACTGAGACCGTAAAGATGCGTAGCACTCATTTCTCTCCAATACTACAATACAAACGTGGAGTCAGCATGGATTTTTTTTACCGGCATGTAAAATCAGACAAATTGAATGTACAGCTAGCGCTGACGTAACAGACAATTACTTGTAAACTACAATAAAAACCATCAAACCGTTGTTATCGTACTTACTGTCTTGAAATTAACAGAAAATACTTAAAACTGAGAGAAACGTCCCGACTCACTGCGAGCAGCCATGTTTTTTCACGCAACGGCGTCATGACGTCAGCCGTACGTAAATTGACGCAGCCCGTCGTGTAAAGGGGAGGTCCTTCCGCTTGCCTGTTTTTATTTATTTCTTTGTTTCATGTGCATAAAACAACAACAATGGTGGATAATTGAAGAAGTCTGAATCTATGGACGAGCGAATGACATTTCCAGTTCCGTTTACCAGACTGATAGCTCGAGTGACTCAACGGGGGGAGGATGAAGCGGCGCAATGCGGACTGCAGCAAACTCCGACGGCCGTTAAAACGGAACCGAATCACCGAGGGTATATATAGCAGGTACAAAAAAAAAAAAAAAAAAAAAAAAGGGGGGCTGGAGGGACGTTATTGTGTAACAATGGCGCTTCTCTGCATATGTCAAGACGAGGCTACCAGCCTCTTCTACGTTCGCATTGAAGCACATTTAGCTTTCTAGCTACAGAAGAGCTAACTTGGCATAACCGCGCGTTGTTGAAAATCATAGGCCTAAATGTTACTTGTGTGATTATCTTGCAAAGGACATGTCGCTGACTGGCTCGTTAAATTTAAATGAATGGCGGCCGCGACACTTCGCGGGCATATCGCACCTGCGTTTTGTGTAAATCTGTGTCATCTAAAGCGATAATAGACTGAACTTGTGAGGATTATCAAGGCATGGCTAGATGGTAGCGGCAGTGTCCCGAAGCCCCTTGTTTCTCTGACGGAGGTCTCATCTGTCCTTTGTCTGGCAAAGGTTCAAACGCGCCGGTAATAGAATGGCCACAAGATTAATCCGGTCTAACTGGGATTAAAGCTAAAAGCGTGCACAAGTTTCATAAAGTGCATAAACTGTGTACGCATTCCAATAGATGGATTTATGACAGAGAAAGAAAAGATAAAGATGGAAACATGTCCGGACATGACACATACTCTGTGTCTCTCTGGACCCTGTTCTGTCACTTGTTTGAATATTTATTCTCCATTTTTATTATATTATGTACGCTATAATTCACAGGATTTTTTTTTTCCTTTTTTTTTTTTGGACATCTAAAGATTTGAGGTGGATTCAGGAGATTCTGTTGTTTTACGGTAATTGTTAAGACGAATGCTTGTTGTGGCATTTGACCGTGTACTATATATTTGACCGTGTACTATATACATTCAGTACATGGTCAACTTCGTTTCATAACAAAGACAGCGGATGAAGATGCTGAAGTTCTCCTTGGGAGTCCACCAGGTTGGATAAGATTAGAAATGAGACGATAAGAGGGACCGTGAAGGTTAGACGTTTTGGAGATAAGGTCAGAGAGGACAGACTTTGATGGTTTGGACATGTCCAGAGGAGAGACAGGGACTATATCTGCAGAAGGATGCTGAGGAAGGAACTGCCAGGCAACAGGGATAGAGGTCGACCCAGGAGAAGAGACATGGACGTAGTGAGGGAGGACATGAGAGTGGCTGGTTCACCCCAGAATTGTTGCTTCAAAAATTGTGAATCCTGTTTTTATATATATATATATATATATATATATATATATATATATAAACTCTCAAATTAATAAAAACAATAGTTTGATTCCAAATCCGAGTGGGAAGTTTTCATAGTCAGGGAGTCATATTACGAGGGCCATGCTATAATGGATCTATTTCTTTTAGATGGAATGGTATAATGATGATGATGATGAATATATTTATTAGATAGAATGTTAGAGTACAAGTACAGTCAAACAGTAGTATGTATTACAGTACAAGTACAGTCAAACATCCTGTCTGAGGAGCATTTAGAAAAAGCCCTTGCGGTCTTGTTTCCATTGAAAGTCTTTAGTACATAAATCATCGACATTTAACAATACAAATAAAAATAAATTACTTCTTTGATGCAAAATAACAATAAATTAAAAAGACACTTAGTATGTACAACGTGACGAAACTGAGCTGCCTGTGGTGGAGATTATTGCTCTCTGACTGCTGTCTGCTTGTATATTTTCTTTTCCCATATACAGTACATTCCTGTACCTGAAGTTCCTGGTGGTGTGGGTATTGGTTCTACTGGCCGACTTTGTCCTGGAGTTCAGGTTTGAATACCTGTGGCCCTTCTGGCTTTTCATTCGCAGTGTCTATGACTCCTTCAGATATCAGGGACTGGTAAGAGCATATATATTTTTTGTTGATATACGACTCGTGCTTTTCCACCTATGCAAAGCATTTGGATCAATATGTCAAATATACGCTGGTATTAGCCTTTATGGTAGGAATACTCCTACTCCTAGCAGAATACTCAAATATAATGGAGGTAGCTAAGCTCCACTTTAAACTTGACTTGAAAGCTGGTGATGTTTTTTTTATTTTTTTCTCTTTTGGTGATGGTAAGTGTGTCTGTATTGATGAATATGTGTAAGTACGTCTCTCCACACGGAACACACTGCGATTCTGCACTATTGTAACAGCTTATCTGTTTGTTGTCTCCTGCACGTAGGCTTTCTCTGTCTTCTTCGTATGCGTGGCGTTTACATCAGACATCATCTGCCTCCTCTTCATCCCTGTCCAATGGCTGTTTTTCGCTGCCAGCACCTACGTATGGGTCCAGTATGTCTGGCACACAGGTCAGTGATTCTCTCTGCTCGCCAATGCCACTTTAATTTCAGAGAGAATTACAGCTGCCAAGTTTCTTCAAAAGTCCCCCCCCCCCCTTTTTTTTTGTCTTATTTACATGCAGAGAGGGGTGTATGTCTACCAACTGTATCACTGTGGATCCTGTTTGTGTACATTGAAGCCGCCATACGTTTCAAAGATCTGAAGAACTTTCACGTAGACCTGTGTCGACCCTTTGCTGCTCACTGGTAATAGCCTTCGGAGAGTTTTTATTTTTTTATCGGTGGCCTAGAAGTTAATATTTATTTTGTGAGCCCCATGATAAATGATATCAATTCATGAAACGCAAATCCTTCAATTTGTATTGGACACTTGTTTATCCTCTTCACCTCACCAGCATCGGCTATCCTGTGGTGACTCTGGGTTTCGGCTTTAAGAGCTACGTTAGCTACAAGATGCGACTGAGGAAACAGAAGGAGGTGCAGAAGGAGAACGAGTTTTACATGCAGCTTCTACAGCAGGCGTTACCTCCAGAGCAGCAGATGCTGCAGAGACAGGAGAGGGAGGCAGAAGAGGGTGAGACAACTCTTACTGCTAAATGAAAACACAATTGATGGACTAAGCCAAAAAAAAAAAAGGAGAGTGAACTGGTCAATCAAGTCACACACGAAGAAGGAAGAAATATGATGGTCATATCCAAACAGGATTGATGTGAAAATACCACCAAGAGTATTTCTGACTCTTTTGTAGTAGAAGTAGAATAGAAAAATGTCAGTTTATGAGTCGCCTGATAGATTTGACCTGTTTCAGCCGCTCACAAAAGTTCACTCTATGCTTACAGTCCGATACGAGCCCAGTTTGCGTTTCCATTTGGTTTATTCTCGCCACTTTGTTTTTAGGCATCTTCTGATACTGTCTCTGCATTCTCTCTCTTCCAGTTGCTTTAGCCAAAGGGATCTCTGAGGTAGAACCCTCAGTGATAACCCAAAACGGAGCACCCCCTGGTAAGAAAGGTGCCACAGTCACGCTACCAGAACTGGAGTACCGGGAGAAAGGGAAGGACGGCACTGGAAAAGAGCGTGAGGGCAAAAAGCAAAACGCAGTTGGCATCAATAACAACAGTATTACACACACACTGGACTCCAAACTGCAGGAGACAGAGTACATAGAGAACTACACCGGGGCGAAGAGACTGAATAACGACCTGGCAGGAGATGCTACTCACACCAATAGCAACACACACTCTGCTTCTAAAGACGAAATGGGGGGGTCAGGGAAGATCTACAAAAATGGGGGCAGCAGCGTTTCCAACTCGTCTCCACGGAATCACAGTTCTTCAAATGGCAGCGTACCGCAAGGTTCCTCAGCCAATAAGAATGAAAAGAAGCAGAAGGGGGTGGGGAAAGGCCAGAAGGACCCAGTGGAGAACTGTATCCCCAACAATCAGCTGGGAAAGCCGGACGCTCTCGTACGGTGAGACACACACACACACACACCATCCCGCTGTCTCAAATACCAGTTCCCGTTTGTCTGTTGTTGGTTTTTTGTTGTTGTATCTTGACGACCTTTTGACCCTTGAAAGGCTGGAACAGGACGTGAAGCGTCTGAAGGCAGATCTCCAGGCGAACAGACAGCTGGAGTCCGAGCTGCGGAGTCAGCTTTCCTCGATGAGCAGCCAGGACCGCAGCCTCCGCTCGGAGCTCGGCCAGCTTCGCCAGGACAACGAGCTGCTGCAGAACAAGTGCGTTCTCGTGCCGTAGCTCTGACAGCGGCCATACAGGGCAGAGTAAAGGTCGCTTGCTTGACAGTGTGTTGAGGTAGGTAGAGGATTTGTTAAGGACCGTGTGGCGGCGTCAGCCGTGAAAAACAGGAGTAAGGTACTAGACGTCTCAGAAACAGTGAAAACCTGATCCCTGCAAATGTTCTGAAGTAGTAAACTGATAGTAAGTTTATCACTTGGTACACCTATTCTTATGTTCTCCTCCACATTTAGGCTCCATAGTGCCATCCAGGCCAAGCAGAAAGATAAGCAGACCATCTCCCAGCTGGAGAAGAGGCTAAAGGCCGAGCAGGAGGCCCGCGCCCTGGCTGAGAAGCAGCTGGCAGAGGAGAGGAAGAGGAAGAAGATGGAGGAGGCCACTGCTGCCAGAGCTGTAGCGTTAGCTGCTGCGACTAGGTGCCCGCTCCCTTAAAGTATTTTAAACAGCTATTGTGTCATTTAAAAAACTTGTAAGAAAGCCGATGGGAAAAAAAAAACAAAGTGGTGTGATAAGAAGCCGAAGCTCAAGTCCACTCTAGGACTGAACTCTGCAATGCCGTCTGTCCTCTCCTGTCCAACAGGGTGGAGTCCACGGACTCTCTGCGTGGTCGCATCCGAGAGCTGGAGACGGAGTGCAAGAAGCTCAGCATGGATATGAAACTTAAGGAAGAGCAAATTAGGGACATGGAGTGCAAGTGCCAGGTGAGAAGTTCACTTTCTGATTACGCAGCTGCTTAAATGATTGCGTCTCATGTTATTAAAGTGAACTGAACACACACAATTAAATGCTGTGAATGTAAATGTGGATAACCGTTCCTTATTAATGACTAATTGATGCGATTAAACAAATACACCCCCTGAGCCTGTCGAGCGCCGGATCCATTTATCTCATTTATTGCTTTTAATGAGTTGCTTGTGATAATTTACAGCAAGTGTGAGCAAAAATAAATAAATTAAATGTTGCACAATCTTATACTGAACAATCTTGTTGCCATGTTGTCTACAGGAGCTGAGGAAGTATAAAGAGAATGAGAAGGACACGGAAGTGCTGATGTCAGCGTTGTCAGCCATGCAGGAGAAGACCCAGCACCTGGAGAACAGCCTGAGTGCTGAGACCAGGATCAAACTGGACCTGTTCTCTGCTCTGGGGGACGCCAAAAGGCAGCTGGAGATAGCACAAGGTACCTGGGACACCAGGGATTTGGCAGCTGCTACTTAATCCAAAAAATAATGGTGGACATTATCATTAACTGAGCTTTTTTTTTTTAAACTCCTTCCTTTGTAAGAGGTTAAATTATCTCGTGAACAGTAGATGAAATTGTACCTTACAGCTGTTTAAAAGTGCCCGATACAGCATTGGTGTTTAAACTTTTGGATTTACAGTGCGAACATTGGCCGGGAATTAAAACGTGTCATGATGGGATTGAAATGTACTTTTTTTTTTTGTCTTTGTCATCTGGAAGTTATCGAAGAATGACTCTTAAAATAGACGGGTCAAAGAAACAGTGACTAAACCCTCACCAAGCCGACCTTTAAACTGTTTCTAACGTCGCTCCTGAACCGACCACTTCAACCAATCGCTGCAGGCTGTCGGCGTGTAGTTCTCGTTGTTATTATGGGTTGCTGCATGCTCCTCTAGCTGCTTTCAGCGCCACGGATCCGTGGCATTAAATTAAGGACTTGCAGGACATTCAGTTGATCCCTTGTCCTTCGTCCCCATCCAGGTCAGATCCACCAGAGGGAACAGGAGATTGCAGAACTGAAACAGAAGATAGCAGAGGTGATGGCAGTGATGCCCAGCCTGTCCTACTCGTCAGACGGCGGCAACCTCAACACCGTAACCCCGCACTACTCTTCCAAGTTCATGGACAATAGTCCCTCCTCCCTGGACCCCAACGCCTCAGTCTATCAGCCACTCAATAAGTGACTGTGACACCCACACTTTTGTCAGACAGAACTTTGCCTCTCTCTCTCGCTCTATCATTTTTATGATATTTGTGAGTTTACCAGCCCCTGAGAGGTTTTGCACTCTGTTACCACACAATGAGACACAATCCGTCCATACGTACGTGTATTCGGCTCCTATTTTTTGGTTCTGTTACGAGGATTTTTATTTTCACGGGGGTTGTGTGCAAAGATTTTCTGTTGAGTTCTTGGATTTAGTTCAATATAGACGGTACGATGTGTTCAAATGAGGAGAAAGGAACACACAATGTTTCGGGCCAAACGTCTCCGGAAGGGTCATCGCACATCGCTTGATGTCGTTCCTATATTTTCAGAAATCCCCTTTTCAATTTGGACTTTTAATTTTAAATACAATTGTATTTATCTTGAAGATTTACATAGAGCCATAAGACATGTATCCAGTTCAGATTATTGTCTAAATCACGCTTGTGAGGCCCAATGAGAGATGCATGAATGTAAAACGATTCATGTTTTGTCTCTCACTCAACTTAAATCAGTGATTGTTTTGTAATGTTTCGTTTCTGTTATGAGAAAAGTAATGAAATTGGAGATAAATGTTTTCTGTTTTCTTCAAAGATTCCAATACAATTTGTTCTGTCGGCTGGAATAGTCAAGCCTTGAACATATTAGGTCAGTTTAGCAGAAGCAGAAACTGTCATAAAAAAATAATAATTCAGGATTCAACCCGGCACTGCCAAAATGTCATATTAACGCTCACCTGTTTGCTGCAGAGTTCTTTCCTCTCCCTCTGGACCAATTTCGAACCCGCTCGGCCACACGCTTCTCTGAATTTAATGATGTCGAGGTAACCAGTGGTTGCCATTATTTGCAGATTTTACAGTGCCTTGCATTTTGTCTTTTTAAGATGCAAAAACCATAGAGAACCATATCTAAACGCATCAAGCCCCCCCCCCATGCTAGGGTTCTTTCTCTGGCTTTGCTCTGCCTGATTTTCCTTCAACAATTAATTCTTTCAATTCAGTATTCAGAGACAAAGAAATGTCACTGAGGACACATTCAGTCTTTAATATCTCAGCAGATCCAGCTCAATATTACACGCAGAAAGGGAAAAAAGTAACACTGGACATGGTTCACAGTCTCGGTGTGCCAAACGCCAACCAAACCGATTGTCTCGTGCCCCAGAGTCGGCATTTAGTTGTTTACAACAATGTACATTAACATACTGAGGAATGTTTTCTTTGTTTACTTCCTTTCTGTTCTGAAGTGCCAAGTGTTGATGTTCGGTTTTCATCCAGACTTTGATCAGTGTAGCGTAGCTAGCATACCGTTTGAAGAAGAGTGCTGTTATTTCATTTCATTTAACCCTTCTTGTCATTTAAACATATTCATATGGTGTTTACGCGACTCCGCGCCGATTCTGAGGAAGCGGCAGCTGGTGAGTTGACTGATTTATTCCATGTTTATTTATTTGTTAAAGACTTTTGTTGAGTGACACGCGTTCTTGATATTCCCCGTCTTTATTCAGAAGAAGGATTCTGTGAATGTGTTGTGTTGGGAAAAGGTTTCCCCGGAAGCATTTTGACCATGTTGTGCTGTCATGTTGCCTACCTGGAAAAACGTTTTTTTGTTTGTTTGTTTTTTTAGTGATTCACTTTGGTGTTGTGAAATCAACTCTCCACTTACTTTTACAAGTTTGTGTAGAAGGAAGAGAAGGTTAAAAAGTGCTTTGTTTTATATTTCCATTGTTCCCATTCTTTTCTTTACCTAAAGTGAGGGTGGCTGTGTCACACTTTTCACTTTGGCCATCACTAATTAAAGAAAGTGTTGCTGGCGGCAATGCAAGCTCAGCTGTGGCTACTTTTCCTGCCTGACGTTCTACCCAGATACAACCACACGATGGCGCTAATGCGGTCGATGATATTTGGGATGTTTTAGTATGAAAAATTAATTTCAGAGGACAAATTAAATTGTTAAAAATATGTCTACATTGCAATATTTTCTACTTTTTTAGGCTGTATGTATTCTCTTGTTCTCAACAACTCATGCGTGTCATTTTATTTGGCTTATTGCCCTCCAGAATCTGCACGAAACTAACATCCTGTTGACATCCTATATCTAAAACATCTAAAACAATGAACATTAATACATTCATTTTACTTTGCGCAGCCTGTACCGCAAAAACATGAGAACACCAAACCAAAAACAATTAGCACAATTTTTAAAGTATTGAATAGTTCTTGAGTGAGGCCCCTGACAAAGTTTACAGACGAGAAGACAACATATATATATATATATATATATACGGTGCTGTATAATATACTATAATATTAGTACTACTGTATAGTTATTCAGCTGTTCCCGGATCCAACTCAAAATTGAATCACTTTCTTGCCCAAGATCCTTCATCAAAATAGCTTTAAATATCGAGATGTCTTTCCACACACACACACCTCATGATCATCAACGCCCCCTAATGCCTCATTTGCATAAACCTATCACTAATTCTGCGTTAAGCACATTCACGTGCGCCAACCTCGTTAATGCCGGGATTTCTGACGCCCGTGAAGGCACCACGAGTCCCGTCCTCCCCATCAGCAGTCCGGTCAGCGACATCCCCGAAGACCCAGCGGCGAACTTTACCGGCTGTTGGCTCCGCAGCACGCCGACATGGATGTCCTGAGGTCGGCAGGGAGAGCTATCATCCGGAGCCCGAGTGCCGGAAGACACAGAAGTAAGAAATGATGGTAGAAGTTGCGCTTTTGAAGGTTGGAGTTCACTTTTGCTTTGCTGTGACCAATTTACGTTCATGTTATTGATATGAAGACAAAGATTGATAACTTTTTAAACTTAGTAATGCGCGTCTCATTTGTGGACAAAGGACAAAACACTTGTTACACTTAGTAACATTGTTTTGTTTTTTCTTCTCATATTTGGGCAAGAGGTAACTTTTTTTTTTTTAATCATAAAAAGACAAATCTGATTAATGAAGTTATTACCAGTCATTCTGCGGAATTCAGTGAGTATTTTAGATATCAGCACTTTATTCGTAAACACTTACTCTCAAGAGAACTCGTTGTTTATGCGTAATAAAAAAAGGAATATTAAATGCATATTTAAATGTTATTTTTTGTAGCTTTCTCACATTATTTTACTGCAGAATCCTTTATCCGTGAGTAAGCCGAGGCTTCAAGGATATTAACTTGTTTCCATCTGCACCACCAGAGGAAGTGCATGGGGTGTGGGGGGGTCACTGCTAGAATTTACTGAACAGTGATTTTGTCTTTTCTCAAAGTCCGGTTTAGGTGCGAATCTTTAGCTTGAGTTCAACATGGCCTCTTACCGGTAAATATTTCCTTGTTTTTGGAATTTGAGATGCCATCTTTCCCGCAACAAGGAATGATGGTTGGACATTACTCCGGTACTTATTTCTACATGTACTCCGCCGCCCTCGGGAAAACCCCTTGTGAATAATCTGAAGACCAGCAGACGGTGAGCTCGACTTGTGTTTCCAACCGAGTCCCCTGGTTTCACTGGGGCTCAGGCCACACAGCTGTTTCCTCTCGTTGCTGCTGCTGACCTCGGATCAGAAAGCTCTCTGCATTCTTTCACTGTGTGGTGCCTGGTACCTGCAGTAACGCTGCTCACGGTTGATCTCTAACTTTACCAGTTGGAACTCACTTTTCTTTCGTGAGGAATTTTCTAAAATGTATAACCTGGAATTCTGTTCTTGGTCCATGATGTTTATTCTTCTGTCAAAGGCAGTTTTAATGGATATCTAGTGTTTTTTGGTTTTTTCCACTTCTCTCCTTTAATTGTGTAATGTGGCTGGTTTCGATTTAACAGCTGAGGTTGTTAAAAAAGGTCCCAGAACTGGATCCAAAGCCAGAATCCTCTTTACTATATGGCAGCAGAGTTCACCACTCCATCACGTTTCCCTTGGCAGGAAATACCGGTCATTGTTTTTCACAATAAAGCCAGTCGTCCGATAACAGAGCCAAGAGCACCACCACAGTTTGCTTCCATTTTGATTGCCCTTTTTAATTGTGGGCTTTCAAAGTTCCCTGCAGATGAAGAGTTCTGGCTTCATTCGGGGCCTTGGTCCTCTTCTGGTACCATCGGGAGGTTTGCGTTCCTTAGTTCACGTGAAAGCTGTGGGGTTGTCATAACAACCGGTGAAGACGTGGTATGCATTTCGAGGTAATGGTGATGTTTCCTGTTCCCTTACCTCCCCTCATGTCTTTCTCAGAGGAAGTCTTTGTAAACACAGCCGGAGGGTCGGCGCCAGCCGGCACCAAGCAAACCCCGATAAGAAGCCACAGGAGATGGCAGCCGTTCCTTCAGCAGTTCCAGTTTTTACCCTCCTTGTTCTCGTTCGGCGGCCTGTTCAGCGTGCCGCCCTGGAAACGCTCTTTAAATAGAAGTCTCAATGTGTTTTGTAGAGAGAAACGTCTCAATGTGTTTTGTAGAGAGAGACGTCTCGGGCCGCGTTTGAATGCGATCCGTTAAGTTCCTTTTAAAAACGGAAGCCCACAATTCCCTCTTATCACAGTACGACAGAGTCCATGTACACACTCCGAACTCTTTCATTTTAAAATGACAAGTTTTTTTTGTTTTTGTGCTGGAATGCTTGCTTTCAACGAGAGAACCTAATTTCCTCGCTTTGATTTTGCACTTCAGGCAGACTTAAAATAAAAAGGCTCAAATTGAAGTTCAAAATAGGTTTACGTTTCCTCTCGTTTCTAAAACTCTGCAACGTTAACGTGTGTGTGTGTGTGTATAACTTCTGTGTTTTTAATATGATTAATTGGAATAGCAAGGTTTTTTTTTCCACCTGGAAATGTTTCTTTCCAGAGCTTCCAGAGAACTGGACCGACATACGGGAGACCATCGTAGAGGGCATGACGTTTAACCTCCGTCACCTCGGCATGACGCTAGTGGACCAGCCCAAGGGGGAGGACATAGCAGCTGCTGCAATAAAGAGGATTGTTGCCACGGTGAGAGCGGGAGCCACGATAACGATGTCAGTCACACTGCTGTTGTCATCCAATCAGATTACTGCTTTGACTCTTCCTATTACATTTTCTATTTGACATAAATACTTCACACACCTCTTGGATGACACCATTATCAAACCAAAAGCAGCTAAATAAGCCATCCAGTCAATCCTGTGCAGAAATCCTCGTTCATGTTATGTCACGTTGTTGGAACATGCGTGTGCGTGCACGTGCGTTTGGTTTCGTTTTGAGAGGCTTTTCTGACAGAGCTGTTTGAGACAGGAAAGAGTGACGGTGTCCTGCAGCATCTGTTTGCTATTTTGACCAAAGACTGTCACAGATATTTCATACCAGTCTCCGAGAACTGCGTTAGTTTGTGGGGAAAAAAATAGTATAATCTGGGATCTTTGATTCTTTTTATTTGCAAATTGGCTAACGGGGAAACACACTGAACATATGATTTAAAATGTTCATCTTAATGCAAGTGGATCAGTTTGATGAAGTGAGTTCAGCTGCATTTATTTTCCTTGAGATTTCATATATATATATATATATATATATATATATACACACACACACACACATCTCAAGTGTGCATGTACAAATGGGACCTGATCCCATGGTTCCACAGACTAACATGCCTTTTGTTTTCATTTTCTAACAGGCTAAAGCCAGCGGGAAAAAGCCTCAGAAGGTTTCTCTGAAGGTCTCCCCTCAGGGAGTCGTCCTGCATGACCACTTGACCAATAAGCTGGTGGAAAGCGTTTCCATATACAGGCACGTAAACGGCGGCGCGCAGGTTTTTCAGAGGAATCTCCAGTTAATGGTGCTGCCGAGCTTCTAAACCTGCTAAAGTCACAACGGCCCTTTCTGTGTCGTGTATGTCTTTTAAACTCTTTTAAGCTGTCTCTCTAACCCTGACCTGCAGAATATCCTACTGCACTGTGGACAAACTGCACGAGAAAGTGTTCGCTTATATTGCTCAAAGCACCCTCAATGGGACCCTGGAGTGCCACGCCTTCCTGTGCTCCAAGAGGAAAGCGGTGAGTTTTTGTCGTGGTTTCACTTGATGATGAATATATTTATTAGATAGAATGTTAGGGTAAAAGTACAGTCAAACAGTAGTATGTATTACAGTACAAGTACAGCCACGCATCCTGTCTAAGAGGAGCATTTCAAAAAAGCCATTGCGGTCTTGTTTCCGTCGAAAGTCCTTAGTACATAAATCATCGACAATACCAATAAAATAAAAATAAATTACTCCACAGATGCAAAATAACAACTTAAAAAGACACATAATATGTACTTCAGTATGTGTTGTATTCATTTATAGACAGATGGGTTTTGATTTGCATGGCATCATCCCAGAGTTAAATGTACCTTTTTTTTGTTGCCCTCTTTCGTACTCTGTGGCTTTAAAAGCACATCCCTTGGTTCATCTGCACATTTGTTGACATAGTTTGTGTATTAGGGAATCAATAACTCTCATTTTGTTCCTTATTAACTTGAAAAGCTGGTTTTTAATTTAATCGGCAACAGAAGTGGAGGCGGTCTGTTAAATATGTCTGCCTCTAAACATTCTTCCTATTATCGTAAATACTCGGCCGACTGTCAGTGGAGTTGATTTTAACGCCAATGCGCTCGGTAACGAATCGGTTCCTGCTCTTCTGCAGGCTCAGGCAGTGGCTCTGACTGTAGCCCAGGCATTCTCTGTTGCATTCGAACTGTGGCAAGTCGCTAAAGAAGGTAAACCTGCACTTGACCCGCCACGTCTTTTAATAAAGCACGCAAACACAGCCAAGCACTTGTCTATATGGGGGAACAGGCACCGCTTGTGTTTGCATTGAATCAACCATAATGCCACTAGAAGGAAGACGCCTGGCCTGCAGTGGACGAGTTTGTCAGCTTGTGTTGTGTCTTTTGTGTTTGTCTCACTTTTAGAGAAAGGGCAAAGAGCGAAGTCTGGCTCGGCAGGAGACGCCGGCGGCAGCGTCCATTCAGACACGTCCAACAGCTCGGGGAGCCTGAAGGGGACGGGTAAGACTCGGGATGGCACGTTGTCCTGCTTTCAACCCTTTTTCATACACTTCACCTTGGCCATTTTGTAAAAATATTAATCCAGACGCGGAGTGTCCTATGGCCTGGCAAATATCCTGTATTATCTATTCTGATTAGCTCTGCTGGAGTGTTCCCAGCTACATGCTCCCCCAAAGCAAAAGATGGTTGATCAACAAAGGTTGATGACATGTCTCTAAGGCACCTGCCGCCACCCATCTGGACCTTAATCCAACGGGGAGGATGCTAATGGTGCCCCTGCTGTCGATCAGTCCTTCTTTCCAATCGTTATACCTGGTGGGGAGGAAACGCTGCCTTGCATTGGCACAGGTCTGCATAAAGCATCAATGGATTGTCCCATCTGCCCTGCAGTAGGTGTTGCCACTGACGTGTTACTGGACTTGGAGGACGGTGTGAATGTGGAGGGGACTCGGCTGGACACCCCCAGGCCCTCTGAGAACAATAACAACCCTGGCTGGGTAGGATCCTCTTCTCTTTCTGCTGTTCTGTCTTGATGTCCATTTTCTATTTGACATTCCGTATCTCTCAAGTCATCTGTGCTTCAGTTTGATTTGCTGTCGGCAGATCCTGGGAGAATTTATTTTAGTAATCTTAAGAAAATCACATGGTTTGAAAACTTCAGATATATTTGCATCCAAAGCAACTTGTCTGAAAGCACATTTCCTTAATTATTTTTTTAAAGCCCAGATTCCTTTTTCATCTAGGTAAAAGATGAAGATTTGGACGAAGCCTTCTCCAGGTGAGAGATTTGTCTGAATAGTTACAAATGTAAAACTAATCCTAGTTGATTCTCTCTCTTGCTTGTTAAAATAAAAGAACGCTGCCCTGTCAAATCCTCAGCAGACAGTAGTTCAGCATTGCCTTCAGTTAATAATGTGTACTACAGAATATAAATACACTCGTATCATCATCTACACAGTAAGGAGAATCTATATAGACACTTGGAGATCATTTGACAGCGCAACTTGTCCCCAACCTTTTGTGTATTTGTGTCTCCAGCTGTTCTCTGGATAGCTATGGTTCATGTCCAGGTAAAGTTGAGTCCCACAGTCGACTGTTGCAAGCCTTGGTGTAGTAGTCCTAATCACTAACTAAACCTTAATCCGTTCCAATCAATCATTGCTAAACCCAATACAGCTGTTGACAGGCCGTTGGCGTTAGTCACTAGTGTGCGTGTGTGTAGATTAGCTTCCGGTGCCTTTTTATTTATTTCCTTCCAGAATTTGTTGACAGGGTTCGTAAGGAGAAACTGATTTTCAAAGTATAATCAGTTAAGGCGAATATTTCATGGTCACCTTATCACAAGAGGCTTCTGCCTCCTTTTCTTGATGGTATTTGTTAATAATTGGACTGAATCAGACCATGACGCGCTGAATACCTGGCTGTGCAGTTTCTTTGTAACTTGTAACCGTGGAGCATCAGAATGGAAAGTCAAAGCAGTTATCCCACCGCTTAAATGAGCGCAATGCCTGGAAGTAATCCTGTGGACCTCAACCCGAGCTTCGTGTGAGACAAAAAGGCGCTTTACAGCCGACCTGAGGCCTTTGGTAGAGATTGAGCATTCCTGTGTCTCCTAAACTTCAACCATAATGAAGCTCCATTATGCCTCGAGTCCACTGAAAGTAACCAGTCGATGGGATTTTTATTGCGAACTAGTTAACCAATTTGACATTTGTGTTTTAATTTCATAATGTCTATATTCAGCCCCAGCTTTTCCCCATCCAAGATGTAGTGTTGACCTTTTCTGCCACTCTTTCTCTGTGGAAAGTTTGCATTAGACATGTCAACATTTTTGTATGCTACATAACTACCGACAAAATTGCGTGGAAGCATTCACTTCTGTTTCGGTAACATTCATTAGGCGTTGCATTTTATTACAGATCTGCATCTTCAGTAGGAGCACATGGACTTCTGCCACTTCAGACTAGCCCCTGTTGTCATTGGGGTTTGATGTCTGTTGTGACATAACAAAAAATCATAACATTAGCCTCATTTGAAAAATAAATTGAGCATTTTCTTTTTTTTTTTAATAATTCATCATTAAACTTTTTCTCATCCCTCCTCAGCCTGGCAGTGTCGCGTACTAACCCCCAGGTCCTGGACATTGGGGTGACGCCCCAGGACTGGAACACAGAACCAATGGCAACGCTCCCAATGGCCTGAGCCCATTTGGGGATGATGCCCATGGCTTTTTGATCAGCTTGATACTGCTGAGAAACGACAACAACTAGGACAAGGAAGGCTGCCGTTGTATATTCCCGTGTCTTCACGAGGAAGCTGCACTAAATCCATAAAAACTTTTGCATAGAAATGTGATTGTTGGGCTTCTCCGGCGTGTTGTTGCACTCATCATGTGGAAACATGCCAAAGCAGCGCAATGTTTCAGACTCGTGCTCATCGAGATATATTGATGTCAGTTTTTTGTTTGTTTGTTTCAGTAGTTTTGGCATTACAATCAGTATTTTTGTATGTGTGTTTAATTCTAATTTATAGTTGATGTTTTTGTTTGTTCTTTTCATTGATGAAGACTCGACGAGGATTTAGCTCAGACAGATGTGCAGACCTGTATCAACAGACCTAAATAACGGCAGGACAATCAGCCAGACTGCGTCTTAGTTGAACTAGCTGATGTGTGACCGTGTTCCATCACACTGGACGTAAACTGAAGGTTGTTTTATATCTAAAAATCGATGTACTGCATTTATAAGGACTCGGTGGTTCAAACAAAACAAGTTGTTGCAGGCTTTCGTTTCACTGCAGTGCAGTGCAACAATGCCGTTTTCACGGAAGCCCAAATGTGTTGCAGATTTCCATTTCACATCCAACATTACATGACACAGAAATAAATGTAGGATTGAATGAGAAATTGTTTTTGATACATTTATTGAGGATATGACGGCGTTCACATACCGGGTGTGACTACAGGAGGAATGACTTTCGGGTTGTGTTGATTGCTCTGGGGTCTGAATAGTAGGTGCAGCTTGTCATTCCCAGCAGCAGGGGGCAGCCCTGCATTAGCCAACCAAGTGAAATCCTCCCAGAGCAGCTCAAACTCTGTTTGAGTCAGGATCACTCTTTGATGCTGGTCACATCTTCAGCTGCAGACCTAGACGGTCATACGCTCCCCGCTGCCAGACAATGACATAGGCATCTGACCCCCCCCCCCCCCCATTCCCCGTGCTGTTGTCCTATATTCTAAGTGACACTATAGATCAATAAATGCAACTTCATTAGCTCTGAGAGGCCGTCATAAAGAGGAAGCACTGATGACATGCTGAGAGAAGAGCACAGTAGAGATTCTGCCTTTCCTTGCCTTGTTTGACCAATGTGTATGAACAGAACTCCAGGAGGGGGGGGGGTGGTAAGTGCAGACCCCCCCCCCCCCCCCCTTCCTTCATCCAGCAGTTTCTGGCTCAGTGAAGCAGAGGCTGTTTAACAATTCGTCCCGACTAGCTCACTTAACCACCTGCATTATTTAACAGCCTTTCCTCAAAGGGAGCTCCGATGCGCTGTCTCTGTGCGTTTGGTGAACGGATGCACATTGAGGTACAAGCCAGGATGGAACAGATGCAATGGGTACACACACACACACACACAGCTAAGTAGCAGGCACTAATGTCGATAAGTGACATTAAAGGGTAATTTATTCAAGACATAAAAGCAGTGAAATATGAATGTTGTGGTTTTCCTTTCGTATTGTCGTCTTGGCCAGGGTTTGCCTGGCAGCGTGAGAGAAGGAAAGAGAGCCTGGCTTTGCCTTTTTGTCTGGAGGTTGTTGAAGTGTGTCAACGACAGAGATGAGTCCAGTGTGGTCTACGAGCTGTTTCAGGATTTTCCCATCATGAAAAGAACGAATGGAATTTCTCTAACTGAAAGAAAGGAGTTAAAAACCACAAAAAAAGGACATACAAATGGTGCATTGAAAATATTTTATTTATTTCTCATGTTAATACATAATTACGTCTATATTTTCATAGAAATAGTATAGATACCATGGGTATGAACAATAGCAGAGACATGCTAGCCCTCATGAAAAGGTTTTCATCCCATGGACGTCGAAATGTTTCAAACACGGGACTCATGATTGTACATAAAACACTGACTCCATGCTTCTTGGTTATTTGCTCTGACACAAAGTACAAATATTTACCATAAGTAAATGGCCCTATATTTTTCACTATGCGTGAAGTTGATCATGCTGATCATTGTCCTTCATCCAGTCATCCACAGTAAAGGCAAACTACCGTGAGCGTCGCCACATGATGATCACATAAGCACAAGTTTGCTTTAAGGGCGGGGTCGCCAAGGAACTGGTGGCGTTGCAGTGAGACATCCGGCACGACGGCATCCTCATTACGATGCCTTACATCTTACTCAAAACCAAGCTCTGAGGGCCTGACGCATTCATACCCATGAAATAATCTTTGGAGCGATTGTAAAGACAAAAAGCAAGCACCTCCATGGTTGACAATGCACTGAATCTCCTAAATGAATTGGCCTGCTGCATTTGCAGGTACAACAATAAAAAACGATTGGTTGGAAATTATTTTAGGATTGCGATATAAGCACATTTTATGGTTTCCAAACACTCCTGCCAAAATGAAAACCTTTCCTCATACAGGATCCAGCTTGGAGCTTTGGCCCAGTGAATCCCACTGGGCGTAATGATCCGCTCTCGTCCTCAGTGTCTGTCACTCCCAATGTTACGCCCTCTGGTTCTCTGCCTCCTCTTCCCTTTTCACCTTCTCCATTCCTGTCTGTCTTTAGGTCTCTCTCTCTCTCTCTCTCTCCCAGTATCATACTCTACATTCGCGCATGCCTCATTGCATGTTCACCTTGAGCAGCTGTTGAGTCACCCCCCTGCAGTCTCAGACAGGCAGAGATGGAGCGGGTTGGGCCAGACTTCCCTTCTGCTGCTTCCACCAACGTGTCAGTCTGCAATATGCAGCCAGCCAGGGAATACACTCGGCTCACAGCCGGAGAAGTATCAGTTCAGAGTCTACGTCACTACGGTTACCAAGCATTCTTCATTTTATCACCCTCTGTATCAGATTAATGATCCAGATCGTGTTAACCCCCATTGGCCCAGCTAACTAAGACATCTGGAAATGTAATGTCTAAATAACTATGCTATTCTTACGTGTGTACAGAAACTTACACATCTGCATCAATCTCACCCAAGCTTATTGGAATGCTGCCAGGTAGCTATCTCCATTTCTTTTTTTATCCTGCCCACAAAGCTGTCATCCCACCAGAGACGCTTGCACAATAGGAATTTGAAGTAATCATCATCAGAGATGTGTGCAGTATTCAGTGGCCTTGCCGTCTCCGTGGACAACTTGATACTTGGTCTTCTCATGACAGATTCACACAACAGTAAAATAAAGGGCAATCAGAAAGCTAATGAAAGTCTTTTTGCTTTCAACGGGTCAATCTGTTGATGCTGGCAGATGCATTGCTCTTTGGAGAAAGAATGATTTTAAAATTCCCATTGTCTACTTTATCAGGCACTACCTGTTTCCTTAACAAACCATAACGCCCCACTTCTGTCAGTGCAATCTGAATTTGGGTTGTATTCAGAAAGCGTCCTCCAGCTCGTATGCCAACGTATAGGATTCAGATTTTATCCTTGAACTGGGAAAACCACTCAGCTTCCAAGTCAGAGAAGAGAGAAAGGGATGCATCACCGAAATGATGACGCTGAGGGAGAAAGGGAGGACACGAGACTCCGTGTGCTCGATTCCCGACAAAACGATGGGATTTGGATTGTGAAGGATCAAACAATCGCAATAGGAGGAGCACCAGACAGCAATGTCATCATTATAGAGGCGCCGATGCAGAAAGACAGGGAGAGAGATGAGCTGCTACAGAAGGCCTTGCTTAATTATCTGCTGATGAAAACTTTTGCAATCTGTGACGAACCAGATGTTGGAAAAACAAATCCCCACTCAGCGAATTCATGTTTGATGATCCGCTTCTGCTATTCGATGAAGAGTAACCATAAATTTATGAATTGAGCAGTTCCTTTCAAGCGGAAGTCCCTTCTGATGCTCTGGCCGACGACCATTTAAAGTTACGGTATATGCCCGCTGGTCGTGCAGCAGTCCTGGTTGGTTGTTTTTTCAAGTTCAGATTTAGTCCATTCATTTTGAAGAGTTGATCGTGTAAAGTTCATGTTTTGGTAATGGTTAATCGTTCCTCAGTTTGACGGTGTCTGAGAATGGCTTTCTGTTGGTCTCAGGGTCTGAAAGAAACAATTACCGTACCTGATGAGAAACAGACAGTAACAGTTCAGGTAGGAAAGATAGGAAAGTGTTTGTGGAGCACTAAGACAATTTAGTCAGTGTCTGGATGTTTTAAATTTTACTTTTTGTGTTATTCCTTATTTAAAATTGGCAAAACCTGTCACCCATAACTGTTTCAGCGAGTCTGAACAGTTATAGGTGAGAGGGTTTTGCCATATTTACTATTGGAAATGAGTGGAAAACTCTCATTCCAGTTTACATGGTGCAGCTGAGTCATTTAAAACTACTATTCTTTTAAAGTACATTCTGCACTTCTTAACAAACACAAAGTATTCCTTATGAGTTTGTACCAAATGTGAATTTAGAGACTATTTCTGATCATATCAGATCAGGGTCAAACAATAAAACAAGGGTCGCGGTTTTCAAAGTGACAAGTAAAAAAGAGGGGAAGAAAAAAGTAGCACTGCTTAAAAATATATTTTCCCACCTGCAGTAACAGTTCTTTGTACTCACACACACTTGTACAGTTTTTATGCTTACCTTAATTTATTTAAATTTTATGCAATGGTTTTACATAACGGATTGAAGTAAAACAACAACAACAACATAGAAATAAGAAAAGAAACAATGAAGTATTTATATGAGGTATTTTAAGGGCTCTTTGAAGATGACCATTAAAATAATATGTAATTGTTCCTCACCTGTCCTGAGGTTCGAGTTTATTGCACAAGGCCGTGTTAGCTGGTCTTAAACGTTGCTGCGCAGTAGTCCCCCCTGTGGGTGCTCTGGAGTACTGCACTCTGAGGAGTTCTTGGCTTTGTCCTTGTTATTGTTGGGCTCATTATCTTTGATGATGTCATACTGACGACAAAACAAGGCAATCACCCCTGGGAGACAAATGGTCATCACAATCATTGTTTAGAATGACAGCTTTTAAAAATCCTTTCCCTTTTCTTCACACGTGTAACCGTCCTGGTCAGAGGTCACAGCTTGTGGAGCAGCATGACATTTATTATTTCCAGGTAAAACAAAAAAAGGGACAAACATTAGGATTAAATAGCCATGCGAATCATGAAAGATTAAAAACATTTGAGAGAAATAATATGGAAGAAAGAGAATAATTGTGTGGTTTACGACAGGAGAAAAGTGGCCAGAATGGGCTTTGGTCTTGATTGTCCTGTTTATGTCAGCTTCTACTCATCCTATCACTGTAACACCAAAGGGTGAGATATATCTACGATATCAGTCAGCAACTCCTGCGGGCCCAATTAAAAGCTGAAAAACACCATTTGGCACCTCGACTTTCAATTTTTACTTTTCATCATTCATCCCTGTTGAGACTCAAATGCTGAGCTTTTCACTCTTTCTCCTCGCTGATCCCTTTAAAATCTCCATCAGTCTATTCTCCCCTCGTAGGTAATTGGTGAGGAAGTGTGGTGCTGTTGCTGTATATTTCATATACAGTATTTGGGCATATTTGTATCTCGTTATGGATGGTGAATATTTATAGCATCTGTGAAGTATCTAAAAAAGGAGTGAGGAGCTCCAGATGAGCCAAATCGTTGTACAGACATTAATAGTCTCCATAAGATGAAAGCTCACAACTTTATTGATTCCATGACTTTTCCTACAGTGATTTGAATATAATGAGATGAGATGTGCAGTTCTCAAGATGATGCTTAAGGCAATGCAGAAGCGCTAACTGCAGCATGATGCTTTCTGAAAAGGCCCAAGTTCTTTGATTATGAGTAATTAGGGATACAATTTTAAGAGTCTTTTTTTGGTGTTGAACCAAGGAGCAATTCATTATAGGAACTAATTGTGAGCCGGATCCTCATCAGGATCCTTAAGGGCTAAATGCTGCAGACTTGCAACAGAGATCGACTCCTTGCTGAAAGTTTTCTCATGACATGTCAAATGTGAGTCATCCTCAAAAGTTACAGAGTTGCTGTATAGCTCCTGCAGAAAATGTTTTGTTTTTAGAGAATATCTATGAAAAGTATAAAGATACCAGCATGATTCTTAATTCTGGGATGGATTTTCATGGTCAAGGAATCATATCATTCCATACCATTTCTGAGTGATGCAAATGTCCTCCGTTCCTCAGCTGGGATGAAATTTGTATTGTGTTCAATTTTCACTGCTTGAAATCGAGCTTAAATAAATGTATAAAATGTTAGGTAAACCAGGCAAAATTCACAAATTACAAATTTGCCTCAGAGAGGGCTTTGCAATCTGAACAACATAGAATCCACTATTCGTGATTTGGATAATTGATGTTTTGTTTAATATTACTTTATTGCTTCATATTATCTTGTTTTCAGCTGCTATGGTTCACATGGCTGCAGGCAAATCTCCCTCCAGGGAATGAAACTAAACAGCTTAATTGCGTAATTTGATGGACAGACTTGAGTTCATCCACAGACGTCTATGATTGAATCATGGATTTGTGGTGTTTGAATCATTAAAGGTGTCTTGGCCAGCATCAAATCATCCCAAAAGCAAGTCAGGCCCCAATTAGTTATTACAGAGGATGGCACCAAACACCAGTTTGTCTCCTCTGACCTCAGTCAGAGACTTATTTTCTACAAAGGCGGCGGGCGGACTCTAAGGTCTGCAGTGCTAAATGTGCATTGTTGCAGAGGAACATTACCTGCCCACATGATGAGCACCACAACAATGATGATGAGCTCTCCGGCTCTCAGCTGGGTAGCCTGTCCAAATTCCTCCATCGTCATCTCGTCTGGAGAGAAGACACAGGAACACTCAGGGGGTCAATAAAGTCCCACTGAGGACACCTACAACTCACTGTTCCCGAGGGAAGTTGTGTAATCGTGATCACTGTGAAACTCTGCAGGGAGAGATTAAAGAATGAAACAAGGCAATAGTAGAGCAAAGAGGCTGCCCGTTGTAAATGACTCACTCTGGTCAGTGTAATTATAGCAAAGGGAGTGCAGACAGCCTCAATGGTAGATAGCTCTGGATCCTGAACCTATTACTTACTGTGCTGCAACGCCTACAAATTAAGATCCAGGTTGCAACAGCAAGATTGCTGTAAGCATGTTCCATTACATTTGTATAATGTAATAAACCAACATCAAATATTTCACTACATTTCAGCTTTAATGCATCCAGGGTTTGAGTTATTTGAGTTGCTGTTATTATAAATGAGTTGCAGGCAGGGAGCTGAGCAGATACCCTGAAAGGTTATGTGTTCCAGTGTACCTGGAGAGACTCGAGTGTCAGGCTGATTAATACCTGCTTAGAAGGAGAGGGGAGCAGTAATGGCTGGAAGATTTAATCACGGATAAATGCTTCTATAAACACACACACACACACACACACATACACGGGACCCTCCATCAAAGTCGCCGCAAATGAAATGAGTCAGCCCTCTCAACATCAATACAAATTAAAGACCTCTGTCACCTGACTTCACTTACACTGCAAAAGATAAAGCCAACTATGATAAGAAATACTTCTGTCTGGCATTGAGTTCTAAAATCTTACTTTGCTGAGCATAACTAAAGACCTCAGCCACAGAGAGAAGTATTGCAGTTTTCATCTAATAAAATAAAGATTTTATTCAAGTCTTCAAAGTCAGTCCTCCTAACCTGTGTCTTGCGTAGCCTCTCTCTTTTTTTTTACAGTGTGCATCACAGCTGGACACTTTCCCCCTGCCATGGGGACCTCTATTAGCTGGCACACACATGGGTGTTCCTAGGGAATGCACCCTTCCCCAATGTCTTCCATTCCCTCTCTTATCATCCTGATGCATCGCTGCTGATGGGCATTTAGCATTTGCTGCGTCGGCCCGAAGCAGCTGGTCTCGCCTCTGTATCTGGGTCGGACATGATGGAACTAGAAGTACTGCAAGCTGCTCCAGATAACAGCTGGCTCTGTTTTATAGAACTAGAGCAAATCATGGTATGGGTTGACATTTAAACAAAATGAATATTATTAACCCTCCTGTGTTACTGCCTCATACTAAAAGCTGCTTAGATTAGCGCAGAGATTTGTCTGTGTCACCAATAGAAAAGAAAATACTTTCAGATATTCAACCTTGTTTTAACACACAATATTACATATAAATTAGTAGATAGTTCAACAAAGTAATAAAAAACAAATTAAGCATTATTATCCCTCACCTGGGCTCTTGGACGCCATCTTCTCTGGCTCTTTGGCCGTTCTGAAGAGAATTGGCTCACTGGGGGGGCTGCTGCCCCCCAAGCTGATGCTCTGAACGTGAACGATGTACTCTGTGTCCTCGTCCAAGTCCCACAATGCACAAGAGTGCATGCTGGTGTTCACTTCCTGGATGAATCTCAGCATGCGCGCGTCCTTCTTCTGTAGCCGAATGAGCAGAGGAGCAGAGGCCTCCATGTAAATAGAATAATTCACAGATCCGTCCAATGTCTACAACTTCTTATCATGAGCAGGGCCGTTGAGGCTAGAGCCGGGCCCAGATGCGGTTGGACAGGAGGTGCAAGAGACAAGCAAGCGTTCACACACACACACGCTGGCTACCACCACACTCTTCATTCTGGCATCATCGCTGTAGAGGAGTCACAGGTAAGGGTCAAGGCGTTTAATAAATACACTGATGTCAGAGGTTCCACTTTACCCTGCTACATGAAGGCGTTATAATGGTTTATGACCAACCTTCAATGGTTTCATGCATTATTACCTGCAGATTTCAGGTTTTCCTGCTGACAACCTCATAAACTACCCGCTGGTTAGAGCTAACATTCAACAAATGCATGTACTTTTTTTGTACATGAATTTGTTGAATTAAAGCCTCTAGAGAATTTCTGCCAGTTTAATTAAGTTTACAGAAATAGTGTGTTCTCCTGAGCATGAATATACTTCTTGAAAGGCTGCTTGTTCAGGTCATTTAGATCATGATAGATCAAGACTCAGTCTGCTTAAGGGCATTTTATTTTTCTCTGGCAATTAGAGGGGGACATTTCTGAGCCCTTCTGAACAGCGCATAAATGAACATTCTACTCCAAAACTGATCAACCATCAATTTGAAATTAAGTTTTACAATATAAGTAAAATTAATGTATATTATCAGTTCATTTCATGCTTGTTAAACGTATGACACTACTGAAAATCCCAAAATGCAATTTTGCTTCCTTAAGGGATATACAGTCATTTATTTACAATGAATATAACAAGTATTATTCTGTGAAGCTGCCTAAGTCACACAACATCTGAAAATAAGGGTGATGACTTTAAGAAGTAGTGTAATTTTTTGCTTTGCTTTGCGTAGCGATACCTGTTGGGTGATGGCAAATCCAATGACAGGGTCCCCCTCCAAGATCTCCCACGTAACTACGGCGGAGTTAGCCTCAATCTCTTTGATGGTCACATTGAGCGGAGCTGACAGCAGGGTGTCTGCACACCCTCACACACACACACACACACACACACACACACACTGAAGTTTTAACCTCACCTCAAAAGGCTATCATGAAGGATCCTTTGTATTAACAACCTCACTGATGCTTATCACCAACTGTGCAGTCCTGTCACAGCAGCTATTAGGATCATACTTATGCTAAAATGATGCTAAAATGTTGCCCTAGCGGTAAATGACAGAGACGAAGTCAGTAAACTGAGTCAGTGTCACTTTATAAAAGGTTCATGTTGGGCAGGCTGAGAAATGAATGGCTCCTGAATGACACAGTTTATGTGTAAGAGGAAAGATGCTAAAACACTGCATAGTGCCATGCTTCCCTACTTTTACTCTGACAGGTTGCTGCATGGTGCAATGCTTCCCTACTTTTACTCTGACAGGTTGCTGCATAGTGCCATGCTTCCCTACTTTTACTCTGACAAGTTGCTGCATGGTGCCATTCCTCCCTACTTTTACTGTGACAGGTTGCTGCATAGTGCCATGCTTCCCTACTTTTACTCTGACAAGTCTCTGTTTACATGGCAGATTACAAGCAGCAGCTACAGTCGATCACTTTTTGGGAATTAGAACACACGGTCTCAATACAATATAGAGAAAAGAATGACATGTAGCACCTGGCCTCCAAACTGTTTGAGGAGTCCAAGCACCCTGTGTGCGCGATGCTAACACAATCACCACAATACGGCAGAGAAAACAGGGGTGCTGCACATTGTTGTTGTTGTTTTTATCTCAGTGGCTCCTGGAAGCTTTGTGTGTGTTTGACGAAGCAGAGCGGATGGTGTGTGTTCCTGTGTGACACACTGCGATGGGTCCCTGCTTGACCAGCTGCCGTTTGTCTTCCAGGGCTTACAGAAACAATACGGAAGCAGAGAGGCGTTCACATCCATTCGTAATCCTATTTGCTGCCAAACAGCTCAAAGCCAGATGCACATTTATTAAAAAACAAAACAAAAACACACAGCCTTTGTAGCATCTGTCTCCAGCCTGAAGAAGCCAAATATCAAATCTCTCTAGATAAACCGTGATTCAATCGCCAGCATTTCTGCTTCTAAGGGGACAATCAGCCATCTCTCAGCTTCTCCTCGGGATGCAACATAAACAACGTCCTAGCTTTGAGATAGATGTTCCTGAATGTATACTGTATAAAAATATGCAGTATCATGAAAGATAGATTATGTACTACATGCACAATATATGATGAGTAGGTACATGATATATGTGGCTGTATTAATGTTACCTAAGCCACATGGTTGATATGGTTTGTTTGTTTGTTTGTTTGTTTTTTGTGTGTCTGTCTGTTACTAGGATTACTGAAACATGTCATGAAATGATTTTTGAAAGGATACTTCACCTTTGTGAAAATAGACCAATTACAATTTTGTATACAGTATTCCAAAATTCAAACATCAATGCTTGGACAAACCTCGGACGATAACTCCTACATGAGATACTGTACTGCACGTTCAAATCTCATCTGGATCCAAATAATATTATCCGATGACCCAGAATGCTTACATTTATGGGGCTCACAGAAAATGCACAACAATGACAAAGAATGAGGCTACATGAAGGCTAGATGAAACTGTGCTGACCCAGCCAAAAGTCAAATTTGAGGGTGACATGATGTCTTCAGATGTCCAACCCTATCTACTATTATTGGTTTTATCTGATTGAAACTATTCATGCGTTATCATCATTTTTGATTCCTTTTCTGATAATATCCAAAAGACTCTGGTCACTTTTTGGATGTCAACGGCATCGAAAACATTCTTAAAGTAATAAACTATAAGTCGTCCCTCTTATGAAACATCACTTGTTAGTCTCCAAACTGACCAGCAACCGTGTCAGCCATTTTATTTTATCATTACAAAGCTCATTGCTCCTACCTGATGCAAATGTTGATGCTGATTCATCCATAACAATGTTTTTATGCAATGCTGCATCTGCTCTACTAATGCAGGCACGTGAATGCATCACGCTGGGCTGCTCTGAGCAGGACATACTGACGTGCAGAATCACCCCGACAACCTGTAGTAGGACTCACCGGCATCAACGGAGGACCCCGAGAGGAAGGAGCCCAGCAGGAGCAGCAGCAGCACCGCCGCAGAAAAGCCTGGCTCAGCCATCCTCCTGCTTCTGCTTCTGTTGCCGCGGCTTCACATCCCGCACGGCCCATTTAGATCATCCCTTTCAGCGGGATGGAGAAGGGATCCCGGCGGCTGCTGGAGACGGGGCTTCACCTGAGCTTGGATGTTGCAGCAGTAGCGCGACAAGTCAGGGGAGGGGAGGGGAGCGGGGGGGGGGGGGGTTAGGAGCACGGGAGGGGGGTGATGTTCAAGAGCGTGCACATTCTATTAGTGACGGCCAATCGATCGTGGGCAGACTGGCAGCGTGGGTGGGCTTTACTACGCGGGGAGGTGAGTGGGAGTGTGTGAAGTTCTGCAGGATGCAACGTGCAGCCACAAGTAATCGCTCTCTCTCTCTCTCTCTCTCTCTCTCTCTCGCTTAGACGCACACACACACACACACACACACCTACAGCACTCCTTGCCAAGTCAACAGAATCTGTCAATCCCTAAAAATACATAACCACATCAGTATGAATAAAATTATGTTTATAGCTCTAAGAGTGAAATAGATTGCATTGCAGTGGAAGATGGATTGGTGGAGGGATGGATGAACATTCACCTTATTAACTTTTAATGATTATAACAATTTGATCCATCACAAAAAAAAGGAGACACAACAATAAGGTGCAGCAGGAGAATACGCTGATCCTGATTTTGGGTCGTGACTCCTACAGTTGACCAGATAATAGGGCGTTTATTATCATTCCTCTGGGTGTATAACACCGGCATAGACTTACTGTTGGACTGGTGGGCATTCGTCAACCTGACTCGTCTGGTCTGCTGCACCTGCTCCAGTTCATGTTGCCCCAACTGTGGCATTATTTTTGGCTATTATGTTTGGCTTGCATGTGGAATGAAGACCAGTTTACTGTGCAAATTTTTTTTTATTATTAACTCCTGATATTTATTGCTTTGTGCAGATTTCATAATCTGCTGAGAGGGAAGGTGAAATAATTAGGCTGTTAAAATCAAAAGACAAAATCTGGTTCCTTTTACTGAAAGAGTAACTATTCTCAGTCAGCTGAATAATAAAAGGCATAGGGAGAAAATTGTGAATGAATGAGTATAAAAATAGTCGTCCTGACTGAATTTATTCTGAGCTTCATCGCCAATCAGCAAAGTGAAGTGGTGGCATTGCACCAGAGGAAAGCCCTGCAACAGGATGTGAGCTCCCATTAAATCATTTTGCATTGTCCATTCAGGCCGTTCCGTCTGTCCTTGACCAACATACTGAATCCAAAAAAGTCTGCTGGAACGTAACCAGCAGACGGGACTCTGGAGGAATGTGTATGAATCATTGCACCTGTTCCAATGTTTCATACACATTCTCATCAGCTTACTGATGACGTTCTTGTGACAGCCCTTTGTGAGGTGGAGCGAATAGTGAATGGTCGCCCCCTCACAAAGTGTAGTGATGACGTCAAAGATGAATCTCTGTTGACACAAAACCATCTGTTATTGCTAAGGGGAACCCTTCTTTGTCACTAGGAATTGTTACACAACCACTGGAGACAAGTTCAGTATCTTGCCTCCATGTTCTGGAAGCGGTGCTTGGAGGAATATCTGCCCTTGTCACATGGAAGAAAGGAATGGCAGGACTTTAAATCGAACCTCACTGAAGGCGAACTCATGTTGATGGGTGAGGAAAGTTCACCTAAAGGGTTATGGCCTTTAGGTTTGGTTGTTAGAGTCACCAAAGGCAGAGGTGGACTGGTGCGATCGGCCAGAGTGCAAACCCAAGTTGGGGAGTTTGTAAGGCCGATAACAAAGTTTATCCGTTTGGAGGGTTCCTTGTAAGGTATATGGTAACTGTGGTTGGTCAATGACAGTATGTCGCCGAGCCCGAGTCATTGCATCTGCCTTTTGAACCCGGCGATTCAAGGTGGCAGGAGCATTACCGCCGTAAATGGGATTTATTGGATTGCGAAGCATGTTGTGATCTAAACTACAGCAACACAAATTTGTTCCGTTGCAGCTGTTGCCAGAACAGTGGCACAGTGGTAAGCACTGTTGCCTCACGGCTAGAAGGTTGCAGGTTCAAATCCAACTTGTGGCTTTTCTGTGAGGATTCTGCGTGGGTTCTCTCTGGGTTCTCCGGCTTCATCCCACCACCGAACACATGTGACCCGGGTCCAGGTTGTTATTAGAAAAGAGAATTAATTCTCAATTCACTTATCTGGTTAAATAAATAAACATTTTGTGTTCGCCATTAATGTTTCAGCCATTTTTGTGACCGCTGGCCTCGATGCCCTTTGGATTGGAGCAATTCAATCCCAGACACCTTCCTGGGTGTGGCCGAGGCCAATGAGGTTCTGGGCATATAATCAGAATTATTCCCTTCGACCAATCGGATTCGTGGGACATTATAGCATGATGCAGCACAGGCTTTAAGAGGAGGGCCATGTGAGTCAGTAGGGCGATGCCATTTTGGAGCCAGCATCGGGCATGACTTTCTACAAAGCCCGAGCATGAAGACATCATGCTTGCGGGTGAACGACTGGTAGAAGCACCATATATTTGTGAGTCGTTCCTTTCACACGTATTGCTTGTAGGCATATTTGTGATATTTGTTTGTCATTCATTCATGTTGCTCTGGGTTGACTTTAATTGTTTGTTTACCTGCTTAAAAGACATGCATTGGATCACTGTTGAAACGAGTGAATATGTTTGTTGCACTGTTGCTACGTTGCATTGCTATCGTGATGGAGTGATTGACACTGTATTGGTTGTTTCGGTTCCTTTTTGTCGTTTGTTATTTTTTTTTGGTCTCTTTGAAGCTGCAATACCGACGCGTATGGGAAACAAACTCTGCCTGGAGATCAATCGAGAAACCAGTCCGTTATTATTACAATGGCGTTTATTGCCGCTCACACAGGGACAAGAGTTAAACATAGATTGCACCGATCGATAAACGATTAACATTCCTAACTGATGCTGCTTTAATGTCTCTTTCATTTCAATGATAAGAGGCAGGAGAGCCACTCTACTCCTCTCCTCCTCTTCGTTTTTCACAGCTGAAGGTTATGAGGACAATTTCAGATGACAACGGCGTATCGATTTGCTCTGTCGCTGACAATTTTATCACTCGATTTTACTGACCCGAGTAAAATCTCCTCCAGTGACTATTGTTTCAGCAAACAGGCGACTTTGCTTTTTCATCTGCCGTTGATCTTGGCTTTTGCTGCTACAGGCCATGATGGTGAGAGATCCATGCCTTTACATGCGTGCGTCAGCAAACAAACACAGTGTTGACGTGTGAACGAGATGCGCGCCTTAAAAACCAAGACATATAGGGCACAGAAAAGAAACTGCTTTTGTCTACATTTCTAAAGAAATCAGTCGTTTGATCAAATAATTAATTGTAATTCACTTAGTTTAGAACTATTATCATGATGTTTAAATAGTATTGATGTGCTGTTGTTAGCGTGTTGGGTTTATATTGCTGTCTTGCTTCAGTTATTTGCATGATATACAAACTTGCATACAAACGATGCAAATCAGACTGTGACAATGTTTTTTCTTGTAAATGTAGAAGCAGTAAAGCAATAAAGGTCAAAATATTCACCTTTATTGGCTAATTTAATGTATTATTTTAACTTCAATATTCATAATTATGTGAGATATTAGTGACCCTTTTTCTGACTGGTGCGCTGCTTTACTTAGAGTTTGGACATTTCTCTTTCCAAAGAGACCTCTGTGCTGAACTGAAGGGCAGCTGAGGGTACAAACAGGCCAGAAGTGGCCATAATCCATCTGAAGCTGCAGTGGAATGAAACGGTCTGCGGGCAGCTTTGAAATGGCGTTATCGCTCGCTTGTTTCTCGCCTCCTCTCACGGATAACCTCCAAACTACCCCTGCAGCAGTTTAATTACACTATTACACTGTATGTTTGCGTGTCGGATGGAAGAGTATTTATGGCTGACTCATGCAAATGAAAATGCAGGAGCTTTATGGGTGAAATGTGTTGGGAAATCCTAGAAGAAATGGCATGGGCAGTGGGGGGGAAGAGAGGTAGAAGTGGTAATAGAGAGGTAGAAGCAGATAGAATAAGAGAATGGAGACGGGGCTCTAAGCTCCCCTCATTAGAATTAGATTGTAGCAGAGGGAATGATGTTGGAAAATTTGAAGAGGACAAAAAAATGAGAGTGTGATAAAGAGATCATAAAAAGAGTTTCAGTTCGTTACCTGGAGTCCTTCCGATGCCAAACCGAACCTGTTCAACTCGGCATCTTTGCAATGTCACATGCGCGCACACACACACACGTGGATGCTGCTACCCTAAAACCAAAGAGCTGCTGATATTATTAGGTTATCTCTGTCAGATATTTGACCCATTTGTCCTTGGAGGTGGAATTCAATTTTAAGACTTATTACATGGGACTAAAGCAATTCACTTCTGTCATGTGCCCACAGTGTTAGGTCTGTACACGGCAAAGCAGGACAGGAAGTGAAACCTGAAGCCATAGGAGAGAATAAAAAAAAGTTGAACTGCACCACAGGAAAGGGAAAACATTATTGTGAGTATACAAGCAGAGTGTGGTTAAATAAATCTGTGTTTCAAGTGCTAAATCTGCTTGATGAAATCTTTTAATAATAGTGTAGACTTGGAAACATCCGGGGTTGATAGATGTGGTGCGTCATAGAGGAATGGCGTAATCAGCTGATGACACACTCGGGGAATAATGATTTGCTAACACCTCAAACAGGACCATCCCATTGAACTGAGAGGGCTGTAAAAGTCACAGGCTTTTACATTCTCTCACCAAGAAACATGCAAAATGTTTCTCTCACTGATGTTGTATTCAATAGCAAGTTACACTATAAGAGATTTTGGTGCTTCCTGCTGTTACCAGAGTTTTGTGATCGGGATATGGAAAACGTACTGCATTATTTGCATGCCCATGTTTTCAGATGCAAGTTCTGCACTAGTGTCCCTGGTCAGGTTGCAGCCTGCGATGATGGCAGAAGCACGGAGCAGGGGAAAGATGGCAGCAGCTTATTTTCTTAAGTGGTCCTGACTGAAGGCTTGGCATCGCTTAGAAGGACTGCCCTCAAAAGGAGAACTACAAGGAGAAGAAAGACGGAGAGATATGCTGCAAAGTGTGCGTGAAAAGGAGAGAAGGGGAGATAAATGGCCGCCCTGTTCGGATGTCATTGTATTTTCTCAGCATCCTTTCCTGTCTCTCCTGCAAGGACACTGACAGGTGGCTGGTGCTGAGAGAACAGGCCCAGCTGTAGCATTACAGAAAGGAGCTGCTGCTGCTGGCTTAGATGCATGATAGAACGAGCAGAGTAAAAGTCTCTTTCATTGTTTTATTATAATGTGTTGCTCAGACTAAAACCACCTGAACCCTTTAATCTAATTAAAACTTGCATCGTATTGAGAAGGATGATCATTTAATACCAGACTTACAGACTTAATACCAGACAGGCAAGCGATGATGATACTTGTTCATTTATTTAAGAGCAGTGGACTATTTTAAGAATGATTTGTTTTTACCAGCGCAAGTTTATCTGTTAGCGGAATCTCTCAAAAATGTAACGAGTCACACGAAAAACTTTGTGGAGCTTTTCTGGCCTGATATTAATGGCTCTATCTGACATCATTTCAGACTAAACGTTTATCTTCTATAAAGTTCATTTTAATTCACCAAATAGAATACGTGTTGCACAGGATGCCAAGTCCTCTCATGTCCTGACTGAAGCGAGACACACCTATTAATTACTGAAAGGCGGTGCGTGAGGTTATAAATGCCTCCTTCACCACAGTCATCCTTCATTTCTTGCGCACCTCTCCCAGGTCTGGTTAGCATGTTATCATTTTTGTAACAATCGATTGTGTGGGAGAGCCTCCAATAAGGTTGTAAATTCAAAACAATCATTTGGACAAAAAAAAAATCAGAATGAGAAAGTTTATCAACTTTGGCTCATTTAGCTAGCTGCATGAAATCACTGAAATCAGTGACATTGCTATAAGCTCTATATGTGCTGCTCCAGAGCGGGCAGCTAACATGTAGAAGGTTTTTTTCAAGTGATCCATCACAGTATCCTGTATGTCAGGCCAAGGTATAAATTTGTCTTGCACCACTAATTCTGACGATTTTGCAAAAACAACTGCATTGCGTTCATTTATTTTCATATAGTTTTTCATAAATGGAATGTTGCCATCACCTCACATGTTTCCCTTTCTTTATTTCTCTCTTTCTTTTCCAAGACTTTGGTGCCAACACGGGCTGACAATGAGCAATAGCTTGGGCAAAATGGGACAAAAGAAATTTCATAACACAGACTTCTTTACCAATTTATAAGATTTCCTATTTATTTCACACACACAATATACACAGCGCCAGCCGCACTTGTTCTCTCTTTTGGCTCCAGGCTAGGATATTATTGCCGCTGTGCTCTCTGGACCAATTCTGCATACTTGCTGGATTGAGAAGAGCGAATACTTCAATACGTTTCAGATTGAGTCCTCATATCAAGAAAAGATGCAAACGCCATCATTGTAATCACCATCTTCACCAGTCCTGACTCTATTATTCCTTCTACACACACACACTGTATAACGATCCTGCAGCTCACTAAGCGTTGGCTTCATTAGCATTGCAATAACGGTGCAGCCACTGGGGGGGAGGAAAAGTGCATCAATGTGCAAGTCTTATATATCCTATATCATATTAAGGAGCTGTTAGTATGATTATTCTGCTCAGAAGCACAGGCCATCTCAATTATAACTTTGAGACTTGAATATTATGGTTACTGACAAAACATACTTTAAAAAAAAGCCTGTCGTGCCTTTATCCTTGAGGTGCGTCAGTAACTGACAAAATATTGCTATTAAGAAGTTTACCTCGACTAATAGGCTTCAGATTGCATCTTTCCACATGCATAAATCAACTACAGAATACACTGTATTTTCTGTCAGGATCAAACTCACTCAAAAAGACTGATGTTCAGAGTGAAAGCATAATTAAATATTACTGAGGAGAATGAATGCATGGATGCCAGCCTGAACACACTTGTAGAAACCTCGAGGTATTAAAGCCAAACCCTCACAACCAAAACTGACACTTGACACGACACCAAAACAAGTGTAAACCCTGCTCACACTCACACCCTGCTCAGAGGTAGAGGTCAGTGCTTATGTTATTATCCTCTCCCTCTCTGCTCCTGTGCAATTCTTCGCTATATTTGGCATCACAGCTTCAAAAGGTAGCAGCTCTGGGACTTCAGCTGGAGCCGCCATTACTTATTCACAACGTTAGCTTTGTGAGCAGCATGAGGACTTTGTGTGTAATGCCGTCACAACACAGGACACCTGGAAGACACACTCAGGTTGTATGCAAAGCCCAAGTCTTCTGCCGCGTCCTCTTTCTTCTTCTTGCGTTCTCTCTAAAGCCGTATTTCTTCAGCTGAGGAGAGGCAAGAGTATTGTTTCCCCCACCAAACTAAGGAAAGGCAGTGATTCCCTGCGTGAGGAATGTGTGAGTTGTTTTGTTCCTCTCTTGATTGACGCGCAATAGCATTATCCAGCCAGACGGAGTGAAAGCCTGCACTTAAACTCAACAGTCATTTTTGCAAACCAGTCTTCATTCTTTCTACCACTCACACGTTAAAGGCGCAACAACGGTGGAAAAGTTCAAGCGAAAACGACGCTAGCATCCAGCCATTGCCAAAAAACGCGTTTAGCTCTTTCTTGGTTTGGGTCTGCGGGAACCGATCAATCGCCTCAACCTTGGCCCGCACAGCCCAAACACATGGCCAACAACTCGTCCCAGATAAATCACATGTGATGCCTTAGCAAAACGCACACTTCGCCAAGCTCATTGCCAGACGAGCTTCAGCCAAGCGGACAAAAACAGCTCTCACAGGAGACAAGTGTTCCTCCCAGGTATTAGAATACACTAACCAAATCATCAAGGTACACGGCGCAACCATCCAGACCACCAACAACCCGGTTCATCAGGCGCTGAAAGGGCAACGGCGCATTCCGTAGCCCGAAGGTTTGCATGAGTACAACCCACTCGATGTAGTAAACGTTGGCACCTGCCAGTATCCTTCTCGCAGGATAGAAAATGGTCACAGATAATCAACAGATAATGAACACGTATTAATGTATTACACACACACACACACACACACACTCTCCTGTTTCCAGTTCATCCTCCGGCTGGACACATATAGCTGACAGGAGTACTGGAGACCAACTGATTTAGTGGTGGTGTAAACCGGAGAGCTGAGCCTTGCAGCTCTGCTTCATCAGCGGTGCTCCATCTTGCTGGGGTGGGGGGGGGGGGGGGCGCATTTAAGGTGTTGCCAGAGATGGTCTTGCACCAGCTAATAGGTGGCTTGAATTACAATTCAGCTGCTACTCATTTATTTCTCTCTGTTAGTCTGCCCGTGCAAAAATGTGTTTGTGCCTGAAGGTGTAGCAGAAGGTGGAGTCGTGCGCCATACGGGAGCCATTTTGAATGCATTTTGACTTCCGTGGCATCGGTTATGCAAAAGTACCAGCGGTGACATTACCATAAATCTCATGCACACGGGGAACAGTTGTGGTAATGAGAAACTGGGGCCTGTCAGCTGTTCTTCAGAATTTAACACTTAAAATTATAATTAGAAGAAAATCCCATTCAATTTAAAGACATTAATGCCAGTGTGTGTGTGCATATGTTTTACTATGCACTTTGTGTGTGTGTTGGATGGTCCAGATGGGTCACCATGGAGACCAGTGGCATATATAATCAGGATGAGGTGGGTGTCTTTTGCCTCCTGGGGTATCGAGGAGGGATCCGGGGTAGAGTGTGGGGAGTCTGTTAGTATCTCAGTTCTGAAAAAACAGCAATGGATCGATCGGCTCTCCAGTCACCTCAAACACATGCGAGGTATGCGTCGTTGAGCATTTCACCTGTTCCTACTTTGATTTAAAGTTGATATAAGCAATATAGGACGAACACCAACATCATTATCTGCTGATGTGCGTGCATGACAAGGACTGGAGAGAGGCCATGTGATATTTATGCTTGAGCTCGGAAAGATGGTGAATTTCAACATGCGACCTTTAATTCTTGGCGATTGGCCATTCATCCTGAGAATTAAAGTTGACAGCCTCCATCCATGGACGGTCTCAACTTCACAGCTGAAGGGAATTAAATGGGCAGATGGGCAGAGCTGTTTGGGAGATGTGAGAGTTGCCTTGTGGTGTATTTTGAACTGATGAACTAACTCAGAGCTCCCTCTATTGGTCAGTTTCTTATTAATCTTTATTCAACAGCGGTTTCAGTATGAAACCTTAACAGCTAAAGTTATTCATAATAATTTAATAGCCTATACTTCTATTGTCACTTTCAAGTTCATTCACTGTTATGCGGCGGCACCAAAGCAATGATGAATAACATGATAATCTGGAATGCCTAAAGCAGCCATATCTGACATTTTTTGGTTATTTCTCGACACACCAATATATTGTGGCCTTATTTAAAAGAACATTCTAGCAGTTTTCCATTTGCGCATGCAATACATGTGCAATACATATGTTTTTACAATTGTGCATTAGAGGTTGAATATTTACTTTCTTTTTAGCTCTACTTTGGTGTTCACTAAGTGTTCTTTGGCCTGGGTCCGGATTTTTCAGTCGCTTCCAACGTTGGCTCTTCAGTTTAATTATACGTCTATTTCATCACATTCTATGCCTTAAGGCAACACTTTTAATAATTGTAGCTCACATTCGGATGCTGAAAGGGACATCAAAATAACCCAGTTTTTGATTGTCCATGTCTTTAATTCAAGAATATTCCTTCAAATGTTGAAATGGCCCAAAAAAAAACAACGAGACAGACATTCAAGAAGTGTGTGTGTGTGTGTGTGTGAGAGAGAGAGACAGATGCACAGACAGATGGAGGCTGTTGCAGGTGTTGACAGTGATATATCAAGACGATGGAGGGTAACAGATGTGAATCATCTGCTCCAACGTTGGAGTGGAAACCTGCCAGTCCTCTGACTGACCGACGCTGGTCCCGCATGCTCAATGGAGTGTTTGCTCAAATGCCTAAATGTTGATAAATGTGTCTGCGTGCTGTAGTTGAACTAATGCTAACTAACAATTGTTACGCAATTCATCCATGCATATATTTATTAATTTGAAATCAGATTAGATCCACTTTCTTATATTTTTTCCAGCCTTCGTATTGATTAGACACCAGGGGGCGGTGTTGCCTTAAAGATTCTTGACCATTCCTTGTTCAACCACGTTCCCCTCCTCCTCCTCCTCCTCCAGCTCAGTGCATCGGCAGTCGGTCCTCTCACCATGCTGGTCACACCCCACCTCGGTATCAGCCTGTTTCTCCAACACACACTTCTCAAAAACGGCAACATGCATCTGCACACATTGCCAACCACACAGACATCTTCAAAGCGTTCACTTTCTTGAGCATTTTAAACCCACAAATTCAAATCATGTCCAAGTCAGTCTGCAAGATGCAGCATTGATGCATCTCTTTTCATTAACGGCAATCATATTGTTGTGTTTCCAATCCAAAT
Organism: Brachionichthys hirsutus; assembly: GCF_040956055.1. Lineage (NCBI taxonomy): Eukaryota > Metazoa > Chordata > Actinopteri > Lophiiformes > Brachionichthyidae > Brachionichthys > Brachionichthys hirsutus. Next base: position 6,358,585 of record NC_090909.1, on the reverse strand, counting down.
GGTAAAGCATCAGCCCACTTGATGCTATTTTTATCCAGCCATCGATGTGTGTGTGTGTGTGTGTGTGTGTGTGTGTGTGTGTGTAAGGCTGGATTACAGCAACACAGAGCTCAGGTGGAAAATGATTCATTACAATTGATTTACCGGTAGAAGATAATTAATTAATTGGTCCGACTCTTGAAATGTGGATTGATGGATGTCTGCAGGGGCGGAAAAATGCATATTTTATGCATGGCTTTTATTTGACAGTATTTTCATATCAATAATTTCAGTGTCTCAAATGAAGAGGCAAAGTAATGGAGTTGCAATGTATGAATTTTTATTTTCCTGAAAATGCATCGCTGCAGTCCCTGAAAATGCATCAGCAGGATGTTAAAACACAAGAACCCTCTCCCCTGAGGAAAGGCGAGGTATAAACGCTGCTCTCACTTCAAATTCGCCCCATGTTGGTTTGTGTGGCGTCTGCATTCTCAAAAGCATCTTTCACTCCATCAAAGGAAACGGGAGTGTGCAGGATGCTACAGACATAAAGCAAACGATCAATTCACAGCTGTTGAATGCAGTGTTGGGTCAATGCAATGCCCGCCATGCCAACGAAAAATCAGTTGGTAATTTCTTGACCAAAATACCATTACATACACACATTTATAAATGCACACACACACACACACACAGACTCATTAAAGCACCATCTTCCTCCCTATGTGTGGGAGACGGAGAACCCATCACCATGGAAACAAACGTCATGCAGCCCATGTCTCCCATCACCAACGCCATCCCTCCCCAATATGAACTCACCCCCACTTCTCCCTCTCCGCTGCCTGTCTACATGTGAATCCATTACTCCTGTTTTGCATTCCTAACATCATCCATCTTCACACACTCACTGTCTATGTGTCTTCGTTGTTTTACATCCAATCAGCCGAGTCCTTATTTTGTATTTCTCGTGCCATGCTTGATTAAATGGAGGATCTGCCACTTGCAACTCCCAAGAGTTTGTATTTGTGTGTGTGTGTGTGTGTGTGAGAGAGAGAGAGCTCCCCCCCCCCCCCCCCCCCCCCTCATCTCGCCCCTGTCTGTCTACAGCATGCTGGGAAATGTAGTTTTCTGCTACTACCTACTGCCTGTATCTGCTTTTAAAATCGCCCAGCGCTACCACCAAGGACATTTTAAGTCCTTCCAGATACTACATGCCTCCTCTCTCTCTCTGACCTGTTCCTCGTATTGATCAGGCCCACGCTGATTGGTAAAGGCCACCATTGCCCTCTGGCACTCCTCTTCCATCTGCATTTTACCTTCTCTCTTGCTTTCATCTGCCCTTCCTGAAGGTTAAAGTGGGGAAGGCTGAGGCAGGTAGACGGCGTCCTGATGCTTCATATACCCTCTCATTCCATCACCACACAAACAAAAATCATACAGACATATTTTTGATTACCTTCATCATGCCTAAACATTCAAGGAAAACAATCTAACACAGCGCTGCTTTTATCCAGCACTGAAGATCCCACCTCAGTGGCCGATACCTGGAAATACGTAACGCTTTCCTCCTGGTTTGGCCTCGTAAAGCATGCCCACCTCATCTCACCAAAGGTGTTCAATTCCATTCATTAAACCTTTCGGCCATGCGTTTTAGCTGGTTATACATAGAATGAGGGATGCCACCAGAGGACACACTAATAAGCCATCGATTGATTAGCCATGAGACTAATAGCCTCTCATCCATGATAAAGGTCTCAGGCCTTGCTAATTTACTCCTCCATCTCTCATCCAGACGACACATTTGGTGTCTTTTGTGCTTGTTCTATCTGGACAGTTTAGTCTTTTATAAAAACACATTCCTGCCGTTTTCATCTGTATTTACAGTTACTCTCATCTCCAATCTTTGTTATGATCTGTTTTATCTGCTCTTATTGTTCCCGGCCACAACTGTATATATTATATAATATATAATCTGTATGCAGTATTCTGTAAATCAACTGCAGACAGACATATAGATTGTTTGTGGATGTAGTGGAGCATTTAGAAACTCATATTTTCTTCTAATTCCAGTAAATCCAGTGTATTTTTCAAGGCATAAGGAAGTAGACACATTGATCTGCTGACTTGTTGGTCATCAATTGCTCGTCACTACACAGGTCACATGATTAGGTGTGTGTGTGTGTGTGTGTGGTGGGAGGAATATGAGATTGGTGTGAAATGTGATGCAATGTGAGTTTCAGGCCAATCTGGGTCACAGATCTATCTCTATATATGTGTGTGTGTGTGTGTGTGTGTGCGTGTGCGTGTGTGTGTGTGGGCCATCTGTCCTGACAAGATTACTGAAGTCAGACAAGAAATCTGACTGGACCAGATTATAGTATGAATATAGGACAGGAGAAAGAGAGACAGGGAGGAGAGAGAGAAGGGATAGGATGGTAATGTGAAAGCAAATGATGGAGGGAATGAAGAAAGAGGAGAAGGCAGCTGTGGAAAAAATGGCTTCATTGCTGCAATTGTTCTGTGTCTTTTGTAGGCTCCATCAGTAAAGTATGGCTGACTCCTCATGGTAGAACACACATGTGGTCAGGTCCATTTCTGGTGTGCAACAACTCATGACCATAAATCAAATGTTTCCCTGTTTGCAGACTTAATTAAGTCGCTCTGCTGTTTTGTTGCTACCTTACATGATTGCATGTCCACATGCATGACCGTGTTCATGTATGTGTTTGTTATGCGGGTGAGATAGAATGCTGACATCAGTCAGGAAAAGAATGCTTAATCTGGAAAAACAATATTCCATCACCATAGCAACTGGGTCCTCCTCTCATTTTCACTCTTCCCCTGTCTATTTCGGTTTGAGTGGCAGCTGACTTGATGCGAGTAGCAGCAACATCTCCCTCACGAGCGACAGTGCACACACACACACGTTGACTTTTTTTCCTCACCGTGCAGTTCATATTACAACACGCATTAACACACCGAACAAAAGCATCAAACTGAGATTCCCCTGCTCTGTGTGTGTTCAGTCAACATGTGAAGATGCAATTGTTGTGCATTCTATTTTATTCCTGACATGCAGGCAAACACACTCATACTGCAATCAAAAACACATATACTCGTACTTGTACTGCTCTAACATTCTATCTAATAAATATATTCATAATCATCATACAGTATATGACAATCTGCCTTTAGACAGAGTGACATGCTGGTGAAGAATCCCCCAAGCTGTTACCTTGGCAACCCTGAAGAATATTCCTGGGTGGCCATGACAACTGATGATGCACATCCGGTGTGGTTGGTGGATTTTTATTTAGAAGCCTAGCGGGGGGGGGGGCATGTGTTGGCATTTATGGGTGAGTATTTGTGTATTAAAATGAGTGTGTTTTTGTGGTTGCGGCAATAGTTGTTAAACTAAAACATTCTTTTCCTGCAGAAACAAATATTGTGAATATGTCTCAAATTAAAAACTTTATATATTTTTAAAGACAATATTCCTCCAAAAGTGGGAACCTGAAATCATTATAAATGACTGATTGCTGTTGGGGCTTCAACCATATTAGCATTTTTTTTTTTGGTAGACCATTAAAGGATCCAACACCTTTTACATTTTTATAGTGATATATTGAAATAAATTACATACAGAATATTAGGGTATAAAATTTAAAAGTACACTCAAAAATGTTGAGTCAAGAGGTGGATATACCTTTTTTCCTTCATTCAGAAAACTGGCAGCCCCTCCATGACGGTGAGCCTTTAAAAAATAAAGGCACACATTTAAAAATAAAGAGTTAATGAGAGCTTCATGCTTTTGGCGGATGATACACATTGGACTATTAACACAATGCATGTGAATCTGGTGCTTATTGGGCTGATTGCAAACGGACAACCCGCAAACATGGCCATCATCGAAATAATTAATATTTTTTCACTTGTAAAGAATGAAATTGTCTTTGAAAATGTAAAGTGACAATACTTAAAGCATTCACAACGGCCTCTCTTTTTTTTAAATCATGATCATAGAAAGTAACTTCCCACTGGGTGTCATTGCATGACCTACATTTCAGACGATACTGGAGTAAGTGTGTAACCTATTTAGGAACTATGGTCACATGGTTGACACTCAGCTCTTGCATCACATCTATGAACGTGTCGCCATGTTAGTGCTAAAGACTACAATAGGACGCAGTCACTAAGAGCTCTCTATGTAAAAATCCATACAGTCCATTAGTGGTTTATGGGTGGTGTGTGTGGGTCAGTGAGGGCGGCTTCTTCGCGAAAGTTAACTCTATACAGACTCCTATACGTTATCAGCTGTCATCGGTGGTGTGTAGGCTAAATGCTTCAGGTCTGATAAATGGGACCTCAGTGTATGAATGAAGATCACGTCACTACTACAACGCTTGTCAGCGAACTCACGTTTCTTTCAGCTGACAGACAGCTGAAAGACACTCTGACGCTCTAGAACATACGACGACGCACGTAAAAAAAACCGCTCCCCTCGCCATCCGGCTACTTGTGACGCTGAATGTCTCTGACACCCGTATACACGATCTATAAGATCAGGCTCCTGCTGTCATGCACATGTTCACCAAAACCTCCATTAAGTGGCATCGTGTCACGTGCCACGCTCAAAACTCAGCATGGAAACGTGCCTCAACCCTCCGCCAGGTCTGTCAGCCCTCTAATGACCTGTGATAGATGAGAGAAGGAAAAAGCAAAATACGGAAGAGTGCGATGGAAGGAGAGGAATCTCTTCCAAAAGTAAAATGGGAAACTTTAAAGGTTAGGCTGAATCAAATGTCACAGCAGGAAGATGTGGAGCCAGGGAACACCTGCTGGGTTCGATGTGTTGTTTGTGAGTTTTGTATGAATGGATCTGACTTTTTCATTACCGTCTGCTCTTCTTTTGACCCTGTTGTAGCACGACTTTTATTCAATCTTAAATCATGATATTACACACTTCCTGTTTATTAGGTACCAGTGTCTGATGGTGGCATACAAATCGGGGCGTTGGCCTCCCTTCATCATCATTAAGAATTGGCTTTAAATGACCTGTTTCATGTATTTAATGCAATTTATCCTCCAAAAATATGTGTATTTTAAATGTTAAATGAAGATAAAAACATTGATGTTTGAGACGGCTTTGAGAGCAACAATCCCCGTAATCTCCAAAGGACTGACTACATCATCAAACTATTGATTTTGATGTGTAGAATCCAAGATATTACACAGTTAATGAAATGTCTGTTATCTATGCAGAACCATAGATGAAGGGCAGATTAAATCATTCTGTGAATCCATCCAAACGTTTTTCTCTCTTTAGCCACACATTGAAAGTACGAGGTGCGGTGTGTGTTTGTTCTTATCTCTGTGACACGTTCAGTTGCGTCAGGATTTTAATTATTATTTTGGCGGTTTTTCAGGGAGTGCCATTCTCATTATATTTCTGGTGATGAGAATCGATGGATAGGAGGAAGAACATAGAGAGAGAGAGAGACAGCTACAGAGGAGGAGAGAAAACCAGAAGGAAGGGAAGATTGATCAAAGGCAGGGGGAAAGGCTCCCAAATCAACATAACAAGACGGGGCGAGAGGTGGAATGTCGATTAGAGAGAAGTCGAAACGGAGCAGCGCTACGCTTGAGCAAGCGATGCCTTGTTGCCATGGCAGCGCCGTATCCGCGGTCTCCGTGGGAACGGCTGAATCCTGTTGCAGTTCGACTTTGCCCCTGGGTGAGAGAGAGAGTGAGAGAGAGAGAGAGAGCAGGTGAGCGGGTGAGAGGATGGGTGAGTGAGAAGAAAAACCGTAACAGAACGTTGAGTTTAGCCCCCGGCACTTGGGTTGACCTGGAAAATGTTGAGTGTGCACTTCTCTCTGTTTCTTTCGCTGTCTCTTCCCTTTATTCCCTTTCTATATCTTTCTCTCTCACCTTGTCATTAGACGTCTGAGCGTTTGCTCTAAGCCTGTCTGACAGATAAAGGAGAATGTTTCGGAGCCGTCAAACATCACTCTCTTCTGGCTGACCCAGCCATACCTGCACACACACCTATCCATCCGAACCGCTTCCCATTGCCACAACACGCGCCAAACTGGGTGCGTATCTCTTTGTGTGCTGATCCGTCTGCTTGCTTCTGGCCTGGCTCAGCCTATTCACTGGGAATAAGTAGCCCTGTTAACAGTCCAACTTGCCAAGAAAACAGATGATCCCCTCTGACAGAGGGCCTATTGTTAGGATCGGCAGCAAACAATGCAGCCCTGTCTGCTCTTTACAGTGGTCACTTCACCCGCCGCTTTCAGCCACCAGTCGCTACTCCATCAGCCACGGGGAGCCAGCAGGGGGGCTCAGATACGGCTGATTTATCAGGATCTCAATTTGTATGTTTATAACCTAGTCAAAGGTTGGAGTATGACAGGTTTTTACGACTTGCTAATAACCGTCATAGAGTTTACTCACTTTACCACCAGGAATTTTACTTCATCGTGGTTTGTAAAACTTGTCTGACATGTAATTTCTTGTTTTATCTGGTGGGATGTGTGACAAAATACAACTTTAAACAAACTTTTCTTTTCACGTTGTTTTCTTTTTGGGGGGGAATAATCTTATTACCATCTGAAATCAAAATGAATTGTTCCTCGCAAATATCACACCTATATGCTTGTATTTGAAGTTCAGAACTTCAGAAGAGATATGCAAACGTGTGTTCTGTATCTCTAAAAACTACTACTACATGGAAATTTGAACAAAACTCACCTTCATGTGAAACATTCATCAAAAGGCTCCAAATCATCCTCCATCATCCACTGAGAAATTCATGGTTTTCTTATTATTCATGCCTTGTGCTTTCAGTTATCTCATGACTCATTTTATGCTCGGTGTGAAACTGGATGATTATCTAACATACTGACCTAACAAATGAACTATTCACTAGTTTAAAGAAGATTCAGTTATGCATATTTTAGAAGTCAAAGTGGAATAAAAACGTCTGTTTACGCCAAAACCCTTCACAGAATCGCTCCAGTATTCGCTACACAGAAGGTTGGATGGACCATCACTTCGGTCCTCTGGACAAATAAAACTAAGATTATCTTTTTTTAGGGTGGAACATGTGCACAGTGACGATACACTGTGTGTGTGTGTGTGTGTGTGTAAGAGGCAGATAGAGAGAGATCATCTTGTCAGGATGTCACTCAGTGCAGCTACATATAACATCAAATGTTTATCCACTGTTTTACACCTGTATGAGAATAATCTCCACTGGCTAATCTCTAATCATTTTAATCCCCAATAATCTGAGACTACACTGTAGATCATGTGATGTCAGGCTTAAATATTGCGCTGATTAATAGCTCCAGCCCCCTAATAGATTACCCAAATCTCTCATATCGAATACAATCCCACAAGCAACAAATACATAAGCTTTGCCTGCTTTGGCTTTCTCTGTCTTTTAGTTTGCATTTTGCTTTGTTTGTCTTCTACGAAACGCAACCACAAACTGTTCTACAGGTTTACAGTGAGTAATTGCTTCTCATTCAAGCATATATCACTGGCGGGGGGGGGGGGGGATCAGCCTGCAGAGACAGACGATGCTGCAGCCGAGATGACTGATTGAAAGGATTGCTGTTAACTGCCAGCTCTCATGTAAATAATGAGTTTGAACTTTGTCCCTTTTTCCAGTTTGCAAATTTTCACCCACTGCCTGTGCATGTGACTGCTGAAAACGATTAAACCGTAAATCAGGAAGTTTAGCTAAGCAGATTAAGAGACGCCTTGGAAATGATTTGCTAATATCACCATTTGTATTACTGGGCTCAAACCTGCAGAACTGCCCCTCAATGCGTGAGGTGACAATAATATTGCCAACAAATGACATGAAATCAAAATGCACGTCTCCATCTCAGTCAACTAGACTTGTAGGAAACGCTTGAAGATGTTTCGACTCTCATACAAGAGTTCTGAAGAACTGAACAGAACTGAAGCGGCCTCTTCCATAGAGGTGAAACGTCTTCTCCTGTGGCTTCCAGCCTGGAGGCCTTAGAAGTCAGTTCAAATACTTACAAATATATATATATATATATATATATTCAGTATTCTTAAAAAGGCTAAGCGACTTCCTTAACTAACCGGGCATTGTAAAACGACGTCCTATCTTGTGCGGCTGTATGAAACAGGCGACAAACTGCTGGTGTGACAGTTTAATGCAGTGTGTGTCACCTTGTGTTGTCCATGCTTCGGCTACTGTCCAGGAGGTGAAAGTGTGCAGTGTGTGAGGTCAACCTCTCTTTGCTTCTCTCTGTCCACTTTGCTCCTTCTCAGTTGTCAAAGACGATTGTGTCCTCACACAGAGCTGCTCGTCTTTTTTTTTTAGCTCACTCAGAGTCACTCTGTTTCCCCATCTGAATGTCTTTCCATCAATCCAGATTCCACTCCTTTCTGCCCAAATACACATGCACTACTTTGGCTAGAGTGTCATTTGAGGACAAACATGATTCTAAATGACAAGAGAAGAAAAAACTAGTAGCACACACACACACACACACAATGTGGGAAAGGGAGCGACCACTTAAGCCTCCATTTTTAAAGTCGGAATCTGAATGTTTAATCATCGCCAGCTTTTTTGCGGGGACGAGCCATGAATTTTTCAGTGTGGAAAAGGGAGGGTGAAGGCAAGACTGTGTGAAAGCAGGTCAACCCCATGCGGCTATGACATGGACCATGCAAAAAAGATTAGCAGCGCGGCAATGCTCCCTTTTCCGCAGCACCCACTGCAGTACGTGCTTTCATGCCTTGTGGATTTCGGTCTGGAGAAATCATTTCTGAAATTCTATGAAGAGCAACAGCAGCTTTGGTGCTTGATGTGATGCTGCCGTGAGTCGTGCACTCTTCGTGTCACTTTTTTTTAGAATCCAGTTGACATTCATTCAGGATCAAAACGGCTCTCACAGGATTCCTTCAGCGCTCTCATTTGGTGTTAATCTGTTCTAGGTTCAGTTTGAAATCAGGGAAGTTTCTTCAGTACAGAGCTGACATTTCACACAATGACAAATAATATATATATATATATATATATACACATGCATACGATGTACAATTTCTAAAAACACATGAGAATAGAAAAGCAAACAAAGACAGATACCGATGCTACTTCAAACCTTCGTGTATTTGTGCATGTTCTTGTTTATGTTTTGTGCCACAGCAAAGATGAAAACATGCAATCGCAAGACAATTTACATGTGTATTTATGTATGTGCTGCGTATACACGTTTACATATGCTTTTGTGTGTATGGATCAAATACATTCAATACAAATATCATCAGGAAACGTACTGATCAGGACTGAGCAGGATTTCACAAAACTCATGCACTACAGTATTCCATGCTACATATCAGTTCACAATGATAAAAAATGATGCTGTATTCTTGATGCATAAATACCAGCTCATTCGCGCATATTGTTTTGTTAAATCAGGTTCAGGAAATTCAAAATTGCTTGCCATCCTCATACATTTTATACATTATTCATATATAAGCAATAATTCTAAACAGCTTTGAAGCTAAATATCATTTGAATGTTGTCCAGGGTCAGAGGGAAACTGCTTTTAATATTTGATTCAAGCTTTATTGATGTATCCAGACACACTCAGCATGCGCTTTGTCTCTCTCCACAGTTAACATTCACAGAGACAGATAGGCTATCACCAATTCATTTATTGTCGTCTCGTCTGCTCTAAGCCTTAGCTGACCATCCTTTCTCTCTCCTCTCTAATCTCAGTGGGAAGCCCTGGAATTAACCGCCAGTTCCAATCAAGCCCAACCAGATTCAGCCTCAACTGTGGCTGGTGACCTCTGACCCACTGGTGCTTTGCGAGAGGTCAGGACAGGGACATCACTCTGAGATGACAGTGTCACACATCCTTCTTGCACTAATGAAGGGAAAAATGAGACTTAAATCCTGTGTGTAACTGTACGCCTGTGTTTGTATAAAAGTACATGTGATCGAACTTCTATGCGTTTGTTGTTAGACCAGAACTAACTTTTCCCAATAGAGATTTTATTTTATTTTATTGTATACAATTGTTTAAGTTATTAGCAATCAAACCTAGACCTAAATTACTAAATGTTGAGGAGCAGTATTTAGAGCCTTTTTTTGTGGAATGCCATCTATTCAGATTTGACCAAGCTTTTCTCAAAGCCACTAAAGACATTATTCAACATTAAGATTAAGATTAGCTTTTATTGTCATTATATTTTACACTGCAAACACACTACAAAATTCCATTTTCACCCTAGTACAACTACTAACATTGAGCTGAATATTCTTGTGTCTCTGTTGAAGCCACAGAAATCCCCCTCAAAAATACTAAAATAGAGACAGAGGTCTGTTTTTAAATGTCATGCAATGCTAATTTTTCACAATTAATCTCTTTTCACGGTTGACAGTAATGTAGTTCACAAAAAAAGTTGCAACTGGGGAACGGATACATTTTTAACTAATCCAAAATCTGCAAGATTCAATGATGTAGAGAGACTGAGTGAATTAACCACATATTGAGTGTTTTTTATTATCCATTCTGCATTCAATAGAATGAACGACTTTCTTATTGTGTTGTGTTTGACAAGATAAGGATATAATCGATGTGTCAACACTCCAGTTACCATGGAGACTGCAGGGTTGCCATAGTTTTTTTTTTTTTCCAGTGACCCAGTTTGTGCATGTCGTCATGGTACTGAAGTCCTCCATGAGCTCTCAGCGCTCCACTCCTCTGCTTTTTTACATCGCCATTGAATCTAGTTGATTGGTTCGTGATTTGAATGAAAGCTATATGTTTTATCAATCTCGAGTCGACACACTGTGATGAGAAGCTCTGCTGCACGGCAACAACACAGGCATTTGGGCGGTGCAGCTCGGTTGAGTGCTTGTGCCTTTTCTGCTTGGCTGAAGAAATGCATGATTTTAACATACTGATGGTAAATGATGGCAATCACAAATATTTGGTTGGAATCTTGCTTGAATTCTTACTAACAACTAGTCCCCATAAATGGCGAAAGGTACAGTATGTTACCGGTAATTAAAAATTCAAGACAGTAAAGTCCCCTTCATAGAAAAGGATATTCATCCCATTATTTCTCTCACTCTCTACTGCAGCTCAAAATTAAAAAATGCCTTCTCAAAGCCTCCACAATGCCTGACAGAGTTGGAAGAAAAGCATACAGGATTTACTGTGATCAATAAAATTACATAACATGCGATTAGTTCTTTTGGTGCATATGAATGTCATGACTGAAATGCGACATCGTAACTTTCACATTTTTGTTCACTATTTTTAGGAAACCTTTGTTTTAGACCGCCTGTGTATCTGTATGTAGAGGAGGTAGTATTCAATTTGAACACGTAATTATTTTATGATGGTTTCATCCATCCATCCATCCATCTTATTGAGCCGCTTTATCCGCCTTGCGGCTCACGGGTCTACTGGAGCCGACACCACGGATGAGACGTCAGCTCTTCGTGGGGTCAATCATCCAACTGATCTCACATGATCACATGATTGATCATGAGGGAGGTAAAGAGGGCAAATTCTGCAAGCATATTTTATTCAATGTTTTTTTACTTTTGGACTTCTGTATCTTCTGTCTGCACAATAATCTTTCCATTTGGTACTTTAAGGAAACAATGACCTTGACCTTAGATGTTAAATTACCATTGGACACAGAATGTTTCCAATGTTTCTAATAAATATCTATTCTAAAGACTTTATTATCTTTACTTAGGATGAAGGAAAAATCCTACTGGGCAGATAATCCTAAAAAACTTCCCATACTCAAAATACTATTCTGAAGCATTTCCACTTCATGCCCTGTGTCCTCTGAATACAGATAATTAGTTGGTGGAGCAGATGCACATAATGGTCTGTTAGCGAAACCCAATCCCGTGGTAACCACTGCATGGTTGGGTTAAGGAAATATTGTTTTTAAGGGAATTCACTAAGGACACTTACCAAAAAAAGCTAACCTAAATTGCAGGTCTGCAAAAAGAAAGATGTAAACTTTGAATGTGAATCTTGAAGAACAACTTCTATGATATTGAGTTCATTAAACACATTTAAAAATGGACCAAAATCAAAAAATGGCCATGTTGCTTGCCAACTTATTACGCTATTATGGCTCTGCTATTTATGGAAAGGAGAGCTCCGCCTTTGCCAGAAATTCAGTGTGACAATTCACACCGAAAGCTTGTAGTTGAGCTGTTTGTATCACTTTTCTTGTCCCTGACTCCCCAACCCTTGAACCACTGGACACAAACATGTTGTTACATTGTTTTTAAATCTCTCGCAAACAAGCTGGCTGCTGACTTCTTGCCACATGCTTGTCACAGCATATAAACAGCATCACTCACAACTTATGGCAACAACTCTTGACTCATCCAGCAACTTGAGTCTTGTTGAATGTCTCAGTGTCAGACGACAACCTTTTTCTGCACATCAGGAAGAAGGAACGACAACGTCACACGGCGCATTGAGAGGAAGCATCGAGACAGGTAAAGCTATATCCAGGTAAAACATGGACCTTAGGTCCAGGTTGTTATTGCAAAAGATAATAAATTCTCAACTTGGTTAAATAAATTAAAAAAATACCTTGCTGATGAGAATTGTCTAGGTTATTTTTTCACTAATTTCATAGTCTGTTGACATAACCTTTTCTTTGTAAAATGACATTGATCGTGGCTTGTCAGGACAGTTCAGTTTTAATAAGTATTATTGTATGATTTGTTTTTGTTGCAAACTTAATGAAAAAAAGAGACTGGTCATTATGTTCTGTTGTGATTTTTCTTTGATATATACAGTCTCCTGCAAAGGTGTTACTTGAACAAATTTATTTGAGTACATGCGCACATTTTTTCACGTTGCTGATTAATCTGACTAACAATCTAAAAATGTGAGCCAAAAAATTCTACTTTCTTCAAGTTCATTTTTTACTTTGTCTTTTAAATTACGAGAAAGTCCAAATATGTCTTGTTTGTCACTCGGTATGACCTTGCATCACGCACACACACACACACACACACAGATGTGTTGCAGTGGTAGTTCTGTGGGTTTAGGCTATTACATCGGAAACCACTGGACAGACTGTTTTTGTTTGCTTTTGTGAAATGTGTCTGCATTTTGTTTTTGCATGGCCTTCCCCTAGAAAGAAATAGAAAGTGGAGAGAAAAGACACCATAATTTAGATTCTTCGTCAGTGTAAATCAAGTATCTTCAGTGCAGAGACCACAGGCGGCCCTTGGTTTCCAAGGAAATGGGATCACGGATAGCAAACGAGGACATGAAATAGTGGCTCATCTACTCCTGCTATGTTGAAATGTTACTTCTGGTCTGACTGCAGAGTGTTTTTGATAGCATTGACATTTACACACACGCACCACTGTTAATGCTCTTTGGATCACCCTGTGTGTGATAATGACTGTCAACAGTACAACATATGATATCCAGGAAGACCTTTTCTTCTATGAGTATGCAAATTAGTTAAAGTGGATCTGCCTCTGTTCTCAACGTCCACCTCATTGAGGGTTAATTTAGAAAGGCTCTTATATGGGAAAACACAAAATCCAAAACCGCACACACACACACACACACACACACACACTCCTCAGGCATTGTTCCCCTCACAGATGGTGTTAAGGACCACTGGGTATCTTTGGCTAAAGGGGTGTTCCATTCTAGAATGACACCAATGATACTCAGTTAGTCAGTAAATCGTGCAAACGTGACATATGAACTGTATACACTCCTATACTTACATTTACCTGTTGCAGAAATGAAAATGAATCCTGATGAATCAATGGCTGGAAAAGAGCGGCGGATAACAAAAGGGGGCGATTTGGATGGAGTCAAAGAGCAATGGCAACTCTATCGTTTGATGAAGTGACCTTTCGCTAAAGTATCAGGTGGATGAAAGTATCAGGTGTGCTATATGCAAGCAGCACAGTGACAAATTAACATTAACGTTACAGATAAAATTAGAGAGACAGAATAACCTAATTTACACACAAACAGAAAGAAGTTTGACATTCAACAAAACAGGTTGTGGCAGGTCCATTATCATAGATTTTATTTAATGGGTTGCTCAGACCTTTTACTTTAGCTGTGTTGACAAGATTCAAGAAATCTCCAATAAATCTGAATGTTTATCCAGTTTTTGGCTCCTTCAAAGGTACCAATCCCTCTGTGCACTGATCCCAGAGCCTTGTTCTGCCACTGTGAATGGAAATAGAAAACAATGGAAGCTTTTTGTGCACAGTGAACTGAAATGGAAGAAAAGCCAAAAAGATATAAACAAGTAAAGAGGATGATACATGGCAAAATACACTGGTGAATTTGTAAATACAAATTCACTATGCTTAATAAATATGTGTGAGAACTGTTTGCAAAGATAAAAAAAATAGGACTTGCCTGTTTTTCTAATTTCCATGGAAACATTTAACAACGTGTAAATGTGACTAGTTGCTATGGAAACAGTGAGTAACCAAATATATAATTAATCATCAATGACTAGTTCCTAAAATATGAATTGAGAACCATATGCTAGAAAATGAGGAGTTGGCAGAGAACAGATTGGCCTGCATGACTATTTACTACCTTTGATGATTAATCACCGTGTGTGTGTGTGTGTGTGTGTGTGTGTGTGTGTTACTAAACAGCCCTTCACTTCCTCATTATGACAAGTTCTTATTTTAGATCCTTTGTGACAAAAGTAAGATGAGAAAGAAGGAGGAGGAAATATTACAGTTTTTTTCAGTCGATTTGGTGCTTTTCTCAGATCAGAATGAAAATTCTCATAACCTTCACAAGATTTTGTCATTTGTAGTAATTTCTTCTTCCTCTGAACGAATTGCAAATGCTTTTGGACATGTATCAGTTGCTTTCATACAATTCTCTGCTGAATTGACTAGTTCAACAATTTTGTTTTTTATGTAATTCTTTGTATATCAAAAAACCATTTCCTGAGGACTTGCATAACAATGCTGAGGAGGGAGATGTTTATATTTAGAGAAGGATGGGGCCTCCAACCTTCAAACTACATCCTCTAATTCCTTCGGTGTGTCCGTGTATGATCATGATTTAGACTGTGAAAACAGGCAAGTGTGAATTCTTGGTGTAAATATCATTTCATATGGGTCTGAGTGTGTTAATCTATGCCAGAGATATTAACCGGCCTTGGTAAGAGCAGCGTGGGGATGGGTGGCACGCAAAGCACCCTGGTTGGCAGGACTGGCATCAAGACACATTACAGTAAAGTAGCACAGTGGTCTCCCATTCTGAGCTCTGAATGTAGCTACTGTCTCTACAGCCATACTGGTCTCTGCTAGTCTGGACAGATCTGAAGTCATCTGTACTGGTGTGGTTTATTTTTATTTTATTCTGTTCTGTTATCAGTCGAGGGTCGATACAAGAATTGTGCCACCCCTCACCCACAGCCTTGTGTTTCTGATGGGGAATCTTTTTAGATGCTGAAAAGACCTGACAATGGTTCAGTGGTTGGGCGGGGTGTTCTATGATCGAGAGTTTGGCGGTTCGGTTCCCACCTCTGGTGCATGTGTACACTGCTGTTGTGTCCTTGGGAAGTACATTGCCTGTGTGGTGGTCAGGAGGGCAGGTGGTGTGAATTGGCAGCCTTGCTTCTGTTATTCTATCCCCAGGGCAGCTGTACTGTAGCTACAGTAGTAGCCAAGTGTGGAGCAAATGAATGATACACAATCTTGAGCGCTTTGAGTTTCAGTTTCTCATAAAAAAAAGTGAGATTTGAGTCCAACGCATTATTATTACTTTTCTCTTTTTGTACCAAATCAACCTCAGGTGTCGATCTGACCTGCTGCTTGATTCCAAGTTTGTTCTGATAAAGAAGACTCTCAAATGCTCTGCAGAAATCAGGTCTATAATATTATCATTGATTGTCTGCCATTGTGTGCACCTTGCTAGCTGACTAGTTCACTCTGACCTAGCCAACAGTATGAATGATTGAGAGAACTAAAGAAGCGATATTAAACTCGCGCAACTAAATGTTGAAATCATGGTATATTGAAGCGAGGAAATACTATGAGTGTGTTTTATTTACAGGGTAAGAAATGAACCAATGGAAATGGCCAAGCAAATACCAAGAAATAGGTTTCAGTATTTCTTTTGACTCTTTTGCAAATGTGTGTTCCTTTATTGCCTTGCACTACCATATGCATGTTAGTCGACTAGTTTCCCTACGTTGCTGAAAATATAACATCAGACTCCCACTAAACAGGGTTGAAAAAGAAATAATGCAGCAAAAACCTGAGACGTTTTTATTTATTACAAATTAGTACAAAGCATATGCAGGTGTGTTATGCCTCTGTTAGCCTCGAGCAAAGATGAGATGCTCATTTGATTTACTCCATGAAGGCTGATTCTGAAGCAAACAGACTTGAGAGTTTGAAGATGTTTCACCGCTCAGCCAAGAGAGACTTTTAATTTACTGGTATGTGTCCACACATGAATGTTGCATCTACAATCATAAGTGAAGGTCACATGTCGCAAACGTGTATTTCTAAGCATTATCCAGATTTATTACATTCCTCAGGAAACAGAAAGGCATTTACAAAACTTACTTTAAGTCAACAAGGTGAATAAAGGGTTTATTCAATTTCTGTAAAATCAGTGGAATCCCCTTTAAAGCTTTTGACATCTATTAACTTCTTATCCCAATTTTTATTCTGCTAATCTGCACAAACACGAAGTTGGCATTTTAGAATAAATTGCAAAAGACCTGCATGTATAAACAGCAACATTTGTTCTCTGTGGCTAATTTCAATGACAAACGTTAACCGTTTCTGCAGTAAACGCCTTCCAGCAGCACCTCCAAGCTGCGTTTCATTATGTGACTATTTTTACTTTGACACCGCTGCAGGAGAATCAAGAAAAAAATAATAATGAGCCAATCTGACTCATTTCCAAATATAGTTTCTAGTACCAGATGCATAACATTTAGTGAAAAGTTACCATGGGAGTGAGTGGATCATTTTAGTAAGTACATCTTTAAACAGCATATCAACATCAAAATATATTTCCACTAAGAAACTGATTCTAATCTCCAATTTAATATCAGTGATGAAATGTGTTCTAATATTTAATCTTTCTAAAGGATTTTTCACTTTAACATGCTAATTTGATGTGGAGGTGGATTAAAAAACAATATATTCTCACCCTTGTGAAATATTGGCCTTGGTTTATACTTGAGTGAACGCCACCCTGAAAACACACATCACTGATTTTACTGCACATAAACAGAGCATGACGGAAAAGTATAAATACTAAACTCTCCACAGAGTTTCATTCTCTAGATACGTGAGCACCATTTGAAGCGCTGCATCCTCACAGACTCACATCCGCCTGGATACGTGAGCGCCATGTCGAATTCATGACGGTTGTCATGGCGCCCACATAGCAACCGGCTACTGGCTGTACTGGCTGCTGCCTCCGGTCTACTTAATGGTAGGAGGGAGGAGGGGAGTGAGAGGAATGGGGAAGGAACAAGAGGAGAGAGTAGTGATGGGAGGTCGAGGGAGACGGATGAGAGTGGGCTGGGAAATTGGGGGGCGTGCATGTCAATTTGTGTTATCCCGTTACCGTGTGTGTGTATGTTTCTGTCAGTTGGAAATGAGGAGAGTGGGATCGAAAATGCCAGGGCAAAGAAAAGATAGAAGCGGAGGAAGAAAAGGGGGATCAGCTGGTCTGTAAACCTTAGAGGAAAGAGGGATGGAGTAAAGATGGGGGGAGAAGACGGTGAACTCGCGGTTGACAGCTATCTTAAAACCCATGTGGGTCATGAGAGACCAAGAGGTAATAAAAGTGCAAATTACCCATAGATGCTTTGCTTTTTAGAGACAACAATAAACAAAAAAAATCTGTTATTTAGTTCAGATGAAATCAAGCTTGAATGCATGCTGCATTGTAAAAATAATCATTTTACAATATAGTTAAGAGAGTATAATGCAAACTGCATCGGCCTTAAGGGAAATCTTTGCAAAGAAGAGGTTGAATCTTGCCCCGCGACAATATCAATGCGTGCTTCAGTAAAATGGCGGTTTTAAATTAAAGTTTTGGGTCTGAGCATGGGGACATTTTGAAGATGAGTGCGCGCTGCATATCATTACGGTGAATAAGAGGGATGTTCTGCTAATTCTTCCTCCTCAGTGGGTCGTGTGAACGTGTGCAGAGCGGCTCATGGGTAATTGATGTGCAGAGTCTTATTTTGGGAACTAAATCAAACGATAGAGCTTCACGCATCGCTTGGCAAAAAAGAAAAAAAAACGCAGCACATGCGCACGAACATAAAAGTGCATGCAGACCAGCAGCTGCTCATACTACAGACAAATATAGACACACAGATATATACAAAGACCAAGGAGCGGTACACGTGAAGGCACCCTCACACAGCGACACAGGCACACATACATGAATATTTCATGTTGCTTAAAAACGTGAAAACCTACTACCAACCCCCCCAAACAACTCTCAGCCAAAGCAGCACAGGAATAGCCAATAAATGATGGCGAAAGAGCAGGAATGAGGGAGGAAAAAGAGAAAGAGAGTGGAGATAGAGGGTCTGACAGACTGGAAATTTGCCATGCAGACAGGAGAAGGTGGGAAAATAGACATCCTGCTGTAGCATTAGCTCTCTGTGAGTAGTCATAAAAATGACAACTGCTGCCTCAACAGTTGTGATTCTTAATAATCATGCTGGTCAACCAAGCTGTTAGAAGTCTTAAACAGCTGATGTTATAAGATTGTATTTTTGGAACTGATTCAAGTTGTGATCCTCCATTGTGCTGTGATTTAGACCTTAAAACACAGAAACAGTTTATCATTTGGGTCTTCTTAAAAAAAGGATTATTAGTCTATATATTATTTTATTTTTAATTTATAGTTTTGACCATAACATATTCTATGATATTGTTTTTGTTGAGGAAATGTCAAGGATCTGAAAAGTTACAACTATTTTATCTTACTTATCTGTGTTATTAATTTGTATTTATTATTTTGTCTTTTTGGCTAATGCACACAGGAGTAGCACAAATGGGTATTTATGTACCCGTATTTGTTTGACCCAATAATATCCTAAATCTGGAGCGCCCGGTTGCTGCACACATGAGAAATGATACATCACAGGAAAAAAAGCTATTTCTGTTTTTAGGTCATAAAATAATAACTGCTTGTTTACTGATAAAACAGGATTTAGCTGACATTTATGTGGCAGCTGTACCCGCTCAACAGTTGTCCAGGAGTATGGAGACCAGACATTGTTCCAGATTCGCTTCACCCTTACCAAAACTGCGATGGGTGTGCATTTATCCCTATCTCACTTTTCTCTATGAAGCGCTCTAATTTTTCCTTTCAGATTTGGACAGCTATAAATATATATTTTTTTTTTTACCTCTCGACGTGGTTGGGCGACGCTTTGTTGAAACTAACTCAATCGAGCAGTTCATCCAGAGCTGAAACACAGTCATGTGTGACAACATTCAGCCCCCAATAGACCTTTTTTCACAGGCGGCTTGACATAGCAGAAAATGTCATTAAGAATGGCTCAGTTCCATTAACTCTTCCAGTCAGTAATGCCACTGAGCCTGATGCACAATGCAATGACTTTGGAACGGTCGCACTTAAATGGACTGCAGCTGTCATGAATCTTATTTATAACACCTGTGATTTATCTGCACAATATCATTTCATTGCAACACCGTATTATAACATGGCAGATAAATTCCCTTTCGTTAATGACATGGCAAAATGTAAATGTCGACTGTGAAAACGGTCTGTTGGTCCTGATGCAGCCGACTCTGGACGTGACATCAGGAGATGGAAGTAGGAAGAGTTGAAAATTACAGTGTCCAAGTAGAACGCAGATACACTGAGGCCAGAGTGACATGCGCTTGACGACTGGGTCAAAATGAGAACTATGTAATTTAAGGCTGGAGCCTTTAATATTATGGCTGATCGATGTTTTTCACATGTATCGGTGACCCCAGGTAAAATGTACTAGGAACTCTGGTGACCATGTTCTTCCTATATAACAGCCGCCCATGTTGTCATTTCTTAAAGTCCCTGTCGTGTTCCTTTAAGACACTCAACATTAGTAGAGGACTGAGTGTGGGCCCACATGTGTGGGGTGTTCATGATGTAAGATGGTGAAAGCATGTCTGCAAGTGACAGAAGTGAGCAGGATTTTCAGCACATCTGAATAACCTGGCATGGAATCAAAAGAATGTGAGAGAGCTCGCATTCATAAACATCCCAATTTGTGATTCAAGTATGTATTGCATCAGTTAAAATGACACACAAAACACTCTATCTAGAGGAGAGCATGAAGAGCATGACGCTCAGCAGGCAGAGAGAGGCCAAAGTTCATGGAGAGGTTGCCCGAAACAGGAGTGGCACGCAGATGCAAACATAAGCCCGCTCTCATCTCCTCTCCTTCTCCACGCTCGTGGTGCAGCTGTGAGGGCAACCTCATCCCTGTGAAGAACCCGCACCTCATTCCCTGTTGCTTCAGTGTTAATCTCTCGCTCCATTTGCACTCAGAAGATAATGACATCATTAGCACACATTAACACGTCTCTATTATCATTCCCTCAGCGCCTCATAGTCCCCGTGCATGTGAGTACTGTGTGTGTGTGCGCGCACATGTGTGTGACAATAAAGAACTGTTAATGTGGATGAACTGTGAATAAAGGTTTTTCCACCAATTTAAGTCTATTTACGGTCTGTCAAAGTGATGCGTGTGCGAAACACAAAACATCCATTTACACATCAGCCAAGGTTTTTCCAATAGCTGATAACCACACTCGCTATCTGGATGTTGCACATGTCGGAGTTAGCTTAATGCTGCATGCAATGTTTAAAGCTGAGATGCATCACATGCTCCAAATTAGACCAGAGTGGGGGGGTGGTATCAGCAAATATTAGCACACAATATTATTTACAAATCAATAATGAGAATCAAACAGTGTAATGTAATGTATGTTTTTCAGCTAAAACATTGACTAAGGAGAATCATTTCCAGTCTGGAATGCACACACCGCTGTGGCTCGGGAAATGCATTGTCCTCATGTCAACATTACTTGGATGTGGATATTTGGGAGACAATAAATAGATAAACCTTTTTTTCTGAACGACAAGCCTAGCAACCTACGTAACAAATCTGTCCATGACAAATGTGTATTTTCACTGTGCGATCCTGCCACGGCCCGGATACTCCCGTTGTCACAATCTCAATCCTCCGCTTGGATGTTTAGTAATCACCAGAAAGCAGATCCATCTGGGAGTTTAGAGGATGGGAATTGGATGCTGGCTATGTGTCATCTCCTCTGTAGAGGAGAATTCCCCCTGGACCCGAAAGCCACCTGTGTCAACAGCTGGTGTCCTGCACCTCAAACGTGCTCACACGAATTTGGATGCATCTGAACGTGGAAGAGTCAATAAACACAGATGGAATGATTAAAATGTTCAAGACTTTGGTCCACAGAGGTTGCAAATGAGAAGCAGATGACGATGTCTCAGTAGAAGAGGTAACCCAAGCTTGGTTTAGTCAATTCTGTTTAAGTAAAAAATGTAGTTTTATGTGATGTTCTTACCAGGGAGCTTTGCGGTAATGGCTTGTCATGCTTCTATTTCGATGCATTTCTCTTCAGTTTTTTTTTATTTCTTTTTTATCATTTTAAATCTGACTCACATTTCATTTTGGAATTTAAAAAATGTGCCTTGTTTTAATGTACCTACAGCCTCATTAAAAGAATTAGATTTTTCACTTTTGTATCTTCTCCCACTACACAGTGCCACAAGGCTGTTTTTCCAACTATTGGTGCACCAGACACAACAGTACAGCTGGCCTGCAGAAAGTAGAACTTCTATGACAGCTACATTTGTTCATCTTCTCTGTCTCCGAATTCCTTCCCAATCCATGACCCATACGCGTTCCTCAAAAACCTTGCATGGGCCTTATGGTGCCCATCCCATGCCCACAGGGGTGTATGTGTCCAAGCTAAATCCGCCCCTCCCTGCTTGACCTCACTTTGTTTGCCTGCCATTCTGAGCTTTAATCCTGATAAAGCATGTCTAGACCTCTCGTTACCAGCACATAATCAGGGTCCTGAGGACTCGACGATGGAGGGACATGGGTGTTGGGATGCAGAGAATGTGACCCCGACCGCTGTTTACTTTCTTGATAGACAGACAGACTACACAGTGAGTCAGTACACAGGATGGAAAGAGAATGGAAGGGGAGATGTGAAGCAAGGGAGAAGAGAGAAGCCAGATGTAAACAGAGGATTAGACAGAGAAAGGCATTCCTCAACAATCTATGTGTGTCTCAAATTTAAAAAAAAAAAGCTCAAAGGAATGTAGGAATGAGGTCTGATTTCCAACCGAATTAAAACTTCGTAATTCCCTTAGTATTAAAGTTTTTAGAAAAAATCCGAAGAGTTAGATGAGAAGATCAATATGAATCTGAAGCAGCTTAGATTAGGATAAACTAAAATATCCCTTTATTAGTCCGACGAGGGGAAATTGCAAATTGATTCCAATAGATTGAGATAGAAACCGGAAATAGGTAGAAAGGTCATCCTGGCAAAGGTATGCAAACGTGCATACCAGTCTCTCTTATATGGATTAAACATTATTTGTTTAATCCATGTAATTAAAAAATATATATTATGTGCTACCAAACTTCTTATTGGTCATGTGCAGATTGAACAACATGCATTGTTTCTGAGGCTTTGCTGGATTGACTTTTCTTTGTTACCCAGCCATGAGCCTAATTTATTCATTTATCCATCTATTGCAGTGGTTCAGTGAAAATGATGGTGATGCAGCCCAGCTCTGCAAATACCTACTAACACAGCCTACGGTACTATGGCACAGCACAGCAACCAAATGTTGGACAGTTGTTTGTGCTGCGGACTCTGTTGAGTTTAATAATGCTCCACCAAAGTGGCTTTGATTTTAACTTTAAAGTTGCATTACCTCCTACTACTTCTGTTTACATACAGTGTTTTTGATTGTGTATGGATGGGGATTGTTTCAAGATGAAACATCTTTTGCAGATGGGGGAAAAAAACAAACATCTGTTTTCATCAAAGCCATTGTCAATTCAATGGTTCCTTAGCCTCCAGTGGAATTATCCATTATCTAAAGATTATTTTAGACTCTCTTTCTTTTTGCCAGTAGCTTTAACGAAGCAGAAAAGGCCACATTGATAGAAAATTAAAAGGACGAATTACCATCGATGGGACTGGATTTACCATCATGAGCTCAATCCCAATTCCACAGATATGCCCAGTCTCTGTTAAGCCATGGCTCCACTCAAACAGCTGAGTGTGACATGCTGAGATTACTGAACATGAGTGTATTCGATGAGCTAAATGCATGAACTCATGACATATAACAGCCACCGCTTGCCAACCAGGGATAGAAACGACCTCGCGGAACCATAAAACAATAGCAGACAATGGCTGAGGGAAGTGTGCTGCGCTTCCCTAAATGAAGCCAGCTGAAGTCTAGAGGAGGGAGGACGACAGATGTGAATGTGTGCACATCTCAAAGGTGCGATAGTGTGCTGAGCCGTAACACATCTTTCAAGAGATGAAATGCGGAAGCATGATCCCATGAAAAATTCAGCACAAGACAGAATTTGCATCAGGTCTGTGCAGCCCCCCAGTTCCAATAATGTCTTGTTTGTCACTCAGTGTGACCTTGCATCTCACACACACACACACACACGCACAAACTCAACTCTATGATCAAAGACAACGCCTTGAGTCTGCACCTGCATACAGTCTCAAGCTCAAACACATACTGCTTTTCCTATAAATAGCAAGCTGTGTTCGTGTGTAGCGTTCACGGTGTCTCTGAAACATTCATGGCTGCCTGCATTTGGTCTCTCTCTCTCTCTCTCTCTCTCTCTCTACTCCATGTTCTGATGCTGTCTTTCAACCCCCTCAGCCTCTTGTCCTTTGCCTTTCCTTTTTCTTAGCCTCCCACTCTGTGTATCACTCTTCTCTCTTCTCACTCTGATCATTTGGATCCCTTGACTTTAACAACATACAGTATATATTCCTCATCTTGTTTAACCCTCACTCTTCGGCTTCCTAATTGCATTTGCTTTTACTTTGCAATTCTGCTTCCAATACCTCATGCGACACTCCCCATCTCTCACGGAACTTGAGTGGGTTTTTTTGCAAAGTCCCGGGCCTGATTTACATACAGGCGGGTTTAACAGTGGCGCTCTAATTGGCTGTCTGGTCTGATTTCAGCGTTCTAATTGCTTGTTGGTGAAAGTGTCCGGAAAAGGTTTGACCGACCCTGGGGAGGGTTTATTCACCTTGGCTGTCAATCACTGCAACCCACCCAGAATGCCTTTGTTAGCATCTAAAATGAGCTGCGTATTATCTGTTGTGATTGTGTGGAGCAGGACAGGGAGTTATAAATGCTGTCTGCAATTACTGTTAGCAAGCTGCAGTGCAAAGTTTTCTTCTAACTACTTTGTCTTTGAAGATTGGACCGCCTCAGCAGCCAAAACAGGACTGGTTCAGTCAGGCAAAGATGCGCTTAGCGTCGAAATTCAGCTTCCGCAGAACGTGGCACCATCACCTGACGATGCACCCAACATGCAGACCAATGCCGAGGAAACACAGCTCTCAGAGAACTGCCGCTGCAACAAAACTGACGTTAATCTTGTCATCAGGGTGTCCTGGATCCCCAAACTCTGACCAGGATTCTTGGTTAGGACGGTATTTAAATACCACGAACAATGTCCGTCCAGATCCCGCAGTCCCAGGGACTAAGATCTGCTTTGTCCCCCGAAATGTTTTTTATCTATTTCATTCATTTTATCAAATGAGATCAGATTCAAGGACTAAACTGACTACAATAAGGTTGATATCTTCATTTCAAAATTCATTCATTAATCACATAACCAATGCTTGTTTGCTTGTTATGGAAAATTAAGTCTCACCTGTCTCCATCTCTCTCTCTCGTCATAATTGAATGCAACCACTCCTGGGTGGCTTATACTAAGTATTAACCTGCCTTCTATGAACTTTGCATCTGATTCCAAGAACAATTATCACTTAACCATATAACAACTGCACTGTGTGCCATGTGATAATGTGGCAGAATGAATGGCAAGCGCTATTTGGGCTGGTGTGCTGTTTACCTTGCATTAACATTCCCCTCGTTGTCGTGTCCTGCTTCTCAGACGCAGGGCTGCATCTCAATGGGCTTTTCATTGTGGCATGCCGTGGAGCCAATTAGCTTATCTAGCTATTGGCAATATCTGCATTGATGTAGATGCCGTTGCCATGCAGGGCCGGCAACGAGACTGTCTGCAGGAACAGCTCCTTTTCAGGGAGTCGTGTAGAGGGATGCGCCGGCCACTGATAACACCAGGACCACCTTAAAAGAGACCTCACACACACACACACACACACACACACACACACGGCCTCCCTAGACGTTCCCCAGGGCTGTAATTGAGAGGAGTGAGGCCCCCCAACAGATAAACAAGACCTATTGATTCAATGTAATTTGACTCAGTGGGTGCCATAATGACATTATAGGACAGGAGCGGCGCGTGCATGTGTGTGCAGGCACTCGCTATAGTGAATGATGGCACATTATTGAGCTCTTCCAGCGGAATTCATCTGATGGAAAGTGATATGGAAAAGGGCGAGTGAGATAGGGAGACAGAAAGTGGAGGGTGAGAGAGAGTGTGTGTGTGTGTGTGTGTTATAGATGAACAGATGAGGAGGCAACAGTGTGAAAGCAGAAGTAAATTGCATCAGACTGCATGTGTTTTTCCATGGGAACACAGTCATACTTGTAAAAGTCACAGGCAGTCATTGATCCATTAAAATAATGTTTTACTTGCTAATCAAAAGGAGAAGAGAGAAACAGGGGTAAGACCGTTCAATGGTGTGAGAGTAGACAAAGTCTCCAGCTGAATTCCAACCATTCCCCATCTGATTCCAGAGTTTGACTACAGAATGAGATATGTTAATCAGCCATCTGTTGATCATCGGCATTAGATCCCCGCCCTCCCTTTGCTTCGTATATAGACACTGATTGGGATAGCAAAAGCATTGATTTCTAACAATTTGCATGAAGAACTCAGAGATGTTCCGGTGCAATTCTTGCCAGGCCACGATGTACAAACACAATGATTTCTATATAGATATATAGTGGCATCTAACTGTTGTTCTGCTCCTGGGCTAGCAACGAGAAAGTTAATAGTTCTGCATCAATGCCAGCATGCAAGACATTTGCCCTTTTTAACAAACAATTAGCAGCTAAGTCAAATAGGAAGAAAATCAACAGAGCATTCCTTCAAATTGGGAAGAAGGCATGAGGTCTGGGAGCCATGCACTCTCTTGGTGGAGGTAGAAATGAAATGCCATGTAACAAGGAACCCTTGTCTGCCATTTAAAATCAAACACTGGAGCAGCATTCTGCAGTGTGTTTCGAAAAAGCCAAGTTGGAAGTCACATTTTTTGGTCACATGATTTTCTGGTGAGAAGGGCCTGGTCTCACATCGGAGGGTAAAGAGATGCTCCAATGTTGACTTGTGGCTTTGCACTTCTCCAGTTGGCAGACTGAAGCTGGGGTAATTGGTGCCACGTGTGACTCTGTCAATTTTGAGGACAGATAACAAGAGACGTGGAATGCTGGAGAGAGAGAGAGATCCATAGTCATTTCAGTGGATGTCGAGGGTGGCTCCAGTTTAAAGTGGCATTTAAAATATATTCCATTTATTTCCCTTCCACTGTAAAAAATATGTTTGATTCCTTCATGGTTGGATAATTTGACTGTTTTCTGCCACAGTGGATATAATCATAAAAAAAATACACTGAGTTCTTCATACCATTCATTTGAAATATTTTCTGATTTCTCTGCACTATATTTGTAACACCTAAACATTAATGCACTAACACAAACCGCACACAGACTCAACGCCAGTCTTCTGCTTTACAGTACATTGCGCCGTGAAGAACCATTTGTAAAGAATTAGGTCAACACTTCTTTTTAAGGCACCCCTTCTTTCCTCTTGCGCTGTCTCTGTAGTCTTCGTTGGTTGCAAATGAATTTGCCTCGTTTAGCTTCCTGCTTATCTACTTCCTGCAACGTATACAAGCTCTGTAGTGCAGCAACACTGAGCCAAAAAAGTCCAACATATCTTTTAGATGATTTTTACATTCTAGTGGGGTGGAGTCTGTGTTTATACCCAAAAACATTTCCAAGAAGAAATGCTGGATCTATCAGAAATCCTTTAGAAATGTATCTAAAATTCCAGTGTGCTTCTTTCATTCAGATTTTTTTTTTCTTCTTTTAAATCGGGGGCTTTCAGTGCTGATGGTGAAGCTGAAGACAAATTATTGTGCAATGTGCACCTAATTCAAGGGACTGGCTCTGATCAATTTTCAGGGTGAGCGAGAGGCAGCCTGAGCTGTGCAGCCATCTTACCATCCCCTGATTGCACTCTCTTTTCGGTCTCATCTTTGGCCATGCAGGCTCCCCTCCCCCCACTGCTCCATGTGCCAGCCTAGAGGGTATGCTGGGAGGGCAAAGCCGATGTGTGTGTCTGTGCTTCTGTCGATGCCAAGAGCAGCCTCGAAAGGATTTTAGCCTTCCAATATGTCAGTGCCTTTTTTTCTTCCTCCATCACCCATGCTTAACCTCATTACCTCACTGACACGCGGACCACATGTCAAAAAAAAAAAAAAAGAAAATTACGGCAATACTGAGAATCAGAGATTCTCCGCATTCTTTAAAAACCATGTGACCTGCCTGCTAGCGGTCTCTGCAGCCCGGATCCGGGTTAGGCTGGGGGTGATTGTGGGTCAACGTCCTGCGGTTGCATAGTGGAACCTTTATTCTGCCTAACCAGCTGACTTGTCTTGTGCAAGCGACACCGCAAACTAAACCACCATGTGGCCGAAAGAGAACCACCATCGTCCTTCTCCTCTGTTTATTCATACCAAATGAGAGGATGGGTGACAAGGTCCCTGCATTCCCTGAGTCCTCAATACTCGAGGAGATGGCTTTCGTGGAAAGCGGGGGGTTGGGTATAAAATATCCTATTAGCAACAGATCCATCTCTGATGGCTCTGATGTCCTTGGAAGGTGTTGAGCATCTAATTGGATTTTTATCTCCCAAACTTTATACTCCCTCAGACTCCCTCAGTTAACGATACAGCTCGGCCAGTGCAAATGACTCGCTGCTTTTTGAAGGTATACACTATACGGTAGATGACGATATCATGTACATTGAAATAAAAATTTGTATAAATTTAAATACATGAAGGCAGAACTGTCCCACCTGGGACTTGCTGTGTAAAAGGTGATGCATGATCTGATTGGAAAAAGGGGGGGGGATGAAGAAGAAGAGATGAAAGGACCCTGGATTATTCTGTCAGGGGCAGTACAGTGGTGCAGTCGATAGCGCTGTGCAGCTATGGGAGTGTGACTGGTTTGTTTGTCTTTCGTGTGGCCCTGCAATAAAGTGGCGCTTGTCAATGTCAGCTGGGAGTGTGGGAGTGTATAGCGTGAATATATCTGCTGTTACATTATGGTTCAGTTCAACCATTAGAAACCAAAACTTCAACTTAACCAGAACCTTTTACATAATAAATGCCCCCCCCCCCACCCACCCACCCACCCACTAGGTTTATGACATACAAATGATCTTATCTGATATACATCTCATATTGATCGTCACCAGAACACACGTCTTATACTATTGTGTTTTACATGGCATGTTTAACAGTCCCTCTCGCCACACTATGTTCAAAATCTAAAAATACGTATGATGCATTTGGAAAATTTCATAACTTTTGAAACATGTGATTACAGCTATGACCCAGCTTCCTCTATTTAACAAAAGACAATCACAGATAATATTAGCAGAAGTGAGTCAGTGTGTGTGTGTGTGTGTGTGTGTGTGTGTGTGTGTGTGTTTTGCTTCAGTAGAAGCACATAACCAAGTATCATGGAAAATGATGTGTGATTTACCAGGCGGGCCTACTGGCAGTCCAGCTGCAACATTAGTGGGTCAGTGTGCCATCAAGCCATTCATCAGCGTTTCTGCCCCTGCACCCCCTCTGACTCATGACTCACCTCCCAGCGCTCGCTCCCTTCTCCTGCTCTCGTTGCAGTGTTTCCATTCAGATTATTTCTGAAGGAGTCGATGATTTCTTAAAGACTAAAAATGTAAAGTGAGGAAATGAATCAATCTAAAAGAAATGTAAGCTAAATATTTTTAGTATGTTGACAAGGTCTATAAACTGTTTTTTTTGCTATACTAAGAATTACTTTCTTGTTACTCATATCAACCCTCATTTCGATGCTTAGATATATTTTCAACATTTTCAATACAACAGGCCGATTAAAAATAATAATAATTATATGACAAGAAAAAAAATCAATAATGGCACTTGAATAGCACAGAAAACAAATTATGTAATTCAAAGGATAATAAGAAATACAATTAAATATATTCTATTCTGTTCTTATATATTGTTAATTTTTGGCGAAAACACAAAACAAAAACAAGCCAGTCAAAGTTTAAGCAGCACCATCCATCCGTCCCTCTTCTTGTAAATGAGACAATCTTCTCAGCAACGCCACTCTGCTGGAGCCTATCCCAGCTTGCTATGGGCGAGAGGCGGGGCACACCACGGATGCGTCGCCAGTGCATCGCAGGACCACACAGAGACAGACAACCATTCACATACACTATGGACATTTTGGAATAATCAATTCACCAAAATTGCATGTTTTTAGAGGTGGGAGGAAACCGGAGAACCCCGAGAGAACCCATGCAGACACAGGGAAATCACACAAACTCTACACAGACAGGATTTGAACCCAGTGCCTTCTTGTTGTACGGTGACAGTGCTACCCGCTAGGCAACCATGCCACCGTGAATGGTATATCCTTCATTATATTCTATTGTGTGCATCGATCCCAAATCCACAGGATCCTAGAATTCCAGAAATATAACCCCGGGGCCATGGGTTCTATTTTCAAACACTGGCATTATACAATGGTAGATTAAAGTAGTGCTCCTTGAGGCTAAACTATGAATGAAGTGTGTGTGTGTGGGGGGGGGTGGGGGTTATCCCCTTAATTTAGAGTGAATCGAGGTGATCTTACATGAGGGACACACAGGTCCTTGTCCTTAAAAACAAAAGTCTCTTTTTCACTCATATTTTATTCTGCCTTTCCTCGAAGTTGCATGCCTTTCATTCATTTCAACATATTTTGAACCAAAACAGCAGACAAGCCCATGAATTTTTGTGCTCCGTGGTTCTCCCATTTCCCCCTGGCTTTCTTAACATTCCCTCTGTCTCTATCTCTCTCCGAGGATGGATGGGGGGAAGGATAAGGAGCGAGCGGAGGCAGAAAAGGAAAAGCGAGGGGATGGTTGTGTTATTCACTTCTGCTGAATGTACTCACATGTATGAAAGAAGAAGCATTTATTTTAGGACTCTTGCGTGGGTGTACACAGATTTGAAATAAACACACACACACACACACACACACACACAAACAAAGGAAGTGAGAGCTCACAAGCTGAGCGATTGGCCTGACCTACCTTCATATCAATCAAGGATGCTTTCCTCTATTTTTCATGTAAAAAGTACCTGAATTCTCAACAATGGGTTACACATGAGCCAACACACACACGCAGAGAGAGAGAGAGAGAGAGAGAGACTTGAAAATCAGGACAAATAAACACCAAACATATGAACCACAAGAGCAGTAGTGTGAACAAGAAGAAAAGGGGAAAAAAAGAAACAACACATCGTATTTTCGGGGTCCTCGTTGTTGTGTCATATTGTGTCAGCATTGCCACAACGTTATTATCCGGTAGAAACTGTTGTCATGGTAATAAGGTCACTGGCATGCTCATATGTCAGAAGGGATTTAGACTGGGCTGACACCATTTCCAGTGCTGCATGTGCCAGGCATTTTGTGTGTGTGTGTGTGTGTGTGTGTGTTTATGCGTGACAGACTGGAAGGCTGAGTCGGGTAATTTTGCTGTTGGTGACTTACAGCAAAGCTGATTTTCCGCATTTAAGACACACTAAGCTTTATTTCCTGAAATTGTGGGTTTATTTCACAATCAGGGTTTATAAGTAATACTGGAAGTGTTCATATTGCTTGAAAAAAAAAACAAATATATATATATATTTTTTTTTTACAGGATTTCAACAAGCCAGCACACCTTTCTACTCTATATCTATGCTGTGATTCAAGCATCTACTCAAGGGAAATCCTTCCAGGATTCCCCCTCTCTGACCGTAAATCAGCTGAGAGATGGAGAAAGAAGGACTTGACAGAAAGTGAAAGCAAATAATTGCTTGCTTGGAAATGGGTCGTTGTTTCTTGGGATTATGCTTGGAATATTGTTGGTTTGTAAATGAAAGCTAGTTAATTATTTACCTCTTTTATCACTGGAACCTCCCAATTCCAGGTAAAATTTGGAAAAAGGCAAAACCTTCTAGGCTTTAATCTATCTGTTTCCTTGTGACTCAAGACAACATGTTTGTCTGACCTACTTAGTGCTATTTACCAGGCTTGGTGTACTACAGCGCCCCACCTCACTATTGCCTTCCAACATTGTTGTTTGCCCGCATTTCTGACCCCACATGACCGACCCCCAGGCTAATTTTCAGCTCAAGGCTAAAGCCATAATTATTTTTAACTTCTCCTCCCTGTGCTCAAATGCTGGAGCCTTTTGCTATCTATTGTCCTGCCATGAGGTCTGGGATGTAGCTCTTCTACGACTGAGCAGGAATTCAGGAGACACTGACTGCAGCTCGCCTGACTTGGATTAAAATGGCTGATCAAAATCATGGCCAGTGATTTCCTGCTAATGAAATATTTTTGACTCGTCCCAACATCAGATTCCTTGTTAGAAACAGTGTTTTGAGGACAATCTCTTCAGCAATGAGATTAGTTTCTTTTGATTTGATACCTATAATTCTTTAGCGTCTCATTTTACCCCACCCTGCACTACCTTGTCCTCCCCCCACCCCCTCCAGACGCACTTTTGATGCTCATCCATAGGGGCATGAAGCACACAACAATGGAGCCTTTGGACGACTGAGCTATATCCCACATCCTGCTATCCATAAAAACATAAACAGAGTTTTGTTTAATGCAGCCTGACCAAAAAAAACAAGTATGAGGGTTAGGGGTGTGACGGTGAAGAAAGTGATGAAGTGGGCTGACTTGAAAATGAATTATGGCTGCCGCTGGGTAAAAGGCATGTAATAGCAGGTAATATTACCC
Organism: Brachionichthys hirsutus; assembly: GCF_040956055.1. Classification (NCBI taxonomy): domain Eukaryota; kingdom Metazoa; phylum Chordata; class Actinopteri; order Lophiiformes; family Brachionichthyidae; genus Brachionichthys; species Brachionichthys hirsutus. The sequence goes on along the minus strand of NC_090909.1, from coordinate 6,326,231 downwards.
CTGAGATAAAGCCAGCATTCCTATGCCGATCACGGAGAATCTGTGTGACGATGCAACGACCACCAGCCAGGCCAGGTCAAGAGGGTGGAGACAGCTTGGACTGTCCCCTAAGAATAAGTGGCTTATGGTATGTAGTGACAGCAAGCAGTGGGGAGACAAGTCCCTCACAATCCTTATTCTGGTTATTCTGGTATTTGACGGCAAATGAATGGTTTAGCCTTGGAGGGAAATCTGATTTCTACTCTTCAAAGCTTTGTCTTACAAAGATTTACAAAGCATGGAACAGTTGAGGATCAAAAACTCATTTAAATCTGGATCATCAGTTAGTTGTAAGCTGTATCTCTGTGGCAAACAAATGGCAAAAAAGAATTCTACAAGCTAAAGCGTCCTGATTGGAAAGTACCAGCGAGCACACCGTGGACTCTGGCAAGTCACAGTAGTGAAAAGCTTCCCTGCAAGGAGACCTGGCGAACATGAGATCTATTTGAATGTCTCCGAATCTACGTGATCTCAGCTACACATTGGTGGCAGTGGAATACTGTATACTTATATATTAACCCCTCGAAAATGAGATTTTTGATCACCGAGATTCGGATAATTACTTAGATCTCGATTCAATTGCTCACGATGATGGTAATAAATTAATAAATCTTAATCAACACAAATGTGTATAATGTGTGTCACTCCTCTGAGCCCCCCCGACGCCCACTGGTCCCAGTGTTCCCGTTATATACACAGAACACATATTACACAGAACAAAGAGTGGATCGCAGAACAGGAGATGATCATCACTGCCCTCAACTCTGTCGTCACCGACTACCGTCAAACAGAGACGGCTTTTTTTTTCGTGGGCCAGGAAGAAAGGGGCGCTTGACAAAGTTCCAACAGTAAAAGTTCATCAGGAATAGTGTCTTTCTCGCCTCCTGTCCCCTCAGCGCAAAGGTACCTCCGGAAAGCAAAAGAAGCCCATTCACAGTGGAAGATGGCCTGAGGACACAGCAGGGCTTGCTTGCCAGCCAGGCATTCCACAGCAGACAGTGGACACATTATTATGACATTTACAAGGCCAGCTAGATAGATACAGCGTGATACGTGTGTGATAAAAGGTCGTACCGTCGATGTGAAGTGAGGCCAATGATACAGAGTGGAGGGAACCAGAAAAGGATCACGAGCGTCATAATGCGTTCAAGATTTAACAACTGAGTACTTCCATAGCTTCGGATAATACTCCTGTCTATCCTAGTAAAGTGCTGATACTTGATCTAAATCATATCAGAGAGTAAGAACTCCTGATTTGTTTGTAAATTGTTTTTCATCTCCTCACTACATGGGTTTAATTCGGTTTGTGTTCTTCACTGTGACATAATCACAGTCATCATAATCAGCATCCTTCCAACATGCCCACATCCTGTAGGTGTGGAGATACTTGTGTAACAGCTACTCACTCGCGTCTTCCAAACTCCTTGTGTTTTATTTTACGATCTCTGCGCTGAATAAAGTCGACTTGTATAGGAACAGCCTGAAGCCGTTTAGCCTCTCATCCGGGAGGCTTCCTCAGCTCTGAACGGTATTTAACGTCACGGAGTGGTTGAGGTGCTTAAGTCAAAATGAGAGTCGCTGGAACCCAGTCATGTGGTGTCGGCACTCGTACCCCTATAGGGATAGTTTTTTTATGGCTCTTTCTCAATTCAGGGGTTGCACCCTTCATCGGGTCCACGAACACCAGGCTGCACTGAATGCTGTTAAACAAGATGGTCAAAAGGCAATAACAGTAACATTTACTGTGCTTCAAACTGTAGAGGAATTGGAAGCAGAACTAGAAGTAAAAGAAGTGTAGTCAGCAATTCTAATTACATTTTCAGGTTGTGTGTGTGCATGTGCGTGTGCGCGTGTGTTTTATAAGCTTGACTTCCAAGAAATGTAGACTCTGTTCTTAGAGCATATTAAATGAAAAATTGTATATTTTGGGAAAAGACTTTCTTGCCAGAATTTAGATGAAAACTTGATATCGCTCTCATGCACATCGATTAAATACAAAGTTGCAACTAGAAAGAAAAAGCTTGTGTGGCTGTCGATGGTAACAAATTCTGCCTTCCAGCAAAGTATAGCGAAGCGAAGTATATGAGCAGCTTTTAGAACCGCTGATGAATTGATCTTTTTAGTCTCCGAACCAAGCCAGCTGTCTCCTCCTGCATGCTTCCAGTGCTAATGCTCAGCTACATTTACAGGTACCAGCAGCCACACAGGCTTATGTGTGTAATGTTATCAAGTTCCTCCCTGTTCTGAACGGGACTACATGCTTTATGTGAGCATAATCAAATAAAAAGAACTCTGTGCTTTACAGTGGAATACTTATCTTATGCTTATTGTTGTAGCATAATTACATTTAATACAGTCACATCAATAGAGCATTTTCCAATTTTATATAATACAGTATGCATTGTTTTTTGCCTGTACCCAGTTAATAAAATACTTGCATGAGCTGCAAAATACTCACGTAACTTTCTTAACTATTACATGCCTAGATATTATATTAGCTATAACTGTCATTTAACATATTGATCAAATAACAGGTACAGCTATCGCAGTAAGTTAGACTTAAATTACTGCTTTCACTGCATTCTTTTTTCTAATATATTTTTTTGTATAATATGTGTTTTAAAAGAGTGACTTGTGTTCAGTTGTTTAAATAAACGCCGTTAGGTGAAACAGAGGTGTCGGATTAACATAAAAACAGGCATCTGACAAATAATCCAATGTTTCCAAGCCTTGCAAAATCAATCGGGTTTGATTAGTCTCAGTTAAAATCATTTTTTTTAGCACTGAATACTGAAGACCTTTCCTCGCATAACTGATTCTGTGCTGCATTAACAGCTGTTGCAAGTCATGTGGGTGGGAGAGAGCGATCTGGTGGAATGAACATGATCATCACATTGACATATTTTCTTCCTGGTATTTTGTTGACCAGCAGAAGTGAACAGCAAATCTAGTCATTGAGCTACATGGAGACAACGTGACAAGCTGTTAGCTCCAACGGAGCGCTTGTCCTCCTGTCCGATCGTCAAATAAGTGTGCGCCCATGTCCCCAGCAAGAGCACAACACTGAACAATACATTTAACTCCCATTCACCATTTTAATGACATCTTTCTTTTCAGCTCCCGGCAGGGACAGAGTGAAGAGGATATGTCTGGAGCGGTGTAAGGAATCTTTTCCTGTCAACCTTTCAACTATAACTTTGGTCACATTTATCTACAGGTCATGTCATATTAGAATACAAATACGATTTAAATTATGCTTCGGGAAACAGTTTTTGAAATAGATTTAGCTGAAACTGTATGTGTTGGAATCCCCCCCCCCAAAAAAATACAACTTCTGTGAGCATTCAAGTGATAATGAAACCGAAAGAGACTTACTCAAAGACTTCCCAGATTGCCTAAGACAAGCTCTGAATGCTGTCCTTGCATGAACTGAGACAATAAACGTAAAAACAAAACTGAAATGAATAGTAATTGTAACCCAGATACCCAAAAACAAGTTGGGATGTTCTCTAAATCATAAATAAAACAGAATTTAATGATATATTTATCCTTTTCGACATGCACTCCAATGAAGCACATTTTTAATGGTTAACCTCATTCACTTCATTTTAAATAAGACATCATTGCTTAAAGGATTCTACTACATGGGCAGAGAAATATTTTGTAAAATTGTTGTCTGTAAAAATGATTCATAGTCCTGCAAAGTATCCTAACAGTTTTGGAATTTGATTAGTTTGATGCATAGTTATGTGTGTGTGTAGATGCACTACAATTTAAATCATTTTCATTCAGAAATTATTTTAAATCCAAAAATATTAATTTATCACTCACTGGTAACTAGATTTGTCTTGGCCATCATAAAAAAGTAATTTAAAAACACTTGTTATTTATTATTATTATTATTATTATTATTATTATTATTAGATAGATAGATAGATAGACAGTTTATTCATCCCAAGGGAAATTACAAAATGCATATTAATATTATTGGTTTAATTGCTGGTACGTTCGGGGGGGGGGGCGGGAACAACTGCCACGTCAAAAGTGATTGGCCAGGACTGGCAAGACTTGACCAAAACCTGTGCGGTGATTGGTCAGCTTTCAGCGCGTCCCGCCTGTGGGTGGTGCCGGTCTCGGGCTGAACGTTGAAGGGTTGCGTTCAACCGGTGTTGAGTTTAGAGGGTCTCTCTCCAGCAGGGTGAGAAGTCTGAGCAGCGCATCCGCCGAGGGGGGACGTAGCAGCTATTTGAAGAAAAGATCACGTTTCGTCATTCTACCGCTGGATACGTCACTCACCTTGGGGTTGGATTAACTTAAACCCGGTCTTTTTTAGTTTTTTCTTTTTCCTTTGCTTTAGAAGAAACTAAACTCACCGCAGACAATGGGATCCCAGTCATCCAAGGGAGAGGTGGCCGCAGAGGGAAGCGCAGCCGCCGCCGCCGCCGATGCTGCGGCTGTCAAAACCAACGGACAGGTAAATGACGCCACAGGTTGATATCGCTCTGTTTGCCAGTGTGTGTGAGATGATTATAAAAACACAAAATGAAAATAGTTCATAAATATCAATATATAAACCTCCGTTATATAATTCATTCGACGATTAAATGACAAGACTTGAATATGATAATATGTTTTATAAGTTAGGTGTTGCTTCCATGTGATGAGTCTGTAACACAGCATTCCGAAAATTATTGACGTTAAATGAGATGTTCGTATCTAAATCCAGTGTGTGTTTGTGACTGAGGTCTACACAGAAATCCGCACAACGTGTTTGACAGTGCCAGGCTTACAGGGGGAGGGGGCGGGGGGGCGAGCGCACGTACGCAGTCTACCATTCCTCCTTTGTAAAATACAAGCCTGTCGTCCGCTGGTCACCTGTTTCACAAACTGGAACTAATCTATATTTGATGTAGACAGGATGAATCACATTCAGTTATTCATCTGGTGCTTTAGACCATTATTGGATCATTACGCATGGTAATTGATAACTACAGTTATATTTATGTTTTTATGGGGTTTTTTTAACAGTGGCTTTAGATTTTTAAAAAAATGAAAAATTCGGCTGTTTGTCTGGGCTAAAATAAACAAATAAACAAACGTAAAATGTAAAAACAATTTCATTCTTCCATGATGCGCTTCAGTCCCGTCTTTGTTGAGCCGATGCATGTCTGGTACTTGTGGCGATCTGTGAGGTGCTATCGCCGCCTGTCGCCTCTTTAGGGTACTGCAAGGCGTCGCCTCTGAGCCGCGCGACACGGTGGTTAATTGATGAGGACGACGACGCTCTTAAAATAAACGAGCGATGCCCATCTCAAATAGATCCTCTTTGTATTTCAAGCGGGAGACAAGAGAAGCAAAAGTAAAAAAAAAATATTATATTGTGTCTGAAGGGGAAACTGGACAACAGATTATTTATTCTGTCACAATATTTTTTTCTCAGGAGAATGGACATGTGAAAACCAATGGCGACGTCTCCACAAAGCCTGATGGGGATGCTGCAGCCACCAATGGCTCAGCAGAGGCAGCCAAAGAGCCCGACGCCTGCTCAGGAGGCGACGCCATCGAGCCAGCCCCTGCTGCAGACGGAGAAGCAGCCAAGCCTGAAGGCGAGGCTGCGGCTAAAGAGACCCCCAAGAAGAAGAAGAAGAAGTTCAACCTGAAGAAGTCCTTCAACTTCAAACTGAATCTGAAGAAGGGCAAGAAGAGCGAGGCCGTCAAAGAGGAAGCGGCTGCCGCCGCCACTGACGCCCCTGCCGAGGAGAAGCCCGCTGAGAATGGAGCTGCTGCTCCTGCAGAGGGGGAGAAGAAGGAGAAGGAGAAGGAGGAGGTGAAGGAGGAGGCTGCCGCTCCAGCTGAGGCCCCAAAGGCTGAGGAGGGGCCAGCTAAAGAGGAGCCCCCCAAGGAGGAGACCAAGGAGGCAGCTGCTCCGGCCCCTGAGGCCACGAAACCAACAGAGGAGAGCAGCTCGACCCCCACCCCCTCTGAAAAGAAAGAGTGATTGTTCCTTTAGCTCACTATGAACTGGGTGAACTGTTTTTCAAGAGAGAGAGAAAGAGAGAGATACAAATTTAAGAGTATATATATATATATATTTATATATATATGTGTATATGTATACATATGTATATGTAAATATATACACATGTATGTGAGAGACTCCTTTGACGTGCCACTTTTCGTCATGACAACAAGACGGCAGACTAGATTCACTAGATCACATCCCTGGTTACTGATCGGCATCCGGACCCGGACTGAGTTTTAGGCTAATGGTTTTGGTCGCCATGTGGAAACTCTGATTTTTCAAGGCTATAGAAAGCGAGCCAATGACATCGTGACGTGAAGGCGGATGGAGTCGGAAGCATCTTGTCCCTAAAAAATCTACACGTCAAGATGCCTCCGAGCTGAAGGAACGAAGTTGCATCAGATCCTACGACACCACCGCCACTTGAAAAGACTGTTGAAAAGAGAATAATAAAAAAAAAAATACAAAAAATAATGGAATCAGAAAATGACAAGACTTGCCAACTTTTTACATTCCTTATATTTTAACCTGAATTTGAAGTATTTTGTGGTGTATTATAGAGAACCATCTTAAAAATTCAGAGAAGCTATTACTTGTTTAAAGGAATAAAAAAAAAGAAAAAAAATGGACAACTTTGATTTTTACCTTATTATGAGAAAAAAAAAGAACACTTAAGCTTGCTATGTTCACTGTTGCGGTTTGATATGAAGCGGAGTTGTTTATCTGTCGTGTGTGAGCCTGAATGCTTTGTCTGTGTAAATACGTTGGACTGATTTCTGTTCTTTATTTTGCTAATGTTGACAGATGTTACTGGTTTTATTGTAAAGTTGATAATGGTAAATAAATGTTGGTTACCTGCCCGTTAATGTGCCTTCATGATTATTTACATCATACAGTGAATCTCCTGATACATCCTGTGGTGGGATTTTCATGATTTTGAGTTACCCTGCACCCGTTTGCAGTAGTCAGTGGCCAGTTGAGAATGAATTGGGGATGCAATATTTTAATTTAACCAGTTATATAATAAAGCTAAAGAGACTATTTAATGGCTGATACCCCGACACAGGTAAGAAGAAAAGCATCTCATTCCCATTGGCCTTCAGGATACAACTAACAACAAGACTATAAAGTTTTTTGAGATTAAATATGAGATTATTAGTATTACAAAAAAACTTTGGATCGTTTAAGTCTCGTCATTCTGGAATGATCTGAATGTTGCGGTGGATTTTCCTGTGTATTAATTACTGAGGTCACGCTAGATCTAATCACAGTTTTTCTAGGTAATCTAACAAACTACAACCCTTGTGCGAGTAAACCTGCGTATTACAGGAGTAGTCAGTGTTAATGCTGTAAGGTGGTGTGGTTCGCACCCTTTCCTCATGACAATAGGAGTCTGGATCCCACAACAAACCCCGGTTCTGTTCCGTGTGGACTTCACACGTTCTCCTCTGTCGATGTGGTTCGACTCCATTTTCGAATCCATTTCGACTCCATTTTCCACCCACAGTCCAAAAACCATGGAATAAAGGTGAATTGGTGATAAATGTGTAACAAGTCGCTATTTGTCTCTCTGTGTCTGTTCTGTGGTGAAATCCCGCCTCTCGCTCAATGTCAGCTGGGATAGGCTCAACCTGCAACCGTGCAACGGACAAGCAGTTATGGAGGGATGGATGGAAAGATGGGTGGATGGATAGATTGAGCGCTCTATTTGTACCAGTTGCAATCTAATTAGGCCAAAGTTTGATTAATTACATTTTTATCCACTCGCTCATGTAATCATTAGCCATTATTGGATTGGTGCGCTCGTCCCCCCAGCATTAAACAAACAAGGACAAAAATAACAACAAAAACTATGACCTTCTTTTGACTACAAAGAAAAAGCCCATCATTTTAACTGATATTGGATTTATATGATTCCTTCTAGCACACCCTTCACATGGATATCGATTCATTGCCATATGAAGATGATTGATTTGGAGGTAATCGAATACCCCAACACCGCCATGTTTAGCTTCAATGACACCCCCCTGCCCCTCCATATCCTTGTGACCCTGATGCTTCCTCCTTCAGACATTGCCAACTGAGCACAGCAGCCATGCTCTGCGTAAACTGACCTAGTTCGCAGGGTAATACGATGCTTTGGGATCTGAGCTACATTTAGACCCAAATTCATTATTTAAACAAAGCTGTAGCTCCATATTGATAAAGCTTGATAAAACCTGTTAACGTTAACGTTATGTGTTTACAACATTTCTCTTAAAAAAAAAAGAGTCTTGAAACTGAGCAAAATCATTAGAACCCATATTTAAATGGGGGATGTCTGTAGACGATCTGCTCTCATCAGGTTTAAAATGTTTAAGGTGTAAATTATTAAACCTGTCCAGCGTATCTTTACGCTATGGATCAGTGTTTTTTCCACCATCATTCCGCACATGAGATTGTTTTTCTGATTATCTTCGGGGTGCAGCCTTTCTCATTCAGCAACGACAGGGTCTGCAGGGATTTAGAAATTCAAGTCAAAATAAATGCGCTTTTACTGCCACCTGGTGGCCATAATGCGAATGGCACGAAGCTGACCATATCATTGAATGGGATTCAAGACAATCAGCACTGCCCTTCTAAATGTCTTATTCTTCATCTTCGTCTTCTAGCCAAGGACAACTGAAGGCAATAGTCCTTTAACTAATTTTCTGCTGTTGATCAATAATTAAACATCTATCTCTGTCCAAAAATAATATTGTCATAAAATAAAGGTAGACATAGACCATGTTGCCAAAAAACACAGAAATTAAATGGGGCATTTAATTTTTTTAATCATTGAAATGGCCTCTTACACATAAAAAACAGTAGGGGAAATGGACAAATACATACAAATATATCTTTATAACACCAATGTATGGAGAAACAGAGCTCAGCCGTATCTAAAGCCTGATTTAAAACTACATTCATCTTATAAGACAGAAACAGAAGAAAGAAAATCAGGGGCAACATTTGTCATTCATAACCCAAAGCTATGGAACAGATTAGATATTTAAAATAGAAAAACAAAACATTTGATTAGCAGCTGTGTTCGCACACTCTGTGCTGTAGGCCGCTCTATTCCGGTCTAGACACACTGTCTGGATGTAGCTGTGATTTCGGCGGTCGTTGGTTTGTAGTACCGGCGTATTCCAGCCGGGCGGGTTGTGATTGGTTGACGACACGCTGAATGGGAGTTCCTCCAGTGCAAGTGAGGAACCGGTGGTCTCGAGAAAGTGGGCTAGCGGCTGATGTAAAATGGCGCTATCTCAAGGAACAAAGAAAAAAGTTTGCTATTATTATGACGGTAAATATGCAGCATTTACACGTTGATTTAGGAATAATGGAAAGCGTGCAGACATTTAGAAATTGTTACAATTTTTTTTTTTAAATGTACGATCAAGCTAGCTAGCCAGCGCAGCATGCTAACGTTGCATTAATCGTTTGACTAACTAGCCTGCTGTAGTTGCATTTTATTGCTGGTCTAACCTTTAGCTTGAACGTGCGCTCACCGGCTTTCGAGGTTGATCTGATTTTCAGCTAAAAAAAATAAAATAAAAAAGGAAGACAACTTGTTTTTTTTTGTGTGTGAAAAGCATTTGATTTATATTGTGATTAATGCAATTTGGTGTCAGTCTGGGAACAGAAAGCCACGAAGCTAACCGGCGCTAATCCCATTACTCTGTTGTCCCAACTTGATAAGAACTCTGGAGAAGTCAGTTTGATGATGTAATGACGTGTACTAATGCAAATAAACACCTTTATGATAAGATTCGCTTTTCAGTTTCGATGCTGATCTGCATCGAAGCGGAAATGTGCAAAGGTTTCACAGTTGTTACGTTCAGATCTGGCGCCATGAACGTTCTATAAAGCTGTGGATGGATGTAGACAAAATATACAGATTAAATTGAGATATACCCAGATTAATGGGCATATGGTGGACATACTACATGAATAATAATGGACATAATATAAATACTATCCAGGTTGTTAACAGATTAGGAAAACTAATTGGGTGACAGATGCATAGATTCTAATAAAACCGTATGAATGCAACCCTCATTGAAACAGTTGCTCTTTTACACAGCGAGTAAAAATGAACATGGCAGCAGGTTTCCAAGCTAATTCTTTGTTGATGACCCTTTTATTTCCAAGGCGATGTGGGTAACTACTACTATGGCCAGGGTCATCCCATGAAGCCGCACAGGATCCGCATGACACACAATCTCCTTCTCAACTATGGACTGTACAGAAAAATGGAGATCTATGTAAGTTTCCTCATTCCGTATAAACCCCCGCTACGTCACTGTGTGTCTAATTACGCTACCGCAAGATACGATTGCACCATCAGCGCTCGCCATTTGTCTCGAGACGATCCACTCAACCACGGTCGATAAAGCCGTCCAATGAGTTCTCCTATGTAAACACGGTCTAGAAGGCAGCAGCAGAACATACATTCTCAAGTGTGAGTTGTCAATTCATGGATTTGTAACTATATAAAGGTCTTTTTGCTATGCGATCGGCTTTATTAGACCTGACTAATAAAGCCGGGTTCATTGAATCACCTTCCACACATGTCAGTGAATAGAGACGCGCATCAGTCAGAGAGCGTAAAGCGCGAAGAGTAAAAGCACATCTATTTCAGAGGCCGCACAAAGCCAGCGGCGAGGAGATGACAAAGTACCACAGCGACGACTACATCAAGTTCCTTCGGTCCATCCGGCCGGACAACATGTCTGAGTACAGCAAGCAGATGCAGAGATGTGAGTGACGGACGGTGAACTGTGATTTAACGACGTTTGCCACCGAGCTCATGCGAGACGCTTTTAGCTGTTGCAGCAGATTAATATCATTTACGTGGATATAAACGTCATAGATTTATTTTTTGTTTTTTATGTTAAATGATTTCACATTTTTCTTTGCTTGCAGTCAACGTTGGAGAGGACTGTCCAGTTTTTGATGGCCTGTTTGAGTTTTGCCAGCTCTCCACAGGTGGATCTGTTGGTACGTGATCACCATCCATACTTTCCTTTAGTCCACCATTGAAATGCCATGCAAGCGTTAGAATATTACGGTTGGAAATGGGGAATGAATCCATTTCGCAGGCCTCAATTTGGCCGTAGCCGAAATGGCGGATTAGTTAACTTCTGATTCACTAGTAATATCAAACACCTGTGATGATCAATAAAATGGGGAGAGCTTGTTTTGTTCATAATGTGCACAGAAAAGATTTTTTGGATTAAAAAAAGAAAAAGTTCATCTTATTAATGTAAAACTAAAACATGCGTATAAATGTTAGAACTAATAATCATTGTTGGATCAGAACGGCAAATATAAATGGCATCATTGCATCATTGCGTTGTTCCTAGCCGGGGCTTTGAAGCTGAACAAACAGCAGACAGACATCGCCGTCAACTGGGCCGGCGGGCTCCATCACGCCAAGAAGTCTGAGGCTTCGGGTTTCTGCTACGTCAACGACATCGTCCTGGCCATCCTTGAGCTGCTCAAGTAAGCTGCTGCTTTCTTTGTGTATTCAGCCTTGCTGCCGTTGACCCATCGCTTTAGGTTTTACTTTCTTTCAGGCCCCCCCCAGTGACGCAAAGTAGTTGTTAAATCTATTATGGATGCTACACAAGCTATTGAACCCATTTAATGAATGAGTGAATGAATTTAATTAAACCCAAGCCATATCTTTCCGCTTAAGATGGGTCTGAACAAAAAATAGATAAAGGAATGGAACTAGAACAAATAGAAAGGAAATGAACTCAAACTGCTGATCACCGCCAAAGGAAAAAAGGTTCTCGATTTCAAGCCGTGATCTACGAGAACAATCTGCTTATCTTTCACCACCCGGCTTCCCAGGATTCCCAAAGTAACACTCTACCCAGTCGCTTCCTCCTTTTTCTCATTCCCCATTCTGGGAGATTCTGACATGAATTGAACTCTTTAGGTACCACCAGAGGGTTTTATACATAGACATCGACATCCACCACGGCGACGGGGTGGAGGAGGCCTTCTACACCACAGACAGAGTCATGACTGTTTCCTTCCACAAGTATGGAGAATACTTCCCCGGCACCGGGGACCTGAGGGTGAGTTGCTTTCTTCCAGTTTTCCCATCTAAGATTATTTAGGGAATCTTATGGGTGGCAATCCACGGATACCTCCGATGTGTACAGGACATCGGCGCTGGAAAGGGAAAGTACTACGCCGTGAACTACCCTCTCAGAGACGGCATTGACGACGAGTCCTACGAAGCCATCTTCAAACCTGTAAGTGCTTTTGGTATTGTGTCATCACGACGACCAGACTCTCTCTCTCTCTCTCTCTCTCTGAGAGGTTCCTGATTCTGTCTCGCTCTGTTAGATCATGGCTAAGGTCATGGAGATGTACCAGCCGAGTGCCGTTGTTCTCCAGTGTGGAGCCGATTCTCTGTCCGGAGACAGACTGGGCTGCTTCAACCTCACCATCAAAGGTACGGATGAGCCATTAGATGGCTCTCCCAATCCTCTGATGCCGTTGTTCGTCTTTAAGTACTTACTGTACATGCCCTTCTAGGTCATGCCAAGTGTGTGGAGTACATCAAAGGTTTCAACCTGCCTCTGCTGATGCTGGGCGGCGGAGGCTACACGATTCGCAACGTGGCCCGCTGCTGGACCTATGAAACCGCCGTGGCCTTGGACTGCTCCATCCCCAACGAGCTGCCCTACAACGATTACTTTGAGTACTTTGGGCCCGACTTCAAGCTTCACATCAACCCGTCCAACATGACCAACCAGAACACCAACGAATACCTGGAAAAGATCAAGCAGCGTCTTTTTGAAAATCTTCGCATGCTGCCTCATGCGCCCGGAGTCCAGATGCAGGCCGTTCCCGAGGATGCACCCCACCCGGACAGCGGAGACGAGGACGAGGAAGAACCTGACAAGCGCATCTCGAGTAAGAATGTTTTTATTTTAGTTTTAGAGGTCAAAGAACATAGTCATGCATATATATTTTAAATTGTAAATAAGTCACGTTCTGTCTTCCAGTCCGCGCCCACGACAAGAGGATAGCCTGCGATGAGGAATTTTCAGACTCTGAGGACGAGGCGGAGGGACAGGGAGGAGGTCGCCGGAACGCCGCGAACCACAAGAAGGCGAAACGAGTGAAGAAGGAGGAAGAAAAGGAAGGAGAGGAAAAGAAAGGTGACATTTGTTCTCGAGTCCAATTTGTGCTTTTATATGAATGAAAATTCTGATCACTTTTTTTTTTTTTTCCTTTTAGAAGTTAAAGAGGAAGAGAAAGAGGAAGATAAAATGGACACATCAGGGTAAAAATAAACAGCACATTTAAATTCTGATGAAATAATCCTTGTATGTAGTATCTTTAAAAAATTAAAGCAGCTACCATGTAGAGCCGATCTTGTGGAGATGCTCCCGTCTGCAGCAGTGCAGGAACCGCTTCAACAATCCTGGACACTCAATATTAGACCTCTTTGGAGCTCTGAGCAGCGGAAGCAAAGAGTTCCCGAGAATCTTTATAGATCTTATTTCAATAGATGCTGTGATTTTACAGCAGTAATACGAGGCTTACCACTGAACTATTTAATATTTGTGTTTCAGACCAAAAGAAGAGGTGAAGACAATTTGAGTTTTCACACGGGGAGAAAGGAATGGTCGAACCGTTGTCCTCCGGCCCCTCCGAGCCCGTGAACTGTTGTCCTCCGGCCCCTCCGAGCCCTTGAACCGTTGTCCTCCGGCCCCATCGAGCCCTTGAACCGCTGTCCTCCGGCCCCTCCGAGCCCTTGAACCGTTGTCCTCCGGCCCCTCCGAGCCCTTGAACCGTTGTCCTCCGGCCCCACCGACCCCTTGAACTATCTGACTGAGTATTCGTCTGTTAAGTGTTTTTCCCACCCAACTGGAGCTCATTACGCTGTAGCATGAAATAAGGTCGGCCTTAAGGTGAAGCACTTATCACAGTATTTCAGGCTCGGAAAGGTTTGTGGGGCTTTTAGGAACGTACCTGCAGATACATAAATGAAGTCTCGTTCACACATGTAGAAAATAGCTGCCTATTTATCACGCTGTCAATAACCAGCATTTCTGTCTCGCTGTGTTTATGTATCAGTGAATCGATGTTTCGAACGCTCTCGCCTTTGACATGTACGTATTACAGTCCCTGATCTCTGCTCAGTAAGTTATTTTAAAATATGAACAGTCGGTCCTCAATTCCACTTTGTTTTACGATTATTTTTTACGAGTATCTGCTATCTGTGATTTATCGTTCTGCTTTGTGTTTTTAAGTATGAACAGAGTGAGTGAATTTATTGCCTGGTGTGTATTAGCAGGGTACATAGAGTGGGCTGGCGAACGGGCCCCGACATGTGGCTGTTTGTGAATTGTGCATCACAACTTTATTAAAAAAGAAAACCCTCAAACATTTGTACAACAGTGTTTTGGTTTGAATATAACAACCATTACACAACAAAATAGATTCGTTTGCTTACTTAATTCATTCAGGTCGTTAATTATTGGAGGTTGAAATTACAGCAACATTAAAACAAGTTGCTTCAGATTCAGGCTTCATACACTGAATTATTGGGCGTTGAATAGATCACACAGACAACTTGGATTCTGTAAATTTATAACAATTTGTGGAATGAAGGACAAAATAACAGATTAAATGAACTTCAGGAACTGAGGAGTGGGTTTAATCTTCAGTCACAACAGCATTGCTGAACTGGGGAACAGAATCTTCTGATCCAACCAAATGTCATTAAACACCACACGGAGAAGAAATCAAGTTTTGTTTATTTGGAGAAATCTGAGAGGTACAGACTTTTAATTCTGGCCTGCACCCTGACCTCAGATCAGTTCAAATGAAGCGGTCAGATCTTAGATGCACTTTTCCTCAAAGCTCCTCCTCTGTGACGGGGATGGGTGATTCTCGCTGTGGATGTGGGGTCTGTCGTCCTGAACGTTCACGCCTCCAGCTCAAAGTCAAAGTAATGAGGGTCAAAGTAATGAATCCTTACGTATCCGTCTTCTCCTCCGCTGCTGTAACTGCAGACAAAACCACAGAACAAGAGACGTGCGTTTGCTGCATTTAAGAGCAGAGAGTATTTACAAGTTATGTTCAACTCTTACCTCTTGCCATCAGGGTGGAACGCCACACAGTTTATGGGACCGAAATGACCTTTGACCCTTCCAAACTCCTCTTCATAGGCAGAATGGAAGAATCTGATTTAGAGAAAAGAAAAGGAAAGTTCCCTTCTGAACACTTCACAAAGTTCCTCGACAATATAACATTCAATCTGAACCGTGTTTAGCGGGTTTAAATCATAAAAAGCAAAAAGCCAGTTTCTCCCCTCACCTTGCCTCAAACTTTCCAATCCTAGTGGATGTGGTTGTGACCTCCATGGCCTCCTGGCCACCTCCCATTACCACCTGAAGAACCCACAACATACACAAGTTGGAGATGCACTTTGCCTTTGGACAAATCACTAAAGTGTCAAAGGAAAGCGTATTGGGTCATTGTCCTTCCAGGAAAAGCTTCACTTACGTGATCCATAATGGGGGAGATGGCAGAAGAGTTGACGGGCCTCTCCGTTTTGAAGGTCTTGATATGATCCAGAGACGCAGAGTCGAACAGCTGAGAAGAAACGCAAGGAGACCAAACACTCAGGAAAGAAGCCTGATGTCAGAAAGTGGGTACAAATATCGCAATACAAATACATTTATTGTTGATACACGTATTACAGAGCAACAATGCCCCAAGCATTCACAGGCTGGCTATCGCGTGGAAGCTGAGGACAGACAGGGCCGGTAACCTTAGCAGTGTTGTCCTTGGAGGCGGTAACGAACATGGTAAGATCCACCGACGTCTGGATGTCATTGATCTGCTTGGTGTGCTCCTTGGCCTTCTTCAGGATTTCTCCAGACTGTCCATGAACAACACGAGAACAAACGAGAAACAAAATAGTTACATGTGATTAATCACGTTTATATGCTTTAATATAATTAATACACGTGCTTCCCTCTATTGAAGCCTGTGTGAAGCGGAATGCGTGTAACCAACCTTTGCGCTAAACTGGTTGATCTCTCCATTCTCATGCCCAGCAATAACGAACTCCCCCAGAGGTCCCCACACAGCACTGGTAACCTTGTGGTCGCTGCAAGGTAACGACTGGTAGGGCTGGTTGTCCTCTGCAGAGGGGGGGGGGGGGGGGGGAGGTTCATTAGACCACTGAGAGGAGCCACATTCCTGCTCACACGAAAGGTAAAAACGGTTTGGCGATCAAAAGACGCATTCAGAATTTGCTACAAAATTATTTTCAAATCAATGTGAGATTCTTTTGTTTCACAACTTCCACATTCAAATTAATTCATTAATTTTTGCAGTGCGAAATTATCCGCTTATAATTTCACAAGACCAAAATTGAGTTCTTTTCTGCCACCGATGTGTGTAGCAATATTTTTTTAACGTATAATCAGGCGTCATAAGATGTTATCCAAATGCATTCAATATATATTTTACAATCAGATTGAACGTGGCTGGTAGTTCTTCTATGCTCTACTCATCAGAAACATACGGAGTCTGCATTGTGATGCACGTACCGATCTGCTGTGGGTCCCTCAGGTCAAAGAAGTTCAGGAAACACTGGTAACCCATTTGTTTGTCCGTGGAGAACATGATGATGTTGCCGCTGAAGTCGAAGCCGCACGTTCTGACAGCAGAGTTTGTTTGGAACAGAGCCAGCTGTTTACCTGTACAGCACAGGGGGGGGGTGTCTCAGGATTAACCCTGTAAGCAATGCTACGACTGGAAACTCTTTGATATTAACATAACTATAAAACACAAACATCATTTTTAGGGTGAAGCTTGTTCTTTTTTTTTTTTTTTTTACCCACCGGTCTCACAGTCCCAAAGTCGACAGCTGTTGTCGGCTGATCCTGTCAATACATTTTTAGTATCCCCTGAAAGAACGCTAGTTAAGGAGCTAATCATGGTTTACATCAGCTATCTATCACAGCTTCACGCACGCGTCGCACGAATACGAAAGCAATCGACAAATTTCAACGCAAGTCAAGAGTAATCCACGAAAAAGGATACAATCACAGTCGACACACCAAACCGCTCCCGTGTGTCCGTTGTAGGTGCCGAGCCTCTCGCCATTGACAGAGTACCACACATTTGTTACCTGCAAAAGGAAGACACAAAAGAAATGAGGTCCAATAACAAATAAAGTAGCACGATAGCCACAGCGGCTCACCACGGGCAGCTCACCGTGTCTTTAGCTACAGAGAAGAGCAGATCTCCTTCTCTGTTGTACTTTATTTGAGTGATGGACCTCTCATGGCCCTGGAGCAGGATGGGTCTCTGCGAAGAGAAATGCTCGTCAACATCTGGAGAGTGTTACAAATAAATAAATAAATGAAATAAACACCGTCTAACTGACGACGGCCAGAAAGAACAGTTTCTTCAGAAAGGCCGCTTTCCGTAACAGGCAGCAGTCTGTCATGGCTAACCAGCTTAGTAGCGTTATGGCCACTCAATTATCTTTTCATAAATGTAAAAATGTCCACTTTCAGAGGCCAGGAAGTCATTTTTGCAGCACACGAGCAATACAGTGAAACACTGTTAGCAAAGGTTAGCTACATGTGCTAGCTAAAATTAAAGCCAACAGCCCCAGTGTGAAAGTGACCGTTATTCTGGTTCAGCTATAGCTCTTAACAAATCAAATCGTTTCCTCGGAATATACTCACCATTTTGTCACTAGTTCCAGTTTATTTACTGAACCTCCTGTTCTGACAAAAATTGATTCGCGTGTTCCAGACGCAGGAGCCGCGGCGGAAAAGGAATACGATGAACTTCCGGTGTAGTAAACTGTAGTAATGTCTTAGCACGCCCCCCAGCGGTCACACTGACTTGAAGCACACGGCACTCAAATTAATTTATTGCCAAAAATATTAAAAGCACTAAATGAGCCGAGCATTTAAGATGTAGTAAGTCTAATGCACCTTTAATCCTTCCTTTATAAACAAACACAGTTCGACAATTCCAGTATAACCGCAACATCTTTAATTCAACAAGAAAATAATATACAGGGCCAGGAAAAAGTACTGCAAAAGACAAAAAAAGGAAACATCTTTGGTTCCTTCTCATGATCAGTGACCCTTCACCTCCACCACTGGACTGTGGATACAAAGAATCCTGTTTGACTTGAACACTATTGTATCTGTATGTTTACACATTGTTACCAATGCTACATTTCAAGTAGTGTAAAAGAACATTTCAGGAAAAATCACGAGTTAATCTACAATTCAGAAATTCAATAACATTTTTTAGAATAATTTTCCCTCCTTATTCCCACTCGGCTCAGTCACTGCACTTTTTAAATGCATCAAGTAGACGCACACAAAAAATGTTTACATTTTCTAACGACATCTGTGAGGCAAATAATAGGGCTTGAAGCAAAGGGGAAAAAGTGTTGTGAGATTTGTTGATACAGTAGCTCCATGCAGGAAAGTGGATATAATGAATATACATTCTCAGCCAAGTGCTGGTCAGTCCAGACAGGGCAGAACAAAACCAAGAGTCAAGCGTTGCATAGAAGTACTTTAACATTCTGTCCTTAAAACCCGATTAGAAGCTACTGCAATCATCAGGGCTGGGGGGAGACAATCATAGCTGCTTATCTCGTGCTCAAACACACAAACAGGAAGTATTCTGAAAGTTTAGGAATGAAACCTTGGTCATATATTCATGTTCTAAACAAACTAAACTGGCGCTCTTTAAGACATAAATTATGTGTCACACAACAAATAGACATCAAACTCAAATGCTGCACGAATAAAGAGTGATTCAAATATGATTAAAAACAAAAACTTGGTCTACTAGAAACAAAAACTATAACAGAAGTAATAGTTTAAAGCCTCTGAATAAATGAGCAGTGAAAGAAAAAAATAAGTTTGAATTACTATGTAGAATTTCAGGTTATCGAGAGGTGGATTATTGAAAAAAATCTATAAGGTCTATATTAAGACTTCACTTTGCAGAAAACCTCGGGATACCCTTTGTCTCGAACCCCCTGCAGCCACACTAACGTGCATGAAACAGACAAACGACCACTCATACGGCTACTCTCGCGTTTCCCTTTGTGTCACCCCCAGCAGCTCTGCATTGGATGTGGGAATGTGTCAGTACACACACACACACACACAGAGAAAAAACAAACCTTCCCTTCCTGGTGACACTGAGCTGATGGTTATTACGACCAATAATAATCAGTCATTAAAATCTGATTAGGGGAAGTACCGGTAATCAAAAAACCATTAATTCAATTCTGACTGAGTTATGGTTTGTTTTTAGGTGCTCAGGGCATGCTGGGAGGACAGGCGCTCACCCTGTTCACTGCTTTGCTGCTGGACCAGTGTTTAAGATGAGCTTCATCCAGCGGAGGAGAAGTGGTTTTGCAGGCTGGTGGTTTTAAGTCAGAGGGGACTGGAGACAGTCGGCGTTACTTCATTCCTGTGCAGCGATTGGCTGCGCCGTTGCCCCTTCTAATAGGGTGTCTGTGTCCAGTTCTGGGTCGCAGTGGCAGGACTGGGAGCACGGTGCGCCGTCTGAGACGTGCTGGCTGCTGGGCTCCAGCAAAGAGTCCGTAGGAGGTGGAGAGGGGGACTCGGTCCCTGGGTCTGAGGCGGGGGCTCCTACGCTGCCGCTGAGGTTCTGAACCTTCTTGTTGAGCTCATTGCGTTCAACTTTTAGCGCCCGCCGCAGCTTCTCCAGCCGCTGGACTTTACCCTGAAGTGCCTCGAACTCGTGGTCCCGCGTGGATTTCTGCAAACAACAACAAATGCTCCAGAATACAAGCAAGCTAAACTAGGTCTGAGCTCGACATGAAGAAACCAAAAAAATAAACAAACTGTACCTCCTCTGCCATGTCCAGAAGAGCCTTGTTGCTGCTCTCCCACCGGGAGCGATACATTGCAGTCTCCTTCTCCAGCCTTTTGATCTTCTTAGTCATCTGTAACACAAAGGACAAGACACTGTCATGTCCAGAAGGTGGAACTCAGCTCCTCGTCTTCCTCCATTCCTTACAATCGGCCCACCTTCTCCATATCCTGTTTGAATGAGGTGAACACCTCGTTGCTCTTGGATAAAGTGGTCTGAAAATCTTCAAACTTCTCTGTGTAAAGCGACAGCTGTAAAAACAACAACAACAACAACAACGCAGGTTTAATTACAATCACAAATGTTTCATGCAATCCCTATCGAGCTATAAATGAGGAGAAATGGCTGCTGGGAGACCTGCTGTTTGAGTTGAACTTCCTGCTGCGTCATCAGTTCGCATATCCTCTGAGACTCCACCGCTTCTCTCAGCAGCTGAGGAGGCGAGAGAAATTATTGCAACATGTCCAAAAGGACAAAAGGACTGAGCACAATGCTTATACTTTGTAAATGTACGAGTATGATTACAAATTCCTTCTCTCTCTCGTGACGCTCCTCTGACTCCTTCAGCAGCTCCTGAGCCTGGTGCAGCTTGGCGTCCACCAGCTGTTGCTGCAGGTCTTTATGCTTTACCACTTTGTCAATGTGCTGGATGACAAAAGTCAAAGAAATAAAAATGCCAATCAGACATCCTGCAAAAATGTTTGGGAGTTTTAAAACACTCCACACACACACACACACCTCTTCTCGTAGTTTATACTGTTCATAGAGTTTCTTCAGTTTCTCCGCCAGCTCCGTGTTCTCTTGTCGAAGGCTGGCGTTCCGCTCGTCGTGTTGCTCCATCTGAGCCTGGATGTCGTTCAGCGTCACTTGGAAATGGGAGGTCACTTCCTTCCTTTTCTCCTCCTCCAGACGTGTTCTTTGTATCCCTTCCTCCTGATAAGGGAGAGAAGAGGAAGTTAATGATGTTAAAGGTGGAAATCATGTTGAGGTCAACACTCGCCACCAACTAGAAGTAGGATGTTACATGCTTTCAGGACACGTTCTAACGTACGATAGGCGTCTACAATAACTCTCGTGCTGTCTGTCTTGTACCTTCAGGGTGCGGTTGTGTCTCTGCAGCTCTCTGCAGAGGCTCTCCAGCTTGCTCCGAGCCAGGATGGCCTTACTGTGCTCGTTCCTCAGGTTGTCTTTCTCTTGGACCAGCTGGTCCTGCTTCTTCTGCAGTGCTCGCATTTCTTTCTGGGTGTCACGGTGCTCCTCCAGCTGTCAAATACACACACAAGTACCCTGAGTCGATCCAGTATCTACCTAAAATTTACACTCAACGAACATCTGCGTAAATGGTTAGTCTTTCAAAAACACACACAGTCAATATGAAAATGTAAAACCAGAATAATAACAGATTCGGACTAAATACATAAACTTAAAATAAGCAAAGAAATGTAATGACATTAAATATGATATTTATTTATTTTATATTTAGCTTACTATTATTAATATATAATCAGTGTTTTTATTCACTGTCGTTGCACTTGAACTCATAAGAACAATCGATTTCTAACTCCTCTGAAAACACCAAAATCTCTAACTTCAACTCATTTATGCTGCTGTCAATTTGTGAAGTGAAATGCTGTGAGCATTCTTATTGAATCTAAATCATTTCATATTCATCCAATTGCCAATCTGTCCCAACGGATTCAGACAAGTCACAGAATTGATCAAGTTGAATTAAAAATGGTCGGAAATCTGGCGGATCCAGTTGAAAATTGCCATCTGTGACTCCAGCAGACAGAAAATCAGGAATAACATCCACATTTTCCAGAGTTCCAAATCGAATCCCACCACTCACCAGTTCAGCGTACTTTTTACAGAGGCCGGCAAGCTTTTCTTCGGGGGTGCTCAATGTGTTCAGCGTCTGCATGAGGACAGTGATCTCTTTGCCTGCACAAACAAGGTAACAGAAACAGGAAGGAATCACAGAACCGGTTAGAAGACACAGTCCAACTGCAAATTGGACACATTTCCTGCAAACGTCACTGTTTCACTGATATCAAATAGTCATGTGTGATCGGCAGAATCTACAGATAACATCACCAATCTAAAAACACACAAACAAAACACACGTACTGCATCCTGGGCTCGCTACACAATGCTTCCCGAGCACCAATGACAAAGACTCTCCTGGTATTCTAAAACGCAGTAAATGAATCCTTACCCAGACCCTTGACTTTCTTCTTCTCTTGCAACTTCCTCTGCTCTTTGTCCTTGCTTTTTGCCCTGTTGCCTTTACCGGCCTCTGGTTTGTCGTCCTCTCTGGTCAAGTCATTGCGCTCTGGGCTGTGTGACTGACCGTTGGACATGGTGCTGGCATCGTCTGAAATACTTTCCCAGCAGTAAGTGCTGAAGATGTCCTCCAGCTGCCGGCTCAGCTCATCGGCCATGTCACGCTGAGACTGAGCTGCCTCTGCAACTAGATTAGAGAGGAGGAAATTTCATTTTATTTTTAATAAGACTATATAGAAACACAGAAGCTTTACAATATAGCCTATAAAACAAAACCTGAGATTTGAGGCCGCTACTTCCAAGACATTTTTCACATTTCTGGCTGACAAATTTGCGACATTTTTCCTCGAAACAAAAAAAGTTTAATAAAAATATATAATGCAAATAAGAGAATCTCACTCAAGCTAATAAGATGTAGACTTCTATAACAAAAATACTCTCATTAGGTTGGATTTGAATTGGCATCTATAGAAGCCAATGGCACTGAATGTGCGCCACACATGTGAATGTTGTTGCTCAGAAGCATATTAACATCTGGAATTGGTGTATACAATTGGTTTTGCGATATGGATATATTAAAAAATGTCATTTGTAGAACTACAATACATACTAGATTCGCCAACCAGCGTGACAGGAAGCCAACAAAACCGGCTCCATGCAACAGAGTGCTGCCATCAACATAATATATATGCAAAATGAAATAAAAACTGTACCTTCACTTCCTGTCTCATCACTTTGGGGCGGTGTGTCTGTCGGTGGCATCTGTGGTTCTGACTCTTTGGTGCTGTTGCTATCTGAGCCGTCGTTTGCAGCTGTGGGTGACTCAACCTCTCCTGCTGTCGGTGGCGCACCTTCACTGCCCTGGGAGGCCCATTCCTCCACGTCTTGTTCTTTCATTACTGGTATCTGAAAAAAGTTGGAAAAAGTGTAATACATGACTCAGTACCATCAGTAGTGTTAGCTTCATTTTAAAATAGTGTTCCAATAAAGGCCCATTTCAGTGCATGAAATGGTTCAATGAAAACCACAATATATATATAATTTTTGCACTCGGTGTGTCACACCAAGCGTGATGACACATGGCTAGGAAAAGCATCGTCACAACTCATTTATCAACGAAAATAAAACTGGAAGACATCCTAGCCCAGGAGCAGGCTACAAGGACCGCGAGATGAAGGCGATGACTGTCTGCGGCTGAGTGTGACGAGTCAGAGGAGGAGGATGCAGATTAGATCATGAAGCATCTCATGCTCTGTTCAGGGACCCATTACTGTCATAGATCAGCTTGCTTTATTTATCGCTGGTTGAGTTCAAATCCAGTAGAATTCCTGAATTGTACCCAGCCATTCATCAATATATTAAAAAAAAAAGAATACTTTGCTCTGGACTCTTCAGTACGTTTGCATTCAACATAATACTTTACCTCAATGAAATGTATAGAAATTAATGTATATCGACCACAAAAGGGGAATTTATTATTTTGGTTGCTAAAAATATTCTTGGCCTGTGGAGTTTTTTCATCATCACTTGGCTGGTGAGTCAAAAAGCTAATTGACTTAGACTCAGACTGCTTATCTGTCAACTACAGCGATGTCAATACGATCAAATGTCAACATAGAAGTCCTATATCTTGTCTACATAGCGTTAATCAAAATACGTTTGATTTTATCTTCGTGTATTTGATAATGTGTATAAAAACCTTTAACCGCCAACTTGTAGCTAACGCATGGGATTCTGCCTTATATACAATATTCCTACGTTAACTGTCTTGTTTTAAGATCAGTGTGTGGAGTTACAAATCTCACAGCAAATTAAATTGATATTTTAAGTGCGCCCTGACCCCAGTAGCTTCCGTTTCGCCACTAAGGATCAGGCTTTTCACAATTCGTAGGCTAAAAACTGCTAACACTTGCTAGCTGCCAGATGCAGCAAAATTAGCTCGCACGACTATCATCAGCACACCGATGTTAGTCATGTATAGCGGAAACAAACATCTATTAACCAAGGCTGACTACATACGTTCATCTTTCTAAATCGCCTTCCAACTTCTCAGATAAAAGGGAATTGTTTACCTTCGGTCTTAATCGGGAAATCGTTAGACTGATGTCGTTTTTTTTGTTTTTTTTAAATCAGCGCGAGCGAGAAAGAATGACTTCCGGTCATAACTTTGGCTTCTTCTTCGTTGTATCTATGAGGTTCGCAGTACAGCTTCTTACTTTGTCGCCAACTATCGGTTAATTTAACACTGAAAATGCAACTTTTGTCCTTGATTTTGTCTACCTCTCGAAAGAACAGATATATTTTCTTGAAGTATTTGCCCCGTCTGATTTTTTTTCCTTCATACTTTTCACTCGAATATTTCAGGTTAGCAAATACATCATAATATTCGACCTGAGTACATTTTTGGAAAGTGTGCAACCCTTTACATCTCATAAAAACATCACATCATAATTTAAACATAATGGCGGTAGGGTGATGGTCTGGGTCTGCTTTGCTGCTTCGGGATGTGGACAACTTGCCGTAATTGATTGGACAGCCAATTCCGTTCTCTACCAGAAAATCCCAAGGGAATATGTCCGGCCATCAATTCATAATTTCAATCTCAAGAGCACTTTGGTAATGCAGCACGATACTGATCTAAAACAAAATGTAAATTAAGGTTTTGATGCCTTCTAGTCAACAGTTTACATAAAATTCAGAATAAAAAGAATTAATCAGAGTGAAATTCCTCCACAGGGTTTCCAAATGTATTTTTTTTTTATGATTCGAAATATTTAACGGTGGCAAACTACTAAATAAAAATTAAGTGGCACTATATTTGACGTTTAGTGATAATAGTTCCGGACCGCCTGTGTTGACAGCAACAGGCTGACATTTAAAATATTGCAGTCTTTGAGTATTTTAATTTGTACCAAGAAGATCACCACCTTGAGGTAAACAGATCATTTACCAAAGCTGAATAAAAGTTAACAAATAAAAGAAACATTTGCATTAAAGGGTTGCAACATAACTTTATTTTTTTTTGTACAGGATTTCCACACAAGAGTTTTAAATTCAATATATTTTCTTTACATCTCTATATCATTGCAGTTACCTGTATGTTTTTCTTTTTTGCTTTTTTCATGTACATGTTTGTGTGTCATGTTCAGTTTGAAGTGTATTTGTTTCTCGTCACTCATTCATACCGTCGGTCAAGTCAAGTCACAGTATAAGATGGGTAATTTTGAGCAAATGGAAAACCATAAACAAGAATAGAGAAAATAAATACATGTAAAAGAAATGAGAGGACCAAGGCAGAGAATATACCAGGACTGGTCAGTGATCGCATATGACAAGTATTTTATAAACATGGAGCATTGTAAACATTTGCAGCGTAGACAAAATTACTGACCAAACCAAGCGTGGCGTTAGATTTTGATGTACAACGAACAGCTTCTAGGACGGAAGACGAGTAAGATTTGAGATGCTTCGTGATGTCTTTTCATTCCCCTATAGATAAGGTTCCTGATCACGCAGCCCGATTAGGACAAACCGTTAAACAATTATCCAAAAATATACCCCAAAATATCCTGATCAGGAAAAAGATCAAGAAAAGCTGAAAAGGCCCGTATTCTCACCTCTTATTTTATTCGTTTTATTTTACCCCCCTCCCCCCCCGTTCCCCTTTTCCGGTGATGTGCTCCAAAGAGGCTTTTTCTCCACTTCTCAGAAGTGATTAGAATTGCATCTGAATCCCTGTCAATGTATCAAAACATACATATAGTTTAACTTAAAAATAATTTTAATGTAAATCACTGCACAATTTCTGAATCCCAGACTTAATCTTAGAAAAATGTCAAGTAGTAGCCTCAGTGAGCTGCACCCAGCAGAAGCAACGCCACCTGTGGGAGCCGTTTTTAGGTGGATCTTTGTCTCTGGGGTGCCTGATTCTGGACAATATTTATTGCAGTCTTTTCATTTTTGATTTTTTTTCAGATTCTCTGACTCCTGGAACAGTACTTGAACAAGTAGAAAATAATACAATTGAGAAGACAGGGACTGGGCTATTGCAGCTTCTAATGAAAAGAAGAAAGTTTTAAATAGCCCACAGCAGCCTCTCAGTCACACTGAAGCCAATTACACCCATTATTGAAGCATCCAGTAAAGAATGTCTACCAGCCTTCGGGATCACTAAACTTTGGTAAACTATGACATTAAGGTAAGTACCTGCACTTGTCTGCTGTCAATTCCTATCATGCGCCACACCGAAATACGTCAACATTTCTATCAGTGCAGGGCTGTTTTTTTTTTTTTTTTTGCACGAGGAGGGGCTTGCTACGGGTCACGGCCTCAAGATGCTAAATATTCCTTTATACTGTGTCTGCCATGTGAAAGCACTTCACCGATTCCAATATCTTGCAGCTCAGTCACACACAGTAAAAACCATCAAAAGACTGCAACAGCTGGGACCAATGGACAACAAGTAGCTCGACCGACCAGTTTTACGAAATTATTCAAGTACACCCCCCCCCCCCCCCACCTAATCATTACACAGCCCAAACGCAATCCCCGATTTAGGTGCCCACAATAACGAATGCCACATTTCCAAAGAAACAATGGCAAATAAGGAAAATAGAGCAGCAATGTTCTGCACAAAATGTGTGCACATTCAAGTAAATAAAAGTTAAAGAAAAATAATCTGTAAGTCAAAGACAGATACACAAGAACCTCCAGTCTTTGTTGGTCGGATTGGCACTTTTGTGAATGAGTGCATTTTCATCTTTCAGAAATAGAAACATTTTTCCTGATTGATGCTCCGATTCTGATTTTAAACATTGGAACTCTGGCATTGCTTGTAGGCCGAGCACAGCGTAGGCCATTAAAATCAAAGACTTCACTTCTCTACACAGCGGTCATGTAAAGGTAAGTTTTTGACGGTATATTATGATCTAAATTCTTTTGTCTTCTGGGAGCTCACGTGTTCTATGGACAACATCTCGGAAAAAAAAAAAAAAACACAAAATAAAATAAAGTGTGTTAACGGTTCAAGTAATGATATTCTGCGCTAGAAAATGAAGTTATAATTTAATTTAAAACTGTAATACTGAAACAACCATGAGGAAGAATCCAAGTCTGTCAACTCAAAAAGATGTATTATATATAAAAAAAGCTGTACTGAAAGTTTATTTCCAAATAAACAATCTATTAAGTGGAGTGATTCATCATATTTGAGTAGAGAGCGATGCCTTTCTGTTCAATACTCTGTAGTTCTTTATTAAGCCTGTTAGTCATCCACAGAACACGCCTCCCAGACTCTGATGGGGACAGTCAGAGTCAATAAATCTCTTCCTCACACAGTGCGTCAGTCTAACATCACACCATCATTGTGCTCCATCCACAAAGCCCCAGCCCGAATCAGATCCGCTTCTGACGGAGCAAAATGAAACCACCAGGTCATGTGGCTAGAATCAACCAAAAAAAACAAAAAAAAGTTTCCATAAGCTCCAAAAATAACAGAAGTATCTTTTCATTGTCTGAAATAAAACAGAAAATTATACTTAAATCAAGAGAAATAAACCATGGTAAGTGCTTAAAAAAAAAGAAAGAAACAGAAACAGCCACAATTCCGTTTCCACAATAAAATGAAACGGAAAACCCTTTCAGTTGTTTCTAGCCACTCATCCATGTGAGGTGTGTGTGTGTACAGTGTATGCTGGTGTTGTACGCTAGTGTGCATTAAGTGTGTGCAAATATATGAATATATAATGCAAGAACATAAAAATTCAAATAGATATTCATACTTGAATTTTTTTGTTGCAGTTAGGCATGTCACTTGTCTGAGTTATATCCCTAGCCAAACTCTGGTTATTAGCGTAGACTTTCATAGCCAGGCGAAGAATAGGCTATTTACATCAATACTTAACATACCACAAGGGACCCATGCAAAAATCATGAACAGTTGTCATCCCCATTTCTCAAAAATATAGTGATATAGAATGCCAAACTTTATATAATCGACTACCACTATACAAAAACCACTACGCTATCATTAACGGCACCTTACCAGTTAGTTGTGGCCCATTTTTTTTTTTAATCTCTGAGCAGCATCGAGCAAAGTATTTCCTCACACTGCTCTCCACTTCTCTGTTTGGCCAGGGATACTCAGTGACCTTAGGCAGAGTAATAGAACTCCATGCACCATCCCTACTACTTCAGTCCGGGGAGGATCACAGAGACAAGCCAACCAGCGGCAAGCCGTTTAGACCGGGCTCCACTGAGACGCCACTAACTCAAGTGGTCTTCCACCCCAACTTTAAACACCTGCAATACCTTTAATCTAATTCAATACAAAAGTAAGTTTGCTGCCGTTTTTTGACGCCCCCTCCCCCCAAACATCCTGTTCTGCCCATTTAAGTTAGATCACTTCATAATTTAAATGACTTTTATGAATAACACAGCACACGAGGAACATCAGATCTCTAACTCTATCACCCTCAAAACCAGTTGTTGTTTTCTAGCACTTTAATTGCAAAACAAACAAAAAAAACATCCCTTTCCCAACATCTTATTCAGTCTTTCTTACTGTAAGGTAGTATTCCAACTTAAATCTTATGTATTTTGTTTTATATATATATATTTTTCCCACCAAAACCTTCCTGCTGTACTTTTGTTGCACTAAATATTGATAGATTGGAAAAGGGATCAGAAAAAACAAAATAAAAAAAATCACACTCCTTAGCTCGGGTATCAGACTCGGGGTAAAGAGAAGCTCTTGCTTTTGGGTGGATTTGAGCCTCCTCCTGCTGACATACAACCCCCCCTCCATCAACATACCAGTGATAAGCCAATAAAGAATTCCCCCCCCCAAAAAAAAAAATTAAATAGTCATCATAGGCACTAAATAAGGAGCAGATAAATAAGGGTTGGGAAAAATCAACTCGAGGAGCCCAGTTTGTGGGCTTTGTATGGGGATGAGTAGGTAATCCTGAAAATAGGCGATGTCCCACAGGGAAAGAAAAGAAAAAACATTATAAAAATATATTAACCAATAAGTCATTGTTGCTGCCAGTGGGAGGATCTAAGAGCTATCGAATGTCGCGATCTGCGAACGCCTCTTATGGTTAGTCATACTCACTTTGGGCTGTGATGTGATCACTTCCTCTTAAGAAAAAGAAGTCTAATGGAGTTTGTGTCGTCTACTCGCCTTGCCCAGGTAACGCACGACTCTGCCCTAAAAGAAGTCAGTTTGTATATTCAGGTCAGAGAACAGGACAGTTTAATCTTTCCTCCAAAGAGTGGGTGTTTGTGGCATTGGTACAAATGGCGTTCGTGGCGGCGGAAGCGGCAGATCACGCAAGAGGGCATAAAGGTATGATTCAGGCATCTAGGGGCCCCTCCAGATGAGATGTGGAGGTATGAACAGAGGGGGGGGGGGGGGTGCTCACTTATAGCTGGAAGCCCTCCATTGGGGCCTCCTGCTGGGGGAAAAGGAACTGCTGGTTGGCCTGGTCCACCTGAGGGGCTAGACTGTTGTCCTCGGCTTCCACCCCAAAGTAGTGCTCAATTAGGTCAAAGGCCTTCTGGTAAATATCCTGGTTATCGTGGCTCTGGAGGAACTCTATCTTGTCAAGACCTGGAAAAACAAGCAACAGTAGATGAAGGGATTGTTGCAAACCAACAGAAATGGAACTTTTTTTCTAAGCGACTAATAAGCAAGAAGGCCCTTCGGTGTTTTCCCAGAAACTGGACGCAGTCCAACAATTTCTATCTGCTCCTTTACCATAGGCTTCTTCAATGAGGCTGCAGTAAGGATTAACGCCACTGCCGCTGTTCTCCTGCTTGGCTTCCTGCTCTCCCAGCCTCAGGATGTTCTCCAGCCCATTGAGAGCAACCTGAACGATCTTCGAGTCCATCACCGTCAGCAGGTCACACAGGGGCTTAATGCAGCCAAGGTTTACCAGATATCTGTTGGCAAAGAGGCACATGTCTTCAGATTCGATTCTGCGTGTTCACCCTCTCAACTATACGGATGCATTTATCTAGTTGTAATTCTGTAATTTCCTCAGTACTGATTAGTCCATAGAGTTTAATAATAGCGATGAAGAGGAGGTCCTGTCAAATATTAATGTTATTAGTCTCACCTAATCTGTTCTGGCGTTCCTCCAGAGGTGGCGTTAGTGATGGCCCAGGCCGCCTCTTTCCGGGTCCTGAACTCGGCTTTTTGCAGAATGTCGATCAGCACCGGGAAGATGTTGGCATCGATTACCGTCTGTGGGCGGAGAAGGGGGTACACTATAGAATTGGATACACCATAACCTGCTAGATATGTAAGGACAAAGTAAACTCAACGAGCCCATTTGGAACCGAATCCCCAAAGTATCCGAATGGATTCTACACCGGTGGCCATATAATTTCCTGCCACTCGACGCACTTCATTCACTTTTCGTGAGTCAACAAGGTATTCTGCAGATTCTCCCCATTTTGTCAGGGGCTTTGTGTGCAGGCGTCACCTGTATTTGTGCTCGGTTTCCTGCTGTGATGTTTGAGATGGTCCAACATGCCTCTTTGCGAATGGACTCTTTAGCGCTGCTGAGAAGGTGCAGCAGACAAGGCAGCGCCGAGCAGTTCAACACCACCTAGAAACAGAGAAAAGATGGGGCACAAAACATGAGACCATTTATGAAACGCAACCAGTATGCTTTTGATTTACCACATTACAGACCTAAAAAAAAAATAATCTCAGGCCCATGAAACGAGCAATAGATTTATTTGCTGTCACCTGTGTTTGGATGTCGTCTCCAGTGACGATGTTTCCTACAGCTCTCAAGGCAGGTGAGGCCACCTTATAGTCAGTGTGCCTGCAGGGATGGAGGCATCAAATGATAAGCTTAAGTGTTAAGAGGTAACTTTGACTGTGACCTAAAAAAAAAAAGAAGAGGATTATGAAAGGACTTACATGAGTAGTTCTACGAGGCGCCTGCAGACGCCAGAGTCGATGACAGCCTGGATCTTGTCATTGGGGCCATCCGAGAGGTAGGACAGAGCCCAGCAGGCATCCGCCAGCAAGTCTGGGTCACTGCTAAATAAAAGCCTGGACAGAACTGGCAGACACGGTGATACCTAGACGGCACAGAAATAAACCAGCTTTCTGATGACAATGAATGGCAGAAAAGTCACAGAACAATCAAACTTTTCATCCTATTACCGTACTTAATCCTTTGCTTTTGCATTTCTGTCAGTAACAATGAGTCAATTCTTTCAAATACAAGCATTAACCTGCAACAAAATGCCTTTTCACACAGTAACGATAATTATGCTTATTCATGAAAGACACATCTGGCAATTAAAAAAAAAAAAAGAAAAATCTCAAATTCTCCTTTTTGTGTTGGCGTCATGAGGCAAAGCAAAACCTTTTCAAAAGCAGGCGGAGGGTTTTTCCCTCTACAGAGATTAGACAGCGCCCACACTGCATTCCTCGTCATTGTCAATCTAGTGGATTTGGTCAGAAGCCTGAAATGGAAAGATAATCCAAACTGAGATTTTGAGCTCATCTGAAAGTCTGCAATTATATGAAGCTTGAGGACTGAAGCACTATTACAGAAGCAAAGAGCATGGGCTTACGTCAAAAGTGGTGGAAGGATGTTGCAGTTCAGCACGTAGTCTCTGCACACAGCGCTGTCCCCTGCAATATTCCCCAAGGCCCACACAGCCTATGGAAAAGAGAGCATGTTATCTATTTATATTGGGTGCAAGATAATTAAACAAGGAGAGGCAGACAGACAAGGATGACCAAGGTGGAAATGGTATACTGAGAGAGTAAAGTGTTACCTGTTCTTGGACATCTTCAACTACAGAATTAAGCAGTTCTATAAAGATTGGCACTGCTCCAGCCTCAATCACTGTCTTTGTCTGCGTAGATGTGCCCGATGCTATATTGGTCAGAGCCCACGCAGCTTCAAACTGCAAAGTAATCAATTGTTATAGAAAAATGATCAATTCAAACATATTTGAGACTTCATACCTATTTAAATGAGCAGAAACTCTAGAATCTAAAGTTTGGGTCACATTCTGCAAGTCATCATTTCCATTCAAACTAATTATCTCTGCCAAGGAGGGTATGATTTTGATTATGTTTGTCTGTTAATAGGATTATGGAAAAACTCCTGGATGGAGCTTGATGGAAAATAAAATCTGAAGATGGGTCTTGGTCAAACTTAGATCCCATCAAATTTTGAAGTGCGATCCGGATACCTGTCTGGGATAAAAACCTGGATGTTCCTATTTATTTATAATTGAGACTTTGAGGATGTCTACGTTCCTCCTTTTGCATTGGCCTTTTTTCCTTTTCTGTTATTTTGAAAATGTAAACAATGGAAATAAAGCACAAATTTCTTTTGACATGTTGTGGGATCGTCTCATCTGTAATTTGATGCCTTTGAGATTATTTTCAGCTTCCCTTTGGCGTCATTATTCACATTTATACACATTTTGACCCGGGGCTGCCCAAACTTTCGATCACCACCGTATCCCTTCTTAGACAGCACAGTAACACTGAAGGTTAGAGACCTGACACTGTAATGAATGTATCTGACATGCTAAAGAGTTACAACCATTCAAATAGACGTCATGTCTGTGAAATCTAGTCGGGCCTTGCTGGCAAGTAAAGCGCAGAGGAAAATCTTGTCAATCGGAAATTTGCAGAGCGATAGGCAGCATGACCAGTCAACCTTCAAGGTCATTTGTCACTCAAACAATACCGAATGAACACCTAAATTACACGTTTCATGCATTGGCATTCCGAAATGCAAGGAAGTGCCTTTACAAACTGACCTGCAGTGTGCCGTTGACACTCTTCTTCAAGAATTCCACAAACCTCTCCACGACACCGGGCGTGTTTATAACTTCATCAATTGGTGGGTTAGGCTCTGAAATGATGTCAAAGACGATGTACCGATAAGCTTTATTTGGTTCGCAAACTCGTGATTAATTTAGTTTATGTTTAGTTACTCCATATAAATAGCAGATACCTTTGGAAAGTAGTTTTCTGAACTTCTGCGTTGTGGCAAGCTGAAGGTCTGGGTCCTCTGAGAAAAGCATCTCAACCATGTCTCTGGTAATCACTCCTTCCTGCAAAAGCAAATCCACAAGCATTCCAACTCAACATGGCTGGAATAGAGGTTAAACTGCAACGCGTGCAAGAACCACACTCTGTAGATCCTTGTAAACCTGTATTTGTCGGTTTTGCGAGTGGCAATAGGAAAATAGAGACTGACCGTCGCTGGAGAGCTGAGGTAGGAGTCCACCAGAAGACTCTCAGACATAGCTTCCTCTTCATTGAGGATGTCTACGTTCCTCCTCTTGAAAAGCTGCAATATAATTTGTGTGTGTATTTTATTGGAATACGTGGATATGGCCAGACTGTTTCAAATATACAAGATCTATGTACTGCTAATATTTCAACAAGGAGGATTAAGGATCAGATGGGACGGGACGACAGGCTTGAGGCAATACCTGTTGTTCTCGTTTCTGTTTCCTGAGTTGGATGCCCTCCTCCTCTCTCCTGCGCCTCATCTCCTCTGGATTCAGTGCTTTGTTCTTGTAGCGGTTCATCCTGTAGTTATCTTTGGCCGGACTGGCTGACGGCTCTGATAGAATAAAGTTAGTTATGTTACGGGACGCAGATTAAGACACAGGGAAAGAGTGTTTCGGCACATTTTCTTCATCTGCGTACATGTTTTAAAAGTTCGTGTTGGTTGAACTGTATGTACAAAATTGCTCTCACAGAGATAAGCTCAAAGTTGACACATTTAGTCAGTAAAATTAAATCACAGAGTTGGCAAATAATTGCTCGCTCACAGCACAACCGTCAAATTCTCAGCATTTGTGCAGTCACGCCACCAAAACAAGGCACTGCGCAGATCACAGAGGAGAGAAAGAAAGAACCGGGAACAACGACGAACCCGGCCACGAGCCGAGGGATGGTGCCAACGTTGTGTGCCAAAGGGCCCCATGGCAACAGCAGGGGATTCAAAGGTTAAATATCCAAACAAGCAGTGGAAATTTAGGTCACGCTATGTTTGGGAGCATTAGCTAAACCAACCTCATGAAAACGTTTATGCATGCGTGTAATTTTTCCAGATGGTATAGCCAAAGGCGTGGACAACACACAAACACAGGTTGCCACCGATCAGGCTGGTCTCTGTACTGTTTCGGTTGCATCAGCTGCAGCGAGCGAACGTCACAGATCGTTCGCCGTCTGTGCAGGATCCCACGGAAATAGTCCTGCCGATTTCATGGGCGACACTGCCAATAGTAAGGAATCCGTGCAGAGAGATGATGCGTGGTGTTTAAGCATTTGTTAAGTTAAATCCGGTATAAAGCCATGTTCCGTCTTAGACTGTGTGGTATCTAGCCAAGCTGATAGACTCTATTTGCTCAGGTTTTTGGTTAGCCATTACTGCTATCCCCGCCACGACCTTTAGACATGTTGAATAATGGCAGGGACCTTAAACAACAGTTAAATCACAACCTCTGAAATAAATGTGAAACTGTCTGCATTGCCATAGTATCATTTCTTAAGTGTGCTACCACAAAGTTTAACTGCAAATGCAGGAATAGTCCGGAGGACACGGGGGACGCCTGGTGTCACATGTAACCCCACACAAGCATTTGAACGTACCGTCAAACAAACGAATACTAGCAGAACGCCGAAAATACATAAAATGCTTCATTTTCAGACAGGCTAGCTCGCTGATTGCTGATTGACAATAACGTATTGCGGTGAGCTTGAGGAACGAGGCAAAATGACAGCGCTAAGGCAACTAAGCTAGAAGCTGCGCGTTCAGTTTTACGCCCAATGCTTAACTATTAAGTTGTGTCACCGTATGGGCGATGAGTTTTCTGGCTCGTAGTAGATATGTGATCAAGTGAGAGTCGAAGTGCCCACCAATTGTTGCAATGCGAACAGCGACTTATCGCAGTGTCTTCTTGAGCGTGCTAGCTAGTCACCCGTTTGCCGACGGTGTCGCTATCAGGACCAATAATCTCGGGCTGTAAAATGACATGGGACCAGCGAAAGAGCCGAAAGATTATTTACCACCAATGTAGTGATTAAAACAATACTAGTGGTAGCATTAGCCAAAAGCTATGTGTGACAGTCCACTTAAGAAACCATGCTAAAGCGCGGTGCTAATGTAGTTAGCTAGCTATTAGCTAGATTAAGTTTCCATTGGCTACCAAATTACACGGGTTGTTTTGTATGGTTGGACTTATGTGTCAATATACATCATTATAATTTGTTTATAGGTTGAAGGCAGCTAATGAAATGCATGTCAAATGTAAACTGGCAACCATTATTTTGATACTACGTAACACCTTTAGCTGCTAACTAGCAACTGAGTTCGCTAGCTGCTGAACAGTGACAGGGTGAGGATTTCATAATCACTACTCTCGGCGATACTTCTAATTCTTCAACCATCTGAACGCCTATCTGTATTTCCGATTCGTCGAACAGCTTACCCATTGCGTCGTTTTCGTGGCTTGATTGTATGAAGTTGCGAAGATATAAATCAATTTCAAATAGTCTCTCTTTCCTTGCTTCCCAGAATTTGCTCCAGTAAGCAATATGTCTACCGGAGACGGAAACGTCAAATTATAGCACCAACTTCCTGCCACCAGAGGGCGCACAAGCCTCAATAAACACAATCACCTTCGGTGAATGACAAAGCACCGCTTTCATTGAAATAGCAATCGCATCCATTCATTATCAATTTAAGACCCGATAAATTAAAATCTCGAATTATTTTTAGATTATATCCAACCCCTAACATGAAAGACCAGGAAGTTCACAAAGGGTGCATACCTCCACCAACTGTAACTAAATAGAACAAAACACTTTGAAATACTTTTTCTTGAGGGATGGTACGTTTTTAATTTACTCATTTAAATATTAAATATAAAATGTCTAACATTTTCCAAAAAGTGTTCTACATTGTGACTGCAGTGTAACAAAATGATCTCAGTTGGTGATGTCATCATGGGCGTGTTGCTTTACTCGGATCTATCTCGAGCCAAAACAAGATCATGTAAATCCTTGTCTGAAAAACAACTAAAATGTTGTTTTCACCATTCAACAAACGTGGACAATCACATAACCTCCTGCAACTGTCTTTAGCTGGATGTAATTCAATCATTACCATAACAGTTGTTAGTGGATGGCCGAAACAAAACTGTCCAAGAAAAAGTTTTATTTGCATTTTCCTTTCTCTCTGGGGTTTTTCCACTGTTACGGGTGCGTGCCTGTGTGTCTGGACCTTCACGATTCCCCCCAGAGATTTTCTCAAAGTGAATGTGACAGAGCAATACTGGTGAGTTGCATCCAGGTTCAATCTGGTCTGAGCATGTAATGGTAAATTACTGTACTGTATTACAATTCAGTATTGTCCTCTGACAGGGGACACCCTCCAGGGCCTGGAGAGATACACCAGAAAGAAAAGAAACTGTAGGGGGCAATGTTGTACAAGTAAAATGAAACACCGAGGTGCTCGCTGCTGAGACAGGGTAGTTCTGTCCAGGAGTGTGAGAGGTCAGATCAGCTGTTGCACCAATGTACTTACTACTTTCCCATCACTGCAGTCTCTTAGCAGACTATACAGCAAATATTTTCCACTGGCCCTTGCTCTTACAGTGTGGACATGAGCTCTGGCTTCAGCTTCACTCAGAGGAGCAATGAGGGCTGACAACTACTTGACAGATAACACAGCTCCACAGGTATCTAATACCACAAACACACTGGACCAATTTGTGGCATGGAGGCAGAACTCAAAAGACTACAAATGCAGTCTGTGGGGCTGTTACTGGGGCTCAGACAGGACTTCCTTTGTGAGTTCCTTGCCTTTCTCATTTCTAGGCCTGCTGAAGCACATCACGCAGCAGCATACCCTTTACAGAGCAGCAAAGGCTATCCATTAATCAATGCCATAGACTGTCTCAGTACAGGAAGTGTACGAGCTGAGCAAGGCATGCAACTAAAGGGTTCTATATAAAAGTAGGCAGGACTTACTTCTTCCGTTATCTTTCATTGTCCTTCAGTTTCTAATTTAGACACAATAAATATTATAATTTTTCATCAAAATTCAAGCTTTAGCAAATGAAAGAAGAAAAGGAAGAACTCTCTTGCCAACCTTATTTCATTAAGACGAGTTGCTTCATAAAATAATGTACTTTGTTAACTGGCTCCATTTCTACAGAGGAGCATCTTTCAGATTGTCCTTCCGTTCAGAGAGCTTTCTTCTCTGTGTAACTGCAGCAGATGACAGTGTAATGATATCACAGAGCATGTTGGCAGGGCAGAAACCCAGTGACATGCCATGGGATGTACCGGTAATTATTTTTGATTGTTTTTATAAAATTGTACAAATATACAGCTCCTTAATTCAATTACACCCAATATGACAATGAGGTTAGCTTGCTGAAATGAGTGGATTTGGTTGGGCTGCCTGTGGGAAAACAGGACTGTGCACTGTGTGAAAGTAATAAAGGGTGAGAGCGATAATGCCGTGGGTAGGATAGTGTGAGGGAGCGGCGTGCCGTTGCACATGGGACGTGAATGGAAAAGAGGAGATATGTCTTCATAATATAATGTTGAATATCCATTCAGGGCCTTCTATTCCTTACTTAGGTGCTTTTTTTTAATCTGACAACTTGAACCCTCTTTCTTTCCCCATCTCTCTATCCCACCTCTGGCTTTTTGACATCTACCAGGTGGTGGGTCTGATAAGTAAGATGCTGAATAGGTGATTTTAGAATACTCTTCTGGATCCTTCATTCTTTCCCTGTGAGTGAGAGGAGGATTTGTAGGACCCATTTGAATGCCAATGCATAACTTTCAGTGTCAGATAAAACACAAATCTTTAGCTGCAGACTGAAAGCAGCAACCGAAAATGACATTGCCATTTAGGAAATATGGCAAACACAAGAGCAGTGCTGCATGGGGTCTCACTTAGTATCTTATCCTTTACCCCGGGCCTCTTAATTTATTTCTAAACCACAATTGCATCAGATCGCTCAGATACAATATTGTGGTTTGCATAAAGCATCTGTATGCTTTTATATACTGTAATCTAAAGGGTGTACGTACTATTGTGAGTACGTCATTATCTCTGCTGGTTCCATAGTTGTTGGTACCTGATGAGCAGAGATACCCAAAATACCCAGGGACAGAACTTCAAGTACTGATCCAATACTTATTTTTCTTCCTTTTCTGCATTTAATCCTTTTTATTTTTGTACCAGATTATGTAGAATTCATTGAAATTATTTCTCAAAAATACACTCTTATGTAATATTCTATGGTGGCCTGAAATTCTTACCAACATATCGCACACATCTCCCTCTGCATCTCTGTGTATGTGCAGCCCTTTATTAGTAGATGACTCACAAAAGTATTGTTGAACAGTGATGTCACGGTGTGATTTGAGTAATGCAACTGCCTGATACTCAACAAGTGATACAAAGTCAAGGTGAGGATTTTCTTCAGAACACTTATAGATACTAGCAGAGTAGATGAAGCAAAGAGATCAATAAAGCATAATTATTGCGTGCACATTTTAATTGATGAAGCTGTGGCTTGGACGGACTTCCCTTGGACAAAACAAGCCAAGTTAAGCCTAATCGAAATGGTTCAATGAGGCTTATTTACCTGTGATACGCCTCCCCATTGATAATGGAAGACAACTGTATCTTAATATGTACTGTGTCGATAAGCAATACACTACTGCAAAGTGCACTGAAGTCCTTGGCTATTAAAGGAAAGCCCACTGATTTTCTTCCTTTTATTTTTAATACAGCGCATCACATTCACTGAATAATCCCCGATGCGCCACCCTCTCACTCAACTCAACCTCTTGTCACATTTCTTCGGCAGAAAATGTAACAGAGAAGTAAAAATAGCCCTCAAATTATTCATTCAGCCTCGTCTTGGGACACTTTAATTAAAATCTTTTGATGTTTGCTCTCAAGCATTTGGAAACCCACTAGGGTGGGCTCTGATTTAGGAATACGATGTGTGTACAGCTGTGGATATGTCAGACACCTAAGCACCTCACTACAGGGCTTTGCAGCCTCCCTGCAACGGTCATAAATCTGCCCTGTGATTGGCTTGAGGAGGCAATGAGGGGCCTGGTGCACTACGTGGCCGCGCACACTCACAGACGTCCCGAAGTGCACACATTTCTCCGTGAATAACACTTCAACTGACCCTGACACCGCTCTGATCTTCCCGGTCTGCCACAGTCACCTCCCTCCAGTAAATCTATCTAATTAACTCCACGGCTGAAACCAAACTCTGGACTCTAGTCCATATATACAGTATGTCTCCACAGCATAACTGCTTCTTTTTTGGGAGATTGTAGCCTATCTTTGAATATGACAGCTTAGAGAGATGGAACATATCAGGAGAGAGGGGAGCAGCAGCGGGCCACGGGTTGCAGTCAAAGGAATGTATGGGGTTGA
Organism: Brachionichthys hirsutus; assembly: GCF_040956055.1. Taxonomy (NCBI): domain Eukaryota; kingdom Metazoa; phylum Chordata; class Actinopteri; order Lophiiformes; family Brachionichthyidae; genus Brachionichthys; species Brachionichthys hirsutus. The sequence goes on along the minus strand of NC_090909.1, from coordinate 6,286,442 downwards.
CATACCCCCCCATCAAAAAAAAAATCTATTTAGTTTCAGGCAGAAAAATGGCTTTTGTTCCCCCCCAAAAAATAAACAAACAAAAAAGAATAACCGACAGAGTGTCGTTAAACTGGATGTATTCCTGAAATGCATAAAGCTGAAATGCATTGATTTGTCAAGCACTCTATTATTGATTTAACAGGCAGATTGAGTGGAAAATGGGAAAAACAGCACAGCATGGTGATAAGTGGTTTAGCAAATTGCTTTGTGCCCTTTTACAAGAGTGAAAAGAGCCATTCTTGTTCTCTGTTTTTGAGGCCGACCAATTGGAGCCCAACCTCTGCTGACCTTTTGTACGTAGCAGCTGGAATGAGAATCTGGATAAAGTTAATTGGCTGTTTCCATATACATAGTAGGAAATCTGCTGATAATTAATCAGATCAACAGAAACCTCCAGTTAATTATAGGTGAGCTCCTGGCAAGTTCAGTGTATTAGGTCCTCATTGGTGTGTTTTGTCTTTTATCTGCAGCCTGTTACTGTTTGCTTCTGCCTGTGTGTGTGTATCATGCAAGCGTTTGCTGCCTGAGGTTCTACTAAATAGCTTTTTTTAATCAGTTGTTTTTTTATTTCAATATATGACAGATATTTTGAATTATTTCACAAAACCGTAATTATAGCGCGTCTGTAAATTAGCATTTTTTTATTAATTAAAAACCGACTCTTGTATGCCATTGGGATATATGATTTAATGATAGGGCAGGATTTATTTATTACACACACTCTTAATTCAAAAATAATTTTAATGGTTATAAGGTTAATTATCGTAGAATAAAATATAGTCTTTCATTTTGAGAGTGTGTTTCTATTGCCAATACAGGAGTAACAGAGAAAATTAGAATTAGAGTACATATTAAGTGATGCATTTCAGCTCGACACAGCAGATCCAAGTTACATAGAAAACAATAGGAATGTCTCAAAAATATGTTAATCATAATGAAGAACCGTAATTTATTTTGTCTGGTGTTATCTTGTCCTTCTTGTGTGTCCAGTTGCAAATACAATGTAGGACGATGAGACATGCTCTGCTTAGAAAAATACAACCTCTCAAATAGTAAAACTCCTCTAATTGCCATGTCAGGGCAAAAAAAGCTTGCAAGAACTAGGGGTCTTATCTAATTTATTTGCCACAGCATTTAATTAATTAATTATCTGAACTCTTCAGTTTCTATTAAAATTCTGCCCTTTGGGATAAATAAGAGCATTCGTTTTTATTAAAGAAATCTGTTTTATTAACAAATCAGTTTTGTTCAATCATAAATTATTTCATCTCTTCACTCGACTTACTTTCCATATCAGGTTTTTTCCCCATCATGAGCTTCCAACAAATATCAGCGTCATCAGAGTCTTAAAATGAAAAAACTTTTTCAAAACTTTTTTCAGCCCAGCCACTCTGTGCCTGTGGCATCAGCCTTTTATTAAGGGATGTAATATCCACCTCACCAGTGGGCCAATATTCCTCAGGGCTCCTTGATTTCCTTTTTTTTTTTAAACACACATATACACCCCCCTACACACACACACACACACACACACACACATACGCACACACACACGCATCTTGGCAGGAGCTCCATCTTAAATAAATGAGGAAACCTGGGGAGCAATTAGATTCAGTCAGAGACTTAGCAATGCGAATTTCTCTCCAAGGCACTGGTGCTTTTCTCGGGAGAAAAAGTCAAATATGAACTCATTGATCATTTACAGCCATATGATATGGTAAAGCCAATATGGTGAGTATATAAACCACAGCTTTTAAGATATGGGCAAGGTCAAACTAGTTCAAAGCACATCCTTAGATTCCTTAGATTCAGCCTAAGAAGAATGCAGTGATATTTTTCCAATGTTATTTCCTATGAAAATTGCAGAATAAAAGTATGACATAAATTAGGCAAGCTGTTGTTTTTATTTAGAAAAAATAATTTTAATGCAACTAAGATGAAGGCGGTGAGAGCTAAAGTTGGTAAGATTCTAACTTTCTGTTTATGATAATATCTTTACCTGAAGGCCTGAAAACATGAATCACTAGAAGTTAGGTCAACAAAAGATTATCTTCAAGGCTGGCCAGAAGCAGAAAAGATCATTTTAATAGATTGTTGTATGGGCAGAATGTCAGACATACATATACTATTTATAAGCAAGGTATTTAAAAAATATTATTGTCTGACCTCACTTCACAGAAACTTAAACTAAATTCACTGTCTGCCTGAGTTTGTGTCTGGTCCTCTGCCTTGTAGGACTCCCTAGCATCTTTGTGGTGGCATTAGTGAGGCTGTGAGGACCCAGACAGCATAGCTGTGACCAGGATAAAGCCAGCACAGAAAGAAAACTCGCCTCTAGTTAGTCTCAGCTGGGCAGTTAAGGGACAGAGAACAACTGCTGTGGGGATGCAGTCGCTCAGGATGCCAGTATAGAACCTTTGACGCAGCAGGGCTGTTGTTGCTTAATAGCAGAGAGCACAGATACTCATAATCCTGTAAAGTGTTTTGTTTACTTTAATATAATATAAGCTTGTAATGATGATATATGAAGAGCAATGGGTTAACATGTTCAAGGAACTTACCAAACACTGTCTGCAGATACTGACACAACTTACTCACACGCAGCATCTCTAAGAGATGACACAAATAAATCAAATAACAGGGGCAGCTAGTCTCATAGGCAGATTTTTTTTTTTAAATTAAATCCCAACACAAAGCCATCTCCCCTAACCCCAAACTGCTATTATTCCAGTGTCTTCATGAAAATATGCCTCCAGTTTCTGTGCAGGACGACCACGCGGGGGGAAGACGGAGCATAACAGAAGCGATGGAGAGGCAACACTTCACATTGCACACACCAACAGGCACAGGAACAGGCCGAAAGCGTTCCTTCTCACCACGCATAGTAAAAGAACGCCAGACATCCTCCACAGGGAATGATCATCATCCTGGCCTTTATCACCTCAATGTAGCTCATCCTCTTTACAGATTGACTTCATGGCTTTGACACACAGGGCGTTTATCACGTATGCGCACTGCACCAGTCTGTGGCATGATATGAATTTATTGACTAGATTAGCCAATCCACAGATGGATTAGAGCGTGTTAACCCCCCCCTGACTTCCCAGTTTCTCTAACTTTTCCGTAACACTAAATCAACCTCTCTCACCTGTCAACCCCATACATTCCTTTGGTCTTCTCTGTCTATATACCAGCTAACGCCTTCTCTTCTCCTTCCCTCACTCTGAAATTCCATTGTCTGACCCTACACCCAATCGCCTCCATTTCACATGACCCTTGACGGCCCTGTTTCCCTCCCTCTCGCAAACCATTTGTCTAAATCTCGTCACATCCCTCCGTGCCGATGTGCGTTCCCTGCTGTGATCTGGGTGACATTTCGACAGTCACGACTGTCACGTCACAAAGGGTGTGGGGGGGGGGGGGGATTACCCTCCTTGCCTGATTAATGTGTGAGTATAAACCCCATACATCTGGAAGGATGGGGTGGGGTGGGGCCGGGGGGGTGTCTGATTAATGTGCAGCTTGTCTGAAGACGTGTTTCATGAGTATGCAAGAGCAGAAAAAGTAAGACAGAGACACGAGAATGTAAGATCATATAATTACATTACGGACTTAGCTCTCGATCCCAGCGATTGAATATTGTGGCCTTTGCTGATATTACTAGAGAAACCCCTCCTTCTGTCCTGCCCATCATATGTGTGTGTGTGTGCATTTGCGTGCAGTCACATTGACCACACCGGGACTGCCAAGTTTGGGGACACGCGTCTTGCTCTCGTCCCCAGCCTTCCTGCTGTTAGGGTCTGTATAAATGCAGCTAAGTGTCAGTTTCCACAGTTTGATCTTGTTTGCTCCCTGTCCCCTGGTGCGATGCATCCAGACATCTGTTGCTTTCACAAATTGGGACACCAAATGTTGGCTCTGTTCTCTGGTTCCTAACTGGGTCAATCCAGAACACTTGCATGAATTCACATTTATATACTGCGGGCCTTAACTTCTTGTGGAAATCAAAGAGCACAGGCAATATCTAAGTGTAAAGCAAGAGAAGAACTACAAAGCAGATCACATCTGGCTGACATCATTTGCTGCTATGGAACTGGGTGATTAATTTTACAAACAAAGTGACAGGTTGGACTTTACACTCGACAAAACCTTGCTTGGAAAAGCACCATGAGGATGTGTTTATTGTGAAAAAAGAAAAAGAAAAGATGACTGATCTGTCTTGTGAACAAAGGTCATTTCTGCTTTAACCTCTGGTTGAGAATTCATTTCCGTCATGGAACTTCTCTTGTCCGCCTATGGATGTATTTCTTATCTATCTTTTGTCAAGCTGTCAAAAGCAAGACATGACATTTTCCAAAAAGGGTTTGATGAACAGTTTGTACCTACTACAGAAAGAAAGGGGTCTGGGGGTGGGGGTGGGGGTGGTTACACTAAACGTGAAAACCTGCTAACCTTGTTTTTTTGTGAAAAGCAGAGTGTGACAAGGACCATTGCTTAAAGCGTCTCAGAGGGAAGCTCTTAATACTGTATGTACTCGTCCGTGGAACCTTTGCCATTTTCCCGTCTGCTTTTTTGGCCTCTGCCTCGGCTATGCCTTTCTCTCTCTCTCTCTCTCTCTTTTGCTCCATCACATTATTTGCAACCTTTTCTCAGATTCCTCTGGAGTGCTGTCAAAGCCGCCATCACCGAGATGAATGCTGTATCCTTAATGTCTATGCAATACAAGCACAAAACAAACTCAACAATTTATCCTCATCTTTATTTGGCGCTAATCACGATGGCCAATCAAAAGTGCATCACACCCACAGAGTGGCAAATGCATTAAAGTTTACTCATCCATGCATTTCTCTTCAAAACCAATACCTTACTGGTTGTGATGTGTCCTCCTTCTATTGGCGAAAAAATATGCCCAGGAAAAGAGTTGCTGCCACAATAGATTTTTTTTTTAAAGGCAAAAAGAAATCTAAAATATAATTTAATCACTAAAAGGACAACAGAATGCAATGTATTTTAGAGCTTTCTCTTCCCTTTCCCCAGGGCACCAAAGGAAGTTTGGGGACTTCAATGCAGGGATTTTTCACTTAACATTTTGCCTCAATTTATTTGACACATTATATTGTTGATACGAGACATTAAAACTCTTTAAGCATTTGATTTTTTTTTTTATCCTTTTCAATGGAACTCCTTTTGGGTTTAGACCAGTAATTGATTTATCATGAAGTCTTATAGGAAAATATGTTCCTCTTTTACTTTATCCAAGTCTATCCTATAAGTTTAGTAATGACCCTAATCATCAGGCACAGAATGCACCTGATGTAGATGTTGCATGGTTTAATAAATATTGAGCATTTCATTATAATTCTTTAGTTCATTGTTATCGGTTGATGAGAAAATTAATGACTGCGGCTGATTTGTCTCCAGAACAGGAAGATAGTCATCACCCACCATTTTGATTAACACTCCTGGTTATGACATGGACTTTGATGATTCAAATGCAAATGGTTTTGCAACAATATGGCCAGTTGTCCTTTCAATCAGCCGAGGTGGTCAGGATGCCAAGAAGATGATCATGTTATTTATATGGCCTTTGTGCATGATAATATAACAATACCCGTGTTTAAGATCAGATGCACAGGATGAGAAAGGGGGGGGGGATTTATTTTCAGCAAACGATCATCTTGACTCGACACATTTCAGCCCGCCTCCAACAGACCAGCTGGGTCAGACACAGGCCTATTCGGAAGGAATGGCAGAAATGTCAAGTTTGGATCCAGAATAGCAATGAGATTCTGAGTGCAGACCAGTTTTTCCAAGATGAACCCAAAAAGGCACCAGCAAATATCAAGTGAGATAACACCGTCAGACAGCCTTTCCCTAATTTAACCCCCTTGGCTGCTGGAAATCCCCTCAGCTTAAAGCAGAGTTGTGCCAAAGCTTTTTCTTCTTTAATGCATGAGGCACAATAAGAGGTTGGGGGGATTTCATTTCCCTTGCAGCGCTGATTTACTGGCTGAATAATACAGCATTTCCTTACCTTCTGTGCCACCAACACACACTTCATAAAGAAGAAATGTTGTCATGATATTGTAGCGATCGCGCGAGATCACGTGAGGCGCAATGCATCATGGGAGTGACTGGGTTGTGCTGTTGGCACCAGGAGTGAGAGGGGTGTTGCGTTGAAAGACCCCAGCGTGGCATCCATTTTGCAGTTAAGTTGTCCTGTGTCAATAAAGGCACTTGTTGACGCAAGCTCGATTCCGGTGTGGTTCTTCGCTCGCTACATTGGTGTCAGAAGTGGGATTTCCGACTTCCAGAAGGATGGAGATGGAAATCAACGAACTCGAGCGAGCAGTCAGAGCCATGCTGAAGGCGGACCGGCTTCCCGACGGCTCCAGCGCGCCGAGGCGTCCGCTGCCCCTGCTGGCCGGGCGGGATGCCGCAGCAGACGCACCGAGGCGTCAGCGCCCCCTGCTGGCTGAGCAGGCCGCTGCAACAGAAGCACCAAGGCGTCCACCGCCCCTGCTGGCCGAGTGGGCAGCCGCAGCGGACGCAACGAGGCGTCAGCGCCCCCTGCTGGCCGAGCGGGCCGCCGCAGCAGACGCACCGAGGCGTCAGCGCTCCCTGCTGGCTGAGCAGGCCGCTGCAACCGACGCACCAAGGCGTCCACCGCCCCTGCTGGCCGAGTGGGCCGCCGCAGCAGACGCACCGAGGCGTCAGCGCCCCCTGCTGGCCGAGCAGGCCGCTGCAACATCCATGGAGCTCCAACATCCATGGAGCTCCGCTGCAACAGACGCGCCAGGGCGGCATCGCCCCCTGCTGGCCGAGCAGGCCGCTACAACAGACGCACCAAGGCGTCCAGCGCCCCTGCTGGCCGAGCAGGCCGCTGCAACAGACGCGCTGGAGCGCCATCGCCTCGGGGGAGACTCCAAGGCGTCAGTCAAGCTGCCCAAATACAATGGGATGACGCCGCTAATGCCCTTCCTCGCCCAAGTCCAACTAGCAGCATCGTACAGTGGCTGGAGTGATAAAGAAGCCGCTGTTCACCTGGCCCTAACGTTGGAGGGGAAGGCGGTGCAAGTGCTCCTTGATCTCGCCCCGGCGGAGCAGCAGGACCTCCACACCTTGAAAACTGCACTACACAGGCGGTTTGGACAGCGGCTTTTCACTGACCAGGGCAGAGAGCAGCTGGCCAGCCGACACCGCCAGGAAGGGGAGAACCCGGGCACCTTTGCCGCAGACGTGCAGCTGTATGCCCAGCAGGGCTATCCACATTTTGATGCAGCTGTTCAAGGTGAACTGGCCCTCAATGCCTTCCTGCGGGGGCTCACACCTGAAAGACTGCGCCAGCATGTTCGCCTCGCCGCGCCCAAGTCCCTCAACGAGGCACTGTATGAAGCTGAACGGGCGGAGGCGGTGCTCTCCAGTCAGCCTGCACCACAGAGGGGTCCTGCTCGACAGCCAAATGTCAGAATGTCTGACTATGAGGAAGGGGGGGCGCCCGAAGAGACCCGCCAAGCCACACCATCGCCACTGCAGCTCCAAAGAAGACCTCCGCGCTTCCAGCGGGCCCCCCGCTCAACTGACCGCTGCTACCGGTGTGATGAGGTCGGTCACATCGCACGGGATTGTCCTGCTCCTGCTCCAAAGGCCAGACAGGCGGGAAACGACAGCGGAGTGACTCAATGAGGGGGCTGCCACTCCGACCTCCATACCCCCTCCAAGGTAGATGCACGCTGGTGGGCCGCTGTGGCCATACCAAAGGACTGTATCTGAACTGCTGGCTTGATGGACAGCCCTGCCAAGCCTTGATGGACACGGGGTCCACCATCTCCCTGGTAGGCACCGACACTCTCGCCTTACCTTCCTCTGCGTGGACGCCAACCGACACCAAGCTGATGACAGTGACAGGGGAAACGGCTGTCATGGGGGGGAGCAGGCGGCTGACAGTGAGGGTCGGAGACCAGGAGGTGATCCATGAGTTCTGGCTCGCCAACATCCAGGACCAGTGTATCATCGGCCTGGACCTGCTGAACCGCTGGGGAGCCCAGGTCGACGTGGTAGGGAAGGCTGTCACCCTTGGCGGAGAGCCCATGAAGCTCCAGGCTGGCCGAGAGAGTGGGAACCGACCGAGGAGGCGCCACCAATCAGCTGCAGTTCAACGGCGGCCCAGCAGCCTGGCACAACCCCAACCTGCCCCAGAACTGCCCACAGAGTCAACTGTCGCCCCATCTACAGAGACAACCGAGGCCATATACCAGCTATGGCTACGCAGCAGCGATGGCCTAAATCCCCAGCAGCGCCAGCAGTTGAAACACCTCCTTGATGGCTACAAAGACATTTTTGCTGCCAAAGATAAGGACTGTAAGCAGACTGGCCTGGTCCAGCACACCATTGAGACGGGTGATGTTCAACCCATTCGCCTACGACCTCATCGGCTGGCCTTTTCTAGACGGCAGACGGCGGAGGAAATGGTCCGTGAGATGCTTGCCGCTGGTGTGATCGAGCCATCAGATAGTCCATGGGCTGCCCCGGTTGTCTTGGTGAGGAAGAAGAACGGCTCCTGGCGGTTCTGCGTAGACTACCGGCGCCTCAATGCAGTCACCAAGAAAGACTCCTACCCACTCCCTCGCATCGATGACGCCCTCGACTACATCGCTGGGTCCAGCTGGTTCAGTTCCCTTGATCTCCGCAGTGGCTATTGGCAGGTGGAGCTGGCCCCCGAAGCAAGACCAAAGACTGCCTTTACCATCGGCCAGGGGCTATGGCAGTTCCGTGTCATGCCGTTTGGACTCTGCAACGCACCAGCTACGTTTGAGCGGCTGATGGAGAGGGTGCTGGCCGATGTGCCGCGGAGTCGTTGTGTGGTGTACCTTGATGACCTGCTGGTGCATGCCACTGACTTCGACGGAGCCCTGGCCAACCTAGGTGAGGTTTTTGCTGCCATTCGCCAGGCCGGGTTGCGACTGAACCCTGCCAAATGCCATCTGCTGTCCAGGGAGACGGAGTTCTTGGGCCATGTGGTTAGCGCTCGTGGTGTGGCTACTAACCCAGCGAAGGTGGCTGCAGTTCAAGAATGGCCAACCCCAGCCAATGTCAATGAGCTGCGGAGCTTCCTGGGACTGGCTTCATATTACCGGCGGTTCGTCCAGGGCTTTGCCACCATTGCCGACCCACTGCACCGCCTCACCAACAAGGGCCAGCCGTTCAACTGGGACGACAAATGCGCAGCCGCCTTTGCCCAACTCAAGAGAACTCTCACTGAAACCCCAGTGTTGGCGTACCCCAATGCTCAGCTGCCCTTTATTGTGGACACAGACGCTAGCAACGTCGGCGTCGGGGCTGTCCTCTCCCAGCAGGGGGAAGAAGGAGAGCGTGTGGTGGCCTACTTCAGTCGAGCGCTGAGCAGAGCAGAGAAGAACTACTGCGTCACCCGTCGGGAACTACTGGCAGTGGTCCTGGCCCTGCGGCAGTTCCGGCCGTATCTGCTTGGGAGCCACTTCCTGCTCCGTACTGACCACGCATCGCTCACCTGGCTTCTAAACTTTAAGAACCCTGAAGACCAGGTGGCCCGCTGGCTGGAGGTCCTCCAGGGATATGACTTCAACATCCAGCATCGGGGGGGGCGACTTCACGGCAACGCTGATGCGCTCTCCCGGCGTCCATGTGCAGCGGTAGAGTGTCGCTACTGCCGGCGGCAGGAGGAACGGAGCCAGATGACACTCAGCGTGGCCAGCGCCAGCCCCTCCAACGATGGAGAAGGATGGCTCCCGCTGACCACTGAGCAGCTGAAACAGCAGCAGGAGGCTGATGTGACCCTTGCATTGGTGGGGGGCTGGCTGGAGGCGGGACGCCGTCCTGAGTGGGCCGAGGTGTCTGCCCTGGGGCCCGAAGTGAAGGCTTACCACTCCCAGTGGGGCAACTTCGTGGTCCGTGACGGAGTGATGTACCGGAGGTGGCAAACGCCAGGACGAGGGTACGACCTCCTGCAGCTGCTGGTGCCAAGGGCCCTACGGCCCCAAGTTCTCCAGGCAGTCCACGGCTCGGTGGGGGCGGGGCACTACGGGAATGCCAAGACCCTCAACCGCCTCAGGAGGCGATTCTACTGGCCGGACTGTCGGCGGGAGGTGGAGTTGCATGTCCACTGCTGTGATGCCTGCACGGCCCAGAAGGGACCGACCCAGCGCTCCCATGCCCCGCTACAGCAGTATCTGGTGGGGGCCCCGATGGAGAGGGTTGGAGTCGACATCCTGGGGCCCTTTCCAGTCACCAACTCTGGCAACCGCTATGTTCTGGTGGCCATGGACTACTTCACAAAGTGGCCAGAGGCGTATGCGGTCCCAGACCAGACCGCGGCTACGACCGCAGAAAGACTGGTGGAGGAGATGTTCGCCCGTTTCGGAGTCCCTAACGAGCTCCACAGTGACCAGGGACGGAACTTCGAGTCCCAGGTCTTTGGGGAGGTCTGCCGACGGCTGGGGGTGAGTAAGACCAGAACAACTCCGCTTCACCCGCAAAGTGATGGGCTGGTGGAGCGGTTTAACCGTACCTTGGCCACCCAGCTTGCCATCCTCACCAGTCAACACCAGAAAGACTGGGACCGTCACTTGCCGCTGGTCCTGTGGTCCTATCGGTCCGCTGTTCAGGAGTCCAGCCAGTGCACGCCTGCCGCTCTTATGTTTGGGAGAGAGCTCCGGACACCGGTGGACTTGGTGTTTGGTGCCCCGCCAGAGCCGGAAATCCCTGGGGGGCAGGAGATGGACTATTTTCGCAGGCTGAGAGAGCGCCTGCTGGTAGTACACGACTACACCCGCCAGGCCCAGGCGAACTCTGGCGTTCGGCAGAAGAGGGGCTACGACGTCCGTTGCAGAGGACGGGCCTTCATGCCAGGGGACAAGGTGTGGGTCTACTGCCCTGTCCGCAAAAAGGGGATTTCTCCGAAGCTTCGCAGCCACTGGCAAGGCCCCTGTGACATCATAGACCGCTTGTCTGAGGTGGTGTATCGGGTGCGGATGTCCGGCAAGAGACGCATGGTGGTGCTGCACCAGGACAGACTCTCACCGTACCGACCCCTCGCCCCGGATGCTGGTGAGGCGAGTGGTGGCGGTAGTCCGTGCGCCGGCCCCTGTGACTCTCCGCCTGGCACGGCTCCTGCCAATCCTAGACGGCCTGTTCGCCGCCGTTGCCAGCCGGGGTATTTAAGAGACTTTGTGTTGGGTGATGGGGTCGCCGAGGGCGTCTGACCCCTCAGGTGGGGGCTATGTAGCGATCGCGCGAGATCACGTGAGGCGCAATGCATCATGGGAGTGACTGGGTTGTGCTGTTGGCACCAGGAGTGAGAGGGGTGTTGCGTTGAAAGACCCCAGCGTGGCATCCATTTTGCAGTTAAGTTGTCCTGTGTCAATAAAGGCACTTGTTGACGCAAGCTCGATTCCGGTGTGGTTCTTCGCTCGCTACAATATCTCCTAAACGAGTTTTAGAGCCACAGCAATTGGCTTGTACAGTGTGCATTAGTTGGCTAAACTGCTCATTCACAATTGCACTTGAGTGGTTTGAGTAATGTGGTCCTTAAGCCCAGGAGTGGAAAGTAGGTAGAGGAGGAAAGGTGAGAGTCTTCAGGCTCTTTGCTGCTGGGATGAGCTCAGAGGATGGGCTGAAGTGTGTGGTGAGCGATCACCGCCGCAATTCATCGCTCCTGCAGATGGCCCAGAGCTGCTCAAAGTGGGAGGTTTCAAACAGCAGCCATCTCCTCATTACATGCAGTTTTCATGTAGCATTCACTGGACACAATCCAATTATATTAGTGTAGCTCTCTGAACAGCTTATTGTGCATTGAAAAACATTTTCTTGACATTAAAAGGGGTCGCATGAAATTCTGAAAGTGTTCGAATTCATATGACCGCAGACTGAAATATAAAAAAACAAAAACAAAAAGTACAAATGCAACTACAGCTCTCACAGTATGTGGCTCTATTGTACGCAAGGCTACTGTAAGATAGTGAATAACTTTTAAAACAATATTCAATTCAATTCAATTTAGCTTTATTTCAATAGTGCCGGATTATAGTAGAAAGTTATCTGAAGGCTCTTTACAGGTGTAGCAGGGAAAGACAGACCCCAAACTGACCCACAAGAGCAAGCAAGCAAGCGATGGAGGCAAGGAAAAACTTCCTTTAATCAGGCAGAAACTTTGTTTCCATACTTGTTTGTTGTCTGTCGAATATTTTCCAAAAACAGAAACATAGGGGACAATTAAATTGGGACATTGAATGTGTTTCTCTTCTTTCTGTTTTTTCACCTGGGGCAGTGAACTCGCAACTGCTTCTCACAAGCTGACCTGCTAACAGGCGGTTTCTGGCGAGGAGTCACCTCAAGACAGGGCGGGATCAATCGGGGGGGCAGAGCAATCCTTGGATACCTCTGTGGGGCTCAATTTGCCCTACCTCTAAAGATTCCCAACAGCTCTCGCGTGTCACCCTTGACCTCTCCCTGAACCTTACTGCTGTCAGTTAGCAGTGATTTGCTTCACCATACCAGTCCGGACTGCCTTTTCTCTTCTTTCATTTTTTTTTTTACGTTTTCTTCTGTACAATCGTGATGTTTTTGTGTGTGTGTGTGGTGTAAAATGTTTTCACTTAACCTTGGATGTATTTTATTAGGAATATACAGTAATACAAAAAACATGAAAAAGTCGTGTATAAGAAACAGACATGCTTAAAAAATAATTAAACAATTTATTTACTAGTATTCAGTATGAGGGGCGTTTAAACAGAGGTCAAATAATCCCTAATCCTTAATTGTGTGGTTTTACTTGCTTATCAGATAATGCTGAAGGTCAGTCTGTAGGTTACACCAAGATAAGGGTGAAGATAAGAGTATAAAATGTATTTTAAACTTCTCAAACAATCTGAAATCATGTGTGCAGAAATGCGTGTGTAAAATCTCTCCACATTTACCTGCTGGTAAAAGGTTTAGCTATTTCTTCTTCACAATATCACAGATGTCCAACTTCTTCCATTTTTTTTGGAAGACACAATGTACTATTTAGATTGCGCTATTTACACTCAGAATTTTTGTTATTTGCTATCACCCCAATGAGCCGTATTTCCTCCTCTTTCTTAAAACCCAACTGCCGATGTGTCTGCCAGACAGGCCTGACCTTGTGAAAGAAGAGAAAAGTACGAGTGACTGTTGATGAAAAGAGTATTTTAATGACATGACAGGCACTAATTCAAAATGAAATTCTCACAAATGTGCATGCACACGGACAATGTCACGCACACACACACACACACACACATGCACGCAGTGAGACTCCAGGGAACGATGGATCTTGATTAAGTGCAGGGAAAGAGGGGGTAGGGGCTGTGGAAGACAACACGTCAGAGTCATTTAATGTAAAGTTATGACACTTTGATGAGTCCTGCTTTGAAAATTGCCAAATAAACACACACACACACACACACAACCAACATGCACACTACAAATCAAGCATACTGATAGGCCTGAAGCCATCTTTTCCTGCACAGTTGTGTCTGCTGTAACTTCTCTCTCCCATCTCACAGTCAATTTCAGAGCTTCTCTTGATGGGATGACCTTGAACCGAGGACTTTAAGCTTCATTTTGGCAACTGTCAGCATGTGTGTGAAGGTGTCTGCGTGAGTGTGGAAGCACCTATGTGTATACTAGCCTGCCATGATTGTTGTTTCAAAAAATCTTTTGTACTTCCTTTATTGTGCGCAGAGTTAGACGCTCCACTTTTGTCCTGGGATGCATTTGGAGTCTGTCAATCAATAGCTTCCAATTACAAATATAATGCACTCAATTGACTCGACAGGCGGGCGGCTAGATTGCTGCGTGGAAAGCTATTAAAGGGGTGCAGCGTGGTGTGCAGAGAGGCGAGCCCCGATAGTTGTATGAATGCCTGTGGGGAGAGGTGAGAGAGAAAGAAGGCACTGAATGGAGGACGCTGTCAGGAACTAATAGCTTTGGGATGTAGTGCTAGGCTGTGTGTGTATAGCACACTCTGTCTTAGGGAGGAAAGAGGATGCGAGAATGAGAAGCGCCACTGACGAGACCGGCAGGGCTTTTGCACATGCGATGGCTTGAGGTTTGGAGGAGGATGAGCAGAGATGTGTGATCTGCATGTTTGTCGCATCCCGTGTGGATAAATAGGTCTAAATTTGACAATTTAACAGCAACATGCCACGGTAGCCGCCCAAACCAGCTCTGATACCCACAGCAGAACGCCACATGATAAAGTGACTTCTCTGCTGTGATCCACATCTGTCAAGAGGAGACAGGCACAAAAAAGTGAAACTCAGGCTAGATAGTGACACGAGGCTGTGACGAGGGTCGGACGGGGGTGGGTAGAGGATAAAGAGGACTCTGGAGATAACTAAAGCATTTGAGAGACAGGCGTAATATAGAGGAAGAAGACGTGGGTTGAGAAGAGGCAACACGGGGGGTGGGGGGGGGGGGGGGGGGGGGGGGATAGATTTTAAGAAGGGTGATCTAACGAAATGTCAGTGAATGAAAGGCAGGAGGTAGGGCATGGAAAGATATTTATTGTCATAAATATCCCCACCATCTTCTGGCAAGGCCATGGCAGAGAGACAAACAGCAATGCAGGAGGCAAAGCAGAGGCAGATGCAGACAGAGACAGACAGAAAGAGAAATACTGTGGAGATAATGAGCAATGAGAGAGCGATTTGTTTCCATGAAATCATTGCATTCTGTTCGCGTGTACTTTCTGTTCATTTTAGAGGCATCAGAGGAATTGAATGAAAAATACAAATCGGGTTTGACTTCAAGATATATATATATATTTCTGACAGATTCCTTCAGATCAATCAACTCTTTGTGTCATCAAATCAAAACCGATGACATGGTTCACACCTGCTCTTTTGAAGATGAAGAAGACAATTTGTTCAGCACAGAAATGCATTGAAATATACAAAGAACCATATTTAAAAAAAAAAAATATTATTCTCAACAAAAACTAAGACTGAGGTGAAATTGTGAAAGGTTGGAGAGGCTTTCTCCCAGAGGTGTGCTTTTCATATTGGTGAATCTGAATCAATCGCATTGTCACAAGCATTTATCCAGCATCCTTTGGTCACGGAGGAGAGGGGACAGATTTGATTTACTCTATTTTTCAGTTCCTTAGAGTAAGCATTCCTGCCTCTTAAAAAGTACCTTCATGCACATTGGATTTGAATTAGCAAATTGTTTAGGAAGCAATACACTGTCAACTGAACTAAAGTTGACTAAATTGAAGCTACACCACAGATCATGTCAATATGACAACAGAGAGAAAAATAGCAGATCGGGAGGAAATCTATGCATTTTATATTTTCCAGACCAGCAACATTATCTTTAGATACATGTTCCATTTCTGAGACATCTGTTGTCTCTTCTCTGCAAGAACAAGAGCAACTTTCTAAATTTCCTTTCATTTTTATGTTATTTTTTATTTTTTACCACAATGCAATCAGCAAACTAACATGAAATAGATGGCAATGGAGGGAAAAAGACAGAATATTATGGTCTGCAGGGCTTTCTGTAGATCTCTGAGGTTAATTACATTTTGTAGTGCAGAATCAGAACCAGACTGGAAATGTAGCCTCAGATATGTGTGTTTTCTTTCTTCATGGTCCAACCCTTTGTCTAAGTTTGCTGCTCAATCATCAGTATAATAAAACATTTGTTTCCTCCAGACAAAGGTTATTTGTTTGCTGCACAACCCAAATCATAACTCGTGCGTGTGTAGAGCTGCTGATCATAGACAGCTCAATTAATTAGTGTTTTGGGAACAACAAACCACAAACCCAAGGCTGCAGCCTGTGATATTGAAAAACTACCAAGAGTGAAGCCAAGCACTGTGTAATAAAAAAAAAAAAAAAAAAGAATTTATGCTTTTGCATCAAATTCATCTTTACATGCAATAGTGACGGGAAACAGAAAATGTGCTCAAAATCAGTGAGCAAGCTGTCACCGTGTGCGTGCTCAAGGTTATCACTCCTTTTCACAAAGTGGTTGTGAGATTTGTTGTTCAAACACAAGCTTGTGAATATCTCACCTTAATTTTTTTTAAACTTTTGAAAAAAACTTGTTTACGCCCCCGAAAAAGTAGACCGAACTATCCAACATCATAAGAGTGACATGCAGGAGTTCGGCTTTAGGGGTAGATTTTCTTTTTAATGTGTCACATTAGGAGCATCATCTCTGGGAGAACGGCTGCTGCTGAGTGCAAAAACATCCCACACTTCACCATAAATATATCATATTTTCAGCTAATAGTCACTGCTCCAAAAATACTTAACATGGCTTATGATCAATAAAACATCAGGCAGCCATCAGAAGTTTTTTGATCTAAGGCATCATGTTCTGAATATGCAGCATGCTCCAATATTTATCAAGAGGAGAATTGCGGATTTGTGCTTTCATGGACTTGTGAGGTTACCCTGGGTTGTGTGTGTTTGCATCAGCATGGATGAACGTGCCTGATGGGACGAGTGCACCCAGCGTGGTCACTGGGAGTATTGACTGAAGATTGTGTGCAACCCCATGTAAAATTCATGCTCTGTGCCACATTTACAAAAGAGCCTCGGAATTGTTTCTGGGGGGGGCAAGATAGAGAAAGAGCAAGATAGAGAAAGAGCAGAGAGAGAATGATATTAAAATGACATGGGAATGTGCCGTCAAGCACTGCACTAGTGGAGATTATCCCTCCTGGACAGTCAAAGGGTTGAGCAAATCCAAAATAGGAATCCCAAACCTATTGGCAGCATCATCATCATCCCGAGCGAGAGCAACAGACCAAATACTCCAAAGCTTGAGGTGCATTGGAAAAGGAAACTTTCTGACTCTCTGAGTGCCTGAATGTTTGCAAATGGAGGGAGACATGAAGTGATAAACTTGTCCTCTTGCTCTTATCTCTGAGCTGCGAAGTAAAAACATTCCAAAGTTGATTTGAGAAAATCGCTTGTGAGAAAAGTGTCTAAGTGAGAGTGAAGTGAGAATCAATATATGGACAACCACGCTGCTCTTATTAAGCCTAATGCTGACCAACTTTGTTTTCTGCACAGCGTGATCCTGTTGCTGTCTACATCGCTCCCCCAACCCCCCATCTCCCCTCTTGGCGAATACTGATTTGCATATGGCCTCACTTGATAGAGAACATAACACTCCTGTTGCATAATTCACACTCAGTGTTGGGGTTCCAATGCATGTCGTGGGATGTGACATACATTTTTAATTTCATCTAAAGAAACAAAATAAAATCATGCAGACGTTGATGAAGTGAAAAGATGTTCTTGTCTTCTAAGAAATGCATCTCCTTACTTACTGCTGCTCCCATTAATTGTTTGCGCATGCTGCGTTCGTCTCAGTGCATGCATCTCCACTTGCTCTTGTGAACCCACACTATACAGGTGGCACCATATGAGGTGCAACTCTTGCGTCTTCTACTCATCAATGTTTTTACTGTCTTCATGCCGTCTTTGCAGATGCATTTCTTGTTGTGTCCCTACAGACATCTCCCCATCTTTTCCTGCATCTCCTTTATCCCATTTCATTGTTGTCACTGTGACTTCCTAATTGCATCACGGTAGATCTCTTGTAAGCCGAAGGGGGGCGAGTTGTTCTGCTTTGTAAGCCTGTTTTCTTCCCCCCCCCAGCTGATTGATTTCCCCTGTTTTACCCAGAGGTAGTAAGTTGAGGCCATAGCACACTGTGCAGTCTGCTGATGCCTCTGATTTCCCAGAGATATAAGATAAGGCACAATGATACTTTTAATTTGACTTCACCATTGCGTAGATTCCCATGTCCAATCAGAAAAGTGCACTCAGTCAGTCATTTATTCACCATCCTTACACGTCTGTAGCATCAGACACCCAGCACTAATGGAAACACATTTTGACATTTTAATAAAGTGAAATAAACACTCCCTGTTTTCATGAACACAGATATCTTATGATTTCTGATAATCTCTTGTGTTGGGAATATTTAATGTCAATGAATGAACGAGTTAACAAATGAATGTTTTTGTTGGAAGCGACCTTATTTTGACACCAAAAGTGGTACTCAAACAAAAAAAAAAATGTCTGTTTATTTCTGCCAAATTTCACAAAGTATGACCTCCAAACATTTGGTGAGTATTTTTATACCCAAACTGATGGAACAGTCCTGTGTTGTGAAGCGCTGAATAAGAATCTGATTCTATTTTTACTTCTGTCTCACCTCCCTGTTATGATCAGAC
The DNA here is from genome assembly GCF_040956055.1 of Brachionichthys hirsutus. Taxonomy (NCBI): domain Eukaryota; kingdom Metazoa; phylum Chordata; class Actinopteri; order Lophiiformes; family Brachionichthyidae; genus Brachionichthys; species Brachionichthys hirsutus. The sequence goes on along the minus strand of NC_090909.1, from coordinate 6,268,141 downwards.
CGCAGCGTCTGAGGAAGCAGCTTACTTTCAGAGTTTCAGTGTGAGTTGGTCAGAGATATGATGGATACAAACACATATTTATCATTGCACATTTCTGGCATTTACATTTTCCACAGTTCAAACTGTTTATCAAGAGCTCTGAGAAGAAGCCTATACTTGTTATAAATAATTCTCACACACTTTTATACATGCTACTAAGTAATGAAATTGAAGAGGGGCAGCTGTTGCTAACAAGTCAAAATGTAATCTGTGCAGCCAGTCCATAATAGAGATATAGAGTATGTTTCACCTTACCTATTACTCATAGGTGGATCATCTTGTGTAAAGCAGCAGAGCCTCAGAGATAACTCGGGCCGTAACGCTGAACGGCATTCTGGGTAGTAGGAAACGACCAATGACAGAGTGTTTAAAGAAATAGCTGTCTGCGGCTTCAACATGAGGCATCATCCAAATCAATGTGAGAAGGTAAACAGGAGACAAGCCAGACAGAGTGATGTGATGCTTAATGTCTTACGGATGCCACATTTCCATTATCACACCCACAACAGCTGGGAGACAGTGGAAGACATCCTCATCATCAGGATCAGGGTGTAGATTGTGATTTTCAAAATTGCGTGTGGGTGGATTCCGGAACATGTGACCATAAATGTGTTTACATTTTGTCCCTACAAGAGGGAATGTATTACAAGTGCTTCATTCATAACATTGTTTCTGTACAAGAAGTTAACCAGAGTCATCATGAAGCTTCAGCCGTCCGTAGATGCAGAATGTTATTTATTGGCTGAGCTAGACAGCCTTCTCATTTAATCTTGTCCTGTTGTTGTCACTGTTTCCATTCAGGTGGGGTGTTTAGGTGAACTGCTGTAGTTTGAAAACCACGTGACTGTCACATTGACAGCCGCGGATTTTCGCCTCAGTTAATTTTTGGCTCACTGGCTTTTCTTCTCTCCGGTCTAACCTGTCTGAACGAAGAAAGAAGGCTGGAATGATGTATGCGGGGATGCTTGGCAATCTTCAAAGCATCAATCAACTGGTTTGGAACAGTGTGTTCTATTCATGGAGAGCCATTAATCACAGAGGAGCGTGTCTGGCTGCTGCGTCAAAAGAACCCGTAGCGACAATAGAGGCGTAAAACTTTGTTCTTTCTGAAACCTGGAGCTGAGCTGCTTACCTGTGAAGTATAGATCTGAGCAAAATGTAGGCGTTGACTTTCGGCACAGCAGCATATTCCTCCATGTATGCGTGTCTGCTATCATGAGCGTCATATGCAGACTTCCCATCTAAAAAAACCTCACATTTTTACATCAGTTGTGTTCTGGTGGAGAGGGAAGCACACACACTGCAGCTGTGCATGTTTTTATAATTGACAGCCTATCGACCAGCCTTTTGTGACATTATGATAACATTCTTCACAGTGTTATTCACACCATGAGACGGACAGAAAATTGCACCGTTGTGAATTCAGAATCACTCTCCCGCCTGTGGGTTTTTAATGTCTGCTCAGATGGATGTCCTGAAATTAACATTTTCAAAGTCACTTTCCAGTTTTACTCTATAATAATTAATTACAGTCACTAAGAACAAGAGTAAATGATGGCACGGAATTCAAACAAGTAATCTTACTCATGGTGTCAGCGACGACATTAAAGATATTTATGTTTCAAACCTTGATGATGGTTTAATTTGTGCAGGATATGAGTGTTGTCTTCAGGCTACATCGAGGTCACAGTATGCAATTTTAATTTATTGGATTATCTGGTTAATACTTTGCACATTCCTCCTTTTCTGTATAAATAATAGTCTCATTATTCTTTATTTTATTCTTCTCTTCCTCTTCTGGACTTGCTTCTTTGTTTTTTTTTCTTGCCATCTTTGCAAAATCCTTGCAATAAAACTTATTTTGCAAAGAACCGCAGAAACCTGTACACTCATTTGCAGAACTACAGCATGGTAGGACTGTATTTGGCCAAACTGCAGATCTATTATCCTTTTTAAATATTTCCTCATTGTTCCGACGTAACACTCATCCACAGGTGGCCACTAAACAATGTTAAATGGCGTGTATAATTTTAGAGCCTATATATGTTTTCAGCAACACGCTTACAAACCTGCAAGCCTTTCTGAGTGGAAGCTACACCTTTACGTAATTATAAAATATATAATATCATATATATATATATACATAATTACATTTAAGATATGACCTTTGATATGACCTAAAACGTTCCAGATGCTCATATTTGTTTCATTTCCTTTCTACATGGAAGGAAAGAAACTCTTATGACACAAAACACAAAGGCATCAATAATCAGAGTAAACTCCACCGTGGAAAATAATAAAATAAGACACATGTTTAAAATGAGAAGTAATAGCTCTGTTTCCGTGCCATTAAAGTAGGAGGATCATACTGAGTAAATCTAAATGCAAATTACGTGTCACAAAGCAAACAAATGCTCTGTCTTGACATAAAAACGTCTGAAGAACTCACAGTGATGAGATATCATCATTTCATATCTTTCACAAGTTGAACAACGCTGGAGAAGATGCTATAATGAAAGGCTGTCCTGGAATGACACACATCTGATGTTGCCTGAAGACAAAACCTAATGATAACCCATGACTCACGGTGCTGATCTGCCGAGTGTAACTGAAACCCCGTGTCTTTGGTGTGGGAGTGACAGCGATGCGACATCGCTTGTCACATCCTGAATCCATGTCCATCAGACGATGGTAAAACAATGCCGTCTCGACATTCTCACACACCACGTCTTGCTTCATGCGACGCCACCGGGATGAGGCGTCGTAACACACTGCTATGTTGATGTTTGTTTAACATTGGGGATTATTCACCAGGTGACGCGACTCCTGCTGATTCTCTGTCTTTAATGCCACAGCAGTGATTGATGGTGGGGTGCTAATTGTTGTGGACTCGATGAAGTGGACAGAAGGCTCCGGGCTCCTATAGATTTAAGTGACTGTGGTGGATCAGTAAAGTGCTTGTGGAAGCTCAGGGGACGCTAACCCATCTCCTGTTTCCTTCTCCTCACTCCACCATTGCAGCATAGTTGCTGAATGCCCTCCTCTCCCTCATTACATATTCACCCCCCCCACCCCCCTCCTTTCTCTCTCTAATTTCCTTTATTCCATAAATCTCTCTTCCCTTTCTCCTCCATTTTCTAATTGAGGCATTCTTGGTGCTCATCATTTCGGTCCATCCCTGATTCACGTTCCTATAGGCCCTCTTGCCATATATCATGCCTGCTTTTCAGCCAGCGCTGCATCTCACAAACGCAGCCTCTCCTCCACCTCCTTTGCTCTTATCTCCTCATCCCCTCATCAGTCTCCATCAAGGCTGACTGCTGCCACGTCAGACCTGTCTATCCATGCATCTCCTTCACATTCTCTCCCTCTCTTTTCAGCACATAGTTCCCTCTGTCTTCTTCAATCCATCTCTCTGCTGGTGAACAGACAGGCGCCACTGTGTTGACACCAACAGGAGGAGGTGGAGCAGTGGTGTTGAACGGGGTGGGGTGGGGTTGGATGGGGTGGAGAACAGCACCAATGATGCATTTTACTATACTGTAAAAGAGGCTGTAGGTGGTACCGTTGAATAAAAGGAAGATTAAAAATCACTCTCATGTGATTTATTGTGCACAGGGGACAAGAGAAACTCTGTGGCCTCAGCTTCATCCAAAAAATACATTTTGACATTTTTATCGATGTGAGAGAAAGAAAAAGCTTTGAAAGTGTATTTTTATGAGCACCCCATTTAGCCAAACTAAATTTTAATCTTTTATCCTGCAAAAAAAACTTTCATAAATATCTGGTGCTTTTGCTCTGGATATAAAATCAATGGTTTAATGAAAAACAAATCTGAAGTCTTTCCTTTTATTTTTATTTTTCCTTCATATTTATTTTATTTATCCTCTGAAAACACTCAGTCAGAGGCTGAATTTTTAGAATCATCTGAGAAAATGCTGTGTTCCCTTTTGGAAAAATATACGCATTTGATGCTGTGTCGTGTAATTTTTATTTCACGCAAAAAGTGAGGCGAAATCAAATCTCTAATGAGGTCATCAGTAACAGGCAGGATGAAACAATGGACAATGTTGTTGCCTAAATGATTGCTGACCCTGACTCTCCTTCCATTTATGATCCTGCAGTGCCTTAAACTCAATATTCTTCAGGATTTGTTTTATCAGCTTCGGTGGCCATGGTGGAATAAAAAAAAAAGAAGAGAAAAACATCCATTTGTGTTTAGGGCAAAAGTACTCTGAAAGATGGAAAGTTAGTAAGCAGAAAATAATACAATAATCAAGTGATGAAGATATTACCCTTGGATATGGAATGAAAGACAAAAAGCATCCAATCCAGGAACAGGAGGACAGAACGGGGGACAGAAGCAGGGAGGAACCAGTGAATCTTTACGGAGCTCCAGCCTTTGCTGCTGCGAACTCACTGTATAAATCATGAATCATTTACAGTCTCTTTCCCTCAGGGGCCTCTGTTTAAATATTAATGCTCTCCATTCAGATCACAGCCACCCTGACCTGCATAGCTATAGGTCTACTCCCCAAGGACAACGTGTGAGCACCCTCACACATACACAAAGCGCTTCCATGGATCATCTATAAGCACAGATAGAAAAATACAGGACTACCAGAAAACTCTGCCATACATCTTCCCTGTGCCTGAGGTGTGTTCATGTGAACTCCAGACGGCGTGCACACATATTACAGGAAAGCTTCATTTACACATGCACATACAGTTAGACATACTGTAGCAGATGTGTGAGATCATCGTTTCTCCTTCTTGTGGTGGCGAGAAAAGAAGTGCCGGCGACATGGAAGCTGATGGTTTAGTTTGGAGACTGTTCCGTGGAATTGCATTATTTTCCTCTTTTCCAGTTGTATTCTTGGGAATACGAATGATCTCACCCTTACTGCACTGAGGTTCAATTTGCAGCTCTGGCAGCATTCGTGAATGGAAGCTGCTTAATGACCAGCCAAGTTATTGGTTGCTTATGCACTGTGCACTCCCGATGAGGGACTTTGTGTCTGAAGCTTCCGAGTCCAGCCAAACCAACAAATACCCATCCGGTACCAATAACATGAGTTTTGGCAACTTAAGCTGCTTCCTTAAAGCAGCAACATTTTGGAGACATGAGGGGAAAAAACTTTCAACCTTTTGGAACATGAACAATTTCAAACCACACGAAAAGAAAGCCAAAATAAATAGACGTTATGACGTTTCCTTGAGCAAGGCACTTTTGTCCAGCCTCTCCGTGGCAGCAATTCTTTGTCCCGCAGTAAGCAAGGAGGCTCTAGAGCGAATGCTGGGACAAGTAGAAAAAGAGGACAAACTTATACTGTATGTTGTCACATATCAACAACAGCATGACAAAATAGCCTCCACAACTCTTGCTCTCCTTACTGTGCCTACTTCTTCGGTTCTGTCTATCACAGACATGGGCAAACCCAGGCCCGGGGGCCATATGCGGCCCGTTGGTCTTTTTAATCTGGCCCGCCAAACTTGTCCAAATTATATCATTAAATAAAATTGTATTATAATTAAACCTCATTCCTTTTACCTTTTCTCTGTAATGCTACCTGTAAAAGGCCAAATCCTTTAATGCAATAGCTTTCATGTGTCATTTATATTAGCTCACACAAATACTCCATCCATCTGTTCTTGGTCCGGCCCCTCTGTCAAATTTTAGAACCTATTGTGGCCCGCGAGTCAAAAAGTTTGCCCACCCCTGGTCTATCATGTTAACACTGAGAGCATTGCTCCTACATGAGAACGGGGAAGATTTGACACTAACACAAACATTTCTGACATCTGCCACAACCGTGTGAACATTTTCTCAATCCAGCTCAACAAAATGATGAGGATTCCTCTCAAGCTTACGCAGCCAGCACCCCAATTAGTGTCACCTCCTTCAGTCTGGAGCATTCCTCTGCATGGCTCACTTTCTCCTTTTTCCCATCCTTTAATCCCCATCTTTTTAACCTCAGGCACACTCACATATGCATGTATCTGCTGCTTTTTGTAATTTGGTTCATTCCTTTTTTTAATCTCTGCTGTCTTTTTATCTACTTGCTTGACTGGGTCTTTCTTGGTGCTCTGTTAATATGGTCATTGTCTAGAATAGAGCTTTTTCAGATCAATACTTAATATCAGAAAGAAGCAATGGCCTTTTGCTCTATTTACTCTGGTGTATCATCATCAAGACACCCCGGCCATCTCCTACACTCAACCTGTTCACACCAGATGTAATTAAATATTGAATCAGACTCAGGCACAGAGACCTATCGAGCTTTGGTCAGAGTATAATTAAACAGTTTTTCTAACCTGTCCAACAATCGCTGTACAAGTTAGAGAAACTGCATAACTGACATTCTGCCATGCGTTTTGCATTCTAAGTGAACACTGATCTCTTTGTGCTAAAAGCATACATTTCACTACATGTGTTTTGAAGGGCCTCCTTTCAAATAACGTGTTGTCTTTCAACATATTCCCAGTGCTCCCATTAACCATGCATTACGGGCCTAAGTGTATTGGCTGGCTAGAACGGGCAGCAAGCAGATTTTAAGTATGGCTTGCATGCACTGTATAATTTATCATGTTAGGAGCCCTCAAGCTTTTTAATGGTCTCTGCTCTCATTATCCAGTCTCTGTTTTCTCACAGCGTCTTCTGAGAGTTCCCTCTAATGGAGGGACAAATAGATTCATACCAGTCGTAATTACAGCATTTTGAAGAACCGAGAACAGCGTGAATCTCAGTCGATAGGGCCGTATCTATCATCGAGACGCGAGCGAGGGCGAGGGAGAACAGTCCAATCAGACAGTGTCAGATTACCCAACAAGCTGGCCTATCATTTGTCTCCACTGTGGTCTCGCTTCCTGTTTCTATCCGTTTCCTGTCTGACTTGTGAGTGATGGGGGGGGGGCTTTGGAAGAGCTGAAAAACATGTCAGAGTTGCCAGGTGCCTGTTCAGGCCCAGCTCCCCTCTGCCTACAAAGAACAGATGCATATGACTTGTAATTGAATTGAGATGCTCTGTGCCGGGGAATGGTTTCATTAGCATACTCCAGCTATGAAGAGACAAGGGCATACACTAGAGACATAGCTCTCTATTGGTTAATAAAGAAAAAGAAGTAAACTGGGAGCAAAAAAAGACGTCATTTTAGTTTGACAGCATTTCCGACACCATTAGTGATATCTGCACTCTGACACTATAGCATGATACTGGCATAAGATGCTCAAACCTCTCAGCCATCTACTTTAAAAAGAAACTTTAAAGAAAATATGGAAATTAATACAATCATGCAATTGACAGCATATATATATATATATATATATATATAATAGACAGTGTAGGCCCACATATATCTAATAAAACTCTGTGTTGAAAGAAGAGGATTCTCTATTTATTTCGCTGCCAGCAGGAGCTCACGCTTAAACAACACTGTCATATTTATATTGGCATCCCCGTGGAGTCCTTCCACTATTGTGCTGCTATACTAACTACCTCTACCGGGGGAACATGACAGTATCGCCACAACACATGTTCTTAAGTGAATCAATTTCGCTCTTCTCTTGTAGGCCTCTCTTATCGCTGAGTATTTCTCGGTGTCTCTCAGCTGCAGTGAGGGGGTCACTGGGGGCAGCTGCGGGAAGCAGATAAAAAAAAATGGATATTCTATTCACAATGGATTGGCATATGCACACACACACACGCACATACACACACACACACACACACACACTGTGTCCTCTGGAGTGCTGGGTTGATAGAAAAGGATTCTTTCCATTGCACTTAAGCATTATGCTCTTTTCTTTTTTTCTTATCTGAAGCCTATTGTTGAAACACTGGGTGTTATTGGTTTTAGTCAAGAGAGGAGAGGCGTGAAGGGAGGCTGGGGCAAGCGTTATGCCCTCATTCTCTGCTCCAGTGCCATTGGAGTAAAGCAAAGCCACATATAATCTCAGCTGGCACCTCACAGGAATCATAGTTGTCAAAGTAGCACTTTCAAATGATAAAACATGTTCTTTGGCTAAAACTACTAACTACTAATTAAAATGTGGAGCAAGAGTATTTTCCTCGTATTTAATGAATCAAATGAATATTTGAAATTCCCTGAGGCAGGCAACTCTGTGTGAACTTTTGATGAAGAATGATACAGGTAGGGTTGAGCACAATTAGAATTATTACAATTACAATTCTGCATTTCGGTTCCACCTTTTTGGCACAGGAGATTTGCACTGTGTTTCAGGGCAAAATAAAGTCGCTCCGGCTGGCACTTTATGAAATACTTTTTATTAATCATCATCTGCCGACACACACAATGAAACCGCGTTTTCACCCTTGAACAATGGGCCCCGTGATCGGCGCACCCGGAGCCATTAGCGGGGACGGTGCCTTGCTAAAGGGCACCTCGGCAGAGCTCTGGGGGCAGACTGGAGGCAGCCCATACCGCACATTCCGCCAGAGCTGGGAATTGAACCGGGGAAGGGGTGGACTTCTCCGTCCAGGGCCCAACCCACTGAGCCACTGTCTATGGGCGGAGAACATAGCTTGAAGTATCGATCTCTAACTCGAACCCTGACTATTCCCTTCTAGGCTGAAACTATGGAACTGATTCCCAATGCCCAACACCAGCCTGGCTTATTTCAAATGGCACATAAGAAACCAAGAAAAAAAAAATTGCAGTTTTTGATTGTGCTTTAAATGTGTCATTTTAGTCCAGATTTTGTTCCTCTCAGACTGACACATAAAACAACATATAAATGCCATATCATGTATATGATCTCTGCTCTATACAGCTCTACTCCAGGGAGATAATGCTTTAAAGAGAGACAGATAGTCTTTACATTTCATGCACTCTTAACCCAATGCTGGCAGTTGACCTTGTAACTTTTCCAGTTTGCAGCCAAGTGAAGTTCCACTTCTGCTCCTAGCTCTGCGATCTAATGAGGGTTGGTAGAGAGAAATGTGCTTGCTATCTGCGGGGGCTTGTTGTGAAATTAAAGGTCATTGTCACTGGATGAGCAACCCTGATACCTCCTATCGCTTTCCTCGTTGGCCAACGGGGAAATCAAATGCTATTAGACCGGAGAAGCTTCCTTTATCATTGCGGTCATTATCGTCCAAATCATCACCCAGGCCACGAAGAATCATTTAGCCTCCCCATTTAACTTCTCACCAGCCGTGTATGTCCGCCAGTGACAATGTGTCCAGCGATATTGCGAGCTGCGGGGAATTATGCAGGAAGGAAAGCAATTAGCGAGCTGGAAAAGGATGACGATTCAAAGGCAGGGCGTGTACAGTTATAGAGCAAGGAGAAGGGGGAGAGCTGAATTACTTATTAATGTCTCTAATGAGGACGGCACAATGGGTTTGTGATGGAGCTAAGCAATGCACCTGTCGCTGTGTAATGGTGGTAAATGCTCTACGCCTTCAGGAGTGGCTCTGGAAGCTTTCAGGAGATGCTCTGTGAGTCTTAGGATGAGTTTCTTATGTAGTTTCAGTTACAGCCACTGCTAGATTTTAATGCTTTACATGAAGGCAATTATTTTTTTCATGGTTGATATTAGCAATGTTTTCTTATTAATGACTGAATATTAATTATGAAACACATGACTACATATACAGTATTTTAAAGGGGTCGTCACAGTGATTAACCCAAGCAGAAACTGATTTTGAATTTAACGGCCACAACATTATGGTTCACTTAACATCTCATTAGCTCTGGTTTGAATGGGAAAACCTACTGCACACTACTTTGAAAATGAATGGAGAATATAGTGGAGCATTTTGCATCTAAAGCTCCACTGCTTCAACAGTTTATTGTTATTTAAACAGCCATCCATGTTCCATCTATCAAGGATCAATACTGAGTTAGATGTCTGTTTGATTACTAAATGTATTAAGTCATCTACATGTATATGAGTATTGACATCAGATTTTACAGCAAGCATTGACAAGGCAGATAGAAAACATACATTATTAATCTGAAGATGTAAATGTAATGAAATTTTATCTCTTTCAAAGTACAAAATGCAATAAAGAACAAATATGAATGCTCAGAACAGTCTGAGTTCCCTGAGTTTAGGAAATATTTTATTTCTCTGTCCCTTTCTTTCACTAAAAACTAACCTCACTGTTTCCCAGAGGAACAGAATTCACATCAGAGACTCTGCTCCGTTTTGCAGGTGTTGTCAAAGATGATGTAAACCTGAAGAGATGGGACAGCGGCAGACAAGGACACTAAGTGGGGGATAAAGGATCGACCTTGAGAGATGATGCAATTGGGCAATATGAGTTGTCCAAGAAGGGAGAGAAGCTGGCGGTTGGTATATCTCTTGGCAAGGACAGGGATGGAACAAGAGGACGTGAAGAAGGACCGAGAGGGCTCCTCGCATTGATGCAGTTGACAATAGCAGAAGCCTAAAAATCCAGCCTTCCATTTTCTTGTAGGCGAGTCGATTGCGGTCGTCTCGTCAACAGCCACTTATCCGCCTTGCGGGTCACAGGTCTGCTGGAGACTATCTCTGCTGGCTACAGGCAGATGAGACTCATCGCAGGCCATATGAAAGCAAACAACCAGAAACACTCACACATACGGACAATTTGGTGGAGACCAATTCATCTAAGCTGCATGTTACTTGGGAGGAAGCCTGAGAACCCAAAGAGAACCCACGCAGGCACGGTGAGAACATACTGCACCATCCCGCCCAAGCCTCAACATGTGGTAAGTTAAATAATAATTTTCTCAGATACGTAATTAATTTGAAGAACATAAATGACATCTTTGTAACTATCATTCTCAACTAAAATGAACCCATGCTAGGGGGGGATTCTAAATATTTAATGCTGTTCTTTTGCAGGTTTCATGGCAAATTCAATATGTCTGTTTTAACAAGTTGGAAAATAAATGTGAAAATTGCCACTTTCTGCACTTAACAAGAAAACAAAAAAAAGGAAAGAATGTAGAAAACAGTAACTGAAGATAGTGAAGTCTAACAGACTTGCTGCTATGCTCTTGCGATTCTCTAATATGACTTATCATGTCGGAAGGCATATTCATCATTTGGTGCCCCTTTCAATAAAATGCAGGTTCAAATTCAAGGAATAATAATTTAGACTAACAGTTTCATTGATGGCATATTACCGGAGCTACCAAGCTAAAAATAGGCACAATGAAAAAAAAGGTCTGTCACTGTCACAACATTCATTAAAAGTTTGAAGCCTTCTCTCACAACGTGTTCACATAATTCAATAAGGATGACTGAGGTATATTTATTTTGCTCTTTTATGAAAAGTGACGTCAAAGGCCTCAAGAGTTAACGGCAAGGAGTTCAGCGCTCAGATCAAGATTTAAAAGGAGCGCCCAGTCTGTCTCCCCTCACTCCCATTAAAGAAGGCCAGCTTTGCCGGATTTTTGTGAGCCGCCTTGTCTTTTTATCAATGGTTGAAAAGCTTGTGTGTTTCCTCACAGCATGGAGGCTGCTAATTAGCTTAGCACACTTATTGCCCACAGGGCTAGTGAACCTCTGCTCTCCACTGACTGGGTAGTCGACCAAAGATGAAACAATGATGGGAAAACCTCAGTGGATGTCGGAGACAGAAGCGGTAAAATGATGAAAACAGGAACCTTTGTTTACAGTATTATAATAGAGAATAAGGTTAGGAAAGAAATTATTTTCTAGACTTTCCATTTTTGTGCATAATCATGTCTTGCAGAGATAAACAGCCCCGTTTTAATTTCCAAAGAGACAAATAAGAAGCTCTTTGCCTGTTGAAAATATTAAATACTTGCAGAAGTTGTTTGAGATTTAACAAAAGGCCAATCAAGGCTACCCGAACTTGATGACTGCCTTTTGAATGAAAATTGGAACATATATTCAAGAAACCAGCATCTCAACTTGCCTTTCCTTTAATACCACGCACCAGCAGAAACAATATTAATTCCCTGCTGTTTTCCAGGCAGGTGCCCCCCCCCCCCCCTCATATTCAAATGCTGCAGCCTCTGAGGAGAAGATGTATCCTTGTGTCTGACTGATCTTTGTCTAACCTACAAGGCTGAAGTTGTGGGTGTCCACTCCACTTGCACAGGTTGATATGCAAACATCCCTAAGTCTCTTTCCCCAACAACTGCTGCAACATAATTAATATTAAATGCCATAATTAATTAGTCTCTTTTGGATGCCAGTTAATAAACAGGCACCCTCAGCTGTCACGTGGCTGCTCTTAATAAAAAAGTATTGAGGAAGGTGCCGAGGGATTTTAGGTCAGGGTGGGAGAAGGCCGAGATGTAAGGTCGTGGTCACAGCAGGGTTTACCTGGTAATTGGGATGAAGAAGTAATTTTAAAATGATGGCCAGTAAGGTTTAGAGTGGAGGAAAGAGTTGCAGGAAATGAGGTCGAAGAGGAAATAAGGGAAGCAGGGGCGAGGTGGAGGGGAGCAGGGATGGTAAATGTAGAGTTCCTGGATTGGAAACGAGGATATTCTTGATAGAAAAATGAAGGCAAACGCAGGATGTCTGTTGTTCACAACAGGGGGGAAAGCCGGAGTGGAACAACACTGGAAGAGCAATTTCATTCAGGTGCAACTGGATGGAGACCAGAAATTAGTTTTCTGTGTCTAGTCAAAACTGAAAGGTTGAGGGAGGGAATGTAAAAAGCAATTGAAAAGAGAGATTGCAAGTGGGGGCTTGCTTGGAGAAAAATGGATGAAAAAAGGACGGCATTCAACGCTGGGGACGAGGAGATTGCAGATTTTTGGGCTAGTTTTTGCAATGTAATCACAGACGGGGAAAGTGGAGATGGGTGTTCGGGGGGGGGGGGGGGGGGCGCAGATGAGGGTTGAGGAGTATGCACTTGGGGGATGGCGTTGGGGGGGGGGGGGGTTGGCTGCCAGTAATGACAGCCGAGGGGAGGTGAGATGAGATGCAATTACACTAGCAGGAAGGGATTCTGGTGATGAGAAAAGTCACAGGGAAGCTAGGGAATGAAAGATTGAAGCAGCAGCAATGGGATGGAATATGCTCACGTCATTCACGCTAAATCACATACATTTTTAAATTAAGAAATCCCCCAATTCACTAGAGCACCTGATGCCCTTGATCAAGGCTAAAATGGTAGAATGGGTGCATGCTAATTACTCAGAGATTACCGGTATTCATTCAGCACTCACTGAATGCATATCTTTGAGGTGGAGGCAAACAGCAAACCCCTCCTTCACTCACCTTCAGCCTTGCTAATATTTCCCTGTGAAAAGCCGATTACGAGTCTTCATCAGCCGCTTATCCCTCACCTTGGCAGGGAAGATTTTGGCCCAGCAAACATGAATGGGTTATTTGCTATGGAAAATGAGAGGCGTTAAATTTGCAAACACAACCCAGTTATTTCCTCGTGCACAATAGAAAGCCTCGGAGGAAACGACTCTGAGCAGCTTGAAGAACCTTCGGTATCCTCTCGTTCTGATGTTAACACCCCTCTGAGAACATTTGTTTGACATTACGGTAGACATAGATGTGATAGACAGTTTTCGTTTAGAGCACAGGGGTGATGAGAGATGATAATTTTATTACCTATATAAAAAAGGGAGACAGATGCCTTATGAGATTTTTATCTGCATAGGAAAGAGGAAGCTGAGAGCCTTGGACTCACTTCAAAATTGCCTTATTACTTTCGGCGTGCAAATGCAGCTCTAATTCTGTCTCTGTGTCTTCTTTGTGCGTCTACATATCAAGTCTATTTAATATATTGAAAGTAGATTATCCTCTTGAAAGCTCTAATGCAAAGCCAAACCACCTGTAAGAGCATTATGCTCATTTTTTTTTTTTTTACATTTTGTGTGGTCAAAAAAAGAGGCAATGTGTGTGTTTGTAGAGTGTCTGGGAGACATACGTTTCTCTGAGGGGGCTGCAGGGGATAAATCTCTCGCCTTGACAAACATCAATTATGAAATAAGATGATCATAATCCTGATTTCCAGACGTCTGCCTATATATGTGCCTGCTCACTTTTTATTTTGAAGTTTTACAAAGATCTGATGGTGTTCAAAACCTAAAGCTTAATTTTATTCCTCAATGTCTTTCGGTCAATTTGTTGGCTCCCTGCAACCCCTTTTATTTCTAATCACATCACACCTGAGATTAGCTCAGGGGAGCCGGAAGCTATAATCAATTCATTGTTATTAATAATTAATCCAGTCTGCAGGATGGAATATTCTGTGTATGGTGCAGATAGATGTAGTTTTAAAATCAAGCCAAGGAAATTGAACTACATGTTTTTGTTTACGCCGCTTATCATTTTTCTTGATGGATGCCAGAGAGCCGAGGTCACGTCGAGGAGGCACATAATGCACGCAGAGGCTCACCGTGCATTGAGATACTGATCATTAGCTCGCGAACAATGAAAAGAAGTACGCAGAGACAGCACCAAGAGAAGAAAAGGGACAGATGAGAGATGGGCTGGGATAAAACAGGGAGAGAGAGAACAATGCGACGCAGGCTGCTTGTCTTAATGAGTTGGGAAAAGGCAGCAGGTCAGCACTAAGCTTTACACAAAGCACGCTAATTGTAGCATTCCTGCCACCATCCTTCACCATGAATACCAGAAACACAGAATAACGATGGATTAATATTCATAGGAAATGAAACCCAGACTGAAAATGCTGGGTTTTTTTTAATTATTTTTTAAAACAGATCTACAACTTTCCATCTATCTATCTATCCATTCTAGAGAGAGAGAGAGAGAGAGCGAGAGAGAGCGTTCAAGGTGACTTCCATCCAGAATTCCATTAATTTTTTTTCAAGAGGAGAGACTTTTATTTCCTTGGAGGATCACTCATGAGTGTGTGTCCGAGTGAGAGACAGACACAGAGTGTGTGTGTGTATGTTTTAAATTCAGTCTTATTACTTTTCAATGACACTTCAACCTCTTTTTTCATTGTAATTTTTCATAGTAGTATTTAACCTGGGAATTTGTTGTGAATGACATTGAAATATAAATTCCAAAATTAATGTTTCTTTACCTTTCATGTTGCGGTGAACACCGTGCCAGTTGCTCTAATTGCACAGAGATGGATCAGGATCAGAATGAATTTTCTCTATTTACATTTAGCTATTTTTGCAGTGCAATATGTATTATCTTAGAGCTCTTGCTATTCAATGGTGTTCTTCAGAGATGGGATGCTGGTTGAATGTTTTGCCAAAATGGACTGGTGAGTATAACTGCAGACAATCGCAGCAGCCAATGAATGTGCTTGAAAAAAAGAACTTGAGGTACAAAAGTAGGGTCTTGTGAATCTATAAAATTACTTAACCAGGACAATCTGCTGGTAACTAAACAATTTCACCTAACTAATCAATCAGATCACATCCACTGTTAGGCAGGAAATGAGAACAGAAAAGGAAATGAAGGAAAACACGGAGGAAAAATGCATTACAGCCATTTAAAGTACATTAAAACATCAATTTTCATGCAATATTAATACTGAAATGATGCACTGGAATTTTGCTATGGCACCTAACCGACCTAATAAAGGCTGTCTGCTTCATTTGTTGCTTTATCGTTTTTTTTCCCTCCAGTTGTTCCTCCTCTCCTATTCGGGAATTGCTTTCAAAATAGTACCCTCTGACAACCTGTATATGTACTGCATATTTTTATTGTACGCATTAAACCTGTATGAAAAATGTACATATGGCAGAATCACTCCTATTTGAAGCTCCCCAGAACTTTCAGATATTCCAAAAAAAAATTATCCATGAAGTTAAATATTCATAACTTAACAAGTGAACAACGAAAGTTCAAGCCTACCAGAAAATGTTATTTATTAAGCACTCAAAACAAAGAAATCTCATCTAATCTGTTTCATCTGGACTGTTGAAAACCTCTCCACATCTGCCTTCATAGTTTGATTCAATACATTTCGGTACTGTAAGCAGAGATATTTATTAATGTGCAGTGTGAAATGAACAAAAATGTTCAGACAGATATCTTTAAAGCTCGGACCCTGATGCTCAGAGCCTGGAGTTGGAGTACACATGAATACATTCACTTGTACATGAAGCAATGTGCATTCACATAGCTGTTTAAAAAGAGCAACTTTCATAAGTGAAAATTATTATTATTTTAAAACAGAGTTGTTCAAGTTTTGCAATTTGAGCATCACTGTTTAAAAGAATTGCGGGACGGAGGGAGGCCTGCTGTTGTTCACATGTTTGCGAATATCATTTTAAACCCATTTTCATTTCCACCGCTCTGCAATCTTTCTCCATTCTACTTAGCGTTTGGCTGGAGCCATGCCAACACCATTACTCCTACAAGACGGTAACTCGTGGCGTCATTGACAGGGACGTGACAACAAGCCTTTGGACAGAAAGGAAATCATTCATCATTAGCCATGCAGCCGTGGAGGAGACAAACAAGTCTGTGGCAACGCTAAAACCTTCCAGGTGCCCCTCCACACCTGGTTCACGCGAGCTCTTCGGCATCCCCATCCTCTGTTTTACCATTTTGTTTGGGAATGCTAATTGCTCAACATCCTTCACTGTTCACCGTCTCCCTACTGAGCAGGGAGACGGAGAGGTGAGAGACAAAACGCTACAAACAGGAGGGCACAGTTGAGGCTCTTGCTGGATGTTTTGTATTATACTTTCTTTGAAGAGCTTTCTCAAGAGATATTCTAAAAGCCTGCAGTAATCCTCCCCTTTCCACGGGCTTGAATCCGAGTCGGTCTGACAGTGGTAAAATGAAATCATCTCTCCACTCGATTCCGTTGTATCACAGTCTTTAGTTAAACACGGAGACACACTCTTAAGATCTTTGCTTTTCAGTAGGTACAGAGAACTTTTGCATTGGTTTGATTCCATTCAACAACACAATAGTTCCATTTTCCCTGCACTGCCGCAGGCCAGCAGTGTAATTAGTGCGCCGCTAGATGTCATTCATCCAGGAGGCAGAAGGCTGAGGAGCGCTTCATTCTGAGAAAGCATGTTTTTGTTATTGATTCAGTGCCAAGAGAGCTGGGATTGGCCCATCATTAACATATCCATCTGTGTTGTAAGCCTAAAGCAATGTTTATATTGCCTTACAACATCTCACAACATGTCACCGATTACCCCCCCCACCCTCACCTATATGAGAGCAATGGTAAGGATTCCATAATGGCTTTATCTCTGGCTGTTGTAGAATTTGCATCCATACTAACCTATGAATGAAGCTAGATCCAGCTAAGTTAGTCTGTCTATAGGTCCAACTCTTTGAACATTGTCATTTTGGGGCAAAAATGCAGACAAAGTAGGAAAAAATAGAAGGAAAAAAACAAAAAGAAATGACCAATAGGAAGTTAAAATATAAGTTTATTATATAAGACCCTCAGCCTATGAGAGTATAACTACTTGTAAATGAGTGACTTGGGGACTCAGCAAAAGAGGGTAAGCAATACAGTATATAATAAAACATGTGCACACATCAGCACATAATTGTGGGATTGTAGATTGCTAACACACTGTGCAAGACTGTAATTATGCTAAACATTGCACCTGCATGATATTGAGCATGTTATTACTTAAATACATTAGCATGCAGTTTCAATCCGGCCTCATAGACGACACACTCGACAGTCTAGACTCATTTGAGCAAACGTCTTCACCTCCTCTGTCACATTGGAGTATTTTGCTTTGCTACTGTCTTGAACCACCTGCCAGGATTTGTATACACACAGCAAAACTATGTAGACTGTGATTTGAGCCTGTATATCCCTGTGCAGATTAGGGCAGTGTCAGTCCAGGATTAACCCAGGTAATTCATGTAATGCCGCTTCACCAAAGTTAATTTCCCTGCGGATGATCGGAGAGAGTCGAGTTAATCTCTATACCCAACTCCAGTGCATCATTCTCTCCCAGCTCCTCATTTGCTCAACATGTTTGCTACGCAACATCCAGGGCATGGGGGATTTCTGTCTTAACAGCTGGTTGTGTTTTTATTTTGGCAATACGGCTCCAGTGATTGAGCTGTCATTTCATTAAGCAACAAGCTGGTGAATGCATGCAAATGGCTTATTTTCAATCAACGTGCAATCATAATGTAGTTGGACGTCCAATCCTCTTTATCGTGTGGCTTGTCTTTTGCAACTGTTACAAAGATGCAGAAGCAAAATAAATAATGAAGAATGAGGTATCTGTAAATGCAGTTAATGAAGACTGAACTGGTTATTATGCACTCGAAAGCAAAGAGTGAGATGACCTGTACAGAGCCTGGTGTCTGTGGCGAAGAGGCCACGGGATAAGCTAAAATCCCATGTAATTATCGTTCTCTGTGGAAATGAAGGCTGGCCTTTCTGTTACCAGAATTCAGAAGTGGAATAACGCTCACAGATTCACTCACAGAATGCCCCATCAGCAATATTAAAGGCAAATAATTAAGGAAATGGTGTAAGGTTGGAAAAGATTGTGTCTGAGTTTTGGTTTTCCTTCTCTGAGTTGATAATATTTCTTAGCTGTAACTTACTAATATGACAGAAATGTAGGCAAATTATCTATAAAAATATGAGCTCTCAGCTACATAAATGACAATATATGGTGCTGAGGAGGCATTAAGGAGTGACTTCCACTTTGGCACTGGATGAATATCCACCCATCCATTTCATCGGCAGCGTCTCACTGAGGCACTTTTTAGATACTAACTTGAAAAGCTGCAGCAGCCCTATTAACCTTCAAATATTTTAATTGGCCAAGGCAAAGTGCGTTCGAGAGAGGTCAAGTGAGGACCACTCAGTGCATAAATGAATTCTTAATTTAGGGAAATTTATCCTAAACTACGCAGAGGAATGTGCACCTGCATGCACACACGCACGCACGCACGCATGCACCACATTAACTTACCTACTCTTACAGAGTATTTTTGCCCCTGGTGTCCATAATTCTCTACTGATTACACCGAATGCAGTTTAATAACCCAGGCTGGAGAACATTTAAACACACAAACACACACCAACATAGAGATACCCCCCCCCCCCCACCAGAGAAAGAAACTAGAGAGCAGCTCTGTCAGGTAAAGACAGAAAGAGGACGGAGAGATTAAATTCTGCCAAGAGTTTTTTGTCTGTGAGATTAGTTCTTAACGTCCCCGGCTCCCTTCACACTCCCTATTAGTGCAGTGAAGAAGAGCGAGGATGGAGGAAGGGTCAGAAAAAATCAGAAACTTTAACAAAGACAACACTCGCAGGATACTTAACAATGTTATTAATCCATTAATCCTTGTTTGACATTTGCCAATGTATCACGCCTGATTGCTCTTCCTTTAGGAGCCGCGGGATACAGTGGATGTGTGTAAGATTGTGTGTGCATGTTTCCTATTTCCCAACAGCATTCCAGTGTCCTCAAAAGAATAAAGCGCTGAGGAAAACTCTCCAAAGTAGCTCTTTGTAGTTTGTGTGTTTGCAATCCACTAACATACCAGAGTATTACCACTTTAAATCTTGCTATGGAGCATTTTTGTTCATTTTCTATTCTCTATGATTTTGGTATTATAATTCTAATTATTTAAACCCTCTATGTTTGCTGCACAAGTGAGTGATGCATCGTTCTTACTATGCTGAGGGCAAAAATATGTGGAGCAAAACATTAAAAGCCCGTTCTTATGCTGCTGCTTTCAGTCCTTGCTGTCCAGGTGGACAGGGTGGAAGTGGGTGTGATCTCTATTTCTTCTGGTGGGTTAAACTGCTGTTGGACTGTTGCAGCTTGAAGCTTGGCTTAACCATAAAAACCTTTTTTTTCCATACAAATAAATGCTGCTGACACAGATACACGCAATGCAACGGCAGGTAAACCTTTGTGCTTCCTTGGACAGGGGGGCACTTTTTTTATGTGTGTGTGTGTGTGCGAGTACTAAAATAGAAAATTGAAGCTGTTGTAATCTCGAGCCCTATCAACTCTCAATCCATGTTCTGATATCGGAAGCCAAGCACACAAAAGCCACACACACACACACACACAGTGTAAACAACAGCTTAGTAATGGTGTTTGGTTGTGTTATCAGCCTCACCTCTGTTGTGGAATGACGGGTCAAAGGTGTTGAATTTAAAACGCCTGGATTCATCATGAGCTGACAAATGCCTGCACACACATACACACACACACACGCACACACACACACACACACTTGATCTGTGGCATCTTTTGGTATTAGTGTTAGATGTCGACGGCGAAAGCATCTTTCGGTTTAAGAATGAATGAGCAGAGAAAATGATCGCAGTACTGACATTGCTCACTGGCAGGTTAGCTGTCTGATTGTCTTACAAGCAATTTCGCTGTTTTGTTGACTGACATGAAATGGCAGCTGGACTGTGATTGGATTCAGGCTTGTCTGGAGGCCAGACATCATCCGGATGCAATAATGCAGACGTGATCGATACATCAAGTGATATTCTTTATTACAAATGAGTTCTCTGGAAGTGCCATCCAAAGGGACCCCCATTGTCTAATCACATACTTTTTATTATCTGATATTATTATTATCACCGTCTTTCGTACGGGTGGGGGGGTTACGGGACACAATAATGGCCCCTGAACTGCTGCAAGACTGTTCTTCACTAATGATTTATTTCATTGCACTCAATTTAACAGTTGCACCAGTGGGACCTTGATTCTCTTTCATCTGTGCCATTAAAACCAGCTCCATGCATTATGTAGAGCCTGTTTGTTGTTTAAATGATGTTTAAGAAAGCTAATAATTGCTCTGTCTGTCTCATATTTCATCATTTATTCATAAGAGATGCGAGAATTACAACACGTCGCTGGGGGTGGCGGGGATGCTTCCTTTCTTTTGCTTTCTTTTGATTTATTAACCACCTAGATAGGCCTAATTAGAAAACTTTCTGGAATAGTTGCAAAACGGAAATGGGATTTTGACTTGGTGTCTGCTCTCCCGCTTCTGTCCCTGACATGCAGCTGAATTGAGCTCATTTGCACAGATACCAGACGGCACTGAGCGATCAGATGACAAGTTGCTGATGCGCTGAGTTTTACACAGCAAATCTGAATGTGTAATGTGGTCCAATTAGTTCCAATTATCGTATACTGTCACGTATTTGTCTTAACTTGCAGGTTTTGATTTTATGGAAACAGAGAGACATCTGCAGCATGCTGGAGACTTGTGAATGCCTAGAAGATCACTGCTGGATTCATCAGCAGGTTTCAAGATGTAGGCACTGGAGAGGAACATTCTCAGAGGGGTGGGGCTGTGCTTGTCTATTTGACAGTTTGCCCAAGTGCATTTTTTATTTATGTTATTATTTTTGATTATTACTGAGGCCATGTACACACGTAGCCGTTTTTTTTAATAAAACCGAATATCCTTCCCCCTTTGCTTCAAATTTTTTTTGCATATACACGACGTTGTTTTTTAAAAAAACTCCATCGACACGTTAACCGCATAAGCGCGTTGTTAAACACATTCCTAATCATGCCAAACCAATCGGCGCCATAGTTCCCCAAATCCTATCCAACCAGAACGCTCCGTTTCCGTCCCTTTCACAAAACATGAAACATGGCACCAGGCTTGTTCGTGTGTGGACAGACAAGGAGGCAGAATTGCTCCTAAACGTAGTTTTGTAATATAAAGTCAACAAGTAAGCAAAAAGCGATACATTTTGAAGGCAACCATGGTGTTTCCGAATGTAAACGCGGGTCGCACACAGCGCAGCCACGTCACAGCAGTGAAATTCAGAAGCATTAAAGCTCCTCTTTTCTAGGAGGCAAGACAGACTTGCATGATCTGAGTAGCCAATGCTGCTACTGGACTCAGCCAGCACACTGTGGCCTCAGCAGCAAATGGTGATACATTAAGCCTTGACCTTGTCCTCCCTGCAAGCCTCTTTACTGTAATGAGAGATGCGCCACTACACAAATGCCAGTAATTATTGGCACACACAAGTACAGATGTACACACATGCATGCGTGCGCACAGTGTCAACCGAAAAGCTTTAATTATTCAGGACAAAAAAATCCAAAATAGCACCAAGGATAGAGGTTTTCTATTTTTACTCCAGAGTTGGTTGATCTTCCTCAGCTGTTTCCCAGAATGCAATGACATCTGTCATCAGCTGTGCTCGTTAAGGCTGCTTCAGAAAGGCTTTAAAAATAATAATAATAATAATAATAAAAAAAAAAAGAAGGCTGTTAGCACATGTAAACTCTGAGCACGCTGAGGGGTCTATCCAAAGACAAATTCAGGCTGTGTTGACAGAGCTTTTGTTCACATCTTTGTCCCAGTAATATAGTGGAAAGACAGTTTCGGTGTGGGTGCCAGTTCGTGTTGCGGGTTCTGTTCCTGAAACTCGTCGGCCTTTGTTTCCTGACAGCTCGCGTATATGAAGAGGGTCTGTCTCTGATTACACAGACAGCCCTGAGGCGTCATTAAAGCGCCATCTTTGTGTTGTAAATAAACATCTGACAGAGGGAAAGGGAGACGGGAAGACAGGAGGGAGCGAAAGAAGACAGTTGACAGTCATGCAGAGAAGGAAAAACAAAATTTTATTATTTTTTTATTTTTTTAGCTAAACCAAGTAGTTTGTTTCTTTTTTGACTATTTACAGTTAGAAACAAACAAATCATTAAAATGTGTCACTTGGCTGGAAGCAAGTTAGTAAAACTTCAATCACGTCACAGATAGTGCTTCATGCCACTGCGGCATGTCTCGGGTGCCCGTCTCAGTGATTACATGATTAATCGAGCCGAGCGAGAGCAGCCATAACGATCATCCAACTACCACCATGTTTCAAACTGATAATTAACCAGTCATTTGAGCTAATTTGATATGGGAATCTAGTAAGCTTCCCCTTGAGTTGAGATTTAAAATGGGCCACCGTTTGTATTGTATTGTTTTTGTTTTTTTTCAAACTGGGGGAGTTTTCCCTCGATGATGTGTTCGTGTAAATGCAAGAATCTCACTCGGAAGTAAGAAGTGTTTTTGGCTTGTTTCAAACTGAAACCTGGAGCAGCTCATTTGTGGTGTAAAACTAAATTCACAGAATTTTGTGACAGCAGACATGTGATTTTTATATAATTTCAAAAGCCAAACTAACAATAAAACCGCTTAAAGACGGGGAAATTCACTTTTTATCAACAAGCCACATAATAATAAGCCCTATTGTTCTATAAAGTATATTCATACAAATGACCATCATGGTAACACAAATGTAGACGTGGTTGGAATTTATTTCTGATAAAAAGTTGCGAAAACAAAGTCCTTCAGCATGACCATGCACTTATGATGACTCATAGCATGATAGCGCTGCATATCAATTGCCACAGTTTGGTTTCCTTTCGTAGGTGCTGATGGTGCATTAATGATGCTGGATGATGATCACAATCTGTGAAATCAGACTCACTAATCAGTCAGCAAAACTTTATGTTTACTCATTTTGGCTCATTTATGAAAAAAGAAGACAAAAATCATTGTAATTTCTGTTTTGTATTGCAAAACACAAAGAAATGTCTTCATTTCATTTCATTAAATCATTCATTCAATGTAATTTATGCCACTGGAGTAATTCAAAAAGTAATAAATAGTGAAGTGCAATTAAAATGGCCAATCATCAGACCCAGAGGACAGAGGTGGGCTGTGCAGCGTGACCAGCTCATATCAAAGAAGTATTTCATGGCAGGAACATTCTGCTTGTCTCTCATGGCCCACACACTAGCCTGACTCACATATACAACTAAATCCACTCATAATTCACTCTTAGTATGAAGACATCATGTGTACAACAGTTATATGTAAATAACAAATAATCATTATATATTCTGGGATTTAAATAATAATTTATATACCTATGCCTACATTCTTGTCTGGGGGGGATATTTAGCTAATTTAAAATAAGGTAAATAAATATTTGATTAGCAAATTTGATTTGAAAAAGATTTGATTTTCCTGGTCAGGTCATGCTTTGTGATTGATTATTTGCAATTTTAACGGGGGAAAAAACATTTATCACACCTTAAAAAATAAATCCTGAGGTAAAATAATGTGTGCCATATGTCAGTACAATAAAGTGGACAGCTAATGACTGTAAAGCTGTTATTTTGCCGAAATGCCACGATGAAGTTTACATCTTATGAACAGATCGTCGTTACAGTCGCTGCTGACATTCATCATTACCCCCACATAAATGTAAATTACTTTCATGATTTCATTCTTTCTAGTGCCATTATTGAGCCAACATTTTAATTTGGATAAATGCAACAGGACAAAATACTTCCACCCAACTCTCAGCATTTACAACGGCCTGAGGGCAGTGTGTTACTGCTAATTAGCAAATGTTAACATGTTTACGCAATGAACTTAATGATGATGCTTTCAGAGAACAACATTATCGTAGGCTTTAAAATATCAGCAGCAGTAGCAGGATATGTTCCACAGAAACAAGCAGGGAAATGGGGACGTTTTAAGGGTCTCTCTCCACAGAGGGCCAACATCATTTTTAATTGTTCCCTATGAGAGAATGCACGTGTCAGCATGTGCAGAGCTGCCTGACTTTTTGGGGCACCCTCCCAGTTGGGGTTGAAAATATAGAATTTTTTTGCAAATGCACCGGCATAGTCACTGTCGCATAACTACATTTGTCATCGTTATAGTTTGTCATTAGTCATTGGGACTCGTCACTCATTACTCTGGTAACTGCGAAAACAGAGGAGAGCCTTGTTCCTGCTGGCTCATCTATATTTAAGATCAATCCAGATACATAGATCGCCATTCGTGGTACTGTAGCAGATGCTGATTCTTGCATGTGACTGTTGTGCTTTTCGTGAGCTTCATGTTCTGTGTACTAAACCCTCCATTACGATAAGTAGCTGTTGTCAATAAAAAGGTGCTTTTCTTTCACTGACCGGCTCCCTGAATGCACTTACAAATGCAATGACGGCCCAGCCTGAGCCATTATTAAATAAAAATATGCTCACATCAGTGCCTCCGGACAGAATACAAGGTTCTCCTCATCCATTAAAAAAAGTGCTGCTTTGAGGCTGTTTTTCTGCTGAGTTTGAACAAGAAAATACACACCTTTAAAGACTTAATGTAGAGAATAAATAGACAGGAGTGCTTGTTTGTTGATGGATTAACAAGGGTTGTGTAGCACTCTTGAAAATGGTGACGTTTGCAGCAAATCTCAATCTCTCAATCTCAGGGTACGGGTTGCATGACTTTGCTCTTTTCAAAGGAGAAGCTGTCAGAAGAAAGGATGTTTAACGGAATGGAATTTTACAGCAGCCTCTTGAAGCTGCCCTTGTGGAACAGATGAAACCCTGTAATGTTCGAACGGGTTTCTAGAATGGCACAGGAACAAGTTCATGTAAACAGTTACTGTAAATGCAGGCTTCACTTAATGAAAATCAATGACGTTTGCACAAGATTTTTCAAGGAGCAATTTTTAAAGACACTCCATGGATTTAATTACAGATGAGCTGGACTCGGACCAAGCGGTCGATTCACAAAGAGAGGCCTGAGAATATCGCTGAGAAAGTTTGAAACAGCAAAGCAAAGACACGTCATATTAAAACAAATGAGGGTTGTTTCGCTTTGGCACTGAAAATAAAAACAAGTATTTCATCTCTGTTACTTGATCATTGACTTAACCTTTAATTCCAAATATAAAGTATTCTGCTGAGTTTAACTGGGAAGAAAACAGACACGCCTGCTCTTTATAAATGTATCAAAAGAGAGGAATTAAGTCAAGACAATACCGGTACATTTCAAGTTAACGGTTATCTTATCAGCATCAGCATCCCAGGTTTGACTGGCTATATGGACTGAATACTGCACCATTAGAGACTGAAGACCGCTTTCACTTTGCTTAGAATCGAGAGAGAGAGAGAGAAAGCATTGGAATTTCTGTATTGATCATGACTTCTTACACATTAGGATTTCATTTGTTTAATGATAATATTTCAGTCTATTTCTGTAATGAGTCTGCACTAAAATTCAGATTTATGTTATTCATATTTATTGCTGTGAGGTCTTCGACTGTGGCCCATTTGAGGAAGTATGAAGTCAATGTGAAACATTAAGAAGTTCATAGAGGTGTTCTGGGTGTGCTTAAAGCTGCTGTTGGAGAAATAGAATTAATTTATTGCTGTAATGTGTTAACTATCTTAGGATCCAATATGGGTTAGTAAACAAACATGAATCTAAAAAAGTGAAGCTAAACGTTCCCACAGTAGAGAATAAATTAATGTGGCACATTTACACCAATAAGATATCCAGATTTTTTTTAAAGCAGTGGCCTCATTCTGCCGCAGCGGCCCTCATGTCAGGAAGCCATATCCAGACTGAATTAATGAATTCCCTACTTTGCTTGAGTAGCTGCACTAGTGAACAAATGAAGTGGAGCAGATACCTCTTCCAATGGAAAAGCAAATTAAAATGAAAAGGAAAGTGGCAAATGATTCCTTGCCGTAGAACACAGAAGAAACAGTAGCGGCGTATGACTTCCAGCTGTCAGCTGACCTGTATTATAATGATATTTACAATATGGGCACTAAACACAGATGAACAATGATGACAACAAAGATGATTGTGATGATGAGGGGCACTTGTGTAAATAATGATTTTGATGATGGCAGTGGCGCTGACAAGGGGTGGGCGACGCTGACGATGATGAGGAGTAAGTGGATGTAAATCGATGAAACAAGCCCGACAAGGGCTGCAGGTGATATTTTAAGTTTTCAGCTGGCAGCAGCACTTCCACCACTTTCTCCTCGTCAATGTAACGCTCTCATCTCCCAATCTGCAGACAAGTAGAATTGTCCCATCGCTTCTGCTGAATGGGCAGCCATTTCAAAGTATCAATTGGACATGCGTCAGAGGAAGGTTTTTGCTGCCAAAGCAGCACCTTTCAGAACACATGAACCTTCCCAAATGAATAAATTGTCCCCTCGGTCTTCACTTTCCCTTTCCCCCAGCATCTCGTTCTTTCCAGTTCCCCATGCCGTCGAGAGAGGATGGGCGCTACTGTGAATGCTTTGAGTGATGAGAGCCATAAGTGACAGAGATGCGTTGAAAGAGTAGGAACTGTGCAATCAGAAGTGTGTATGCGAGAGAGAGAGAGAGAGAGAGAGAGAGAGAGTATGTAATGGGGGCAGACAGATGAAAAAGGTGAAGGTGATGGATGACCGAAGCCTGATAAGGAAAATGATAATATGCTTTCCTGTCATTTAGATGCAAGGACCACAACTTCCTTCCAGCAAGGAATTCATACCGCACAGCAGGAAAACCATCACCAACTCACCTGCTTCACTGTGGGAAAACAATGCTTTTCGATGATTGGAAATGTTTATTTTGTTCCCGGAATTTTTTTATTTTTAAATGTTTTGCAAAGGAAAAATCCAGAAAGTGTCACAGAGATAAAACAAATCAAAAGCAGCCTTGTAGCACATTCTTATGCCACAAGTGCAAGATTAGGAGGTCAGGAAACATTCATTTGAGCGCCGTTCTGTTTCTGCTGAAGCAGCACAAAGTGGTTTCTGAGACAAATTAATCATTGGGAAGCTGCAAAGCAAAACGTGGCATTTAGAGGAGTTTGTATTTTCTGCTCAGGCAACAGGAGCGGAAGCGTATCAGGAGCAAAACATCAACATATTCAGTAACATGATATTCAATAACAACCTCTCCTGCTGCAGTAACATTGGGCAAATGCATATATGTCAGATGTGATCATAGAGATTAATGTGATCATCATATTTTGTCCTTAGCTCAGTGGATCTGAACCACACTCTGCAAGCAAAAAGGATGGACTGTCACAGGTCTTGTGTAGGTAATAAAGTATTGAGTAGTGAGCACAGCGTTCATGGAGCGTTAACATGCGCGCTCATGCCGTTAGTAACTTGGTATTTTATGAAATTTGGTAATGGTATGCCATTCAAAGAAAAACCCAGAGATTGTGCTCGTGACTCACGCCCAAATTCCAATGTAGAGTACATTTCGAGACAGAAAAGTGATGATAGATGTTCGATTGCATCCTCATTTTCACACCCCCACCACCAAACCCCCGGCTGACCAGGCGAGGAGGGAATTTTGGAGAATTAAATCCAGGAAAAGTCAAGGTTTGTCCAAGAATGCTTAAAGCCTTCAACATCAACATACGAGGAGGGGAGGGGGAGGGGGGGCTTGCATCATGGAGCCCAATGACTGCAGGCCAGTGGCTCTCACAACACACATGACAAAAACCCTGGACCGCCTGTTGCTTTGGGTTCTGAGACAGCAGGTCTCCCATGTGCTGGAGCCTCTGCCATGCAGGGAGCGGGTTTAGTGGAGGACACCATTGTCTACATGCTCCAGCGGGTGCATTCTCACCTTGACTGTGGCAATGGCGCCGCAAAGAAAACCTTATTAAACTTCTCACACACTTCCAAGTGGCACGGTGTTTCACAGGAATTATACAGCATTGAGAATCAGAATTATTTTAAATAATTACATTGTTTTATGTACATTGAAAAGGAACTTTACAGCAGACATTTAGTTTTAGGAAAACAAAAGCGCAAACATCCTCTTGCAAGTTGAATCACTTGCACCGCTTTTAATCTGTGTGTTGCTTGCGTAAAACATCTGCGTATCCATCTGGATGGGGCAAAGCCATCAAGTTAACAGCATGCTTGAAAAAACAGCCCTGCATCCCACTCGTAATGTTTTTCCTCCTGGGCCGAGCCAATGAAGCAAGAAGCTGCTAAAGTCCATTTTTCCCAGAGAGGAAGCAGACATTCTGCACACTGAAATAGTTTTTCAATGTTGCTTCTTCATCCTCATCCTCCTCTGTACTCTATTGATTCAAGTGAGAATGTATCCTGCAGGCATGGAGACCATATAGAGAGCGCTATACGCTGTAGGTCAGGCCATCTGTACAAGACACAGAACAACTGCTATTCATCTAACAGTCGCTCGTTTCTAAAACAGCCACACATGCTCTTAGTTCTCAACTCTTTATTGCTTGTTATTCTCTCACATACGTGTGGTCCAAATCCCATCTCTTCTTAGAATACATGTATACGTACATCAGTGATATCTCTTAGGCAGTGGTTTTCCTGCGCCATAAAATGTAATTTGCTTCCTATATAGTTTCATCTCCTCTTTGCCAGTAAGGATGCAGGAACACACTGAAAGCAAGCAATGCTATTGGGAATAAAAACCTGATGGAGGGCGTCTGTGCAATGTGTGCATATGGAGGCCATTGTGTACCCGACCCTGTATGTGTTAGTGTAGATGGGGAAAAAAAGTGGTTTGTATGTGACGCCAGGGAGGTGCTGGGGAGGGGGGGTTACTGCTGACAGGGCAGTCTCATTCTTATGCGATAAGCTCGCACGCGTTCAGGCCCCAGACTCTTTGCATTATTTATGGAATGCTGTAGTTATCTCTTGTTTTACACCTTAGATCAGATGAATTCAAGGAAAAAGGGCTGTGCATGTGTCCAGAAGTCGTGCCACTGAAAAGAAGCAAATAAAAAATGATACATTCAGTCTAGTCACTACAAATGACAGAGCAGAGAGTCTGCCACAAACATCTGAGGAACTGTACCAAAGTGCACAGTTTGCACCAAACAGCTGTCACAAATATTAGTGATGCAACGCCTCATTACTCGAATATACGCTGAAGCTAACTGTGGGTTTTTGTGAGTCACAGACCCACCACGGTGCGCCACTGGTTGTTGTTATATATATCTGGAAAGTCGAGATCATCATTGTGCTGAACAGCATGTCGTTTAATATCAACCCTCGGAGAAGAGAGAGTGTCGTCGCTTCTCTGTAGGCCACGACATCCTATTAAGGTAATTGAGGCAATGGAAAGGTATTCTTCAACGTCTCCTGCTGGGCATGACACCTCTGCTGAGTTAGTTTATATATATATATATATATATATAGTTAATACTCTTTATTATATAACAGTGTGGGGCAATTATGAGACACAATGACCCCCAGTGTGGTAGATGTCCACAGTATAGATATAACCATGTTATATAGTGAGTTACATATGATATGAGTAATTTATACTGTAGGTGTTGGAGGAAATCTTTAGATACACATAATTAATTATATCGTTTGGGGACACTTTGCATTTTAAGTTTTATGAAGGGAAAATGATTATTTGGTACACAATGTGCTGCACACAGGAATTTGTTTGTCATATTATTATTATTGTTTAAAGACTAAAATAAGAAAATCCTACGTGGGATGAAACGTTCACTGACAGCCAAGTCTGCATCTTACCCACCTGAGTAAGATGATGAATTGTGTTTGATCAATAGGAGAAAACAAAGGAAAAGGAATGCCACCTAAGGGCATCAAAAACAACAACAACAACAACTTTTGTTCTACAAAAATAGAAACTTTACTGAATGGAGTTTTAGGTTGAAAAACATTATCATGCTTTAGTGTGTGAGCATTAAGTCACTGTTCAGGAAGAGCACTGGAAAAGATTTCAAATGCAATTATGACTGTATAAAGGAAGTGAGAATTCTCAGTGAATTTGATCTGCTGCCAGGAGGAAGAGGGTCAGGAAGCTGTCAAAATAGCAGATATGGATGAACACACTAGAGCAGGATTGGAAAGGTTCATCCTTCAAGGGCGCAGGTGGATTTTCTACCGATCAGCGATTTATTTATAGTCTGGAAGCAAGATGCGCGACAATCCGAGTGTCGACTGTTCGGAGATAACTTCATTCAGCAGATTGCTTCATTAGAGGCTGCATGAAACATTTACATGTTTTACCTGATTTTTAGTCTACCACTTTACTCTATGAAAAAAATTACATAAATCTTTATATTCTGCCTGAACCTAGATCTTGATACCGTGTAACTGTGTTGTCATCTGGTTTATACATGTTTGCTTTTAGTAAATATTATTGATTCATTATTATGTATAATTTCTTTTTTAAAACACATATGCATACACAATTAAAATTGCAGCTCTGTGTTTGGATTATCCAGGCATGAACCTACAATATGAGACATCTATTCCAGCTTTGTGTGTTCAAATGATGAGACTTGTAAAATATCTCTCAGTTGTCCAGTCCTCAACAGCATTGGCAAGCTAAAGACAGTTGTGAGTGTTTTCTTTTTAATTCTGCATTGTTTTGCAGGCAGGCATCCTGTTTAATATGCTCCTCTGTCTGTGTTTCGATGGCTCTTTGTTATCATGATTTCCAGCCCTCCTTGACACATGAAATACCTTCCGTAAAATGTTTGGCGCGAATACACAACATTACCGTACAACGTACATAAAGTGTTTCCACCAAATATAGTATTTACAGCTTTTCTGGTAATCAAACAAGACACCTTAGATCAATTAACATCAAGACAGTTCAGGTGCAGTTGAACTCAATGATAGATGTATTATTATGATGTTATTAGGATGTCATGTCAAACAGTCAAGAAATGTTTTTCCGTTATTTGTAATTACAAGCCGTGCTAGTCGTGCTTAGAGTACAGTAATAAGTAAGTAAGTAGTAGAGTTGGGAACCATATTTTAGAATAAGTTAATAATGTTTGCAGGCCTGCAGTTACATACACATCTATAGTTGAGAAAAAATGGTCCATAGTGACTCATTTTCTACAAGCATGATTGGCAATCTGTATTTATCTCACAACCAGCACCACATGCCTCACAGAGCCACAAGTAAGAAGTCATGGGAGACAATGCAACAATCCGGTGGAGGGTGAGCAGTGATTTTGAAGGCAGGGAAATGATGGATCACAGGTGTGTCTGGTCCGCTCTGCCAATCAGCCCTCCGTCACGCCCACTGCAGAGAGAGAGAGAGAACAGAATGATGAACAGGAAATGCAAGGAACATAAAAATAATCAAAAATAAACCAAACATTGACATATTATTCATTATCAAACACAAAATCCATGCAGAGCTGGTTTCAGCAGCAGCCCAATCGTCACACACTGGGACAGTCTGGTGGCGCAGCTTGGTGAGGCCAAGTCTTTTGAGAATCTGCCTCACCATGCTTTGTGTCCTGGCTGACAACTATCATATGAAGTAAATTATGATCCTTACCGAATAGAAACAAAATGTTATTTACTGAACAGTATCCCATAGGCTCCTTCTCTCAGAATGTGAACACTTCATTACAGCTGCCTATATTTAGAAATATAGTGTTGCCATTTCTTAACAGTTTCACTTCACATGTACAATATTCTGAATATCTGACCAAATGCAGTGAATTAAAATGACAAAATCTGCTTATGCTGTTGCCATTGGTGGCCCCTGTGGGCCTTCTTCACAGTTTTGACAAATTTGTAAGCAACAAAACATAATTACACAGATGTGAACTTGAACACATGCTTTCAATTATTTAGCTGGGAACCAGATTAAATAATGTATTGAGGTGTTTTAAAGCAAGACGTACCTCAAAAGTAACATGATTAACATGCTTGAAGCAATCTTCAAATGAACCTCTCAGACGAGCAGCAAAGATCTCAGAAAGTGATTCCAGTTTGGATGTGATCAGTTTGGACTGCTTCACTCTTCTCATATGATCCTCTTGTCTATCACTATGCAAATTTCCCAAAATACCAAATTATTTGTCTGCCAGCACATAAATATTTTCAAAGCCAAAGCTCAAATAAATTCTCTAGGACGTCTTTTGGCCCTGAGCCGCTACAGTTACATTTCCTCACCACTACAGATTTGTTATTATCGTACCGGGCAACCTCAACTTCTCCCAGGACATCTTTGTCCAGCCTTCTATTTTCCAAACTTTACTCCCCGGCGAGCACAAAATAAACACTTGTTAAGCCAAAAATCCCAACATCCTTGGCTGCATAAGAACAGAAAGATGAACAAAGAAAAAAGAAAAAAAGATAAGTGGAGGACCACCAAATGATGAATTTTAAGATTGTTTTAAAAAATAAATAAATGCAGGGTACAGAGCACATGGCTATTACCACTGTAAATCTGTAGAGCTTCAAGGGTTGGACACTCGGAAAGCAACGTCCATTAGAGGAAAATGCCCAGTGGAAACTGTCATTTCCACTTCCAATCAGCGTGGTGGAACAGGGAGAGACAAAAGCAGAAGAGAGAGAGAGGACAGGAAAGAGCTTAACAAGGTCAACAAAGCATTTGAGGGACGCTCAACCTTCTATTTTTACTGAACTACCAACTGCACACATGCAG
Organism: Brachionichthys hirsutus; assembly: GCF_040956055.1. Lineage (NCBI taxonomy): Eukaryota > Metazoa > Chordata > Actinopteri > Lophiiformes > Brachionichthyidae > Brachionichthys > Brachionichthys hirsutus. The sequence continues at coordinate 6,234,960 of NC_090909.1, read as the reverse complement.
TGTAAAGCAACACAAAGACGCTGCAGCGTATCGGTACGTGATGAGACATGACAGTGGCCAAAGGAAGATAAATAAAGGCAATCAGTGTGACAGCATCTTCTGACTGTACTGAAACAAGGTGGAGGGAATACATTATTAATGGCTGAATACCTTACCAGGTATTCCTTAATATAAACATCATGTTGTAGACGCTGCACTGCTGGAATACCTTTTAGAGTACCTCTGTAAAATAGACATCATTTGGGTGCACAGTCAAAATGACAGTCAATTCAGGTTAAAGTTTTCAATGACAACGGGGGTATCAAGGTGCTTATTTCCCCCCTATAGCTTCTTCTCCAAATGAACAGTCTAAAGGTCATAATCTCCGTCCCGGTTCTGCCGGTGTCGGCACAAAGTGTGAGCTGTCTCATCAGAAACAGAGAAATGAGAAATCCAATACACCAGAGGGGGGAAATTTAGAAGTGAACACATTTTCTTGCTGTTCACCCCGGTAAAAAAATAATTCATGTTCTGTATTATTATGTGATGACTTTATTTCAGAGATATCACAAAGAGCCGGATTGCTGCCGAATTAATCCTAATCTCAGGAGGAGCACAGAATTAATTTTACTTTTTGATTACTTGTCTTTTCAGCTTCAAGAGCAGCTCAAAGTTAATTTAGTGCATGGAAGCAATTTGCTTCTGCTTTTCTTAGCAAGTTTAAAAGCATCCAGACCAAATCTAATTTATTCGACTTTTATGATATCAACAACCCAACTTTATTCGTGATAAACTCAACTGTGTGTAACTATGCAACATTTTTAAAGGTATCATCACCAACATAAATTTGTTGGATTAATGGTTAGTCAAGTATTTAGAATAACAGTAGAAACATTTACCTTTGTCTATTGCAAAAAAAAAAAGAAAGAAAATCACACCTACAATTTTGTCTTCTCACCCAAACTCTGTGAAAAGAGGGGTCAAACATGTTGATTTAAAAAGCTGATCATTAAATGTTTTGTTTACACTCATGTTTCTCCTCTTTAGGTTGTTAATGCATTTCTTGGTGGATTCCTTTATTTATTTTTTTCTTATCACACCGGCTGCAAACAAACCAGAGAGCAGAAGCTAAATTAAAGTAAACTAATTGTCTCTATTTATGACCTCTTTGTTTATCACTTACAGATAAGTAGCGACTTAAGCAATTCAGTTACAGGGTACCGCTACTTAAGAATTAAGTGGTAACTAATAATTTTTTACAAACTGAGTGATTATGAGACATCATCAAATTGTCTATTCTAATAGATGGAGAGAAAAAAAATGCAAATTTTTGCTGTGAATGGATTGTTGTTCGACTCACACAGCTTTAATTTGTTATATATTGTTCCCGGATAAGCTGACAGTTTCATTCCCGGTTGACATGCCGCATCACATCCCGCTCTCAGGGCAAACCCTTCCCCACAAAAAAAACTGTTGACATTGAAACCGCTGAGGTCCAAAGAATGAGGTGCATTCTGTATTATCTATCTTAGCTGGATGAAAGGAGCATCAGGATGCGGTGAGGCTGAAGGGAATGCAGCCTCTCTCCATTCTACTAATATAAACATGATGGGATCTGTTTGGCCACAAGCTGCCCAGGGCAATGAAACAGCAAATGCCTCGCCACATACCGTTACACACATCCATGCACCCGGAGCTTCTCACATTCAAATGCCACAAGCACATGCATGTGAGAGGCCAAATCAAAAGTTGCTGTTTTTGGCCAATGCGCACGTTTGTGATGCACGTACAAACATGGATGTGGATATGTTGACAGATGACTTGTGATCGCTCTCTCTAACACAATTCATATTTCAGCTCATAGGGATACTGCAGATTCCGGAGAATCATGCCCTTTACTTCTCATTGATGGGCATGAGCATTTTCGAAGTGGTGTCTCTGGGTCAGGCTCAAATTTTCTCTAACTATGCGACTCAGTCAGCTGGAAGCAATTTAGACATGATGGGGAGCATAAATGTGAAGTGCCTCATCAACGAACCAGGCAGCAGGGCATGGCTGGCGCACCAAGGAGACACTTATTACACAACCTTTACACCAAGAATTGCATATATGGCTGCTCACCAACAGTGGACTCCTGTTCAGATCTGTCCAACTGACTCTCAATGTGGAACACTTTGGGTAAGTGAGCTTGAGTGGATGAAAAATGCAACAGCGGGGAAGAAGGAATGATCCTTTTGTAGTGTCATTCTCCTAATAGAGGCTTCGGAGAATCCGCGACCAAACATGTGTCTGAAGGGGACAATATTCACGGCTCCTGCAGTCAACCAAGACAACACTGCAGCGTGACAGGATGGTGACAGGATGCAGCTGATGTCAACTGCATGTTCATGATTGAAATAGGTATGCAGCTTTTTTTGACATGCAGTGTTTGAATTGTGTTACGCATGTATGCACAAAACTCAAAGTTACTGAACATCACCAAATCTGAAAACCCCCTGTTATTAACTTAAGGGTGGGAAACATTTTAAAAGATGTGTGTCTCGCCAAAGTTTGAGCAGAAAGACCAGGCGTCTAAGTCTGTTATCATAATGACATTAATTAAGGAAAAGCGAGTGGTTGTCGCTTGAACCATCTGCATGCTTGCATGCCAGCGCACATACATTAGACTACAGGGAGGGATAATTGGCTGTTGAGCAAATCCCCTTTGGCCCCTCATTAGCAGCTGTGGACAACGTCTGTGTGTGCATGTCCATGCTATTTTATCTCCAATCTTCCCATGTGCGCATGGGCAGTGCTTGTGTTTGATGAAAATGCACGTCACGTCACATTCATGTGCATCAGTGATCATCTTATCAGAAACGTCTCTACAGAGCCGTGTTTTAGTATCGTCTTCCAGCGATCACAATGTCAGTGTGTATACTCAGTGTGGCTGTGTGTACACTGTCATTGTGTAGTCAGGTTGATAATTGTAGTAGTAGTAGTAGTAGTAGTGTTATTTCTGGAAAAAAAAGGGTAATATATGGCATAATATGGGTAATCTCACAGTATTAGAAAGGCTTATGTTTAAATTGCAGCGGTCTCCTCAGTATTGTAGCCCACAGTGCGGAATAACTGAATTTTCTGTTCTCACAAAACCAAAAACCCTTCTGCCCTCTCACACAGACAACTCAGAGGTAAAATAAAACCCAAAAAACATTTCCACAATCTTTGTTTTGAAGAACTCAGGCATAGAGCCAGTGGGTGTCCAGAGTCTCATCCGTTACATTCATTTTCCAATCTTGTACTTCGTATTCTGAAGAGATGTAGAAAGATATCGCACCAGCTTTTAGCATGTGGATGATTTTAAACAATGCCTCCGATTCACATGGAGGATGATTCAAAATGCGAGCTCTAACATGTGTAATGCAGATAGAGTCCAGCTAATAGAGAATCATTCAGTATTCGGGAGTTGAAGAAGGCTTTGTGCTAAAAGGCATAGTGCGACTGAGTGGAGCCAAGGTCTACGCATTGATCCTGAGGGTTGTGCACCATCAAAGGCACTGCTGAAGTTGTTTCTTATGTGTCAAACTGCATTCTGGATGCAGTTCGTACTCATGGACCACAATTTCAATCTGGTCTTGACCTTTCCAGCTTCACAGTCATATGCTGACGTGAACAGTTGAATAAGAATTAATATAGCGCTCTGGCTCAAGGACAAGCAGCTCAAAACACAGACTGTTTCTTTTCATCACCTTTGACTTGCATGCAACCAACCACCCATACATTCAGAACTGTGCTCCGCTGAACAGCTACAAATCATGCATGTGCCCTAATCAGGTTGTTGACACGGCTAGATGAAGCTAGTGGGCTCTTAATAATGTGCAAATGTAAGAAAATGAGCATTAGACTTACGGAATAGGCAAATTGGAGTGAAGATGGAAAAAAAAAAGAGAGCTGTTCTCTAAATTGCTTGATTTGACTGAACGGTCATTGAATTTTGTTATATAGACGAAGGGTCAAACTTGCAATGCACCTCACATAGTATTGAACTTTCTTTCAGTAGTTGATAAAGCATGCATTCCCTAATGCAGAAATGTGCTTTTGGAAAAGTTTGGAAGAAAATCTACAGCAACAAATGCAGCTTGTTCCCTCTCAAAATTAAATTGAACTTAATTTTAACTGGGTAAAGTAGAGCGCAAGATAAAGTAGAGATATAATGAATTATATCATTGGACTATTGGCCCATAAGTCATCTTTTAAATGTACCAAGTTGACCAGACAGCTCAGTTTTTGTATTAATGGAAGGGAACTATCGCCTCAATGACCTTAATAAATGAATGAATAGAATTACAGAACAAAGAGGCGGGGACTTTACATCCCAGTGCTGGCAAAGAAAAGAAACTGAAACACCTTTGCTGAGTGTCAGCATATTTCTCACCAGCTACAGCAGCTCACCGCTTAGGTTATCAAGCATCAAGTATGAGTGGATGAATTTCCCTGTACAACTTTCTTCTTGTAATCCAGTTGGAGATAGGGACCAACAAACAAAATAAACTATTCATTTGGAAACCATGGTTACCTCAGGTAATTTTCCTGACTCTTTACATTTATTGAAGCTGATCTCTGTGAACTGAGCATGGTGCTGTCTCTCTCAGCCATGAGTCAGCTGCAATATTCCTCGACAAAGACAAATGCTAAATGCTGGAAAGACAGACAGTTTTGTTCTGTCTAACAAATGCACCAAGGCCATCAGCAGTCTGTCCTTTTGAGTCAAAAGCTGAGAACATCATAGCTTATAAATAGGAAAAAAGAATATCTCTGAAAACCCTTGGGATATTGTCTCAGATATTGGCAGCGCACAATGACTTCAACTAGTCACATCTCAAAAATATTTATGTTGGAAAATATTATTAAAGAGACATTTTAACTTCCTTCCTGAAAAGGATGAACATGAGTCCTCTCTGAGTTGAAAAGTGAAGCCACAGTCGAGATGGGTGAGACATCTTCTCCAAACAGAATCCATTCTTTAATGCAACAACGCTTGTTGGTATTCCTTGTGTGATTCGCTAAAGATGAGGAAACACAATGTTTGCCGTTGTCAGGAGGCGCTAATCCGCAAACAGCAGACATAGCTAAACCTGAATGACATGGGGATATTAAAGCGCACCTGCTGAATCCCAAACAGGAGACAAGAGCTCTACAGGATATGCCTATTCTTAGACAATCACAGTCCAAATGTTTCTCTCTGCGACATCCCACTGACAAGAAGCTGCGTGCCAAGTATAAATAATGATGCACGGACAAGGAGGCACACACTGAGACTTAGAGAGCGAGCCTAGAAAGGTCACGGGCTTGGATTGTTGAAGATAATTGCAGGTGTGTAGTTTGGATGGCCGACAAAAGCAGCAAATTGAAAAGGGCGTGCAATCAGTGAAGTACTCTTACAGCCTTCTTCATAGTGCACCTTGTGGAGACGGTCAGACCACTAAAATGTGTCAGATTGTCAGCGGGCCACAGATGTCACTGTTGTTGGTGCTTCACTACTGCTGTGTGTCCTTGAAAAGGACTATTAGCCACCATTACCTCTTTCCTTTGCATGTTGAAGATAAATTTAAACTAATCTGTAATACTGGGGACGGGTACTTGAGACACAAGAGATACAGAACATCTGCATTTACATATAACATCTTCTTATGGTTTACCTATTAACATTAAAAATGCAATGCATATCCTAGAAATTATGATAAATAAATAAGTTATATGGTAGAAGGATGCTGAGGATGGAACTACCAGGGAACAGGGCTAGAGGCCGACCCAGGAGGAGATACATGGACATAGTGAGGGAGGACATGAGAGTGGCTGGTGTTGGGGAGGACGATGCAAAGGACAGGGTGAAGTAGAGAATGTTGATTTTGCCTACAGTGAAAAGATAAAGTTCCTTGACATTTTTCATTGCATTAAGAGTTTGCTCTAGGAAGTTGAGACATTCAGTAATGGCGCCTTTGAGAGTATCATCAAGTTTCTAATTTAAAAAGTCCATTTGCTGAAAATACGAGTTGATGAGAACATGATTATTTGGGCATTTGGCTATTTTTGATGTCCCTCTGGAAGTTTTTTCTGGCATGATTTTATGTTTGTGTGTCTTGACGTGTGCATTTTTGGAAACACCACATGAAAAGATACAGGCTGAAAGCAAGCAGACACTTCATTTCCCTCTGTGCCGAAATCCTTCTGAATGAAATTATTTTAGTCTGGTGGTTTTTAAATTCAGTGGTGTGAAATGTTTTGAGCTTATTGTTTTATGACATTTCAAGTGTCCCAGGTACACATAATAATTTCGTATTTAGTGGAATGGTGTGAAGGGTGCATCAGTAACACTTTCTGAACCAGGGCTGATTCCTCATCGTGATACAGTCCAGGCACATCTGTTGACAGTGAAGCTGCATTGACCTACATCAATTACTCAAAGATTTTAAATATGGTAACTTTTAATTAAGAGGTAAAAGTATGTCCACGTTCATCTCTCATCAGCACACAGGTGGGGTGCTGCAAGGTTGTGTTTACCCTTTTCTGTCCAGACTGTACACCAGTATCTTTGTTTGCACCAGTATAATTGTACAATCATGAAATTGGTTGTGGCTCTTAGATGAGCCGTGCAGTGATAAGCACACACTCCGGCAAACACACTTGCCGATGTCGACACACACATACGCACCAATTTGTAGTGACAAATTGCAGGGTGAATTTCCAGTCGTACATTTGTTCACCTTTCCACATCTGAAGATGCCATCCATTAGCACAGGACTGTCAAGGCATGCTAGGAAAACACACACACACACACACACACACACAGCTGCCCTGTTGGTGACTTGAATTCTGTGCGCAGTGGGGTTCCTTCTCATCTGAAAATGCTTGGATGGAGGGACAGACCTCACAAAATAGAACATTTGCAAAAAAGAAACCTGGTTTGGATTGGTAAAGAGACCTTTTGTGATGTTAGTCATACAGTTGTGTTATTTTGAGGCTTTGAGACTCCATCATTTTTCACCAGCTATTGGACATATTGTCATGAAATTTTGGTCGAGGACATCAACATTAACTTCAGTATTTAAAAACACATATTTTAGTGATTTGCTTTTCAAATTATTTTAATTGTTCTAATTTTGCTTTTATTTCACCGACAGATCTTGAGAAACAATGATCACTTCGCATTATTGCCTCCACCAAGGAGGTTCTGTTTTTTTGCTGACCTTTACCGAGACGCTGTGGAATTAGATTAGCTTTTCTGGTTACACTAGTAAAGCTGTAATTTCCATCAAGTACTTTGTGTTAGTGCTGTATGTAAACGACAGCACTTTAACATGCTGAAATAATAAGGTCCAGTCAGTTGATACGGAAATATATTTACTTTCCTAAGACTAATACAATTTTGCTGATGAAGATGATCCTATCAATAATAAGGCAAAACGCAGCCCTGACTGTTTCCTGCGTTTTAAGACTCATTTGTGTCCAAACATGAGAAACATCCATTTATTGCACTGTGAAACGTGATATCACAGGCCAGCATTATCTGCAGCACACACACTGTTTGTACTGCCCAGTCATGCAGGAATCATCCTGCTGCTACACACTGCCATTGAAAACAGACATTGTATTAATCCTCCATTGGAAATAGTCCCAGACTAATGCGGTAATTACTGCTGCTTGAGTAACACTTGCACTAGCGGCCAGCTGTTGAAGGAAATTATATATATAATATCAAAACAATGCAGTCATATTTTTTGCCAAGTTATTTCCTTGTGCATGGCTATAAATAATTTTCCAAATTCTCAAACTACTTTGTATTGTTTGCCATCAAATAAATTAATCTGACTGCAGCTGACAGTGTTTATGTGGTTTAAAGTTTATTACAGTCTACAAAGAGATAAGCAGCCATCAGAGTTGAGATACATCCTGATTTGTGCTGCTGAACATCGACTTTGCCTGCCCTGAACATCTATAAATCCTTTAGAAGATGGTAAACAAATTCATTTATTCTTATTCATAGATTTCTCTGAAATACCTCATGATTAAAGTCTGCCTTATTTCACCATTGTATCAGGAGTTAGACTTCATCAAAGGGAAATGTGTGCCTCATACTAAAATGACGTCTTTGGAGCAAAAGATTAATATATTTGGTCCATAAAACCAGAGAAACACAAGTTGATATATTCTGGGATTACTGCCAAACTCTCTATTGATGAAGTAAGTAATGACCTCTGCCACCTTGAACATGAGGTGAAAATTATGCAGTTTTCAGAGATGTATGGATGAGTATACACATATTCAAGACAGATAAATCCCTCGGTTGAGTGAGTTGATGTAATATTTCACTAATAATTATGATACTATTAAAATCTTTTCAAATCACATTGATAAAATTAAATTGCCCAACATGCCTTCAGCTCTTCTTTTTCACAGCTTGATCATCATTTAGCGCCTCAGACAGCACAGCGGTGACTTTATAAAGCACTGAAAATCCCAATAAGGCAAGACAGAGAGAAGAGCTGAATTAATTAAAGTAAATAATCCGGCTGATGGCTCCTCTAATATTAGTAGCCCAACTTTCCATTCTAAAAGAAAAAACGCAACCATGGCATTCAGTCTGATGTTCAAAGGAATGGTGGAGACCAAGAAATAGAATAAATAGAATATATATGACATTATCATCTGTGATGTAAATAGACGACACGTCGTTGCGACTTACAAGCCTCTTGGAGAGGCTTGCACACTTCCCTTCTTCAAGCTTTCCTTACAAGTTGACTTTATTCAACCTGATAATGACCTGGATGACTGCGAATCACGACAAACTTTATGATGTTAAAATGTGCAAAGTGGCAACCGAAGAATGCAAAAGTTGCGAGATGTTAAACGAAGACACGTGTTGAAACATTTCAAAAAGAGCATACCAGAGTCTCTGTGAAGTAAAGATGGGGAGGGATTCACCACTCTTTTGGAGACTGCGTTGAGGCAAAGTGGTTCTGTCCTTTTTTTATGACGAGCGAAAAATCTGAAATTCCTTTTGAAAATCATAGACGCTGCTTCTGCCTGGCTGAAGAGGAGAGGGATCATCTAGCTTGTTGTCAGCGCACAGCTATAAGCCAGTGTCTGTGATGACATGGGGGTGCATTGGTGCACGTGGCATGGGTAACCTGCACATATGTGAAAGCACCATTAATGCTGAATTCACATATGCTGGAAGTAGACAGCATTTTCCTTCAGCTTCCGCATCAACATGGAGCGCATCGCGTAAGCACAAATCGAAATGGATAATTCCTGTTTCTTCCAGTCAAAGTAGTATCGCTGCCACCTGTGCTGCCTTGCTCATGGGCTCAGTGAACTACTGAACACAGTGAAAACCACATCTAAACTCACATGTGATCTGAAAGTATAGTCTATCAAGTCTAGACTGGACTCAGTGTAGTGCTGCTACTGAATTTGACACCACCTGATATTTACTTCAAATTTAAGTCGCTGCATCTTATTTCACTTAACAATAATAGTAATGCATTGGTTTTTACTCAAGACACTCAAAGATGCTGAACCACCTGCCCCAACGTCAGCATCAGCAAACACAGGAGTGGAAGAAAGACAGAATAAAACCACATTCAAGAGTTGGTCTCGCTAAATATTACTATTATTGTATTACTATATTAATATTATAAAAAGCCTATTGCTTCACCGTTCCTGTTTAAAAAAAATATATATACTGTGGCTTAATCTGCTCGATAATGATGGTGCATCTAAAATGTGTTCCTTCAAGCATGACTGGGAATAATGGTCCTTCCAGTCACTACTGTTTATCTTCCTGGACAGATGATGGCCCTCCGATGTGTCATTACACTAACTAGGCCGCCCGTGCTTGTGTGGATGAAAGAGTGTGTGAGATAGAGAGCAGCTGTTATGTGTGTGTGCAAAACTTTACACAATGACATAGAGACAAAACCTGTGAAGATCAAGCACAGATTGAGAGTTCATGGACCAAGAGGTCGAGGGGCTTAATTTCAGGGATTTTACCTCAAGCCAGAGAGAAGGCGAACAACGTCCTGAAGGAAATGGGAGAAGCAAAGTCTATTTAGAAGGTGGAAAGATTTCACTGCATAGCTTATCCAAAAACACAAAGCAGCTACTCCAAAATCCACAGAATGAATCCAGTAAGCAAAAGAGTCAATAAGACACCAACAAAGAACACAGGGAACAATGCGTGAAAGTCTGATAAACAGATCAACAACAGACTGGCAAGAAACAGGAGGGAACACCTGATATACACAGGAGGGAAAAAAATAAGGTAACAAGATACAGAACAATCTACAAGGGATGGAGGTGAATGTAAAACGTAAAAGCAGACAGAGGGAAGCCATCAAACTAAAAACCATAATCTTTTCACTGCTTTAACTGTATACACACGCACACACATAATGGCAATGGGGTCAACACTTAAGACTGATGGTTGCAGTTCGCAGTTATACATTCTGCAGGCTGCGTTTGTGTGTTGAAGTGTATCCACCTGTTACAGATCGGGTGCTTTCAGCATCCTGAAACTGGTCAGTGATAAATAACCACACACACACACACACACACACACACACACACACAGATACAGTGACGTGTGACACTTGTCTACAAACACATACAGTAGGAACACTGTACTAGAGGCACAAACATATACAGACAGAGACTCATTATGCAATCAGAAACCCATAGAAACCCACCCACGCACATGTGCTGAGCCATCACCTTTTAGCCTCCTGTCTCCCTCTTCCTCGGCAGATGAGAAAGTGAAAATGGGTGGGCGGGTGAGAGAGGCAGGGAGGCCAGACAGGAAAGTGACAAGCCCAACCATGTGAATATTCGGCCACACTCCACCATCTCAGCACTCCGTTTTCTGACAACAACCTTGGCAAGCGCAAGCTGTCTTTATGCATGAAATCTTTCTTGTTGCTCCATCTGAGGTGCTAAGAGACAATTACTGCATTCCACTTCCCAGAGACCATTCGTCAATCGCAAAGTTTCCACTTCTTTTGATGGTTTCTGTACTTGTCTTCTTGGTCATGGTGGCTGTCATTGCTCATGTTAAAAACATTTTCATGTCTAAGCCATATGAAACCAGTCATGTCGCTTCAAAGTTTCAGCCACTCTGTATTCAGCCTTCATTGCCAAGACTGAAAAATAGTACACAATCAAATGTTTAAAAGAAAGCAACTCCCATCAAGGATTCCCATCAAAAAGTGAGGAAATACGGGCGGATATTAATTATACAGTATTTGTCTTATTTAATCAATTACATATTTAATGATGAAAATAAATTTAAGTTTAATTCCTCATTAAACATCACTTTGAATTCCACTTTCTAATAACTATAGCATTTAAAAAATGTTCAGTAGCGTTCATTTGAACAGTGAAATGCAATAACCCCGAGACTAATCCAATAATACCATATAAAGCACTCACAGGTGCCAACTATATGCATACATTAGCTGCAGTTTGTTGATATATTGTAAGAAAAGCACTCTGCCGAGCTGCTCATTCCCCTCCTAATTGGATTTACACCATCCGCATGGGATTATCATCAAATGGTTCTAAATTGTTCTTGGTATCTCTATACACCAACCATGAAAATTGAATCAGAGTATTTTTCACTCATATAGTGCTTTTCTACACCTTTATGGTGCCCAAAGCGTTTTACAATGCCTCACATTCACCCATTCACTCACACATTCATACATCAGTGGGTGACTGCTGCCATGTAAGGCACTGCCAGACCCACTGGGGGGGGGGGCGATTTTTAGGGTTCAGTGTATCGCCCAAGGACACTTCGACATGTGGAGAGTCTACGTGTGGGATCCATTTGACTCCGTCCTTCTACATCTCTCACATAGCCAGAAAGACCATAAACCAGCTTTATAATTGTGAATCAATTTTTTTTTATATCGAGGCAATATCCTCTGCCTCCATCTGTCTGTCTTGAGTCAGTGGAACAACGATGGATTCTTGTGGGATCTCTTTACTGTGTGCAGTCAGTCAGTCATCAGTGGGCAGAGTATGGCCTGAGAGAGGACCTGTCTGTGCTGTCAGAGAGTGAGATGGATCTAAATTCATCAGAAGCAGGCCGCCGTGTACTGCAGGAAGCAGAAAGACTGTGTGTCATCCAGAGGTTGCTGTGCGTCCGCTGCAGATGTTTCGCAAGTGGTTGTGTGTAGTTATTTTGTTCGAGAGCATTCTGTGTGTTGAAATTTATGTACATTTTAGGTTATTATTTCAGGCATGCTCATACAGATGTTTATGCCTGTGTGTTGTTATGCGAGAGCGTGCATGCTGAGGCGTGTTTGTGTGTATAGCCTGGAAATTGTCTGGTCATTCATCACTGCCTGAACAGCCGAGGCTAAAAGCGAAACCCCCCCCCCCCCCCCCCCCCCCCTTTTTCACAGCCAAGGCTGACGCTCAAGGTGTTTGTATGACTTAATGTCTCTGCAGGATTTTAGAGCAGCGTGCACACGACTCACGACTCTGTGCATGTAGTTGGGAGTACATAAGTGATCTGAATAGTTCTCATGTTTTTCTGCCTGCCTGTGTGGCCATTATACATTGCTGCAACAATGGCTGGGTTTGAAAGATTGCATGACCTCTGGTTTGCATAAACATATGGAATAAAGGTTGTGGTGAAGTTAGGAGGTGTTTTAGTTACTCTAGAATATAAATACTGATCCAACTAATGCATACATGTGTATTATGCATGCATACAAATTATTGCAACTGAGAAGCTCTTCCTCATGTTTATCCCTAGCATGCAGTCACATCAAACTGTTTACTGCACAGTATTGGCGAACACAAAAGCTCGCTGATCTTATTGACCGATTCAGGATATGACCTTAGAATAGTCCATGTGTTAACCTTTTTTCCCTTGCCTGTGTGAGAGCGGGTGCTTAAAGTTACAGGCCTTTCTCGTTTCTCCACTAAAAGGTCAGACGTCAGACGGTATTGAGTGGTGCTAAAGTTGAACAAAACATAGAATATGCTAAATGATAAACTATGGAAAGGAAGGATCTTGTTCGCTGGCCTCTGTCTGAGTGCGGTGAGATCTCTCAGGTGATATATGGGAACCAATGTAGACGTGTTACATTATGACTAAAATGATTAACACAATACAACAGTCAGGTCTCTCACCACCAGCAGCTTGGTTCTTTTCTGCCGGATATTGGATAGATGCCAGTTTTGCTCAGGCGTCCTTTGAAAACATGAAAGTATCCTAGTTCAATACAAGCCTGCTGTTGCTCCTGTTGACTAGTGATCAACGAGAGACAAATCTGACCTAATTTGCAGAATAGAATAAAAGAATAGAGAAAATAATAACACAAATGGCAAAGAATAAATATGTGTAATGCACACATTACATTTTTTAAAGAACAATGCAGATTTAGGCATACATTCTGTTTGCATTTTTCATTGCAGCATAAAAGCAGGCCCAAAAAAATTAAAATGCATTAGCACAATACAGAATAAAAAACACAAGAAAATAAATTCAGCCCAACCAGCAACCAATTCCGATTAACCCTATTGTATATAAAGACAAAATGAATTGTGCAGATGAAAAAAGCCACAGCAGCATCATTAATTCGCTTGGAAGTCTAAATAGGTCTTATTTTTCCTCGCTCATGGAACATTCCTGCATTTTCAGAACAAACCAAAGTGTTAGCGCTTCATCGTTCTTGCAGAACAGTCATGCCCCAGTGAGCTTATAAATGAAATATGTCACCATGCAAAGCAACTGTGCCTCACAACCTTTTCCAAAACTCCCCAGCTCCCAAATGCTCATCTGCCTCCAACCATATACACACACACACACATGCACAAGCCAATTAATGCACACACACACACACACACACACACGCTTGTCCAATTGAGTGTTGGCACAGACACTCCCATGTACATATACAACATGTTTTACAAAGAGATGCTCGTCTTCCTTTCTCCCCAGGCATAACAAAGATAAGTTGCTCTTTGTATTCATGCGTCGACTTTTTTGTTGTTGTCAGCGTTTGCTTTAATTTTGAATGAATTTCAGGTGCCTTCATCGCAAAAATCTGCCTCCTCTTTCCCTCCCTTGGATCCGGGCGCAAACATCACAGCTCTCTGCCTCTTGCTCCGTCCCACCTTCTTCTTCTTCTTCTTACTTTATTTCAACCACCCCAAGAGGCCTCTCTTTGTGTCATCTATCACTCTCTCCTCTTCAATCCTTTTTGTCCCCCTTTCATTCCATTTGTGATGGAACAGAGGATTGAAGTCTCTGTGTCCTGGTGCTCTTTGGATAACATGGAGGCTAATACTGGTGCTGGCTCCAATATCATTTTCAATATCATCCAATATCCAATATTTCATATAATCTTCAAATGTTGCATCAAGAAATCGAGTTAAAGTACAATAAGATTAAAAAAAACACAAAGAATATAAAAAAATATAAAATTTTTGGAATGTCTAGAGTCTAGAATGATCTAGAATCCAGACTCCTCAATGCTTTTGCATTACTAAAAGCACCAATGCACTGTAATAAAATGTGACTTCTCACTATCCCAATGTTTTATTGATTTCCATTGGTGATACTTATAAATGCTTGCAGTGAGAGGAGGATGGGCCAAAAGAGTGAGCATGAAAACCAGGAGGATGGACAGAAGTTAAGTCTCAACCTGGCAATGTCTTAACTAAACAATCCATGTTCATGAGCCACTCGTGCTATCTACCGTATCTCAGATTCCTCAACTGCAGATATTTGCTGACTTTACATAAAAATAACATTTACAGGAATAGGTCATCATTTTGGAATACAGCTGTTACCGCGATTTTAATGAGCAGATTGATGCCACTATCTGATGCACCGTAAATATGAGGCAGCAACCTGTTGCTGATTAACTGAGCAAAAGATTAGATACAGGTTATGTCCAACATTTAAAAAAAAATGCACAACACCCCCCTAGACAGATCATTAATTAAAACATTCCATCTCTCTCCTCTGTCCTTTAATTAAGTTAGGATAATTACTTTCTGGCTTCAACCTCATATTTGTATTTTATGTGTGGACATTTTCCCCATTTAGCTCTTGTCAGGTCAACAAAGGTGCTGCACACCTCAAAATACTCAAATCAACGTATCTGCAATTTCATGATAACTATCCTCACTTCCAGACTGATATATGAACATTCTGATACATATATATTTTATGCGTTACAAAAGTAACACACACATTTCAATCAGCACTGTGTTTTAAGAATGACAAGTTAAATAATTTTGTTTAAATTCAGATTCATTTTCATCTTCTCCAACTCCCTACAGTTGAAATAACTGGCTTTTTGATTAAATTATTGTTTTGGAAACAACTTTGGGGAATACTGCATTTTCTATCTCAGTGTGAAATGTTTCTCTTTTGTTTGGGTTACATTTTGTGACATCCTTTCATTACTTTTCTCTATTATGTCATTGGCAGAGAAATGCCCCCGAAAACCCAGAGGAGTATAAGCATATTAGTTTTCAGCCTGCCGTCAGCAAAATTCAATAAGTTTCAATATATTACTTAGGGAAAGGATTCTGAATTAACGGACAGTTGCATTTCATGCATGAGAATCATTGCAACAGTCATAGGGTAGCTGCCATTGTCATAATAATTGTTTGAAGTAAGCCCATTAAAAGACAACATACACTCACTAAAGCAATAGCTTGTTTAATTTACCAACATTTAGCACTGGAAAATTCTTTTTTGGGAAGTTGTGTTTTTGAGAGGATCACCAGAGACAGCATGACTGTTTTTGGAGCCGACTACCTCGGAAAAAGTTTCATGAAAGGCTGTTTACAAATGTAAACTAAATGTTTTAGCAAACACCTGTCTAAGTGTGAACAATACCATGCATAACTCAGGAATGCTGACTATTAAAGCCTATGCATCTCTCAGATCAAGCTGTTGATGGCAGCACACCACACCCAACTTCGAGCAGCCACAATTTCAGCGTCAATAGTCTGTTTCTGAAGTGAGTGGGAAATTTAGCAGGGTGCTTGTGATTCACTAATGAACCATCTGTCTCATCAGTTGAACATCAGACACTTTTTTTTAATGATGCTTTAATGATGAAAAAAAATTAAAATCTCCATATGTTAACAGAATTGACATATTCAGTTTTGGGGAGCCGTGGTGGCGCATTGGATAGTGCTGTTGCCTCACAGAAAGACGGTACCAAGATCTTTTCTGTGTAGCGTTTGTATGTTCTATCCGTGTCTGTGTTGGTTCTCCATCTTACTCCTCCTACTAAACACATGCAGCTTAATTGATTGTGTGCTGGAGTGGTCGTTTGTCTTTCATGTGGCCCTGCAATGAGCTGGCGTCTCATCTGGCCTGTACGCCATCTTTCACCCATAGCCAGCTGAGATAGGCTCCAGCAGACCCATGACCGACAAGGCAGATAAGTAGTTGTAGATGACTGCAACCATCCATCCATCCAACCATGAAAACAAATGAACCTTTTAACCAGCAGCATCAGAGTGTTGAGTGCATTGCAGGTGAATAAGTGAGTTGTCCATTACAGCAGGGAAGAAATATTAAATGCAGCCCAGTCACTATCCATGTAATGCATAATGTCGAAATAATGGGTGAAACTCATTATTGCAGATGATAATTTTGAAAAGACAAACAGATTTATGTGGGATATTCTCCACCTCTAAAGAACCGGTGTACAGTAAACACAGAGAACATTCATCAAATTTTACAAACACCAGAGGACCTTTGGGATTGCTTTTAAGGTTTTTCTGGCCTCCTGGTTTAACTCCCAGCTCCATTGGGTGACCTGCTGCTCCCCTGTGAGCCAGAGCGCAGCCTCAGATCATTGGCCAAGCCTCCTTCAGGTGTTCCAGAGTCCCAGCTGAAGACGGACGGGTAGCAGACATTTTCAGTTAAAGCCCTTCAACTCTGGAACATGGAGAGCTGAGTTTTTCACAATCACTGACGTTTTTTAAAAGCAACTTTACAAATGCATCAATTCAACAAAGCCACTTCCTAATTGCAGCACAGTTTTATTGCCAGGATTTATTTGATAAGATGGTTCTTTGTTTAATTGCCAATATTTTTCATTATGTTTCTGTTTATTTTCGTTGTTTATGTGCTCCATGTTTTTAGGATTTTATTTATGTTTTAGTAAGTACTTTATTAATGATAACAACTACGATGACCACTTCTACTGCTGTCACTACTATTGTTATTTTTTTTTAGAACAGTTTTAGAACAGAAGACCAAGGAGATCACGCACATTCAGAAGTTGCAGAAATACATTTTTTAAAAAGCAGCACAGAGCTTCTGCCCTTGTCACCGCTCTCCTAGCCTTGACCTCCCCCATGCAGACAGCATGTGCAGCTCGGTCAGCAGAGAAACCTCTGTGACCCAAACAGACAGCTCTTCACTCCAGAACATGCAAATGAGCCTTGTGGCTCCTCCCCAGCTCATGTTTAGATGGAGGTCCATTGACACCTCCATCTGTTTGTAGAAAGGGAGGAAGAATTGAGTCGGTAGATAAGGAAATATAAGGGAGTATAGTGTGACGGTTTATTATGTGCGTGTTACTAAAGTTATACATTTACAAACACACCTCAAAATACACTTTTTACCGCTGTCAAATCTGCTTCAAAATATTGCCTCTATTATAAATTCACGGCTTTAAGACTGAAACTAAAACTAGATTCATGCAAAAACAATTAATTGTGATTGTTGAATTACTGGTTTTCCTAAAACCACCAGTTCTTTAAAATCCTTTCATTAAAATGAAGCAACTTTATTAATTCTTTTAATTTGACAATGTTTCCTTTCTGGGGGAATAAATGCTTCTCTTGCAATGATTTTTGTGATCAGAGCTTGAAACTACTTGTTACTTGGTCCTCATTGCTCCCCAGTTTGAGCACACAGGTTTTAGTTATGCAAAGAAGAAAGGGGCAGCTTGCAGAAGAGTCAGAACAGTTAGTGCTCCTGCAGAATAATGAAAGAGATCCAGAAATTACTTTTTCAATGAGTAATGGCTTAATAAATAATATATGCGACTCCCTTTGAATAATGAACTGAGCACTGCTCCCTTGGGTAACAGTCGAGCTTTCACACTGGCAGTCTTATCTCACTGTCCAGATCCAATCAGCGACAGTGTCGCTGGAGAATCCGACTCAAACACGGCTTACTGTGCACCACGAGGGCATGTGATGCGTGGCGTGGGTGCAGTCACATGTAGGTCAACAGCACCAGGTCTGCACTGTGACAACTTATAGCACAATTGATCCATTAATGTTTCAGGCTTGTTGTCTGAGTCAGGCTAGACTCAGGTCTACCTGTGCCAGTTTCCGGCCAGAGGGCTTGTCTGCTAGAGATTAAAGATAACTGATGCTGCAACGAGTAGGCCACTACTTAAGCGTGAAATAAAATTCAATGGCCTGCAGCTCTGATTTATTCCTGTGTGCATGTTTTCCCTCGATGTCTGCAGGAAGAGTCCATTAATGTTTTGCGGTCGGGTGTGCGCTTTGTTTGATTTGTCTCTATTTTGATCATAGACTTTAACAAATTTAAATCAATCTTCAGAATTATGCTAATGCTTTCTTGTAATTAAATAGCATGCCTGGATGCACTTTAATATTGATTTGCATCTAAAATGGAATTTAGACAAATGGACAATAACTTGGAGTTAATTGTGTTTTTCTCCTTTTTTTTTATTTTTATCTATTTCAGTTCCCTTATTGCATGCCTAGTTGCATATTTCTAGTTGAGCAGGTTATTCAGCCTGAAGATCGACCATTAAATGACCATTTGTAAGAATTCTTCTTTACTAATGTTTCATTTCTGTTCTGGAGGTTGAATCTCTCTCCCAACACCAGAAGAACTGGAGCAAACTATGGTTTGCCTTACACTGGACTCCCAGGTTAAATTTTCAGCATTAAATAATTAGTAGCATTCAAGCATCTTTATTGCCATTATTATGTTCTCAACATACCATGAAGCACTGATGTTTTACATTTTGTTATATTCCACTTCCCTACGTCCATGTCCCCATCATGCCAAAAAGACTAGGTCCAAAATATGCTGGAGACATGAACCCCCGTGACAGAAGGAACCACCAGAGGATGATAGAGAAGGTAGAAGAAGGCAGATGAACCGTGACGGGATTTGATCAATTAACATGCAAAGCACATTACAGGCTGTGCTGAGCTGAGCTGAGCCATCCTTCAAATCCTCTTCTATTTCAGTGTTGCTGCAAATCTCTTTTTTGTAAATACTGTCATCAAAGACAACTCTACTCCAAGATAATGCCTGCATTCAAACATTTGCATCAAGCAACTGATGATATTAAGGATGATGATCTTTTGGGGGACTTTTTTTTTTTTTTTAATATACAGTATATATATATTTAGCTTGACTTCTAAAGATGTTGAAGACGTACAGATGCTATTTGCATGATTGTGTAGAAGGAATGCTTTAAGGCAGTTTGTGTGTGTCTCCTGGTGAATGCACGGCATGTGAATGAGGTTAAATGCTGTATGCATCTGGCCTCCTCTCATGACGGGTCTGTCCTGTCGGGGATAAATCTTGGGCTTCTGTGGTGGGCCAGCCCTGCTGAGGTGATTCACGGCGCTGCCTTCATGACCTTCCATTCTGATCCACAGCTCAGCCCAATTTTCCAAAGTAGCCATTCCTTTCTGATAGGAGACAACATCTCTGGCTGCATGACAAACTTATCTGTTGCAGAGAAAAGAGACCAACTCTGTCACTTCTATTACATTTGATTTACCGGTAAGTAGTTCAAAGACAAGGCCATTACTGACACATGAATGCTGGCGTACAGTAATACGTCTTGATGATGAGTCGCGGAACAAAAAGTATCACTTTTATGACACATATATGAATATTTTATTTCCTGATTAACATGTTTGCTGTTCATACGAGACAGCTTGGAATGATTAAAGGTAAGAAAGGTCCTTCTTGAGTAGTAGAGCAGTTTGTTTTTGTTGGCTCTCGTTTGTGATGATTTAAAGCCATTATCAACACTAAATATGCTACGTACTTGCTTTTCTGCCCGATGTTTGGTGAGGATCCTGCTGTTGCTCAGTCTGGAAGCACTGTCTTGATTCAACCACTCTATATGTCTCTGTCCTACACAGTCCCTCTGCCAAAACATGCCTATGTGTTTTTTTGCTTTTTTGTCAGATGCTAATAGAAGTACCCAATTAATTTGTTACTATAGAATACCTTTTAAATATTGTATATATTATATTCTAATGTTTCCACCCATAACTCCTCGATTCAATCCCAATTCTCCTCCTTAACACTTCACCCTATCCCACAATTTTGGATGCCTCTGTATAGGGTAGTGTGTCCTTTTCTTTTGAGGATCAAGGGGTGGCGGTCAGCTCGGGCTTGCGATGGCTTTGAAAACAAAGTAGATAAATAGACATTATTTAAATAAAAGTAATGCATACTTTTATTTGTCTCTTTATCCTTAAACATGTCCAGTCTTTTATCTTCACCTTCATTAATTCAGCAACTAAGTTAGGGAAGTGGTGAAAAGAAAGAAGCCATTGCTCACAAAGATGAGAAGGAGCGTGAGCTATACCCGAATCCACCCTGCAGTATACCGGTGAGAGAGAGGTAAACAACTTTCAAGACATAAATATTTAAATGTTTCATTAGATGCTGTCTCGTGAGGAGAGCTCTGGGATTTAACTCCAGCAGAAAATGGAAAGTCAAGCTCAGTCAAAGACAAATTCATTCTGTCAATAAGAACAAGAAGCCTTTAGAGCTGATGCATTAAATATATGAATATTTAAATAAGTTATGTACATACACTGAGACTGATATATTATTATTAAAAGCTTTAGAAAAGAAAGAAAGAATGTCTTTCATTAAATATATGCAATAGGAACAAGTCGCTAATAATCTGGCAGATACTAGATCTGAACAGAGTATATGTAATGTAGGAGCTGATGAGTGATGAGCAGCGTGTGTGACGTGGATGAACTGATTGCAGGAGGAAAAGGCTCTGGGAAGACAAGGCGAGGTTAGTGAATAGAAAAAATACTGATCATGGCTCATGCTGTGAAACTAAGAGCAAAAATATTGATAGTCAGTGCTGTCTTGTATTTCAAGTTAACCTTTACATTAGTCAAAGAACACGTTCTTTTCCTAACCTTAAGCGTTTTGGAAGCCTAAATACAAGAATTAAAGTACCTGAGTTAGTTGCAATAAGCAGGTACGCTTTCATCTGAATTGTTAAAATTGTAATATTGTAGTATGAATTGACTTCATGGGACACAGAGTTGCCTTGCCTCGGCTGAGGTGAATATGTGTTCATTGAGGTTGAGTTGTATATGCATGACAAAATGACAAAGAAACTGGATTACTACCTGCTGTTATTGGCAAGAAATGCATAAGTAAGAAAAATCCACAAAATAATGATCTGGTAGAGACAGGTGCAGCTTGCATTATTTATATATAAAGATATATCCATTTTTTATTTTATGCAAACGCTTGCAAATTAGAATTTCTTCGCTGAAAAAGATCCCCGTCAAATGATTCCTGCGGTTAAACCATATTAAACTACCACACGATCAAACCATACCCAGTCTTTGATTCTGTATATGATAAATGATTTATTGTGGTCATTAGTGAGCTACAACACTGGGCTCGCAGCTTACACTCATTGTGGTCTGCAAAGCGGAAGGTTCATAGAGATCCAACTAAAGTAATTATGTCACAGTTTAATTTTACACCAGTCTTGCAAGAGTTTAATAGCCCCATTCTAAAATGACCCGGCATTTACTGTTACTCTGTTCATGAAGCCACAGCTCTCACCCCCTCTCAAATAAATTTCATTATTTAGCCTCTCCCTCTCAGGAGAGGATGACCTCCACGCCCAGAAACCACAACAACCATTCACACGCACGGCGTGGGTGCAACTCATCATAACTTGCCCAAACCATCTAAGTCTGTCCTCGTCTCCAAAACGTCTAACCTTCACTGTCCCTCTTATTGTCTAATTTCTAGTCCTATTCAACCTGGTCACTCACAAGGAGAACCTCAGCATCTTCATCTCCTCCACTTCTAACTCCGCCTCCTGTCATTTCCTCAGAGCAACTGTCTCTAAGCCGTCCATCATGGCTGGCCTCACCACTGTCAAGTGTAATGTTGCCCTGCGTGTGTTTTAATGTTGTAAGTTGTATTTTAGCTAGATTTGTCCATCTCCAACACATGTTTTCTCTGTAGCATTTCCTCATGGGGTTGCAGGTGAGGTTCAGCCATGTTGCAGTTATAGGGGTTCAGCACTAGGAACGAGGCTTGCCATGAAAGTGATGTGGTTTTCACACACACCCTTTCGCCACCCCTCCTCTGTCTGTCATCGTGATATTGTCTGTCTCCCTCTGGCTGTCAGCTTCAGGTGAGACAGGTGACTGCTGTTCCTTTTTTTGTCTGCATCCAAATGTGCAGGCTCATCCAGACAGATTGATGACACACATCTCCATGGAAACACTCCCTCCTCTAGACATATTCTGTCTTTTCTCACTCTCTGTTCCACAGAAGACTGAAAACCATTGAAACTCCAGCAGACAGCTCACCGCATGCAATGTCTACATAAAACCTGTTAAACTCACACACACCTCCTGAAGAAATTGTGTTCACTACTGCCCCCACTGTGCCCCATGGGTCAGTATGTGGAGCAAAGAGACACTAATCATTTTGTGGGAATGTGCGTGAACACTTGCTGAACATTAGCACCCTGTATCTTGTGTGTTGTCCGTGTATTTTAACAGGTTTTTTTTTTACGTCCACTATATCCACGTAAACCAAGTTTGTATATTTAATTGTATTCATGGGAAGACACTGCTTCATTCAGAATCAGACATCTCCTGGTTTGAATCTGTGTGTCTTTGTCCGAATGCTTTACTTAATCTGAGGTAAACGTCGATCGACATGTTTGCCTGCCCTCGGGCCTCTCTCGCCATCCTACCACCCCATTTACGGTTGCCCTGCATCTCCTCATCATGGCTTTATTGCTTTTTGCTCTCCTCCTTCAATCACACTTTTCTTCTTTTGTTTGCGTGATGCTTTGTGCACATTTGTGCTGCCAGGTTTATCAGGGGTTTAATTTATTTCACTGGCTCTTCTCTTGCATGTACCACTGCTCACCAATCCCCCCCCTTTTTCTTTTTACACTTTCCCTCTATTTCACCCCCCTTATCTGCATTATGTATAAACTGTGGCTTGTCTGGACTCCATTCCTGTGTAATGGGAGACAAGCTGGCCAGATTGTGTAGCATCACGTTAATTTGTCGCGGTTAACTGTTCGTACACTGGAGCAAAAATCAATGTGCCACATCTAACCTTTATCTCCCCATTCTGATCATCGCTGAGACCAATATATAACTTGCTGTTTCCAGCATCCACAGTTCCTTTTGCCTGCTCAGTCTTTCTGAGTTTTCATTTTAACATTCAGATTTCTTTTTTTTTTCACTACTCAGGTGGCCAAACAGCGGGCATATGATGACCTGTATGCCAGGTGTAAGGAATTTCCATACCAGATGGAATTCCACAACGTGATTACATGCCGACATGACACCAGGAACTCACAACATTTATTTTGGTATTGCTATGACTGATTTCCATTGAACGTCTCATCAGTGACGTCACATAACACAGATTAAGATTGGCTGGGGCGAAGCAGGAAGAATATTCATTCAACCATGAGACAGACATGAGGAACATGCTAGAATCTCAGCGCAGATATCTGAACCAACATGTACTGATTTGTTAATTATATAAATGTCTTAATCTTAACCCACATTCTCCTCATTGACTATGCACCCACGATGGAGAACAAGAACCGGAAGAGGGGTTTAGAAATCCCTTACCCAGGTTAGATAGTAAAGAGGGAGAGAAGGATCTGTACAGGCTTGCCAGACAGAGAGACAGAGACAGGAAGGATGTTCAGCATGTTAGAGTGATTAAGGATTGAGATTACAAGGTGTTGAGAGAGGCCGTTCGGCGCAATGCACTCCATATTCTAGGTGCAGCTTATCATCGTGAAGGAGTTGCATCATGAACTCTCACGAGACTATTGCTTTCAGCTGTAATGTCATGCACTGTCTAGTTACTCGTATCACCTGTAGCTCAAATCTTTGCTTGTCAGCCAACTGTCTAGCCTACTTTGGTATAGCAGTGATTTAGGTACGCCGTGTTGCTTTTCTTGTGCAAAAACGTCACTTCCATCCTCTCACATGTTCAAAACTACGGCTGATTTAGTTGCCTTCCCTGCCGATGATCAGAAGAACCAAACAGTGTTGAAGTCCAATTCTCTTGTCATCCTGTTCCTAGATGAAATCAAAGTGGCTGGAATACTTTCAATGAGAGACTAATTATACAGGAAGCAAATTTTGCAGAAGTTGACAATGATGCCAGAGCAACAGCACATTCTCTGAAAATAAAAATAAAAATAATAACTATACCTCAATGCCATCAAATGCTACTGGTGTCTTTCTCATTGTTCTTAAATGTCTGGACGCTTTTATGTGGAAGAACTTTTCAAGTGCCTAATCATTGTTCGATATCTTGTCCTTCAGTGGGGCATCAAACATGAAGCACAGAGGAGCTCCACACGCCCTGCTTTTCAATAAAGGCTTTCAATTAGTGAGAATCTGAAGAAAGTCAGAAATAAACTTTTGCTGCGTAGCTCTTTCTTCTGCAGCCATCAAACCAGATGAAATATGATATTATAGCATGAAACAATTCTTGTTTGTCTAATATCCTCGTGTGGAAGGAGTGGTGATGAAGGCAGATGCCAAGTTAGGAGTTGGGCTTACTTAGTAGCTCTCTTCTGTTTGAAGTTAATTAAACTGTCTGTTCATCGTTTTTGTAATAAAATATTTAATTCCATCACGACTGGAAGAAAGATTAATTAAAACGGTCTCTTGCAAGCAAAATGACTTTCTTCTATCATTTTCATTGTCTGTGATTAGAAATTGTTTTTGTTTTTCTAGGGGAATGCAGATTCCCCTGTTGACTGAACTGATTGAGAAATTTGGACTTATCAATATGTTTTATTCTCAATTAGTGATAGGCATTGAAATCAATCATTCCTTTGTTTGTAAGTCAGCAGCTTTGAGGACAACTTGCTGGAAAGTTTGTATATTTGCTCCTAAATCACAATCACCCAAACCCCACTGGTAGTAATCTCTTGAGAGCCACATGAATTTGCACTTTCTGGGGTTTCTACTAAGGAGTTTTTGCTGCCCCAGAACAAAACAAAAGGAGCAACACAGCTGAAGATACCACAGAATGTGAATTTTCCTGTGACCATCCATTGTGGATTTTGAAGGCACTCTCTGCAGTGGGCGTGGCAGAGAGGAGCAGACACACCTGTGACCCATCTTCCCAATCACCGGACTGCTTTCAATTACTGCTCACCTGAGCATCAGTTTTTGTTTCTCCAATCCTGCCTACCTTGGTTTTCTGTTAGCTATGAACAGAAAACCACCGCCCGCCAATAGTACTTATTATTGTTGTTTTGCACCTGTGGAGTAATTTATTTTTATTTTATTTGTATTGTTAAATGTCGATGATTTATGTACTAATGACTTTCAATGGAAACAAGACTGCAAGGGCTTTTTTGAAATGCTCCTCTTAGACAGGATGTCTCACTGTACTTGTGCTGTAATACATGCTACTGTGTGACTGTACTTGTACTCTGACATTCTATCTAATAAATATATTAATCATCATCAGAGTGTTTTGTGTTTAACCTTATTAAAGACCTTTATTTTTTTTTTGTCTCTGTCTCCGTATCCTGGGGTGCTCGCTCTTTCCTGCCAGTTCCATAGCGGAACGTAGCACATCGCAGAGCCAAGGCTAATTCATTTATATGGT
This sequence comes from Brachionichthys hirsutus, assembly GCF_040956055.1. NCBI lineage: Eukaryota > Metazoa > Chordata > Actinopteri > Lophiiformes > Brachionichthyidae > Brachionichthys > Brachionichthys hirsutus. Next base: position 6,209,045 of record NC_090909.1, on the reverse strand, counting down.
AATACATTTCTGAAACATATTTGATAATATTTTAGCATGTACAGTACAGACTGATATGGAACCTATGAAACCTTTCAAATACAAATTGAGTAACTTATTGTTATCATCTGATTTATTCATCGAGCCATTCATTAATTGTTCACTCTGTAAAATGTGGAAAATAGCTTAGATCCCTTTTTCAAACTGACCAATAGGTTTGATAAAGGACAGCAACGTTTTCAAATGAGATGAAGTAGTATTTACTTCTTCCTACTCCCTTTCGCTCACGTAAATGGCATAGATAGTGCATTATGGTTATTATTTATTGTCTGAGTTATTGTTAATTAATATTACATGTGCTGCGTGTGTGTGTGTGAATATGTCTTTACATATGTGTGTACAGTATATATATGTATTTATGTTTATGTATATGTGTGCACATGTATTTGGCATTGTTTTATCATTTTTGGTTGTTTACGTGGTCGAAATAAATAAATAAATAAAAATAAAATAAATAAAAAACAATAGATTTAAAATGAAATGATCAATCAGTCTTGAAAAATCATTGCAATACATTTGTCAAACAACAACAATGAAAATGCAGTCAACTATAAATCTTTTGTCTTCCTTTTGCATCTCACTTTCAACTGTTCTTCGCATCCTTTTATTTATGAAAGCCTATCATTCAACCCCCACTAGGGCGTTGTATAGACTTTCATTTACACTGAAAACAACGCTGCATTAAGATAATACATGGGGCCTCAATGGCAGGGACTCGTCTCTTCAGGTACCTGTGAGACGATGAGATACGATTCAGGAAGTTTAATTTCTGTAATAAATATACGAGTCTGAAGGCTTATCAGAGGCTGAAACACTGAAAAGTAGTTTATTATACTGGGAGAAGAGATTCTGCATTTCAGAAAAGTAATCAAGACGCAGCGCGGAGAACCAGCAACCCGTCCGGGTTGTCTCCGAGTAAAACTGCAGAGCTATATTGTACTATGTTACAAGGATGGCTTGTTTGCCAGTATTTGATTGGCTACAGCAAAATCTCACTCGATTTCAATGAGTGCATTGTCAGGTGCATGTTATTACCAGCGTGCCTTTCATTGGCATCATCAACATGTCTTCAGATCATAATAGATTAGAATGGAACTTTGTGTTTTATTTTTTTTATTTATTTGATTACCAAGTGAAGGTAATCAAATTTAGCTTGCATTATGTAATACAATTGTGTCAAATTACAAACATCACTGTAGCCCTTTTAACACTGCAATTGTGCAACAGCAGTAACTTCTGGGTCATTAATATATAGAAAAAAAATATCTCCTCTTACATGGTGGTTGATCTCATCTACAAATTGAAGGGAAAGGAGCTCTAAAATGTGTCACCAATTTGAATATACTTTTGTTGATTTTCTTCTGAATTGCAGGATTATCACGTTTAATATTGCATAGTGTGTTATGTTAAAATGCTGATTAGGACATACGGTATGTGGCTGCGCAGAAGCAGAAACAATGATCGGCTTTATCTACATATCTACAACCCTCCGTATTCCGCCTCCCAACACACATACTCACTCCAAGACACACATGCACATGTCCAGGGCAAACTCATGCATCAGAATGAGCAACGGCAAGGTGTCCTAATCTTAACGGGAGTGGAGGCATTTGTAATTTCTTGTCCGCCACTAATTACAGCGGTAACAAGACACAGGAGAAGTGAAGACTGCTGGTTTAGATGGCTGCTGACTTGACAGCAGGGTTAATTAACAGCCTTCCACCAAGATTAAGATGGGACAAAAAACTAAATAGATCAAAATAGACACACACACACACACATGTAGGCATGCACACCCACACAAACAGCCCTTCCACCAGATTAAGATAGCCATGCCATCTATTTCAGCAGAAAATTAAACCTGCCGCCAAGATAGACGAGATCAACAGACATGCGGCCTTTCACCTCAGTAGGAATTTGTTCATTCATAGGCCTGTGTGCTTATTGATACTGGCACATGCACGGTAGAATAATTTTGTTGATCCTCTGAACATGGCTCATGAGAGAAACCGCTGACTGTAAATAGCATTAAGGGAATGACAGCTACATGGTTGCAAACTCTTTAATACCCACATTGTATTCCCTGGTGAGCCTGCACAATGATCCTATCCATCTTTCCTCTCTCTAATGCCATAAAGTGTAGCTTTGGGTCGGAAAGATTTGTCTAAGCCTGCCTAATGTATCCCCATCTCCTGCGACTGCAGCGTGCATGCAGATACACACCCAGACTCTAGCTGCGTAGGACCAGATTCATTGGGCTGCAGTGCGTGCTGCCTCCCTTACCAGCAATTCTAATGTGGGTCCTTCTCGAAGACTCCATTTGGACGCAGAGCCTGTATGAATAAAATAAAGCACTTTCCCCTGGCGGTGCCTCGCCTTGCTGCTATCTTTGTCCTGCAGGGTCGGAATGTGGATACACGGTGTTGATGTGTTTTGCCCTGAGGTGTACACAGGAAGATGGAGCGATGAACAAAAATACAAAAAACATTTCTTCAGAGGAAGAGAGGGAGTTTGTCACATAGTGCCAAACAGGCAAAAAACTCAGATGCAAAAGCCAGACTTCATGAATGTGACAACACACAAATGTGTTTATAGGTCATTAAGTAAAAAAAAAAAAATGCTTTTGGCAAGTACCATACATGAAATTATCATTTGTTAAATAGAGCTATAGCAGTAAATAATCTCAGTTATAGCAGATATCCCCCTGGATCCTTAAAGGAACAGTTCACCATTTTGGGGACCATATTAGATAGTTAGATGAGTGCAAAAATTCTCTGCGCATTAAGAACAGTGCCAGAGCACAGGCAGCATTATTAAGAGGATGGGCTAAGCCATCCCAAAATGGTCATGAAAATATTATGCTTGGAGCTTTCATTTGGTTCACTGGTTTTTACATCTAGTACAGGTTACTTTGTTGGAAGAAAGGGGCCCAATTAGACCTAATTGGGTCTCTGTTTTTGCAGTGTGCACTGCCAGCGCGGGCAGCTTGACAATCGCGTTGCCCATCTGCGTAATATTCCCTTGCTCAGCAGAGTGCACATTTTACAGGTTGGAAAATATGCATAAACTGGTTGCCCATTCTAATGAGGGAAGGGGACTTGATGGTCTTGTGGTGAAAAAGTGGTTCAAGGATTAATATTTCAGAACTACTTTGCAGGCAATTTTGCTAAGTATATGGAACAAATGCAAGAATATAACAGGATATATCTTAAAATGTAAAATGTAGATGATTTCACTTTCTGAATTCTGTAGAATATTTTTTACCATGTTAACCTGGAAGCTCTGTGACACAAACTTAAATGAACATGGGATCCACAATTTCTCACCATATATGTTGCTAACAGGTGCTTCATAGGGTAAAATCCTTCTTCCATTCACTAAAGGTGCAGTTCTTATTATTTAGTGGGATCTAGAGGGTGCTACTAAATTTGACAAACTAGACTCTTAAATCTGCAGGAGGACAGTCTCTGATATTCCAGTGTTAGAGCAGAGTACCGAGCCATTACACCCAACTTCCACCATGTTTTCCCACATTAGGTAATGTGTGCTGCTATTACATAACAACACATACCTCTACAGACAACAGATGACTCAGTATTCATTTGGAGTAATCAATTCACCTAAATCACATGTTTTTGGTGGTGGGCGGAAACTGGAGAACCCTGAGAGAACCCACAAAGACACAGGGAGAACATACAAAACTCTGCACAGCTAGGATTCGAACCCGGTACCTCCTTACCTTCTCAACCACTTTGCCACTGTGACTTATTTATTTATTTTAACTAACAGACTATGCATTTGCTAAAATTTGCATTCTCCCTGCTGTTCCCTGGCTATGATACAGATTAAGATTAGAGGACCTAAAATTAGAGGTTATTGGACCTACTCTATCTCCAAAACGTTTTATAAATTCTTTTTGGGCTCAACTGGAAACTGTAAAGTCATCCTATTTAAATAACTGAAACAATGGAGACCGAGACGACAAGTTAGAGGCTAAATCCACACATGCAATGCCCATATAAAGACTCTGTTGTTGCACAGAAATTAAGGTTGTAGCCCTTGCTCTCTCTGCTGTGCACTCTACGATTCCTCTGCAACGAGTAGCGGCGTTTGCGATGTATAATGCAAAGCTGAGGGAGGGAAGTCTGCAAAGAGTTTCCTACATTAGCACCCCTAGAGAGCCACGCTTCGATGACAGCGCTGTGCTCAAAACGAAACTGGGAGAAAGGGACCAGTCAGAGTGGGAGCTGGAGGGGGAATAAAGTGAGTCGAATGACCTTAAAGTAGCGGGGATAAAAGCGACTGGAGAATGCTGCTGGAGTTAGTGAAGGAGAGACAAATTAGTTAAGACAAGTTTGTTACAGGATTTGCTGAGATTGGGGCGTGGCTACCACGGCTGTCGAAAAGGAGGCAAGACTGAGAGGGTGATAATAGGCGGTGGGGGGGGCAGGGAGACAGGGTTGTTGGAGATGAGTTGAAGAAGCAAGGAGGAGCAGAGAAAGATGTCTTTAATTTGGAATGCAAAGCGGAAGATGGAGGAGGGTCTGAAAGTTTCATGAGGTTGTCACTATGGAAGCACCCGAATGTTCTCCCGCCATCTGTGAAACATTCCTCTGGGGCAGATTCAGAGTGCTTGTATGTGTCGGGCTGTATTTGTTTGCTGCCATGTATATTCTGGGACTTGAGGCTGTGTGACTGGCCGGGGGGGACGGACGTGTTTTCCGTTATTCACATACCAACAATGAATTCAGCAGGAGGCAAAGACACACACGAGATACTAGGCGAGACAAAGAGAGACAGAAATATCCAGCTATCTCTGGACTCGCTCCGTGTAGTTAATGACCTTCAGTGCTGCAATACATCTCAATTCCTAAAAACACCCTTTTTCTATTTCACGCTGCTATTCAGCCTCTTCCACAGCAGTAGAGAGATGTCGCTCATGTCCATTTTAGTGTGCCTGCTGTTACAGAAAGTCCATTTCTTTTCCTTCTTCTTCTTCGCCGCAGGACCTCAAATACCAAAACACTGTGGAAAAAGCCAAACGAGGAAGGTCTGCAGTCTATTTGTCATTAATTGGCACAGTGTAACAATAGATTACCGAACAAGACAGAATCTTTTTCAGAGAAATCTATCTGCCGTGACCTCCCTGGCACTATTACAGCAAGGTCAGAGAGCAAAGAGGGACGGCAAGTCAATACAATATTGAGTGAGAAAGTGGACCGTCTCTGAAGGGACAGGCGGAGGAAAACAGAATCAAGACTATGTGGACGTGAAGGTGCAGAGAGAATGGAGGGAGGGAAACTGGGAGAGTGAAAAGAGGCATAAGGATGACACAATGAAGACGGAGGGCTGAAGAGATCGAAAGGATAGAGGCGCAGACAGCAGGAAAGATTGCACGCCGTGGATGAAGGTTTGAAGAAAAAAAAAAAACCTCGAAATTGAGGATAGAGAGGAAGGCCCTTGAGGTGGCTGCAATCTTTCAGTTGGCAGCAGTCTACAGTAGCGCCAAAGGCACAAACACACACACACACACACACTGAAAGGCATGGATGACTGGTGTATTTGAGAGATGGTCATTCTCGGGAGCGTATTCTGTTGCCACAGGCACAAAACATATATTGCCCCAGGGAGGTGTCCGATAACTGTGTATGCAGTAACTTGTTCATCGTATACTGCACAGTGGGTGTGGGAGTGTGTAGCGTTGTGCTGCACTCGTACAGCAGAGAGATGCTACATGTGGAGAAGTTCAGGATGTGGACAGGAGGACAGGTGGCGATCAGAACTGGTGTACTACTACAGTAACTGGTTATGCATATACAGTACATAGGTTGTTAACTTTTGTGGTGAAGATTATCAGTCAAAGGTCAACATATCTGCACATACGTGTTTGTCAAACCTTTGCTATACAATTCGTTTATAGATATCGATGAGTTATTTAACACCAGGTCGCCTCACAAACACTGTCATATATGTGCTGAAACAACGAACATAAAACATTTGTGTGGAACATATTTGAATTTCGGTGAATATTTTCTTTTATAAAAAGGTAACCATGATCCTCTCAGCAAGTGTTTTAGTTACCATGACTTATCTACAGAGTAGCAATTGTCGCTTTTACACCAGCAACATCAATCTGCTTCGACTCCACTATACCCACCCCTTTACACTCCGGCTGTAGCACCCCACTGGTGTAGCTGGTCGCCATAGCAATGCCCCACAAATATACCGTGAACTCCTTTCTGACACACACACACACAGGCTCCGTGCCACCAAACAAAGAAACATCCTCACCTCCTCTATTGACCACAGTGAGCTTTTCCAAGCTTGTGTGACAAACTACTACTACTACAAGCTACTGCATATATATTTAATGCAAGAATGACTGTGTACAGTTCTGAGTCCATGTAGAAGCAGGATTGTTTCAAAAATGGCATCTCATTCGTCTTTAAGTTTGTCACATCTCTGTTACACTAACTCATGTTAGTCATAATGGTTTTCCTGATCAATCAGTTTCACATTTGGGATCGCTTCACTGGCTTGGAACCTGAGGTTGAGGCTTAGAATGGAGACTATATCTTTGTCTTCCAGCTCACGTTTTTCCTCACCAAGATGTTCTAACACAAGGAGGACATGGATTACAGTTCCGTTCTATTTAAATTCTTATCTCATCTCACCTCCCCTAAGAGCACAGGCCTTGCCAGCACAGCGGTGCTCCAAGCATGATTCATGTATGTTTCACTTCATTGCTGCTGTGAGGTTGGACTATAGACACTGTTCCTTACGACCATCTGCTGTCTTTCTCGGAACAGGAAGAGAGGTGAAGGAACATTTAATGCGGTATGAAGTTAGGAGGCAACAAAAAGAAAATGGAAGACGGAGGCTGGTGAGAAAGATGGCATTGTAAAGTATTTTAAGAGCACAGGGATGAGGGTAGAAATGAAAAACGTTGAAACAAAAGCAGGCAGACAGAAGTAGATGGCAGAGGTTTCACGTATCAGGCTGGTGAATAGAGATATGAAGACAATGCGTAGTAGCACGTGTGTGTGTGTGTGTGTGTGTGTGTGCAAGCAAACGATAACGAGCGAGTCCTCTGTGTTTACTCTAATTAACTACATCAATACTGTCTGAGTGTGTTTCTGGCTTTGATCAGCTCCCAGAGCCAGACAGAAAGTCTGCAAAACACACCCGTCAATCACAGCTATCAGTGGTTTTTTTCTAATCTTATTATAAAGAAACTACAAAAAGGAGTAGCAAAGTGATTAATTTATTTTCCCAAAGTGAAAAGTCTCGCTGGTCATCTCGCGTGTATGGCAGCATTTCATCTAATTGAGATTCCTCCTTCATTCCATTCTTCTTCATCCACCCATACGTCCCTCACACTCATGACGTCCATTAACCCCCCCCCACCCCCGACACACACATACCTTTGTGCACATGCACCGCTGGCCTGACACTGAATATGTAAATCAACATCTGCTGCAGTGCCCAATCTCCAGCCCTCACCATGTGCCTGATATGCTAATGCAGCCAACACAGTTTCTTCTCCTCCTCTGTCTTCCCCTCCATTCCTTTCTGCTGCTTTCTCTTCCCAAGCTTGCCAAGGATAGGGGGGTAGAGTTCGACAGAGACAGAGAGACAGACAGGGGCTTCAAAGAAAACCTGATAATGATGTTGTTATGGATGGATGTTACACACACACACACACACACACAAACAGGCATACGAGCAACAGCGAGAAGCCGAGCTTATTAGAGAACAATAGCAGGGAATCCAGAGGAGAGATGCCGAGTGTAGGAGGATGGTCAACGCTCCGACTCCTCTGCCACTCTCGCCGCTTCTCCCTCGTTACCCGTGCAGTTGCCACTCCTCCGCGCACGGCCCTTTTTCTTCGACAACGCATCAGCCGTAATGAGATGGAATGTCGACACCTCGTTCGAACATCTGGCACCATCTTGCTAAGGCATGAAGATGCACGGATGTCATGGCCATGGTTCAAATCACCTTACGAGCGTGCACTCGTGCAAATATGGTCGTCACACCGAGCCCAAAGATGGACAGTGTCCCATTCCAGGGACATTGTTCTTAATCCAAGTCCAGGAGTGGCCTTTGATTTATGAGGGATGAAATGGGACGAGACCTGTTTTCCACATCCCCACCCCCCGTTGGCACAGCTTTTGCTGCTTTGACCGAGTTCTAAGTGAATACATGAATGCTAAAAGATTCTCGCCTTTGCTCACTGTTTGTGCTGCCGCACTTGCCATGAGGGGCCCCTGTATTAAAGCAATGGGGAAAGTATAGCGGCTGGGTGTTCATCCAGTGGGCTGGAGGGTTATGAATGGCTGTCACATATTAGAGTCCCATATTTTCAGTTTAATGCTTTTTTTCTCCCAGAGCTGTAGATGTAGAACTGTATTTCATTGAGCTGCTGTGAAATAACAGTGAAAATGAGAATGCACCAGAAGCATTTATCAAGTGGGCGCGTGCTTAAAATCAATGTGAATGAATGTTCATGAAAAATGAAACATTTATCATCATTTAAATGTGGTTCCACCATGAAGATGTTTGCATTTTGAACTGAAATGTGTTTTCACACTGGTCAGGAGGACAAACAGTTGTCTGTGTCTTTTATTTCACAGGCACGCATCACACCCTCTGGTATTTATTTCACATGATGAAAGTCGAGACTTTTATAGAATCAGCAACTCTTACAGTAATACTGCCGCACAAAAAAAGAACAAATCGATGCTGATGCTGCCCCATTCTTTTTTTAATTTTCCTGATTAAAGACAGAATGGACACGTTAACGTTATTAGTATCAGAAATTTAACTGGTAGATGCAAATTACTGGTCAGAGCAAGGCGCCACAAACATGTGGCGAATGTCTTTGAACTAGTCTGTAGCTTTGAGGGACGCACAAAGTAGCAGAAACACAACATGAAAAGGTTCCAACTCTGGCCCAACCAAAATCAAAGAGGCAGCAACATTCATCGAAGCAACAATCTTAATTAACACCGCCATATGTTTGTGGTGTAACCAATCAACTGAACCTCTTTCAGGAAAAAAAAAAGATTTCTCGTCTATCTTTCAGTTCACTGGATGCTTTCTTGCTTGTTGAAACATTATTGTATGAAATATTGACAAAATATGACAAGCAAAAGAAAGCAGAATATCAGCACACATTGCTCTGTTATAATAGTGATTCTATTGTTGAAGGTGCGGTTTTCCCATGGTGTCAGCGATGATATGATATATGAGGGCCATTTGACTTTAATTGAAGGTCGGCTGCAGCTGGGGCTTTAGTTGTAAAACCATTTTGAGCATTTTGTCATATTTCAAAAGAGGGTTGTGCCTTTGCTGGCCTTGATCCTGGTTCAAATGCAGACACTTGAAATCTGTTAATAAAGGACATGAACGTGAACAGAGCAACAAGCAGGAAGTTTATCTCGCTGAGCTCATAGGGAGACATTTCTACAGTAATTAGAAGCTTTTACTGCCTACCCCTCTCTCGCGGGTGTTGGTGTTAATCAGAGGATCAATCATGTTAATGAAGACTCGCTCTCGACATCTCGGGGTGCAGCGACATGGTTCTGCATACTGTGCAATGTTCAATTTCCAACACTTAATAATAACACCGTCTTGGGTGCTCGGCTGCACTGCTGTAGGTGGACAGCTCAGTGTCAGCCCTCAGGCTCAATGTATCCTGCACACAGACACACACATAGGCCATCCCACCATTAGTCTGGATCATAGATGTAAGGCTTGAGGTGGAGACGAGATGGACAGACAGAAAAAGAAAGAGAAATGGAGAAGATGAATTTAGGAGGGAGAATATTCAGGCACATCATTAGTAGCAGAGATAGAAAGATCCAGGAATAGAGGAATATGATGATGGTTCATTTGGGAATTCTATAGGTGTGATACTAGAAGAGAACTGTCTGCACTTTGTTATTTCTGCACAAAGCAATGTGTTTCCAAAGGAATACGAATCACAGATACTTACAATATACAATACATATTTTAAAAATGTGATGTGATAAACGTGTGTTTTTGGTTGCGGGGCGTTTGACAGCCAAGTTTGAAAGAGAATAAATATTCTCCCAATGTGGATTTCATTATGTCAAGAATAAGCTCAGCAGACCCACCAGAAAGTCTCACACAGATATTTAATTCTATTTCTTCGGGCAGAGAGAACCAATTTCCACAAAAAAAGTAAAAAAAAGAAATTCACTTTGTAAGCAGTTTGTAATGAGCATGACTCACACATTGATGGATAGCCTCCATATCTATCTATAAAGCTCGGCTATTCCTGTCAGGTCTAATATAGCAGCAGTACCTGCAGTTTGATTATCATTAATTCCGTTTAATTTCCTGTACCCTAAATGAAACATTCATATCCACAGATGACTTATTGGGTTGATATCAGAGCTTTCATCACCAGGAACATGCCGGAAGATAAGACTAACATTTTCAAGCAGGACTCAATATTTGAAGAGTGCATTCCTGGAAACAGAATAAAAGCTGTATTGACTTTGTTTCACTTTAGCGCTCAGAGAATATTGAGCTTATTGTACAACATCAGCCAGTCTCCAAGGCACAAAAGAGGTGGATGAAAAAAACAGAAAAGTCTGCCATTATGGGTTGAGAGGGAGATAGGCAAGTGGGATTCGGAGATGAGAGGATGCAGCATCTGATTTATGGTGAACAAAATCTTCTTAAAGCAATATGATCAATCGTGTTACACTAATGATCAAGTGATTTTGATTTGATTGATAGAAAAACATGAGAATAAACCTTGGCATTCCATATAATCTCAATAACCAAGGATTAACATGCAATCGATCTCCAACAATGATGGACTTGGTGATTTTGGAGAGGCAGTGAGAGAGTCCCCAGCTTCAGGGTTCTGGACCTCATTGATGTGAATACCCAGAATTCTTCTGAACAACAAAAACCTCCCACATCACCGGCAGGGCACAACAAGTGTTTGTACTTCCTGAGGAAGCAGAGGAAGGCTGGACTGCCTCGTAAACTCCCAATGAACTTTTTGCCAGTGCACAATAGAGATCATACTGACATACGGTGTCAAATTAAAAAAACAACTTTTAAGGGATACTCAAAGTAATTTCAAAAATCGTGTTGTAAAAATATTTTACAATAAGTTGTTTGTATTAGCATTTTTAAGGCAAACACAAACTGGCAAGTTCTTTGAGTTGACAGTCAGCAACTAGCTTGTAAGTTTATTGCATTTATTTTGTAAAAAATGGTAAGACTTGTTTTTTCTTTCACAACTGCTATTGTAGTCAAGCGGAAAGCCAGACCTTAGAAACGGCCCCTAAATAGTGACATCAATGTTTGCAGGCAACCTGTGAGAATAAAGCTGCAGGTGGAAACAGGACAACAGGCTGAAAATGGAACTGAGAGATGGTGCGAGTGGAGACCGAATAAAAACTAAAAAGAAAGAAGTGAGGGAGATGATTGTGTGCAAAAAGAAGCGTTTTTTTAAAGAGCCAGAGTGTGTAATGTGTGTGTGTGTGAGAGAGAGAGGGAGTAATTGTGTGTGCGGCCTCTGCATGTGTGTATATCTGCGTGTAAGAAAGCTGTCAACTAGTCGAGGCAAGAGTTTTAGCTGTATGTCAAGCTAATGGGCAGAAACTGGGGCACGGTGAATTATTCAACAGCTTTTTTAGAGGGAGAGGAGATGTTTCCGATATCTTCCCTTAGGAACAATGTGACGACCCTGCTCTCATAATACACAGACACCTGCACACAGACACTGGCCCGCATGTGTGCCAAACACAGGTCAGAAAATCCAAACTAATGTTCTCGATTCTACAAACGCAGCACAACATAGCCAGCTGAGTTAAGGAGAATAACACCAAGTTGTTTTTACACTATTAAAACCAGGCGGGTGTTTACATTCTGTTGTCATTGCTCTCATGTCCTTGCAAATCATCTTTCCCTCATCATCAAGATTTCTTCCTCTCCCTATTTGTTGCAGCAGCTCAGTTTTAACTGCTTATAATAATTACCTCTGCCGTGGCGGGGGGTTATGTGATTGCCGCCGTTTTTCTGTACATCCGCCCGATCTTGATGTAATTTTCAGGAAACGTTGGGAATGGTAAGAGGAACAGGTTATTAAGTTTGGTGGTTTGGTGACAATCCAGAAGAGATCCTGGGTTATGTATCAGTTTGAAATTTTCTGCAGAAAGGTAAAACGCATGTAAGGTGTCTCACCACAAATGGAGAAATGAGTGCAGTTTTTTTTTATTAACTGTGTGTTCTCTGACATGGACATAATATGGAGTGTAACATATAACAGAACAGACATCCTGGAGCCCATAGTGTGGGGTAAAACATAGTGATCATGTCAAGGTGTCATGATAAAGGACTTCAGCTGCAGAGTGTGTCTGAACCATTAAGTTCAATCATAATTTGATGCTGTAGCTTCTAAATTACCATAACAATAATTACCGTAACAACATGGAGGCATGAGAAATGGAGCTCCATCATCTCACCCTCCAAATATTTGCACTATTTTATATTTGCAGTGCAGATTTCCTTGATCGTGCTTGGCAGGGATTTAAATGCTAGATTGTATTTACTCACATTACTGTAATTAAGTCTTTTTCATTTGCTCATTCCCTTTATTTTACTCAGTTCCCTCTATAATTTCAAAACCAATTTTACAAAGTAAACAGCGTCTCCAAAACCCCTCTAATTTCTGCACACTCCATGACTGGAAAAAGAATTAGCCAGAAGGGGATGTATCTTACAATACCTGTTTCAACGTTAATAATAATGTAGCATACAATGACAATGTTACAATAAGTGGAGCGCAAATGTGGTGATCGGGTTCACATGCATGATCAAAATAGACGATGCGTGGCATGATTTAGAACAAGAATCACTTCATCTTCCCCGCCGGATGGGAGGCACATACAGAACGGCTGAAGAACTTATGTGAAAACAACATCAACTACAAGTTCAATTACGGAAATTCTAATTAGCGGAGGGACTGACACAAATCTTAAGGAAGCTATTACCTGCCATTAAAATTCAAATGATGTAAATACAGTGAAATATAAAGAATTTTTTCTCAGCTTTCAGCTCAATGACGGCTTGTTGTGTCAAAATCTCCTCCTCCGCTCCACACGACTTCAGGTGGAACAGCCTGGCAACTTGTGATGCGACTGAATCAACTTTAACATCTCAAGAAAATAGGTAGCTCTTTGCGGCACGCACTGTTGCGCACATCTTCCGCTGCGTCTTGCAAAGATTTTGAACTTCCCAAATTCATAGCGCTGCAGCTTTGAGGACAGATGTTGCATTTTTTTTTTTTTTTGTTTGAAAGAATTAACTGAGCAGATCATATGCACCACAGCTTTGTATTTTCATTACAGATCAAAATTTAACTCATGCAGCATTTTGGTCAGGTTGGTTAAAAATGTGACGTCAGCCAGTTTAGGCGGTTGTATTGTCTGAATGTGCCGTGCCATATTTCCCTTCATCAGAAGAGAGATGGTCTTCCTTGGTCCAGCTGCCCCACACATTTTAAACCCTTTCTGTAACAGAAATAAAGTGGAAGGCTAACTGTGTAATGAGCTCGCTGGAGTATTGACCCCGGTTGACCATGCGTGGGTCGTGACCCGTGTGTTGGATAAGATGAGATCTCAGACTGACTGTGCTGCATATAAATCAAGTGGCGAATCCCATAGTGAGAATGGATGGTTGGCTGACATCTATTTATTTGTTTATTTTTGGAATGCCATGTGGTCTATCCACACTACTTCTGCGATAGACCAGTTGATCACGACCAACGTAATGGGTACCCCAGTCTAGAATATTCTTGAAACTCACTCGGAGGATTCACACCAGGTGTGCGCTCTTCCAAGTGCTTCTATTTTATTTTGCGTAAAAAGAAAAAAATAAATACAATTTGTTAAGAATTGTGATTCTATTATAATTTAATATGTGGACAAGCCCCGACAGAAAGGCTGTTCCAACAAATATTTAGCACCTCGATGATGGGAAAATAGAAGAGCTGCTGCTAAAGAGTCAAACCTGATGTAACACATGACATTTACAACAAGGACCAATTCCTTATCCACCTATTTGCTCCTCTCTCCTGCATCCCCCCCCCCCCCCCCCCCACCCCAGCCCATGAACTCTCCCCTTCTCCTTGCTCCCCCCCTGCGTCTCTGTCACTATTCAGTCTGACTCAGTGACATTTAATTAGTTGGTGAGTGGTAGACGTCTTGCCACATCCGCCCTCAGTGTTGCTGACCTTTTTTTGACTGGGTCACTCATCTACCGTTAAGGACACACACACACACACACACACACGCGCGCACACACACACGCACGCACGTGCACGAAACAAAGAATACTCCAGTATGATATTAAAATAAGACGGCTGATCAGGCAAAGTTTTCTTTCATTGAAGTGAGATAATAATATGGACACGCTTGATGATATGAGATGCAGGCAACCTGTGTTTGTGTTTGGATAGTTTCACATCTTGCACATTGTTGTGGACGAGTGTGTGCTTGTATCTGTGTGCATGCGTTTGTGTGTTTTAGGACGCTTCCTTTCAGTCGATTGCATCACTCAAATCCTCTATCGTAAGAGGAGACTAATAACAGTTTTCCTTTCATCTGTGGTAAAACACACGTGCATAGAAGATGCTATGCACACACCTGCACACACGGTCAAAGCCAATAAAGAGTTGCCCATGCACAGTCTCCTTCTGGAATCCTCAGTGTTACATGTCACCCAGCAGCATCAGCTGCCAGACACCTCCCATCAAGATCGGTTTGGAGGACTTTTAATCCGCCCGCAAAAGAAGTCTTTGTTGTCAATGAAGGGGAACGTGATCCCAATACCAAAAATGAAGGAGAAAGGGGCAGTAGTGAGGGCCTGGCACTGGGAGCTACCCAACTGGCAATGCACGCCGCTGATTGGCTGTAGCTCAAGCTGTGATTATTGATATAATTGTCTACATTTACTGTACATAGCAGAGAGGGAAAATGGACCTTCGCCATTATGGGTGGGACCATTGTAGATCTAATAAAAAAATTAAAAAAAACAAATCAGTCAAATAAACAGTCTTGTTATCGTTGACCTTGACATGTGTTTTGTATCATTAAAGGAAAACTGTGTTTTTAATCCATTTGGCAAATTTAAGTAGAGTATTCACTTCTTAGCTTATTTTACTCTCCATTAAAATGATAAGGAAAAGTTTGGTTATTTAGCTGCTAAATATGTTCATATGATAATAGCAAGCTTCGGTGTTATGCAATTATTGTAAAACTTGTGCTGTGACCTAATTAATGGAAGATGGAATGGAAACTTGAATACAATACTTACAATACTTCAATACAAAAAATCCTTGAAATGGAGAAGAGGTGCTGAGAGCCATCATTATTGCCCTTCAATCATCATGTCAAAGGCATGGAGTTTGTCCAAGTTTCACTTCACTCTACACTTTCTCTCTTTCTGGATCTAGAGGAGCTCCATCCAGGGAACAATTATGATCCTTGTGTCCTGCTTTTCTGTGCCATGATCAAGAGCGTGGAGCCTTTTATTCCAGCCAGTGGCTTGGGCATCCGTACCAGCCAGAGATGTTGAAATAATAAGCCAAATCGCCTGGGGCAGTCTTTGGAAGGAAAGGCAGCAGTGCCCTTAAAGGCATTTGTTTTTCTGCCACTCCACATAACATCCAAAGTACTCTGTATGTATAATGTACCCACGAAATACACAAATATATAAAGAGTCTCTCCGGCCTCTATTCAGAAAGATAAAATCCAGCCACCTCTGCCAAGCTGACAACTAATATGCACAAACCATTATGGTGTGAGTCACCGTGTAACAGATCCCTTTGGCGTCAGTATGGAACCCCTGTAGAGTCCAAGCCAGATAAACACAAGCAGGCCAGAGCAGTCCAGTATTACATCAAATCCCCCACAACAGATGACACCATTAGATCAGAGCGAGACTGTCTTTCCATCACTCCTCCATCCCTGTCGGTTCAGCGAGTTTCAGGTCTGGCTGTTAGACAGATGCATCAAACCCCTCGCTGCTTCATGGAGCAGCTCAGCTCAGCCAATGGACTATCTGTCACCGCTGTAAATATTCAACATCATACTTCATGCTGAAAGAGCCAAAAGAAACTGAGACTTAAGCGTTAAAAAGGTAAGGGAAAAAAAGAGAACGTAATTACAGGTGCTACAACATGAAAAAAACGCACACACAAAAACAAGATATGAGGGTACTATACATTTTAGAAGGACTTGATTACTCTTCCAAAACCATTGAGACAAACATTTTGCTTTTTTTAAAATATATATATATAAATGTGGATGAAATGAGTCAAAAGGCATTGACTCAAATAAGCTGTGGGCAAACCTAGCAGACAGCGAGCGGTTAGTTGTAACTCAAACTAAAGTTAATATTATGCAGAGCTTTAAGTCCGAATGTCAATTAGACACCATTAGATAAAGTTTCACCTCCCACAGTTGTCATAAATGTGGAGATTAGCTATAGAGACCAAAAATAAAAATGATAGCCGATCATAGACTGTTTTACTCCTGATAAATTGAGATTGAGGAACTGCAGTTCCAACTGCGACTTTCCTCTTATTTTAGATAGAAGCAAGTTTGTAATTTTTTTTTAAATGGTCGCCGCAAGCAGTCACAATCAATTTTGTCAATAGTACTACTAAATACTAAAAAACACCATGATGAACTACAGTTCCCACTACGCCACAGACTCTGAGGAGAGACATACAACCTCCGTGTCCTGTAAAAGGCATTTCATCTTTTGTACATTCTAAGTGAGTGCCAAGAATGCCCTTGAGCTGAAAATGATTTCAAGCTCTCAAGCTACTTCACTGTCCTTGAACAAATAGCTAAAATATCCTTCTATGCCCAAGGGATATTCTCCTGAATTTGGCCTTGACCTGTAATCTCCAAGAGGCGAAAGGAAAGGGGTCAAAGCAAGAGCCTTTTTAAAGGCAAAGCGACAGCCGCACGGAGTGTTGCTTAGGTGGTCCTTTAATTAGATGCAATGAGTTTGAGTCCATGTGACAATAAACTTCCTCGCTGCTCAAGTGTCCTTGACAAGACGCACAAGCTGCAGCTCAAGGGATGCTCTTTGGTGGTCGACCCTGACACTGGCAGAGGAGATGAGGATATGAAATGAAACGACTCTGCTCGTTATAAGCAGTATAGCATATAATCGTCTACCCAAAGCATAACTTCATAAAATAGTAACATCAGTGCATGAAGCCAAGTACTTAAATCCATTTTTTTTCTGGTACAATTTGGATCTTTTTCCTTACTGCAAGAGTAATTCTCTTCGATGATGATCTGATGATCGTTATGTTGCCAGTTTGAGCAGTGCTTTGTGTGAAAAAAGATTCCATGTGGGCCCACTTTTTTTTTTTTTGAAGGGTGACCGGAGGGTGTCCTCAAACTTCAGGGGGATCACACTCCTCAGCCTCCCGGGGAACATCTACTCCAGGGTACTGGGGAGGAGGATTAGACTGATCGTTGAACCTCAGATTCAGAAGGAACAGCGCAGCTTTCGTCCCGGTTGAGAAACACTGGACCAGCTCTACACTCTCCATCGGGTGCGCCAGGGTTCAAGCGAGTTAGCCCAACCAGTCCGCATGCGTTTTGTGGATTTGGAGAAGGCATTCGACCGCATGCCTCGAGGTATCTTGTGGGAAGCGCTTCGGGAGTATGTTGTCCGGGACCCTTTGCTAAGAGCAAATAGTCTGTATTTTTTACACATGGATACTGTAGCCGCTTCCTGTATTTGGACTCCGAGCCTGCCCTACCCTTCAAACACTGTCGATTAATTTAGACTGCCCTTTCTGGCGCTGGCCTTTCTTAATATTAAATCTTACACTATACCCCCATGTCTCCACCCTGTTTGCCTGTGGTTTCTCCTTTGGAACTGCTGGACTTGTTATAGAATGCTATTATAGCCCTATCTATCTTAACTGCTGTGGTATGAGGTGTTAGAGGTGCTAATCCATATTCCCTTATTCCCTACTGTTAAAGCCCAGTCACTGAAGCAGGACTAGACGCTTGGTTTCTCTCAGGCGAGTAAAATCTTCGAGTTTATGGAGTTAGCTGTGGAGGAAAGATTCAAGCCAGCTCCTGCATCCTGACCCAGGAGAGATAAACTCTGTCCTGGTTTGTAAACTTTGTTTTTGTTTTTTGGGGGTGGGGGGTTTTGCGTCCCATTACCAAATCCCTCTCTGCCCTGCAACTTCTCCAGCTACACACAGTGAGAAAGAAGAGAGCTTCATTAGGCCTATCCAGAAGTACAAAGTTAACTAACCTCATGCGGGTACACATCAGCATTCTTCTTTATCTATCTCCCCTTCTCTCTCTACAGAGCTCTCTCCTGTGACTTGCTGATCCAGAGGATGCATCCAAAATGGAGGCTAAGGGAGCATGGTTATTCCCCAGACTGCCGAAATGAGATGCAGCGTTCTCTCTTGTGAGAGCAGCTGGGAAGAGGAGAAGATATGTAGGAAGGTGTGTGTGTGTGTATTCTCTTTTATTTTCCGAGCTTTCTCTGATCTGATCTGGTGCGAAACCACAAATTGGCCCCTAGCCGCTGCCCCCTGTGTACATACACAACTCATTAAAGAGAGGAGGGTTATTAAAAAGTGATGGAGCAAAGGAGGACTCTGACAAGAAATACTGATTCCGTTTAATAAAAAAAAGAAGGAGAAGGAGAAGCTCCAGAAAGATACTTGATATGGAAAAGGGGCTAGGCAATGGGGGAGCTGTGACGAGAGGCACTGCATTTACTATTCACTTTCATGGATCGCTTGCACAAACACTCCAGATTCTTCTGAGGCTTTGGACATGCTTAAGATATTTATTTTCCAGCAGATGATAACAGGGAATAGGACATCTTTTCCACTTACTTTGCTTCTTCACCCTACATACGGACTAAGCAGAGACAATTTGATATATGGGCAACTCAGCTGGCTGCAGAATAAATTGTATGCTGCTCCTTGAGTCCCAACAATCAGGAAAATCCCCTTTAGGATTAGGTTTAAAAATACACTACGTATTACTGTTCACTTAAGATGAAAGCTTTTGTTAAATGACCGTATCATAACGTCTCTCCGGCTCAGGGCGGTGGGTTTTGTGGCGTGGGTGGGGGGGGGGGGGATGTGTAACAGCAAGAGATCTCTGGTGTTCTGCTTCATGGGTGTTCATTTTTAATTCAACTCTTCTGACTCACATGAAATGCAAGTAAAAGTATAGTATCCTCGAGGACTGCAGCGGAATGATGACAAGGAGAATGAAGTGGATTGTAAAAACTTAACGAGGCGTAGGGACCGAGAAAGGATGAATAGAAAGACAAAGACAAACAGGTTGAGAGGAGGTCTGGTAGCAGGGGGGAGTGATAAGAATTTTTGTAGGTTGTTTTTTCTCCAGTGGCTACTGGGGCTCCAGATGGACTGCGGCTGCAAGGCAACAGAACATGCATCAATATTTACTCACTATTTCAGAGTGTGTGTGGGGGGGATGGCGTATGCAAGAGGGCATGCAGTTTATATGTCAGCCTTGTACCGTGTATCACATACATTATCCTTCCTTTGAGAGGAAGTGAAATGGTTAATTTGTTGACGAATCACTGTGCGGCGTAACTGATATCTTAAGAGACTCTCACCTGTGGCCTGCAGCGTTACACCTGTGTGGCAGTGGAATAAAACTACCCGTCACATCCACCATGCTCCCGGGGCCTAATTTATATAAACACTACAAACACAAACAGTGATGGAAAAGTGTGCATCCCTTTCCCCAGGCACATGCTGGTCTTTAGACAAACTTATCTGCCAAGGAAATGTGTGCAACTGTGCAATAGCTATCGTGCACGGAATTCATGACCAGATCAATTTGCTCCGGCAGCCTTGAGCAGAAACATGACGCACCAGACCCAATCAACCCTCCTCCTCTACGGTTCACAGGGAATTCTGTGCAACTGTCCTCCAGTGATGCATTGCGTGGTTTGAACTATGGTGGAATATTAAAATATTCTGATTCTGATGTGTTTATTTGATTTGACACATTATTATAATTTTATCCAGCATAAAATATGTGCTGCTCCACACTGCATTTCTAAAGATCAACCCTTCCAAAGGATTTGCCTGTAAGCGCTACTGTACATTCCCTTGAGGTAAGGGTTAACCAAAGTTCGCACTGTATTGTGAAGCGGCACCTGAAATCCGAAAAAGCACATCCTCCTGGCCAGCACGTGTGTGAAAAAGTGTGCTTGGCTTACTTTTCATCTCTTGTGCTTTATCTTTTCAACTATTCCAAAACTCACATTATACAGAAAGTGGCCACGTCCTCCCGAGTGTTTTAGCCGAGTCTTGCCCGGTTACCTGCTGCTTGTGGCTTGGCTTTCTTCTGCAACAGGCCATGAAATTTGCCACTTGCAGTAACAGTTTCTGAAAATGCCTCTCCCCATCCTCACACTGCTTATTTTCAAGCTTCTAAAATGTGTACTTTAGTGAACTCTTTGTGCAAAAGACAGGAAAGTTTGTCTGTAATTGTTTGTCTAGGCGCCACCCTATTTGCATATTTAATTCACTGCTCAGTGCTGAATAAATCAAATAAACACCCCAGACAGGAAGGCATATGCAGTTAAGTTTGAATAATGATCATAAGATTTTTGAAACCGAATTCATTCTACACATTCCACAAGCATTATATATAAATCCAATCATATTTATTAGTGTGGACTATTGTGCATGCTCCCTAATCAGGGGGTGTTTTGCTGGAGGTCTGGGTTTGAATATTGCCTGCAACCAAATGTTCTTTTGTTAATGGAGTCAAATTGTCGCCATGATTTTGCATTCATGGCCCGCAGTATAGTATCTTTTGTTTGTAATTCATCCTAATTTGTACTATTTGTCCAGCTCTTTGTTCTTAAAATTGCAACACAAACAACATTTGTTGCTCATTTATCTTTGTTCTCAATACACACAAGTCTGGTTACAGAACACAAGGATTAATAAAACGGATGTGTGAAAAGTCCTGGAAGTCTTCTAATGGCTTCACCGGGGAATGAACCTGGTTTGCAGGTGCTCTACCAGAACACCGGCAGCCAATGAGCCAGAGTAGGGTAACGGGAAAATAAATACAATCTGGGCATATTTACTGAGACAATGAGCAGCAGCTGCCTCAAGACACCTTTCACTGGGACCTCACAGACTGTCTCCGAAGACAAAGATTGCTCATTCTGCATCATCTATTCATCTCACTGATTGTTTTTGCACTACATGCTTGTGAATGCAGTAAATTTATCACAAAGATCTTGTCAGTTCATGATGTTCTGTGCACGGTTGGTATAAAAAGTCAAGGTCAAACTGTGTAGCTGACAAAGGGTGATGAATAGGAGTAAACAGGGATAGATCAGACTACCTTTGTGTCTCATGTGTGTGTGTGTGTGTGTGTGTGCGCTTGTATCTTGATGTCTTGTTCCTGGATGCAGAGGTGGAAGAGAGTGTCAGAGTCATGTAGACTACAACTCAGAGTTGAGTTGGTGTGTGTGTTTGTGTGTGTGTGTGAAGTGAATAGAGGCACTCATCTGTATAATGGATTAGAAAACGTCCAGCTTCTAGGAGCCTTCATCTGCAGCACACACACATTAACACACACAAACATGCCTTGCTCACAGGGCTAACTGGGCCAGCTGTAATTTGTCATTTGGCTGCGAACTGGACCGTCAGCGCTGTGTAAGTTTTAGCCTGCGGCGTGATGGCAATCCCTCCCTTTGAAGGCCAGCCAACCTCATCCAATGGCTGACATTGCCAAAGAAGACTACATTGTGACCTTTACGGCGCACCAGATAATCTTTTCACAATGAGAAGAGAAAGGGAGACAGAGCAGAAACCTGGCAACAAACTTGCATGTCCTCCATAAATCCCAAACCAAAAGCCTTTACCGCAGCACACACATTCTAGATACTCGGTTTAATATGGATGAACAAAAAGTCACTTAACCACTTGACATTTAACAAACTCTCATGTCTCTGCTACTGGTCCTCTGTTGTGGGTATGGAAAGGTGGTGGCCGTTCACACCTCTTGCAGCACTTGACACACTTGTGGATCACTTTAAGTCTTTCACACCTTGTTTCACCTGTAACCTTTCCAGTCCAGAGGCCCCTGAGCAAAATTATTTACAAGGACTAAATGTATAGTCTTCATATGATAATAAAAATTCATAGGATAGGATTTTTGCAGTGGTATTAGAATAAGTAGATGCGTTACTGCATCAAAGTAAATGAAGATGGAACAGAGAGAAAAATATAATAATATATTTTCATTAAATACAATTTTATATTTAAGATGATCTCGAACATGATCTATGCCAAGATTAATGCTGATAAAATGAAGAAGAGAGAGTTTACAGAGGTTTTAGAAAAAAGTTTGGAGTGGAATCTCTAAATTGGACTATTGAGCACATTTTTGACACCACAGCTGGTCCTCATTTAACAACAGACTTACGGTCCTTATAGTTCGACGGGGTCCATCCGTAAACAATTTAATCAATAAAATAAACCCCCACTGACCAGTAGTCAAAGTATTTATATATCTGTAAGTAAATGCCGTTTATACAGTACATATCTACTTCACTTACAACTCCATAGCCAGTACATTCCGCTCATCGTGACAGCGATTTGTTGCCTCTCAACACAGCTCAACATAGCGCGCTCCTGACTCCACATCACATTGATGTTGCTGATGTTATATCATCTTAGCATATGCGGTGAAGCTATACTGTACAGAATATTAAAGTGGAGTACAAGCGTACAATTCATTTTACTCCAGCTGTCAGAAAATGCACTGACTAGTTACGCCACAAACAAAACTCTATTTATGGTTTTAACATCAATAAAGATGAGTCGAAAGTGTCTCTCTCACTGAAGTGGCCTTTCATCTCATTTCCCTGCCTTTGCTGGATGTCCCTTTGTTCTTGCCAGACCAGGTCGAAAGCGGGTGTGGGCTCAACGTGAGTTTGCATCAGCAGGCTATCTGCACTCTCCCGCCATTTGCCAGCATGGTACCAATCAACACTTGACTCGCACCCTGCCGAGAAAGCCATCGACTGAAGAAAGCCGAAAGGGGGAAGTGGTGTGATGGATATAAGAATTGAAATAGAATAAAAGAGGTAGATGGATAGATAGAAGGGTCGGGAGACAGAAATAGAAGCTGAGAAGGGGAGAAAGCTGCAAGGCTGCTCCTTTTTTTGGGTATCATAAATTTAGCCCTGTGCTCAGGCTCCCTGTTGACTTGAACTCATGCTTTGTCACAAGATCTATGCCCTTTTGAGCCCTGATACACACACACACACACACAAAGGTACATTATACATTTCAGAATTGCTGCAGCTTCGGAAAGAGTCGAATGTCAAACTATTAATTCCAAACATAAGTTACATTTTGCAGATGTCTTCATTATAAAATTGTTCTAGCCCTAAATAATTTGAAAAATGATACATTTGAATAGAAGAGAAGCAGTTAGATTACACCCCTGTGGATATTTATCTTTTTACTTTCAATAATTGCTGCTGTACATTCATATATTGGTCCAATTTATCATACTGTGTCCTTGCTGCCTAACCCCTCTCTTCACAAGAGTACTATTGATCCAAGCCATTGCAGTGATAAATGCAATCTTTCATCCAGTGACCAATTTTTTTACAAATCTGAGTAAATGGCCATGCTGATCTGGCATTTAAATATAATGACGCTTCAAAAGAGAACAACGTTTTCATGGGTTTTAGTGTGTTTTTACCGGCATTTACAATCTAATATTTAAGGCATGTTTATACCCCCCCTCTCAGATGATTCAGTACAGCAGTACTGCCTATTTATCCCCTCACATAAATCCTTTCCATGGTGGGACCATTGCACTTTTATTAAGAACAGCATTGGATTTATGTGGTGATTGAATGACAGGATGATGATGATGATGATGATGATGACGATGTGCCCGCAACCGGGACATTTCAAAAGCAGCCAGGAGCAGTATAGGCAGGCGGCTTGAAGAAGAAGAATCGATTTGTATTTTCTTTAACTGACGCCTCTGTTGCTGTCATTTTTATAACGAGACTTGTTCATGTGTTTCAAATCCATATATCTACAAAGTCTTAAGACAAAGGTCAATGAACTCAACAAGGGTGTCTCTGTAGCATTGTGAGAGATCATTGTGCTAAGTTTATTGTCACTGGCATGTGAAGACCTGGAAACTTTGGATTAAATTTCTTACATTACATTAGTGACAAAAAAATGAGGTCTGCTGTTCAAGACACTTGTAGTCCACATTACGGTCATTATTGACCCTGACCAAACCGTAAAGCCGTGCCAGACGTCGATTTTGTTCACCTCAGGTCCTGAATCATCTGAACTGAATATCCTACAACTGCTTGTTCCTGTAAATAAAACGAAAGACGGGTCATTTAATTACGTTGATCCAGGAAGAAGGCCACTTAGAGGTAGCATTAGCTGCCAGTGCTAATGTTTCCCCTGTCAAGAGGTAGTGTTTTGATGTACCATTAGCTTATTTTATGATACCGATTATGGATAGCTTGAATCAGCTATGTGCTCGGAGAGTGCATCAAGCAAGAACAGGTGGGTAAGGTGCAAACACACACATTCACGCACGCACGCACGCGCATGCATGCACACATGATGAAGAACCCGTGTATGAATCATGATAAGATGATACCTACTCGACCGTTGGCAGACTTAGAATAATGAGGAAGATTGTTACACAGCCAGATTGAGGGACCATGCGAGAAATATTGAAGCCAATCAGAGGTAGAATATGGCGTGTCATTGGGTCACCAGAGTAGGATTTGTATCTTTGCATGGTGGCAGTATGTGCTCTTCGGATGCCCTGCAGCTTTACATATTATATCCTTGGTTTTCTTCCCAATGAGTGCCAATAGATATGAGAATCTTACGCCAAATTGGCTTTGGGAAAATAAGAAGGACTCAATAAGTGACAATTAAAAATAAGGAGAAATCAAATTCAAGGTAAAACATGGAAGATAACATTCCCGAGAGAGAGCTTAGCAAAGATTTATGTCAGGGGAAGTGGAATTGTAATGAAATAATGGACTTTCTTAAGTGGAGTTAAAAAAAATAGACAAATCAAGAGTGAAACAGAGAGGCTGCGATATTGGCAGCAACAGAGACAAAGTGACAAGTGAGAAACAAAAGGCAAAGCATAATGACGCAGGTATGTTTGTTCACAGTTCTTGCCTTGGCTATGGCTGCCTGCCCTCGACCGGCTGCAGCAGTGGAAGGGTCAGACCACGGCACCACCAGAACGCAGCATTTGGTCATTTCACAAAAGGCTGCAGCCCACCAAAGCCATGTTGAAGCAATCAGAGCTAATTGCACTCTAAAGACTCCCTTTCCACTTTCCTTCTCTAATTGGCAGGAGCACCATCTGCGCGCACACACACACACACTCAAATTCATCACACACACATAAGCAGGCTCCCATTTTCACAATGTAAGTATCCACTACAGGCATCAATTAAACTCTTGAAATAACCTACAGGACTGGAAATTGGAAAAAGTTGCATATTTCATGCAGCAAAAGGATTCTCGAATGGTGTGGTCAGTCATCTAGTGGTTACACATTTACACTTTATACCACCAGTGAAACATTTGGCGTGATTTAGTTAATTTGTGACAATAACTTTATAACAAATTGTTGCAATAAATAGTTTTGGCTCAACAGGAGGGGTGTGGCTTGAACATGACTGCTGACAAGCCCGGTATTGTATCTGCTGATGGATCTCCTCATCACACATTTTATTTTGCCTCACCTCTCCCACCTGGCACGAGGAGCCTCAACGGCGTTTCATTCACAGGAATAGCTCGTCTCTGCTGTCATCTCTGTGGCTCCCATCCCATAGATCAGGGTTCTTCACTGTGGTTCTTTGTTACTGCTTAGCAGGAAATCTTTTTTAGCTGCGCAGTGTGGAAACCATCACCGCAGGCAAAGGTGAAATGGCTACAGCAGGGAAAGTGCTTTAAGTGCAACGGTTGCCATAGGAACCACCTTCACTCAGGTTTTCCTTGTTCGCTCACCTTTCAGGATTTGAATTGCTCGCCTGCTTAATTGACTGATTTGTAAATGCACAGAAAGTGAAATGGACACAAAACCTGGAAACGGGCTATCTGGTGCCCACCTGCCAACAGTCTAGTCAACAACACTCCAACCAGCCAACTCTTGTGTTTCGTCCTTTCTGGGTTGTTCGTCATGCTACCATATGTCCATCCGGATTCTCTTTCACCTCATGTAAAACAATGTTGTTGTTTTATGCAAAACAAGTTACTTAACTCTGCTCATATTTTTTATAGAATATGTGTGTGACCCAAACAAAATAATACCATGAAACCAAAATGAGAGAAAAACATTGTTTGAAAGTCTACAGGTGTAGTCATCATTCCAGGCACACAAAAAACCTTCGAAATGCAAAAACCAGTGAGAAATGTGATTAGAATGCTGGTAATGACATAAATCACAGCTCAAGGGGGGGTTAGACCAAGCTCACTCTCCTGCTTTCAATTGTGGCATGCAAATGGTTCCAACCTTGACATCTGGATGTTGCACGTATTTACACGTTAGTTACATCACAGGGTGAGCAGCATCAAGTAAAACTAATTTACTGAAATGCATTGAGCTACATGTTTTGCCTGTCTGGAACAGAATAATTTACTCTGATTTAAGGCTTCTGGGATTCTGTTGGCAGTGAGCGACAGTCAGGCTCTGCATGCACAGCAAGTGTTTTCCAGAGCTGCCATTGTGTTTTGTTCAATAGAGGAGAAATATGCCAAATAGAAATACCCTCAACATCAGCTCACATTGTGAAGTCTGCATCCCTGCAGCCAGCTCATGGAAAAACATGGCTGTCTCTAGAGCCTGTGTAATGTAATATTCATGATTATTATTATTATTCAATGATAAATATTTGTAGTCATCTGGTGAAATAACTGTTAGTTTGTCATATTGCAACATATATCCCAGAAAACAAAAATATTGCAATATATATATATATAGCAATGTAATTTGTCAACATTTTTTTTCAGTTTTTATGCCGCCCTGCTTCCTTCAGATTGCATTATTTCCATATGCGTCCTTTATGGTCAATATATTTTTAATTGTTTGATTTTTTTTTGATAATTTTGCATCCTAGAGGACACAATACGTTTTTAAATCTTTACTGCACACCTGGTGACCTGGTATACCCTTATTTGTAGGAATCGTCCTGGCAGATTAACGGAAAACCCCTGCTTTCCAAGGATTTGTGCTATGTCTCACAGAAAGGTAGAGAACAATATTTGTAATTTACAAAGTAAAATGTTTTCCCATTCTTGTCTGATGTAGATTGCTCAAGATCTAATAGAATTTCCTTCTGGGATCAATAAAGTATTGTGATTCTTAACGTTTTATTTGTTGTTTTTTGTGTTTCTTAAAACTGCATACATTTTCAGGTTTGGCCCCTCTGATCCGGAAGCCCTGTTTACTGTCTCACAAGATCGAATAGTCTTTTGGAGGCGAGGATCTGAAATCTCTGATTGTCTTTTTCTAGTTATTGTTGTGCTTAGACCCAGACAGCTGGGGCTTTGGGTCCAACATCCAAGGTCACTCTGACATGTCAATCTGGAAGATTTCACAGGAAGCGATGAGCAATGCTACACACTGTGTTTTTGACCAAGTGAGAGAAGAGCAGATGTTAAAATTTGTTCAAGCTGCAGGGCTTAGAACACAGTGCCCCCCCCCCCCCCCCATATATACCGGTATATTAAAAATTAGGTCATCTAGATGGGAAAGGTCAAACAGACATATTTGCAAGGGAGTGTGTCTTCAAGACCAGAGGAAGTGCGCTTTGCCCTTTTTTCCATGGCTTCCCTCAGTATGTATAGGACCCCAGAATCCCCTGCAGACTAGTTTCAGGGAATCTTCACACCATGTTTCTGAACTAGCAGCCTGATGATAGCTGGGGAAGTGTTACCCTTGGTGGAAAACAGGTCTGCACCTCATGGCAGAGCATTCTGACACAGCACAAACACATGTAACCTGTGGGAGTCAGCCCATCTGTCTTCATCTCAGCTAGTGGCCCCCCCACACACATATATATGCACACTGGGGCACAAAATTCCTCAGGAAGATGAGACACGAGTCTGTGCCGGCAGTGACAAACTGATTGTACAGCAACAGGAAACCATAGAAGACAATTGGACTATAGATCAGAAACACCCTTTCGCCCTCAACCTGCCATTTATGGCAGGAACAAGGTGAAGATTATACTCAGTTGACCCTATTCTTTAGCGATACCTTCCCCCTAAAGTCACATATCTAGATAATGTTCAGTCTATATTATCATGCTTGATTTTTAGCCATTTACAATTTTACAATATCATATTGATTTTTAAGTCCTCTGCTGGAGGCCAAAACTGCAAGGAAAGTGAATTTGCATACACATGGAACACTGGCTGATTCCATCTGGCCCTCTCTGTTGCAAGTGATGTTTTTGTAAAGATAAGTATAGCAGATGTTTGCGAGCATATTGTTTCAGCTGATTTCACCATTTAACCAGTGAAGGCAACACCCCGGCTTAGAAGTTTGAAAGTTGCTCAGTCAAGAGAAACTCATCAAACTTTTTGACACAGACCCAACGACTCCTTAATCATTTGAGTCTTCTAAATTTTTAGATTTCATGTGGTTCTTAACGCTGTTTCAGCTAATAGGGTCTTTGCAAATCTTTACTTGCCAACATTTAGATGCCTGACATGACTATTGTTTCAGCTGATTTCACCATTTGCACAAGCAGATGTCGCGGTGTAGATGCTGAACCGTTTGCGACTGAAGAATAAATGGGAAAACTTTGTTTTCTTTATGATGTAAGACAGTGGCAAACAGGGCTCTGTCCCTTCATGAAAAGGGATGCAGTTATAACAGTGTATATTCAGGGAAAATCAGTTAAACAAAAATGCATCAATACAGACATTTAGATCTCACCAACATAGTCACTAATATCTGTCAATGAAATCTTACTTTACCCCAGATTTATATATTCTATTTTATTTGTTGCTAAAAAAACTAGTCAGTTTAATCATAAAATACCATGCCTTTGTAATACAGTTATTAAATATTTTGTTTGTTGTTTTCTTTCCTTCCTTCCTTTCTCACGGTGATAAAGATGATGCATGCTGCACGTGCAACAGAAAGAGAGGGAGAGAGGGAATGGGAAAGAAAGTGAGATAAAGAGCGAGGGACAGATTGTGAACGTGTGAGAGAAAGGCAGCGACAGGTTTCACCTAAAGCGAGATTCATTACCATACATCTGTCAGAGCATTGACAGAGAGACGGAGGTCTTGTTGCCAATGGCAATGTGGAAGAGAGTTAAATAGCATCAGCATTTTATTCTCTCTCTCTCTCCCCGCCTCCTTTCTTGCTCTTTGCTGCTGTCTCTCGTCCTCTCGCACTGTCTGAGTGAGAACAGTTAAACGCATCAGCTTGTCTGTCATCACTCTGGCCTCTCAGTCAGATGCAGACAGCGCAGACAAGAAAAGTCCATTATCACTTCCCTCTGTGCGACTATTTATCTCTCTCGCCATCTAGCCCTGTCACTTGCAAACCACACACAAGCGCGCGCGCACACACACACACACACACACACACACACACCAGCCAACTCTGACTGACTGGCAAAACAACGCATCAGTTGTCTTTCTGCCTTTCAGTGACTGCTGCTGAGAACCCGACTTTTCCGAAGGGATGTGTAACTAAACTTGCTTTGTGCGTGGTTGGGTGAGTGGCACTGAATAATGCATTCACATTTAACCTTAAAGTGCCTCAGCGGGGGGGACCTAAAACCACCAGTCAGATCAGAATGTATCACCTGAGTTACTTGTGCAGTTCAGTTTCCTTGACACATTTTAAATGAAGGGGGGGGGGGGGGGGGGGGGGAGCGGTCTTAAAAGTTTAGTTGAACATTTTGGAAAATAACAATCTGTTTTTAAGTTAAGTTACATAATTGGCGCTGTTCCATGAAGGCCAAGAGTTCAGATTTCCTCCCAGTTCTGAGGAGCATCCATAGGTCAAAATATTCAGCCGTCCTCTCCTCTCGCTTGAGAACATTTGCAGAACTTGCTGGCTCAGAGCATCTATTTAATCTCATCTCAGCTCAATTTCGATTATTCTTTTGCTAGGATCAGTGTTAGCAACATTCTGTATTCATACAGAATGTGCATCTCTAAATCTGTCCCTCTGACAGCTCATATGGACAGTGTGGTAATGTATCAAACTGCGTTGTATCACAATGCCTCAATGGTGCAACCCTCAATTAAACTTCTAAATCTCCCTTTATTCCCAGACCCATCTTTGTTTCAGCGACTGTCATCGCTTCACTCCAGCCCCCTCCTCCATTCTACTGCTTTGTAGTGCTGTGTGACCAATCAAAATGGTCGACTGGTCAGGCAGGATGAGCAAGCCTGGAAAAAAAGGTATTTCCGATCAGGAAGAGCCTTCATCAGTGCTGTGGGGCGATGGAAGCTTCAAGGAGCTCTTCTAAAGTGTTGGCTTCTGTCTGAAGTGAAGAGACTTGACGAGCAACCAATGACGTTGACATTTATGAGTGGAGAAGAAAGACATACGGAAGCAGCAGAGACAAATAATTGGGGGTGTACCTGTAAAACAGCAGGGTGGGAGATACAGCTCAGCTCACCTGACTGGCAGCATTTATTTCATGTGCTGAATGAAGTATTTCTGGTTGATTGGATGCTGTTGATTTTGAAGAAATGCAAGTTAGCAAATTGGACATGTTTCACATTACCTCGGTGTATGGCTAGTTCAAAGAAGACGGTGTCTTTTTCACCAAGGCGGTGACGGTTTCCTCGGGATAGGACCTTAGTCTTTGGCTTCATGTGTGAAACCAAAATCAAAGCGTGTTGACACCTCTGTGAGAATTTTCTGTTCTCTCAAAAGGAGGTCTGCTGTGTTATTTCTGCAATCGAGGCAAACGATGCAGCCCGCGTCGTGTTTCTCATCCGATATTTATCTACATGAACAGGCCCAGCTTGCAAGAGTCCTGATTGGTCTACTTGACTAATGAGCACAATCGACAGAAAGTGCAATTTAATTAGGAAACACCGAACAGCAATACTGAGATGGGAAACACTGGAAGAGGACGGGGATGGCGATTAATGAAACAACGCTTCCTCAGTCTTCTATCATTGCAATCTGATTTATTAATTAACCGTGGCAGTGAGATTATTATCTCCCTAGTCATATAAATTGGCAAAAGATATATCCTCCTTTGTGAGTGTGTATTGGAGTGTGACATTTGATATCAGGGGGATGCATGAATTCCCTGCATGTGATTTAAGGTGTGTGTGAATGAGCACTGGAATTGTATTAGATGGAGAGGTGAAACTTTGGATAGAGTGATTTAATGCAGCCTGTTTTCTCATGATATATGGTAGAAGGTGACATCGTGCACAGTTAGTGTAGAGTAAAAAAAAAATCGAAATAAAAGCACATTTTAATATCCAGCTGTTGGATGCCTCTGGCAGGGATTAGGAGTAGATTATGCTTGAGTGCTTTGTGCATCCTCTGTGATGTACTGTCTGTCCGCACACACAGACAGATAAGCATGTGGAAGATACACTTCTACATTCACTTGCCTTTCTGTCATTTGTGCTAAAAGTAAGCAGTGTTGATAAATGATGACAAAGATTTATGGATATCAAAAGTTTGTTGCAGACATGCATTCAGAATAAATGTGAAGTTTTCAGGTCTTAAAATGACTTTAAAATGGAAACATATATTGAATTTGAACCCTTTTGAGGATTTGAGGAGCGCACCTTAAATTTTCAACCCTCTGGACACCTTCATAGCAAAACTATTAAATCTTTAAATGCCAGTTTAATTCCTCAAATCTTTATTTCCTATAAAATAAATAGTACAGGATGGGGCATCGGTGGTAATTCTTTTGTCATTTTATGGGTTGGTGGTAAAAATGGCTACTTTTTAAGAATATCTTTAAAATCTCTCAACTTCTGGAGACTTGCCTTGTGCCATACAAGCTGCAAGGAACCATTTATGGTTGCTTTCATTTATTTAGTCCCTGCCAAAGGTTACTGTTGTCGGTCCATCAGCATGGTCACATCGCTCCCATAGCGACTGGACAGAAGGCAAAAAAAATTCACTTGCGCATTGTAGGCACCCTAAAGAGTCAATGTGCTTAATTATAGCTCATTTGAACTGTTGAACTCTTAAGTGAACAATTTTCTTGGCTGTTTTGTTTACACTCACCTGTGATAGGGGACAATTTGTAAAACAAGTCCCAATCTCAAGGTAAATGCTACAACACTGTTTTTCTGGTTAAACATTATGGTGTTGTTCAGTCAATAGTGCACTGAAGCGTGTGTCAGTACCTTTTCTAATTACCACGGGAAACACTAATCTAAATACCTGAGGTTTAGGCCCTGCGTCACTTAATAACCCCCCAAAAAGCTTTTGTCCCATTTAAATTTAAACGCACAGTTGCTGTGGTAAAGTGCAAGAAACGAACAAGAAATGAACTCAATAAGGATTGGTGACATTAGTAAGATATGAAAGTGCTTGGTTGATGTGCAAAAACAATTCATTGTTAATTTTAACACATACTATGTGATAATTAGTCTGTCAGAAAGTCTATGGCACTTGCAGTCTTCAGGGAGATTGCAATTGATCGCCATCTGCCCTGAGCGGCAGCAAGATAAATCCTCTCATCAGCATGCAGACACTGGTGGTGGCGGTGGCTGATGACTCTGTCGAGGATGAAGAGGCTAATAAAATGATGAAGTTGGTGAATCTAAAGGACTGCGTGCATAACAGCAATACAAAATAGCTGGAGGCGCAGAGATAACATTGTTTAAGAAGGCAGGAACAAGATGATAGGTCAACAAAAATCATGTCACTGTGTTATCGGATTGATGTGACCAGCTGATAATTCATATATTGAACCAAGCAAAGGGGAAATTAAGGCTAGAACTTTAAATGTTACAAGACTTACCACACATTTTGTGTAATGCACACCTTACCCAAAGTCATTCACTGCTCCACTTTGGCTCCACCTCTGCCTACACTTCAGTGCAAAAGACCTCAATGTCTCTTTGAGGGTTTACCACGGCACATTTTCATGGCAAATTATAGCGTATCATGCCTGAGTTGCCTTGTCTTTCAAGAGCCTTTTCAAGAAGAGTCTTCATCATTCATTGTGATGACTCACAAGCCAAGGCCAGAATGTAAAAGTCTATTTGCCATCAAAATCCCAAGGATGTATTAGACGAAGAAAAGGAATGGATTCACACTGGTACTATTATCTTGGTGTATTCAACAACAGTTCTTCCTTTGTGTCTTACAGAATATTCGTCCTGCTGAAAAGACCTGCTGAGTCACACAAAGAAGGAAGATTTTTTTTTTTCTCAAATTCACCATGACTTCCTTGCAAACGCTGCGTCCTCAGCAAAGAGCAAAATATAAACATCTATTACATTTGTTCAGTACTCCTTCATATTACCCCCTGAGGGAATGAATATTTGCATCCAGCATGCACAAAATTAATGATCACTCAAGTTTACGGTAAAAGAAGAGGCAGAACCCATATTTATGGTGATCAAACAGGGTGGCAAATTGGTCCCTGAGGCATACCATCTTCCACCCACTTGCAAAGAAAAACCATACACCCATATACAAACGTACACATACATTGCAAAGGCTCGGAGCCACTAAGAGCTGGCTAAAGCAACATTGATTTGAGGTGATGGAAATTGAGGCAAGCTCATAATCCTGTAAGGGTGACTCCATCGTGTTTGAAATAGGTCCCAGTGGTGGAGCAGTACTGGCTCCAGGGCATCGATAAATGAATCTGTCTGTAATCACACAGCCAAATGAACATGGCAAGCTAAGTAAGAGAGTGGTGGGTGCAGCGGCTCATTTATGAAATGTATTAGGATTTATGAGGCAATGAAGTGCAAAGGTGCTTTATTAATCTCCAACTGTTTTCATCCCACCCAGATGGAAGGCAGAGACAATCATCTCAATGTCTCAACTCCTGTTTTTTTTTTCCATCCGATCTAATGGAAGGAAACTTGCATAATAAATAGAATAAATTTTGGAAACATCTCGGAATATTTATTTCAATCATCTAATTTTTCCTCAGGAAAGCTCATTTTCGACATCGTTTTATCTTCAGCTCATGTTACTCCGGCATGCCCCGCCTTATTTCCTCTATGCTATGCTACACAGCGACTCCTGGCTGAACCAATCCTGAAAGCCGTCCAGGTGTGGAATAGAGAAGATGGTGCTGAATGTGTGAATGCCATGGGACAGAGATGTGAAGAGTGGTTTAGCTGCTTCAGTGCATCCTGGTCAAAACCAAAACCATCTCAAACTCAGCAGTTAGAGAAATGGTCGAGTAGCTTCATAACCTCATCCAAAAAGAAGTTCCTGATTAAAAAAGAAAAATAGAAATTCAACCTAAAAACTGACCAAAACCCCCCCCAAAAAAACAACTGACTGGCCTTAAGTAAAAGCGTCATTCATATTTTAACATTCAACTCGATAAAATATATTTTAATTGGATGAGCTTGGTTCTTAAATAAAACTAAAACCTGATCCAACGAAACCTTCCACCACAGCCAGTATTTACACAAACAAAAGGACAAAGAAAACACCTAAATCAATTACAAAATTACAGTTTTAAATTCGTCTTTCAAGTGGCCCTCGACAAATTGGTGAATTGTCCAGGGTGTACTCTGCCTCCCACTCACTGTCAGTGGAGATAAACTCAGATAAGTAAAGCAAGTTATATGTTTAACCTCTTCGTCATACTGGAGCCATACTGAACCGTCTCACCCAACAATTAGTCCTGACTGGTACTGGTAACTTCTATAAGCTATACTATTTGTCCATTGGTCAAACAAATAAAATAAAAATGTATTCACTTTTAATGGGATGGGCTGAGCTCATCTGTGCCCCAGGTACCACAGGCCTAGAATGGGCCCATCTTGATTAATCCTTCAAGCTATTAATTCCAACTAAGAATAATTTAAACTTGCTACTGAGTTGTCTGTTAATAGTATTTCCAAGATGTTTTCGCCACCAAAAAACATGGGCTAAGCCATTCAAAGAATAGGTGTGTGTTGATAGACAGCATGAAGGCCATGATGAGTGTGCAATGAGTGCATGTCCAACATTTCCTTTGCCTCCAACACTGTCCCAGGTGGGAGCATCTCAATAGCACCTGTGAAAGGAGCATGGAGGGAGTAACATGGCCTGTCTCCACGAGAATGCTTCCAGAGATGAAGGGTTGTCTTGGATACCAGCTGTCGATCTACAAAATGATGGCGAGTGGGGTTATTAACTGACTGATTGCGATCCGTGCACCCTAACATATTTGTTCATCAGACGACACCTCATTATGTGACCACCTAACTTCGATTTTCTCCGCAGTGAATTTGTCACTTTGCACCATGGCAAGAATGACTTTTGAAAATGCAGTGGTAATTACTAGCTAGAGCCGCTCCCTCATTAAAAACACTGTGTATCTGAGCATTGCAGATAGAGCGAGAATAAAATGTAATTATCACCTTTTTCTCATTCATCCCTCCGTGACATCAATACTCCAAGATAGCACCTCGTCCCCAGGTTGCAGGTAAACTCTGACTCCTATACTTATGTGCGCGTACACATGCACATGCTTGCTCAATGTGGGACTGTTATGCCTTTCTTCAGACTCAGTGTTAGTTATACAAATGTTATAAAGGCAATGTAGAGGGTCACTGATCCAGCAGTGGCGGTAGAAATGCAAACAAATCGACGTTTACTTGGCAAGGTGATACAATAGGATGCAAGTGTGAAGTTTTGACGCGCACACACACACACACACAGACACACACAGGAAGATAGGGGCCACCTGGTCTAGATGGACAGAATTTTGAGAGAATAATTCTATAGCAGAATTTCCGTTCTACATGGTCTTGGTTTCTTCAAAACTCGGTTGGCTACACGTTTTCCACAACAATCAAAATACCCATGGACTGAAATCAAGCACTCGTTCGAAGACTGGTGAATCTGCGATGAACACGATTATGTCAGCCCGCCTGCCGTTAACCGGCTGACATGTAGTGGGAAGCTGGAGCAGCAGTCAGCAACACCTCAGCTTTGATGCGATTATGCCCGACCTCACAAAAGTGTCTGAAATCGCTAAATCCAGGCTTTGTTTCTTTTACCATAGATTGCTTCTGACCTGAAGGCTTAAGGACTTCCTTGTCCGTTCTGGAGTTTAACAGCAGTCTTGGTGATAGAGACGGTCTTTCTACTGCACTGCTGTGGACAGTGATGGAGCAAAATGGCATGTGGGGGGTAACAGGAAATGCATTTTGAGTGCTGATGCATTGTGACCGTTCTGCCGTTTTCCATTTAATGTGGCCTTCTGTACAACGATTCAACAGACTCGCCATGCTCTCATCATCCACATATCTCACAACTGATAAATGTTGTGGCACACTAGAAATTGATGGGGGCTATTATTAGTAGTAGTATTCATTATTTTTGTTGTTTAATTTTGTTAACCTTTTATGAGAATCATGGGAGAAAACAGATTTTCAAAAAGAAAACGCCAACTCCACACAGATGTTTCAGGCAGATTTGAACCCAGGACCTTCTTGCTGTGAGGCAACAGCGAACTTCCAGTCACATTTTGGCATAAAAAATTATGCAGGTTTTTTTGAACTGGTATGACTGTATTTATTGTGAGTTTGTATTTATATTTCGAACCGGTGTGGCTACAGATTGAAAGGCCACAAAGGCATTGAAGTGCATCTTTTCGCTTACTCTAGTACCTCGGGCGCTTTGTCCGCCTTCTAATGTCTGATATTGAATGTGGAAATTGAAAGAGCGGCATAAAGACTCCACGAAGAAAGGAAACAGTTGGGTTGGAGTCAGTATTTCTCTCCCACCAAGCACTCGAGTGAACTACAGGAGGTGGGCGTTATTTCTCTCACAAAGAACCAGAAAGCGATCGACCAGGAGATGGGGAGACGTGGTAGGAAGGTGTCAGACTCGATGAGGCGGTAAAGGAT
This sequence comes from Brachionichthys hirsutus, assembly GCF_040956055.1. Taxonomy (NCBI): domain Eukaryota; kingdom Metazoa; phylum Chordata; class Actinopteri; order Lophiiformes; family Brachionichthyidae; genus Brachionichthys; species Brachionichthys hirsutus. The sequence continues at coordinate 6,171,814 of NC_090909.1, read as the reverse complement.
AGGGTGGGTGAGAATTCGGTGTTGGCGATGGCATTGGGAGGAAAGAGACAGGCTTTGCCCAAAGAAAATATATTACATGTTGTTCTATTAGTGTGTGTAATTGTGCTGCAAGGCTGCATCCTGATGCGGTTTTTCTGTGATGATAGTCAGAGTTGAATTAAATAATTCCCTGTCAGGCAAGCGCAACACAGCAGAGACTGTTCCCTTTCACAGAGCCAAATCACAATGCATCAAGCCAAAGCCTTTGTTTTTGTTTACTGATGGAGTGTTTGCTCAGCTTGAGGTGAACTTAAAAATGATGATGCATGGTAATTGCCTCTGTAGGGTGTACAAATTTGCACGCAGCTCCGTATGGGGAACAGGTAATTGCTTTTCCACATTACCATCGCAATAATGATAATGCAATAAGCCTTGCTTCATTCTAAAATTCATCGCAAATATCTCTGGAAGCCTGTTGAAGCTTAGACAGGCTGAACAGTGCAATAATAAAAAGAAAGCCATTTATTAGACAATGTGGGATTTATTTATTTTGTATTGAATATTATAAATTGTTTAAATAACATTTTCAACGCCCTTTTGATTTATGTACTTGCTCATGCGTTGGACTAGATTACCATTTTCATGAAAGGAAGCTAGATTTGATGGTGACCAAGTGCATCATGGATGGCTGGTTTGCTGCTCTCTCTCTCTCACTGTTCTGATTGTGAACTAGAAAAATGTTGTCCGCGTTGAGATAAAGTATTAATGCAGTGTGTAAATCAATACCGATTTATTTTACTATACTTGATTTTAGCCAATAGGCTAAGATCAAGAAAATCTATACGTCGATGGATGATTCAATTTATAAAGTCCACAATTTGGTGCTTGATTACATACCGACCGAAATCTTCTGAAAGGGAAGAAGTATTTAACATTATGAAAGATATGTTGTCCAAGGTTTATGTAATGTCCATGTGTGATATTTATGAATAAAGTACAGTTTATATTCAAATAGTGTTGTTTCAGACTTATATCATCGCCTGATCAAACAAATGAACGATGGATTCATGCACCAAGGAAGTAATCAAGGTTGAATCCTGAGCCCGGCCGTGACATATTTGTTTGATTTTTAGCCTCGCTAATGTGGACTAGACTTTATCTACGAAAGCATAATATAATGTACGTCGGCTCCTGCATTAACTGAACGTAAAGAATGTATAATGTAGCCTTTATATTTAAGCTCAGGCCCACTATTGTCGGATAAAACATGCAGCAGAACAGACAGAAAATAAAATCTGAAGCTGGAGGATTGAGCAAGAGAGAGAGCGAGAGCGAGAGAGACTTATCAACAGTCTGAGGAGACTTTGGCCTTGGCCTTTAGAGTGATGCTATGTCTTCTCAGTCGTCGCCAGAAGCTTTAAATACCTCCCACCCCATCTCCCTCTCCCCTCTCTCTTTCTTTGTCCCTCTTTTTCATACTCTTGCATCTCCTCTCCTCCGGCATCTTGGAGTCTTTCTCCTGCACTTGCTCCGGAGCATGGCGAGATGGGTATTATTTATTTATGGCCATGCATTGTCTGTGTGCGTGGGATTAAGTAATATCCATCTGAACTGTGCTGCTATAATACAAAGCCTCATTCCCTCTCATATGCGACTGATGAAACATGAGCAGCGGAGCCTGCTATAGTCCCGACTCAGAGTCAAGGCCGTGTGTTTGTGTGGCTCTTTGTAGAGCACAGCATACTTTCTTAAGGTCCACAAAGAGGATAAACTGATCTACCCTTTTTACTTACTTTGCTTCTGTCCTTTGCAGCTTTCTGTTTTGTATAGCCTTTTATTTTTGGTCATGTCTGCTCCTGTTCTTTTCTCTAGTCCAGTGCTGCAGGGCAGGTCACTGCTCTGGAAGCTACTGTGTAGTCAAGCATAAGAGCATTTTACCACAGTAGAATTCATCTTTTTCCATTTAATCAGACTTGTGTTTTCTATCTGTACCACAACCGGTTTTAATGGCTTGTCAAATGACTTAAAAATGTATCTGGGGGATCTGCAGTGCTGTTTTCAGCTTGCATCCCTCATGTACCTTTGCTGCCTCTACCATAGAGAGCTGGAGAAGGTTTTGTCATGTCCCATGTTTATTTGTTTGTTTGTTTGCAGGATATCTGAAAGTGGATTTGATCACATTCCATATATCTGGGCAAAATAATTATTGATTAACAGATGCATATTCTGGATCACCCTTTCTACAATGAATATTAAACAATTTATTGTTTAATATGGAGGAAAAAACAGATCAATAAAAACCCCCAGAAACTAACAACTCATGATATCCACCACTCAGTCAAATGGAAATATATTTACTGTAAAATAAAATGAAATATATCCTAATTTTATTTTTTTCACGGAAACATGGCTTTGACACCATTTTAAAAAAATATATGTTTGGACAAAAAAATAAAGTTCAAATTATCCCTCCAGTTTCAAACAGCTACATGGCCAGTTAATGTCTAGCCCAGTTTATGACGGATGTTGAAACTCTCAATTTGTGGTAGTAGTTGTGTATGGTTGATGGTGGAACGATAAGAATTCACCCGTTTTGAGGGAACGGTACAGAAGATCAACGCCCCAAAGCTCTCAATCCTGGATCTGAGGAGAGATGAAAGTCTTTGCTCAGACATTTTCATTTCTCACATTGTGTGATATGGTAATGGGAGGTTTGCAAAGTGAGAAGAACCTGGAACATTTATCACACTGTAGACAAAGATCTGGATATTAAAATCAATCCTGCAGCTCCCAGCCAGCTAATGTAGGGAGGAACAAATGAAAGTGATGTTCTCCCTTTCATGACCTTGTTAAAATTCTGGTTGCTGCATTTTGAATGGTTTAGAGAAGTGAATGTGGTTTTTTTTATTACTAGAAAATATCCTTTATGAATTTACAGCCAATTGCTATATTAATGCAAGAGGACATTCAGAATCTGACATGAGATTGGCAATCTTTTTTTTATTATTATTTACTTCAACTCTGCTCTGCCCCTCTCTATGCCCACCTTATTTTACAAGGTCAAAGGCTTTGATTTTTAGTTATGACCCGTATGCAACAGTTAAGACTGAGCCATCTATGCTCCCAGAGTGCAGCCTCAATACTGGTTATTATGGGAGCCTCTCTCCACAGTGATGAAGAGCAGGGTGGACAGCACAAGCATGTGGGGAGACAAGATCAAAATGATTACCCTGTGACTGGGTAGGGCTGGAGATAGTGGATGCGCACCAATTCCACCAGTTCTAATGTTGAAATCTCATAGAATGAGAATATCGTTGTTTCAGAGCAATGTGGAGAAGATCTAAATCAATGTTGGTCTTAAGCGATCTTTATGAGCCCCCCCAAAAAAGATGGAGTGCAATTTATCATGAAAGCCAAAGCGCCAACAGATGAAATGGGGAACTTCAGGAGATAACTTGCGAACCTTGTTTGATGAATGTAGCGTGAAGGGGCCGCTTCGGCGAACAGAGAGCAGTCATCAGGGCTAAACCACAAATCACATAAAGAAGCAGCTCAAATGATTCCTTTGCAAAGTGATGTCACATTTAGCAAATCGGATCTGGAGGAAAAGGTATATGTGAGGATTGAATTACAGTATGTGAAGGTAAAGGCATTAAGAATTTACTGAACGAGATGCTTCAAGCTGAGCTGCAGGGCACAGCTCTTGTTTTACAATCCACCCGTCACCGACGGTCATGAGCTCTGGGAAGTGGCTTGAAAGAATGATACTGCAGTTACAAAATGAACTTCCTTTGTTGAGTGTCTGGGCTCAGCTTTAGAGATAAAGTGAGGAGCTCAGACATAGAGAGCGAACGTGAAGGAGAGCCACTGTTCCTTTTTTTTAACCAAAAGGAGCTGCCTGGTTTGGGCATCTGCTTGGAATGCCTCGGGGCACTTTCCTTTTTCCCCCAAACATGTCCAACCGGGAGAACACACTGGAGGGATTACAAATCTCATCTGGATTGGGAATGCCTCAGGATCACCCCCAGAAAGAGTTGGGAAATTTGCCGCCGAGAGGAACATCTCGTAAAAAAACCTGCTTGTCCCTGCTACCACTGTGACCCGACTCCGGATTAGCATAAGAAAGTGGTTGGATGCATGGATAAATGTCTAAGGGTTAGAATTCATTAATGAATGAGTTATTCTGAGATAATTTATTTATTCAGATTTGGTCCAGCGGGACACAAGATTTGAAATATCCTGGTGCAGACGGACTGTTTGTTTCAGTGGAACCTCGGTTCACGAACTCCTCGTTTCACAAAGAAATCAGTTCACGAACACAATGTAAGAACACATTTTGACTTGGATGGCGAGCAAGCTTTGGTGTACCAAGCACACCGACACGTGTTCCTTGTGCACCGGCGTTGTCTGTCTACCCCAGCTGGCTACGGGGCAAGAGGTGGTGTCGACCTGGATGCATCGACCACTCACGCACACACTGAGGACGATTTGGAGCGATCAATTCGCCTAAATTCTATCGCAAACGGAGTCAAATAATGGATTCATGGATTTATTTTCTCCTGTGGGTGAGGAGGGGCCAGAGTGAAGAAGGATGGTAGTGGAACGTAGTTGGAAGCTTACAATCTGTTGCTAAAGCAACAACTAGTGTGGGTGTGAGAGCAGAACAGAGAAAAGGAGGAAAACTAAACTTCTGAACACGCATAAGCAGCCAACCAAGCCGAGAGTAGGAGCTTCTTTTTGGAATTAAACATCACTGGATGTCGTTCGAATTTTCTTTCCTCCTCCTTTCTTCCTAACCTTTTCCTACCAAGCAAAGCCTAATGATGTTCCTCCCTTGTGACAAATGATGGTTAAGTACAAGTCATCAACACTTGCAGACACATAGACACATGCAAGCCGGCACATACACATTTGCACATGCTCATGCATTCAGGCCAGCAGCTGGTAGCTTTGGCAACTGTTTCCCCCTGACTTGAAGGAGATACGGGGAGCAGGTGTGGCTCTATTCTGCCTGACAGGTCCGGGAGAAGACAACAAGAGCCAATGGGGGGGGGGGGATGAAGGGGAGACAGAAGCCTGTCCCCACCCTCTATTGCTTGGGAACATGATTTGTTTTAGCGTCATATACCCACGTTTACAGGTGCAGTGTAAAAACCCAGGCTGCACTCCATTACCCTAAAAACACACTGTCCCTTCCTCCGCTACTTCCTCCTTTTCTAATGTGTCCCCCCCCCCCCCCTCCATCAGGAGGAAGCTTCTTGATAACCCCCTTGTTGATTTTAACATTTGACACTTTAAAAACTTGATTTAGCTTATTTTTTAAAATCTATTTCACTTTTTTTTTTTTTTACATGTCTATCGGCTATAGCCAGCGCTGTAATTATGAGGCAGTTCCAAGCAAGAACTCACAGTAGACAATTAGAAAAATGAAGCCCATTGATACACCAGGGGAGAGAACATTAGTGGTAAATCCGCTTCTGTTAAAATGATCATTAGTCTTCCTCATCTACCTCCCCAGCTTTATTTCTGAGAAATGCACAGCTTTAGCATAAGAATGCAATCTAGCCACAGCACCTACTCTGATCTGAAGACACAGGTGTATCACACATCAGCTGGGCCCATGATGCCTTGAGCCAGTGGGTGAAAATAATACATGCAAACAATGTGACTGAAATGAAAAATGTGTCAGTTTTGCCCTTTCAGCCTGAGAATATTAAGCACAGGTATGCCCAGCATGATCCAAACACCATACTCTGTGGGCGCTGCAGTGTGAGGGCATGCATTCGTTTGAGACTTATACTGGATGATCCAGTGATAGTGAAATAGTGCCAGGGGATATAATCCATCATATTCAGACATTTCACCATATGCACTGTGTGTGTGTTTATGACCTTTATCTGCATAAAAATGAGAGTTGCATGTAAACCAGCCTGTTACCAGAGTAAATGCTGCAGTGGAGGGTTTATCTGCGATCAAACTCATTTCCTTTCTAGGGTAGTAAGGAGGAGTGATTTATCTTTAATCTCATCAGATAGGTTAGTGTTTGCAAGATAGAATAATTTCGTAGATGGCGTCCTAATGCAGATCAACTCTGATGCATGCAGACTCATGGTTGGGCAATTACCAAGTAATTTGCATTGTGTGTGCACTAATCTAAGACAAGGTCATAATTAGACTTGGTGACAATAGCACAGGATGCTTGTTGGACTGTGAGATTAAGTGAGTATAGCTCTAAGTACTTGTCAGTATCATACGCACAGACATGTGCACAAACAAAGGCACAGATATGGGTGCAGTAATTTATTGCTGCTTCACTCACGAATGGAAATAATAATAGAAAAATAAAACGCTCCAGTTGGTAATGGGATGGATGGATGATGAATGCAACCAAATATAGTAAACACAGGTTCCTGTTTATGAGGATAGTCTGGTTCAGACTGGGGTAACGGCTCACGCTTTAAACATCAGCCCCTACGGAGCCACTTTAAGTGCAAGTAGGGCGCAAAAGAAAAAGCACACGCAGCTCCTGGATGTGCTCCTTTTAAAAGAATTGGGTGAGGCAAACTATAAATACTACCAATAACTGGAAAAACATGCAGGCAGATATCAAACGCTCACTTTTAGCATTCCTCATTGAACAATTAATCCACTATTTAGAATCTTGGTTTGTTGTGCAAAAACATTCTCTTCCTTCTTCTCTTTTATTTAGAGGGTAGACAGGTGGGCTTGGTTTTACCGAATATAAAACACACTGAGCTGCAAAGCTCTGACGAGTGAAGCAAAGGTTTACAAAATCCTGTAAGTGGGGAGAAAAAAAGATGAAGATATATTACCTTGGATTTAAGTACCGCCACTACTGTAGAATAAAAAACACAAGGACAATAACAAGCAACCCAATTATACTTCACACTGAGGATATCGGGCTGTGCTCATACGTTTTTTTTTTTTTTTTTATGGAATAAGCCTCCA